>NC_073721.1:81730809-82355809 GCF_023634155.1 Falco peregrinus
ATGTGGAATCTTCTGCCAGCTGAGCTTATACGTAACGTACTATTCTGCTTCTTCAAATACAAATTTGCTGCAAACCACAATGTTATTGAAGTTTACTGATAATGTGTAGGCCTTGCAATACATAGAGTGATAGTCAAATATATTTCATATCATTGTTCTATAGCTGGCAAAATTGAGGCACCAAGAGATGAAGTGATTTACATGAGGCTACACAGATCTGACAGAAGAGCCGGGGTTACGACTCAGCTCTTCAGTGTACGACATCTAGCTGTCAACATAAGAATGGAACCACTTGACAACAATGTCAGCACGCGTAGCTATTTTACAGCCTAAGAAAAACACTGCAGGAAAGCTAGAATATTCTTGTGAGGAAAAGAGATTCTAGTTTCATTTGGGGGTTTTGGAAGAGAGTGCCTGACCTGGAATTGCGCAGATATCATTGAAGAAAACTCAATTCTTGGTACTTATTTATCATTCCTTCCCTTTGATGGTCTGCATCCTTCTCTTTGTGCTAATATTCTCCAATCACAAACAAACCCTTTATCACTTATTTAGATTTATACAGTGGTAACACCTAAACCCCTCTCTCAGGGGAAAAGGCCATGTTTACTTTCATAACATGGTCTTTGTGAATACATATTTTATGTTTACATCCAGGATGCCTTTGTTTTCCTGATCCCAAGCCTCAAGTGTAATAAAACTTGACAGCAAAGCCTGCATTGTGATTTGCAGCAACTATGACTCTTTGAAGTATCAGTTTGATACAATGAAAAGATGTGTGTACTTAAAACTTTTTCTGGACCTGCATCAGGCACCTTCTAAAAATGATTCAAAGCAAATACTGTCTAAACACTTCAGCAGTATGGGTTTTGAAGACTGAAAAATATGGATGTGAAATTTGCAGCTCAAGACCAGCTGCAGCTAGTCTTTCAAACAATAACAAAATAGAGTGTGTCTATGAATTTGCTGCTGCATTTGGCTGTTAGGCTTTCAGTGAAAAAGAAACAGGCAAAGAGCCAGCGCACCACAATAAAATGTCAAATTATTCCATATTTGGAAGCTGCCAAAGCCAGAGGCAATATTCAGGATGAGATCACGGAGCACTGGCTTACAGCTACAGGGAGAGGGACCAAGCCTTAAAAGCAGCAGAGCATGAACTGAGAGATAAAGATGAAGGGAAGGAAATTTTGAAGAGTTTTTGTCTTTTTTCAAGTAACTGAAAGAAAAAAAAAAAACGTGTAGTGCATTTAGTTCTACTGAATGACATTGACCTGACTGGCCTTGGGACTTAGATCACACTTCATTCAAAACCAGATACAGAATGTACCTCGGTGGTTTGGATTTGCTCTGTGCTGTGTCAGTAATACCCTGCACACCTGAACTGAAGTGACAATGTCTACGGGCATCCTATTTACTCTCTGGCTGTTCAGCTGGAACAGAGTCTGTGGTATTACACGAACAAATCCAGATACACACAGAATGTTCAGACCAGCAGCTGTAACGTACCGAATACAGTAAGAGTCAGGAGCAGATTCCTGTGGAGCGACTGGCAGAACTGCACACATATGTTCCTGGATCTGTGCTCCACTGGACTTAAATGACTTTCATGCATCCGTACTTCTACTTGCTTAGGCATATTGTTGGCACTAGAATGGAAAATGAAAATCAAGGAAAAGTTATAGCACAAAATGCCAGAAGTGAGAGGAAAGTCTGAATTACTTCCATCATATTTAACTGGGGAATCTGATGCATATTCCGTCACTTCCCACATTTCACAAACACTATATATTCACTGCTCCGAAGAAGTCTCTGAAATTGGCAAAGGTTTGTCCTTCTAATGGTGCAGCCTTTAAGGTATTTTTTGCAGTTATCTCTCAAATGGTGGAGATGTAAACAGAATTAATTCACTGGACACATCATCCCAACTGTTTCATGGACTAAACTATTGGTCTTGAGCTGGAAAATTCAGTTTCCCCAAAGATCATGGCTGTCTCCTTAAGCAGGAGAGACGGCTGAAGAACAAAGTTTTATTAGCAGGAAAACAGAGATTTTAATACCTTATTTAACTCCAATTCAGGAAAAGTTTATGAAGATTTATTTGCAAAATAAAGGTTTCCACAATATTTTGTTCAATCTTCCCAAAACGTTTCATTTCAACATTAACATTTTATTGTAATATAATCACAATGCTGAGGTCAAAAGAACATTTTTCAACCTGGTTCTAATAAGACTTGAACAGCTGCCACTTAAAATTAGTCCGAAAACTATGCGTCCCCCAAGAAAACCTTTGGTTTCATTGAATTGGCAGTGTTCAGAGGAAAGTTGTTTGACTATGGTTTATATTTGAGTAAGTGATACGCACATAAGTGCAGGACTTCAAAAGCCATGCCTCTAACTTTCTCAACACCTGAGAAATCATCAGCAAAACAGTCCTTCTTATAAATAAAATATTAAAATATACTTGAAAAAACCACTAAAAATACTACTACAGATAAAATGTATAGTTTCCCTAAAAGTTAAGGCTATCTACTTAAATAGGAGAAATGGGTAAAGAACATATTTTTTTAATCAAGAAAATATATATTTTTGAGATCTGGTCTTATGCAAGATAAAGACAAGATTTTAGAAAAAGGAAACCAAATCTTCTATAACAGTAGTCTGAGGTCTACAGACCCAAAACAGGTTTGAAAAGATATATAATGTTTTGATGTTCTCAGTACTAAACCATTTCCAGGGAATCAAAACATTTTTTGTAATATATAGTATAGCTTGTTGTCTTCATAAAGTTTCTCACCAGAAAGTTATGATTAGACTGGTAATAAGAATTCAGTCATTTTGATGCAAAGAGTTTCACAATTTTCCCTTTCACAGTAAAATGCCATTTCCTTCCAATATATTTGGTTGTTAAAAAAGTAGCACCAGCAGAAAATGCACTGGTGGATACTCTTTATTTTAAGGGGGAAGGTGGGGGGGGGAACCCTCAAAGTGCTGTAAATTTCACTTTGTACCTTTTAAAATATTTTACAGTGGTTGTTGCAACAAAATATACTGCTGATAGTAGAATAAAAAACATGAATATCAGTGCACATTCTGACAGCTTAAATGTGAGGCATGCCTACTTCTTGAAGGCTTATGAATGCAAGTATCAGAGATATATAAGGATTAGCCAGGGGATAATGTGCACAGCAGTTATTTGAGGAATTATAAGAAAGATGAGACAGTGTCTGCAGTTTTCATCCACATGGGACAAAAAGCTATGAAATCACTGGTGGAAGTGTGCCACGAAATCAAGGAACTTGGGATCCAAACTTTGCAAGTGGGGATTACATCTAATTTCACTTGTACTCCAGTTCGGTACCGATGCCAGCATGAGATGCTTAGAGCCTGGAGGGGAATTGCAGGGCAGCGAGAGAGCACCTGAAGAGCAGCACAGCAGAATTCCAGCTGCTCCAGCCAATAACTCATGTTCATCGCGGGCCCAACTTAAACGCCTCAATGCAAACACATATAGCATGGGGAATAAACAAGAGGAGTTAGAGATGTCAACATGCCTGCAGGGCTATGATCTGACTGGCATCATGGAGACATGGTGGGATGACTCTTATGACTGGAGTGTTGGAATGGAAGGATACAAGCTCTTTAGGAAGGACAGGCAGGGGAAAAGAGGAGGAGGTGTCACCCTTTATGTCAGCAACCAGCTGGAGTGCACGGAGGTCCATCTGGATGTGGATGAGGAGCTGACTGACAGCTTATGGGTCAGGATTAAAGGAAGGACAGGAGCAGGTACAGATGACATGACAGTGGGGGTCTGCTACAGGCCACTCGACCAGGAAGACCGAGCAGATGAAGCTACCTCACATTCACAAGCCCTGGTCCTACTGGGGGACTTCAACCACCCCAGTACCTGTTGGAGGAGCAACACAGCAAGGCATAGGCACTCCAAGAGGTTCTTGGAATGTGGATGATAACTTCCTTCTTTTAGTCCAGAGGAGGGCCACGAAGATGATCAGAGGCCTGGAGCACCTCCCCTATGAGGACAGGCTGACAAAGTCGGGGTTGGTCAGCCTGGAGAAGAGAAAGCTCCTGGGAGACCTTACAGGGGCCTTCCAGTACCTAAAGGGGGCCTACAAGAAATCTGGAGAGGGACTTTTTTGCGGGGGCATATAGTGATAGGACACGGGGGAATGGTTTTAAACTAAAAGAAGGTAGATTATATTAGCTATTAGGAAGAAATTATTTTCTGTGAAATTTGTGAGAACTGGAACAGGTTGCCCAGCAAAATTGTGGATGCTTTGGGTAACCTGGTCTAGTGGAAGGTGTCCCTGCCCATGGCAGTGGGGTTGGAACTAGGTGGTCTTTAAGCTCCCTTTCAACCCAAACCACTCTATGATTCTATGATACTCTGAACACGAACATGTAACTTATTTAGACCTATTATTCACTACAGGTTGATTACATATTGCTCTGAAACATTGAAATATGGACAGCTGAAAGTAATTCAGAAGAAAACCTTAGAGGCTCTTCCATTAGCAAATGATTAGGCAGAACTGGAATGGACCAGTAAACAGAAGCACTTGGTGACATTATATGTCTTTCTAAGATTTTGCTTTGGGCTAGGTTTAGTCTGATTTCCTGAACCTTTCCCACCTCATGCCATGCCTATCGCTTCATACCATCCAAAGGAAAGCAACCTCACAAATATCGGCTTCCTGAGCTGTGGGCTTCTAACTCACAGACAATGCAAGCATATCATTCCCCTAACATCACTGCTGAAATAAGTCCTCCCATGCAGAAGCAGGCCTCTGGTCCTGCTCTTGTACTCAAGCCTTATTTCTATTCCCATGCATTTCTGAGTGACAGCACAGTGTTTGCTGGCCAGATCCCCCTTCCATTCCGAGTCAGGCCAGCACACAATGGTTCAGGAAGGGAGGGGACAGTGGACCTACTCCCACAGCTGCTGTGACGATTCCAGGATTACATCCCATGTGGACTGAAGCCAGCCCTGCTTGAGGTGGTCAAACAACACAGAGCTTTTACGTGACAGCAACCATCTCCTTCAAAAGTTCATCCATGTAAAATGTAGCTATCCAAATACCCTCTGAGAAGACAAGGAAATGAGAACACAAAGCTCTTTAAGGACATTCCTAAATTTCCAGGAACTTAATACCATATTGTGTGTTTCCCCCAAGTGCAAAAAATGCGTTTTTCACTCTCCAGCTTTTCAAGATTGTAAGTGAACCCTCAGCACTGACTGAAATTCTGATTGGTATGGGTCTCTTAAATAAAAAAGACCCAATACTAAAATATGCTAACCATGCAGACCTGTTACAAAAAGCATTGACAGATGAACATCATCACACAAAACATGGTACCACAAAGGATAATAATCTAAGCACATGCACTGTTAGCGCTGCTCTTAGCAATGAGATTTTTATCACCAGACCACAAAGTATTGTTCTAGACTTTTGAGTATGTTGCAGGGGGGAAACAAGGGGAAACAATAATGAAATAAAAACCTTCTGCAAAGGATAAGAGAAGCTTCTTATGTAGCACATTACAAAAATCAGCATTTTGCATCAGAAATTTTCTATCCAATTACTAAAGATGAAAATGTTTGACCTCTAAACCACGAATTTTTGTCTTATGGACTGTCATCCTCCTTGCACTGTTTTTGTGCCTCTATTTACAGTCGTAAACAATACTTTGTTCCAGAAAAATGCAGAACTTTTTGCACCTGAAACCTGCAGTCACATAATGACAAAACTGCAAGAATGTCCCACTGAAGTAAATAGAAGATACACAGATTTAAGTTAGGGCAGAATCTGGGCCCTGATGGACTGGATCCCCCTGGATCTGTCCTTCTGCTCTGCTGTCTGTCACTGACATCAGTGCGTGCCCACATGCACAGCTCTCTCTATATATCATGAAGGCCACAGTACCACCTTAAAGCACGCAAGGAAGGGGCTTAAATATGTATAAGGCTTTCTTATGCTTCAGATTTTTTTGCTGAAGGAAAAAAATAATGCATGACAGAGTGGAGTTTGACTGCACACCAACTTATGGGCAGTGCTGGGACACAAATGCAAAGTCAGAAGCAAACCTACAACGTGAGCCCCTCCTATGCAACTGAACACCACTAATATAATCTCTGTATTAATGGTACCTCTGTACACAGGTAGGTATCACAAAACAGTGCAGAATGCATTTTAGCAGCTGTGATCTTTCAAACATGTAAATGATTACCTTGGTTAAATAAATCATTGTTCCACTGTGCTGAGCTTCTTTGGCTATTCAAACAGACAAAGCATTCTGAATGCTTGTCTGAAGCCCATCAGACCAAAACCTCATTTATTCTAACTTCACTGAAGCCAGTACATGATAATATAAATTAATTCTGCTCATTATTTTCCTATGTCATAGTGACAAGCAGCCAAACAGCTAAGTTCCAAGGTAGGCCCACAGAGAACTGTAAGAACTGAGACCTTCAAAGAAGATAATATTTTCTGCCAGCTACAGGCACTTGAAAACATTGACAAGATTTATAAAAGAAATGAACCAAATATTGGACGATGTGTAGTCACATGAAACAGCATTATCACTTGGCAGCAGCGCATACCAAGAGCTAGACATACGTGGTGGCTTTTGAATGACTGAGTATCATCTTCTGCCTAGCCCAGTGACACCTATCCTTCTCCCTTTTGAGGCAGCATTTATCGCTAGAAAAAGGGTGGAACTCCCCTGAGCCCAGGATATTTGATTTTTGTTCACCTTAGGAGAATACAGAAGTGTCTCAAAGTGAACACAATCTGTATTTTCACCGACTTCAAATACTCTCTACTCAGCCAAGGTGATATGTAAGCACATTAATACAAATGAGTATCAGGATTCAACTGCAATTTTACCACCTTTTAAGCAAAAAACAACCTCTTGCCTCAATAATCCCGAATTTAGCTACTTACTCTTTCCATTGTCTCTCATCCCCACAGTATGCACAAGGTACAAGAAAAAAAAATAATCTGTCCATAAGCATTTTAGATTATCTAAATATTTACAGTTTGTTTTGTATACAAGATATACAGTGCTATATGAGATAATCTATTTATCTGCAATTTTTAAGCTGTAGTCTGTTTCTCTTGCTGGTTGCTACACATAATGGTATCAAAATGCAGGAAAGTAATTTATTAAACACCAAGGTCCCTAAGATTTTTTGTTCCTATTTCCTCCAAGCATTTTTCTTAGGTTTTATTTTACCTTCCTCTGGGAAAGTTTGCTGTTCTACTTCTTTTCAACTGTTTATTTCCTTCTCCTATTCCCAGTGAAGTTTCTAGGCCAAAAAGGTTGGAAAAAATGTTCACTTCTTTACCTTAGTTACCAAATATAACTTCTTTCCTCACAAAAGTTAAGGGTTAACAATTTGCACAGTGCTTGAGTGACAATGCCCTTTTATTTTCAGTCAGTTATGGGGAAAGAACTCTGCATGTCCCAAATACTTACCCAGCTTAGCACAAACCTAGAGTAAAAACTAGAGGGGAAAAAACAGTATTTCATCTAAATGAAAAACGTAGACAAAGATCATAACAAGGTTACTGAAAACAGATGCTGTAGACAGGGTAAATTAGCAGAGACCGTGTTTAATTTGTATAAGGTATTTCAGCTGTGTCAATTAATCAAGCAGGTAATTCTCAGCACAAAAGTCTGCTCAGCACTGCCTGGAGATTGGCTTTTAGGGTTTTTTGGGGGGGCTGGTGAGCTGCTCAGAGGGGAGGTTCTTCTTAGCATAGCAAATGGCTATTTCAAAGTAGGATAACAGAATGAGGAAAATAATTTTTGGGGGGTCTGGCAAAATAGCACTTGGAGGCTTATTAAGGGTTATTTAGAAAACATTCAGGATTTCAGAAAAATATTTAGGAAGAATTTAGGGAAATAGCATTTTCTTCCTGGAATACCATGAATAAAATACCAGCTTATGTTTTGTAGCAATTATTTCAGTCTAGGTAGTAAGAGTTACTCCTGAGAAAATGACCTTGGACAGACTGGCTTAAGTTTCTGTTCAGGGTCTAAGAACATCTCTTGAGCTAGATCTTTGCTATCAAACCAAACTCTGCTTTCTTTGGAGGCAATGAATAAATGGCAGGCATAAATGGCAGCTCAGTTGTTCCTAGGAGGATTGGCCTTCTTAAGAAGGGTGGGGGGAGAGCAGAGGTAGAAAGGGTCTTGACCTCAGAATAAAAAGTGAACAAGCTGCAAATGTCTTATTGCCAATCACCTTATACGCAGATAGTTCAAATATAGTCACAGCTGAAAAGTCATGGCAAAAATGGCATCATGAAGTTTGGCGTGTAGTAAGCTTGGTGAATCTTTGCTGACAGAGCTCATCCTAGCAATCAGTGGAATTGCATGGGAGTAAATGAGAACTTAATCTGCCCTGAAGGGTATTTGTTAGCAGCGATATGCTTGGATCAGGGTTGTAGCTCTTCCCCTTTCCCTGAAGAGACAGTGTAACACTGATGACTCAGGACCATATGCTGCCCTCATGGCAGGGACAGGGGGTATGGATCTGCTCTACCCTGCATGGTCCGCTTACTCCTATCCCATATGTAGGAAAGGGTTAACTCTGGTTGCCAGATAAAAGACTAGTGACTAGAAAAATGGAACATCACCAGGACAACAGGGATTTCACTTGCTGCATGTGAGGAATCTGGACTGTCTGCCACAACTCTTCTGAAATTAGGGCTCAAGCATCAGCTTACCAAGAAACTTCTTTTTTTGAGTTGAAATAGAGTTGTCTGCTGCTTGAATGATTTATATCCAGACAACAGCTGCTGAGCCTACACTGGGGGACAAGCGGGCTATATTGCTCCACTGTGTCATGACATGTGCTGTAGTGTGGGGGTTTATTTTCTTAGATTTGATACGAGTTCCAAACCACAGTTGAGCTGGTGAAGCTCATCATATACAGCCACAATATGACAGGCCATAGAGGGGAAACAGCTAAAATACTTTTACTGTGCAAAGTATACATTAGCTGTGGCATCATTCCTGTGATGTCACATTGTTAAACGTTGCATTTGCACCATTAAAATACTCTGGTCAGGTCTCAGCCTCTTCACAAAAACAAAAATTTAAAAAAAGGCAAAACCAAACACACAAAACTACTACAAACATGAGTAACATAAGCTTTAGCCCGCATTAACCATGGGGTTATTTTAAGCCTCTTGCTGCCACTAAGCTCTTTCAATTTTAACTCCATTATGTAGGTTTTTTTCTTCTTATTCGTAAGACATTAATGAATTCTGAGTAGAGATTTAGTCATTTACCGTGGAGTCTGATTTGGCCTAGGGGCTGGTATTACAAGCAATACCCTGAAGCATGACTTGCCTTTTTGCAGTGGGAGAGGAACTCTTCTCCCTTGATCATTTTCCATCCATGTTGTCCCCTCGGAGTTAGCATTTAGTATACATTCTGTGAGTTTAATATAATCATTTGAGTGAGTTTAATCATAATCACATCAGGGCAACCAGGTGATGAGGCCCAGCCAGCATGGGTTTATGAAAGGCAGGTCCTACTTGATGACCTGATCTCCTTCTATGACAAGGTGACCTGCCTAGCAGATGAGGGAAAGGCTGTGGATGGTGTCTGCCTGGACTTCTAGTGTGACCAGTAGGACACGGGATGTGATCGTCCCCCTGCACTCTGCGCATCTCAAACACTGCATTCAGTTTCGGGCCTCTCACTATCAGACAGACATTGAGGCGCTGGAGCACATCCAAAGAGCAACAAAGCTGGTGAAGGCTCTAGAGAACAAGCCTGATGAGGAGTAGCTGAGGGAACTGGGGTCGTTCAGTCTGGAGAAAGGGAGGCTCAGGTGGGACCTTACTGCTCTCTCCAACTACCTGAAAGGAGGCTGTAGGCAGGTGGGGGTAGGTCTCCCAGATAACAAGGGACAGAACAAGAGGAAACAGCCTCAGGTTGCACCAGGGAAGGTTTAGATTGGATATTAGGAAATATTTCTTCACTGAAAGGGTGGCCAAGCATTGGAACAGGCTGCCCAGGGAGGTGGTGGAATCACCATCCCTGGAGATGTGTGTGTAGATGTGGTACTTAGGGACATGGTTTAGTGGTGGACTAGGCAGTGTTAGGTTTATGGTTGGACTCAATGATCTTAAGAGTCTCTTCCAACCTAAATGATTCTAAAGATGCTATCTATGATTCCGTATTTAAAAGAGCTGACCAGCAGCATCCTTACTGAACCTGCAGGGAAGAGTGGTCTGTGCAAACCCACTCCTATCTCCAAATTAGTTAGCAGTTACATGTATCTCTTTCTTCTGATTTTTTAAAAATACTGTTCCATGAAGTCATTTAGAAAACCAGCTCTTCATGGTCTACCTGAGTTTGCAATCTTTGAACTTAGGCTCCATTTGTTTCCATTTTTAAAAACTTACTGGGGTTTTAAATCCTATTGGGGTTGGCAGGAGGTTTCTGCTCACTGAATGCTTGATTTAACAGTTTCTCCAGCTTTTGAATCTGGCTTAGGAAGTTTAATTGTACAGTGGAGAAAGAGTAGCCTAGAGGCCATTTGAAAAAAGGAGCAAAGGAAAATGACCTATAACGTGACAAGATTTTTTTACAAGCACATGGTACTTCTTTACATATCTGTCCAGGTCTTTCCACAAATACTTATCACAGTGGAGCACAGACTTTTTTTTTGTTTGTTTTGTTTTGTTTTGGTGAGGTTTCTTTGTGTCTGATTGACTAATGTATTGACTTATGTATTAACTGGGCTGCAGCAATAACTCTGAACTCTAAGAAAGAGAAGTAAAGATGATGGGTCTGCCAGGCAGGCAGGAATTGTTTTATACTCACAATCACACATCCTGTACATGTCCACACACATGGGTTTGAATAATCCCTTTAGACAGACTCCAGTGTGTGGATAAAGTCTCTTCCTGTGCAAGACTTTTCCTGTTAACTTGCAACTTAGATTTTATATAGCTTTTTATGCCTTATTATATGGAAAATGAGTCCCTATGGAGAGGTTGTGAACTAAAGTTCACTTTTCATGGAACCTTGCGCCATAAACCATATGAAGCCAGTCAGACCACATCATTGAATTATGTTGGTTTTGTTCGAAAGAAGATACTTGTATTTTCAAGAAATAAGTATGTAATTGCATACCTAGAAATGTTTTGGGAGTATCAGGTAGGCAGGGGAGGAAGCAATCAGGATAACACCTAGGTGCTTGAAAGGAAGAGAGATGGACATGTCTGCAGTAAGTTGCAAAAAAGGAGATCTGTAATACCAACTCTCTACCCACCAGGTGGTGGGTCTGATGGTAGGGAGCCACAGGAAGCTTTACAGGTATCCTTCCACCCCTCAGTCATGAACCTGCTGGCTGCGGGACCTCACAAAGCAGTGCCTTCAGGCACCTCTTACCTAGTCATAGGGAAACCTGATTTTAACACCTCAAAGGGAGTGTGTGTCAGAGTGTCTGTGTGTGGGCACTTAGCAAGTTAACTTTCTAATTTAGTGGCGTGACAAAGCCTGACAGAAAGAGATTAAGTTACAGTTCCTAAGAACAAAGCCAAGGTAGTTATCCAGACCTCACGCAAGACAGGTGTTGCATGGAATTCTATGGTCCTTGGCAAGGAAGATCCAAGGAAGTACAAAAATTTGAGCGATTGGAAAACCACTCCCTGCAGAAATATCTGAAAGACCCAAAAGTGCTTCTTGTGTCTGCATGCACTGACCAGTCTACAAAGCAGAGTGAGTGAGCAAAGACATGTTATGCTCCTCTCCTTGTGAGCATCTTCAGGGTGAAGCCTTGGTAGAGATTAGCTGTTGTTTGTAGAAAGACAGAATTTGTAATATAGCTTACATTTTCACAGACAAAGAGAAAGCTTCCATAATTCTTCCTATTTGTTAAGTTTTCTGATCATGACAGCTGAGAATCTGGCCATGGACTTTTTTTAACAAGTCTTTATATTTGGCACTGACATATTTATGTGAAGCTCTGGCTCTGTCTGTTTACTATCTCTGCTTTTCCAATCCTGAATCTCAAGCCTAATCAACCTAAAAAAGCAAATCCTACTGTAACATGGTAAAGATTCAGATTTACTCTAAATTTCAGACCTTAAAGGGATACCAGTTCTTTATGGAAGGAGGGTTGCTAGTTTGTTTCTTGTCTGGTGTAAACAAGATGTGTTTCTATCTACAGGGATTGTATTCTATCCGTCATTCAAAGTCTAAAGTGAGAAAGTGTGTTTTAAACCATAAAGTATAATACCTATCATAAAGATGATCACTTATTTATGTAATGATGCACATGTGGAACATCTTTTTTAATTGTTAAATTTCTGATAGGGCTTTATAGTGGAGTAACAACCTGGGAACTTGCATGCTTCATTACCTCAGAATTGTGTACTGAGGCCGAGATGAAAAGTAATAGAATTAAGGATGAATCACATTATTATCATTACAGAAAAGGATATAATAATGATGTGCTTTGTGCAAAAAAAAATTATCTACTTAAATGCTCAGAAACTCAGAGACAAGTAATATCATGATGTTGCATTTGCCTCTACCCAAGTTGTGCCAGGTAGCACAAAGTAAAAGGCTATGAAATGATTGGGGATTAACGTAGTTTTTAAGGGCACTGAGCAAAGATTAAGTCAGCAAGAATGTGAGAAGATCAGAAATATAGCAGCTTCTAGACATGCTAGCTAGGAACAAAAAGGAGTAGAAGTGTGGAGGCTTTTTATATAATTCAGAGTACTTCACAGAATGGCAGACTGAACAAGGAGCTCTGATTAAGATGACAGATTGTAAGAATGAATCTTGCCATGACAATGGGAAACAAAAAGCAAGTTCTCCTATGAATTGATTTCTTGAGTGATGGCTCTTGAAAGACCTTTCCTGCGATAAATTCTCACAGGTTTGTCGTTGAAAGCAGCTACACCAGTGATTTTGGATCACATCACTCACACAGAACAAGTTTCTAGTGGCCACATAAATCCCTGTGGCTGAATTGGTGCATCAGAGCTCTACAATTAAGTAACTCTTAACTAAATCCAAACACAGTTATTAGCATTCATCTAGACACTGTTAGGGATAAAAAGGCTCAATCTTAATAGCTTAATTTTTTTCTCAGCAAATCCACGTATTAACCATTTAGTAACAAAAGTACGATACGTGCCAATGAGCAGAAAAAACAAAAAATGAGGAAAACCCTCCTTGCCTGTCCTGCAATTCTTGGTATCCTCTTTGAAAGTTCCCTATAGCTTTCATAACAGCATGAAAGTACCCATCAAATTCATTAGGAGTCTTATTAATGCTGTGCCATAATGAAGTGCTGTAAACATCTGGGTGATTTTAAGAGATACAGCTCCAAAGTAAATTTCAACTGAAAAGAAGTGTCCAAAGATGATACTGCTTTAACATGCAAACAAAAGTTCTCTCTCATACCAAAGCTTCATCTTTCTTTTCCAGTGTACTTTAGAAGCTATAAACCCAACAAGTGGCTTCTCAAAGTACTAAAACCCCTTTCATTTATAAATGCTTTTTGACAAATGACTGGATAGTACTAGGCTTGCTACACACATTCAACCAGAAAAACTAGAAAATCAAGATTAAAATCTTGATTTTAATCAAGCTGGGATCAAAAAGGCTTCTTAACAGAGGAAATTCTAAAAGGCAGCAATAATTTTCACCCAGTGTAAAGCATCTCCTTCATTATCTCATGTGCCTTCATAATTAGGGTTTGGAGCATTTTTTTCATACTGTACCTTTAAAACAAACGAAAAACAGTAGTAAACACACTGCAACCACATTCTTGGGAAAGAAGGGAAAAGTTTCCTATTCACATGGACTAGGAATTTATTCTAGTAGCTGTACAAAATGGAATGGCCATTCAGGTAAATAGGTTGCTCAGGTGGTCTGTTTATATTGTTCCCTCCTTATCAACATGAGAGATGTCTGCCAGGAAAATACACCCACAAAACCAACACTATGAAGACAAGAGCTCATAAATACAAAATAGCTTTCACAAATAAGTGTATATTTAGGATTATGGCCTTGAAGATGATGATTCACTTGTTTTCTACCTTATATATTATACAAGTGATGCCCTCTGGGCACACACCGCTGTCAAAAGCTCTGCCTTTGAACCCCTCAGGTCTCCTTACGCTCATTTTACAGATACAAAACAGCTGAGAGAATTTCAGCGTTGGCAGGAACAAGGTTATTGTTGGCATTCCGTAAGTCTCTATCCTAGCAAGACATTTTCTTGAACATTTTGGTTTTGCTCCTTATTTAGTATTGTCTACTTGACTGTAGTATAACACTTTGGGTAGCCTCAGCTGAACTACTTCAGCTCAGCCTGCTGGTGCCTTCTTAGGGAGATGCTCAACTTCAAGACATAGCAGCACTGTCATCACTATGTATGTGTTGAAGACAAATCTTTACATCCAAAAGTTGTGAGGCTCAACAACAGGATGCATTACTCTGAGCTGCAGCAGTTGGTTTGCTGCATGATACAACTACTGGCACCGCATGAGGATGCAATAGCTTCTGTGAAAATTAGGATGGACTTTAACCTTGGCCAAATTCAACCATGGAAACTTGAATTTTTCAATGTTAATGGAAATCTAAACAGGTTAATTTTCCAAATTATTCTGTGCTACTCACCCTAATGGCCTTTAAGACTGAAGAAGGTCAAACTAGAGGGATCATTTAACCCAGCTGGAAATCCCTGACAGTGACCAGCTCTAGATACCTAGGACATGACAGTAAGATAAGCATGAAGCACAGTACTTCCGCAAGTACTGTCCTAGCATTCATCAGTCTGTGGGTTGTGGATTTTAAGCATTAACCAGATACAACCTTTAAGATGCCTTCAAGACAAAGTTAGAAAAAGAAAGTACAAGCACGCATCACAAGCAATTTTTCCCATTCTTCTTTGTGAGACTTGTAATCCAGTTAGATTTAGGAGAGACCAAGCCTGAGTTGGCATTCCTAAGGCTTTCATTGAGTTTTTACTGAGATTTCTACTAAAGTCACTTGAATGTTTACCTGAAGTTGGAGCTTTTTTATTTTTTCCCCCCACTTTTGGAGGAAATTATTGCCAAGAAATAAAAACAGCCCACACCACTACACATCTAAGCAATGGATGTCTTAAGGGCTAGTAAAACCATGTGACGCATGACACCCCTCAGTGTTGATTGGCCCATCCCTTGGCCAATTTCAGAGTAAACACACAGAATTGTAGGCTCACTTGAGAGCACATCACAGCCAAACACAATCTTCTGGTCTTTTATCTAATGAATAGTGATCTTGTGGGACACAGCTATGTTTTAACTCAACAACTCTTACACATGTCCTTAAAGTTAAGTATATGTTTATCTGGTTGACTAAACTGGTCCCTAACCAATGAACTGCAGGAATATACAGCTCTAGAATTTACTAGGCTATTTCTTGTTAAAGAAAATCTTACAACAGAATTGCAAACTGAAAGCAATCACTGCCTAAATAACGATCAAGGGAAACAGATTTTTTTAGTGAAGGCTGTACGTATCCTAGCTTATATTTTTGATGCTGACTAAATATTAGGCTTCTAAGTACTTAGGGACTTTGAAGCCACCACTGCTTTAAAAGACCCTCATGTTTTTTTCCATTATATGCAGATCACCCAGAAACTTACTACTTTTAGGACTATGGGAAGCTTTAGATTTCATAGTTTTTATTTACTGCACCTCTATTTTGTTGCTTGAAAACTTTAATAGCAAAAGACATTTCAAACAATAATTCATTGCTGTCATATTGGCATTTGTAGCCAGAAGTGAGCTGGAGTCCATGGAGAAAGCCATGCTGCTTCCAACTCCTGGAACTCTCATTTGAGCTCTGGCTGTCAATTCAGCGTACCATGGGTGTTCTCGGTGCAAGCCAGTAAACATTTTGGTTATTTGCATTTACAGCTTATTCCTTGTCAACAGAGCTTATTCTGTCAAAAAAAATGAAGTGCAGAAGCAGCCACAGTGGACACACTAAAAATACGATGGACTAGGTAATGGTGTGGTTGTGCCACATTCCCATTGCAAGGCGATGCTTAGGTTAGGCTGAATTTGTAAACATCAGCAAGGTGTTTACACGTGTGCTGAGGTTACAGAGTTTTATAGCATCTTACAGCATTTGCATGTTGCTTTCAGATTAGCAAAGAAATTGATATTAAAAAATCCACAGAGTACATGACTTAGCTCTGTTACTGCAAACAACTCAGTACATGCTAGTTCAATTGCTTGCCTTTGGCAAAGTATTTAGTATACAAATTTAAGCGGGAAAATCTGACGTTTTCTTTTGCTTAACAAACCTAATTGAAGAAGCATTCTCTTCAAATGCTCTTTAAAACTTTGCTGCCCTTTCCACATATCCTGCAGTAACAATGAGTGTTTAATTTCTGGTCCTTCTCTGCCTGATTACTTAACAGGTGACACCAATCAAGGGACAAAGTCTGTACCACTGAAACACTTGAAAAGCTCTAGGAATGAAAAATCGGTGACTGTGTATTTGTGTGTCTTTCCTCAGGCATCATGAAGTCACTGACTTGGAACTTACCACATACTTTTGTTCAGGTCTCTTCCCTACTCTCTTTCTGCCCAGCTCAAGTCTCACATACTAACCTTCCTACTTTCTGATTACTGAAAATGATAGTTTTTCAAGATTGTATTCATTGTAACACAATTAAACAGGCTGGGTTTGCCATTCTTGGACTACTTAGCTCAGTTTCTTCTGCTGTTAATGCTTTTTTAGCCTGCTGGTGCAACCCAAATACCACCCCATTACTCTGTGAATGGCCAGAAGTCATTCATTACCCAAGCAAATGTCTCCTATGACCATATGTCTTTCCGTCACTACACACTTCGCATGGCACTAGTTGCAGTGTGTTTCAAAATATACAAGTGTCCTTAAGGACATTTACACGAGCACTGTGGCCATCCCCAAACGTGATGAGCAAGCCCCTTCAGCAGGCAGAAAGTGGCAGATTCATCAAAATCAAAAATGTTTGCCCCAGAGAAAATACCAAAGTATTAACTTCTTGAAAAGGTGTGCTCAGCATTTTCTCTCACCAATTTCTCTCTCTGTCTGTTGTCCCCTTCACCTGTCCTCACTCCGCTCCTTCACAGCAGCGGGTAGTCACTCCCTGCTCCTTGCTGTACCCCGCCGCCTGCCCACAGAGAAACTGCAGCTGCACCGTGCTGCACACACAGGCAGGCTTCCCAGCGCTCAGGTAAAGTCACTTTCTAAGAGTGTATGAAAGTGACAATTGGGAAATTTCAAGCCAGAACCAATGCATCACTCCTAGTTCAATAATTATGACAGTTACTATTTTTCTTGACAGGTTCACTCGACCTTTCAAGGGGCAAAAGTACAGTTGGTTTCAATTGGCTGCAGTAAGGAAAATATCCACTGGAAAAAAATATTGTCTTCAGCTTTCCTAGCACAGTATGAAGTTTTACTTCTAACAGTCTTCAGAAGGGTTTTGCCTGGCAATCATGGCACAACCTACAAACAGAAAGATCTCTTCTCCCTCTTGCTACACTGTTGGAGATGAAGAGGAATACTTTTTGCTGGTAAAAAATTATGTGTTTCTTCTAAAACAAGTATCTTATGCATAGCTATACAGTGCCAGAAGGAAAACTGGGCTAAACCAAAACCTAGTTTCCTAAGGACTGTATGGAGCTCAAATTTTGGCCCAGACTAATATAAATATGGGGTCACTCACGACTTCCCCTATTTTATTTTCAGTTCTGGGCTTCAATTGTAAAGTGACAATTAAATCATTTTATAATACAATTAACTTCATTTTAAGTCTGGATTTATTCCTGTTCTGCCGCCTTCTTCCTTGTTGTGCTTTAAACTCTCCAGCAACTGGAGCTTAAAGTACCTAATGAAAAAAAGCATCTTCAGCTGAGCAGGAGGATGTGATTCCTCCTAGTAACCTGAATAACTCAACAGCTCCACTTCAGGGAAAAGATGCCTAATCTGAAGTGGCCCAGGTAATCCAACGTGTCCACTTGCAGAGTGACAGGAGTTAGAAAATGTCACTTATGGTGAAGATATACTCCTTGCGGCTTTCTTGACATACCTCCACGCTCAATTGCCCACAGTGGTTGGAAAGCTGGTGCAGATTTGCAGAAGGCAGGAGAGGCTTGGGCAGAGCACAGCCCTGAACAGCACCTCATACCACTGCACTTACTGGGGTCACGAGCCCAAGATACCTAACAGGCCTTGCCTTCACAAACCAAGCAGATAGGGAGAATGAATATTAATGACCTCTGCATTTTTGCCTCTGGCTCTCGGGCTCAGTAATTTGATTACTTTCATGGCAAAGTCTAACACAAATGATTTTTATACCCTTAACATTTTCCATGCATTTCAATACTGCTTTGCTCGCAAATTTATTAGTAGCACAAATAATGACTCCCAGGTGTCTTGCAAGTGATTATAACAGGAAGCATAGGTGTTAGATGAGAAAATACAAACATTCTTCACCTACGCTTAAAAATAAACACAAAATTTGAACAGTAACGGTGAACACATGCTATAGGCAACCAAGTGGGAAAGTATAAAACAACAGAGCAAAGTTACAGAACAGAGCCTTACCCTGTTGTATTCATGCATGAAATCCCTCCCTTGAATGACAATTTAGAACCTTTGCATTTTAGCTGTGTATTTTTATAAAATAAAATGCTTCTCAGCTTCTCCTTTTAGCCACTCACCTCTAGAAACATGGAGCCTGACTATCCACTATACCACAATAACTTAGCACTAACGATGGAAAAGTCAAAGGCCACAGGATGGTTGCCAACATCCCAGTCCATTAGACAAGAGAACCAGAGTACCTTGGGCTCCTCCTCACCACAGCCATAACCCCGGCCACTTCCCAGGCTCTCACTGATGTCTCTTTGGCTGCAGACTGAGAGCCACCAAGTCCTCTCCAGGGAGCGCAGTGGTATGTTGGGGGCACAGGCCAGCCCTGTGCCAGATGAGGATAAACCATGCTCAGTTCTGCCAGGAGACGGCTCAGAGGTTTCCTTGAGGTGGTTTAACTGCCTTGCTTTGGAGGCCTGGCCATGCTATGCCCATTCAGGTACACGCAACTCATCATGAATAAGTTTAAGCCAAAAACTACTCAGAGAAATAGAATTAAGTATTCCTGAATTAGAAACACATTAAGCAAAAAAACCTTACTCTCTCCATGACTAATCCTCTCTATCTCTCTGGTCAAATTTTTGCATCTTGCTCAACATGTAATACAAAAAGTTCCCTAGCTAATACATTCATTTGGACTTACTGGGATGTTCTAGTAAGACATGAAAACACTTTGCAACCCATATCTGGCCTTGAACCCATCTGAGAAAACAAAGCTTTAGCCCTGTTCCAGGAATGACCTTCCCACTCTGTCATTCTTCTTTGCTTTTGAATATTTTCACACTTCCAGGTTCCAGAAGACAGACTTGAGAGCTACAGGAATCTCTTGACAATGCCCAAAGGAGCTGGTTCAGACCACGCAGCTCCAGCAAACACCATGCTAGTTTCCCCCTACCAACCCCCCTGAACAATTTGTGCTTATGCATCCCAAAGCCCACAATGGAGGTATGAATTTTCCTGTGCTTGCCTATTTTGGCCTTATCTGTATCAAGCAGAACTTGGAGCCTGAGTTCTGCTCATGTTACATTGCCTCCTGCAAGCCTCTGCGTACGGTAATAACTCTAACCTGTTACACAGTTTCCTGTACTGTCTATATGAAGAAGAAAAAACATTATTCTGATTGCTCTTCTTCCTCTTAAACATCACTTGGGTTGCAAACAACTTGGCTTGCTATTGCGCTTGCAGGAAGTGCGTTACAGATTGTCTGGGATGATGAAACGCACACTTGCACTAGCAGACAATCTGCTTCTGAAGTCATTAAAAGGGAAGTTGCTTTGCTTTGCTAACACAGCATTTTTCTAGCACAGACACATTTTTTTTCAAACATGTTAAGCCCAGGGTTGGTTTTACATTCAAATATGATTTATCTGCATGTAGCCTAAAAGAAGGAGAAGGCTGGAACAATTCAGCAGAATGCTACTACAATTTTTAAGGGTAAAACACAGTTGATAACCATAACTTACCCATTAGATAGACATGAAATATTGTGAACACTTTACAGCCCTTAAAGCTGCAAAGACACTCAGGAACCCACCTGTTCCTGAAAGTGTTCTCAAAGTGGACACAACTAATTAGTTGACTAAAGTTACTGTTACTCCTGGGAACCTTATACCCTTTGCTTTGGTTACACCTGGCAGGATACAAATTGGTAAGGACAAGCCCACATCTTAAAGGCATAGGCCAATTACTCTTTACCAGGAGCAAGGATGAAAAAACGTTCTTTGAGTACTCCACAACTGTTTGACAGGGAAGGATTTCTGCAGCTTTCTCAGGACCACTCCTATGGGCTGACATTAAACACTGATTTAAGCAGGTATAGCAGTAAACAGGCTTCCTAAAATTAAGGGTTGTTGACTATAAATTTTTTCTTCTACTATTTTTTCAGAACTAAGAGCAAAGGGAATACTTTGCAGTTCACTTTTGCACTCTGGGATTACAAAAGCCTGCATGAAGTTGTCCAACAGTAGCTCGGGATGAGTACAGTTGAGGCCTATGCTGTATTTTCTATCTGAGGGAATAATCTTTCTCTGACTTCTTTGCCCCTGCCCTCCTCTCTGCTCTCAGACCCTGTTGGCAATTCTGGCTTTCACACAATTAAAGCACTTAAGCAGTTTAAAGAACTTCAGTGCAGGATGTGCACTCATACATGTATAAAGCCACTTTCTCTGCCTTCAGTAGAGGATGCAGTAAAAGTGAAAACATATAATTTAGCACACAATCTGTACAGGGAAGATTTTGCTCTACCCCAGTGTCCCACATATTTAATACACCAACGTCCTGGAAGGAAATCCTGACAGACCTAGCAGGATTATTCATAAGCTTGCCAATCTGTATTGCCATTTATATTAGTGTGAGGTAGGTGCAACTCATTCTTGAGTTCACCATTCTCTGTAGGTGTACCCTGGCAATACCATTTTGTTTCCATTGTGCATTCCCTGAAGCCTTACTGTGGACTACAGCAACAAACCTCTGTGGACCCTAAGAGCATCCCCATCACACTAGACCTGACACATTAAAGCTTCTGCTAACATATACAAAACTTCCTCAGAAGTACTTTGTCCTGCCACATTATCAGAAAACCATGGAGAGGAGAGGGAACTACGCTAACCTAAGCCCCTGCAGCTAATCTTGATGCCAACAGCTTCTGCCCTGATTTCATGCTAACTACCATTAAAATCTTTGCAGAAGTTTGGGTGGGAAGTAGAGCCCAGGATCTGCTTTCAATATCTGATTTATCAAGATCTGCTAAATGCCAAAAGAACCAGAACAGCATTAGAGAGACACCTTATAAAAGTGCAGACATTATGATGGTAATTCTTACAGTCGATTGTTGCTGAGTCTTTGCATCTCTGATCTTCCCAATAAACACAAGTTTCTAATGCTGCTTCCTGCTCTCTCCTGTGTCCTACACTACTTCTGTCATGATACCATGGCACCAGAATTCAGTATTTGGTTTACTAATAGCCGCTGCAGCAATCAGCAACACCCAGTCTGCTTTAAGCAGGTGCTGCTGTTTTGAACACAGTAGGCATGGGTAGACCACATAATATTTATCTTGTGAAGGCTATCTGGACTTCTTCCCTGATATGCATGTGTACAATATGGGGTCCATTAGGCACCACAAGATTTTAGCTAAATTTCAGTATTTCGTGGGATCAGACTGTGCCCTGAATGCAATTTTAAATACTCTAGCCACAGAGAATCTCCTTAGTGTTAAGTACAATTGAAACTGTCTCTGGTCATTTCCTAAATCCCTTCTTTCCTCTCTGTTATGGGTGATATGGCTACATGTAATCTTGTAATGAGCCAGAAGGCTCTTCACTGAAAGAACAAAGGATTCTTGAATGATAAGAGAAATGAAGGATTTCTTATACAAAAGGAAGCATCTGTCCTAGCTGGAAAAGGAAAGCTGGCTACAGAGAGCCCCCTTTTGTTTAATCTGTAAATGGCCATTGTGCCTAATTCAAGCCCTTGTGGTACACTGATGGAGTAACAGACTCCACTGAACTGAGTTTATCAACAGTAAAAATAAGAAAAAGCAACTGTTAAATAGCAGAAGCTGATGTTTGTGCAGAAAGATTTTAAGTCTGGCACACACTTGCCTTCC
Source organism: Falco peregrinus (assembly GCF_023634155.1). Taxonomy (NCBI): domain Eukaryota; kingdom Metazoa; phylum Chordata; class Aves; order Falconiformes; family Falconidae; genus Falco; species Falco peregrinus. The sequence continues at coordinate 81,753,119 of NC_073721.1, forward strand.
AGAGTATCCCAACATATTTCACTGTTTTCCAAAGGCAAACTCCTATGTGCCTTGTGGCCTGAGCACTTGTTCCTTAGGCAGTTTCCCTGGATGACTGATAAGTCTTACTATAAATTGTTTATGCTGTGGTTTATGCCATTTGAAGAGGAAAGGCACTGAAAATCAAAGTTCATCTAGGCACAAGATAAGTGTGTAACCAAAAAGCTACTGCAGCTCATCTTGAAGTGCTTCAAATACCTTCTGGACTAGAAGCCTACTCTTTAGATGGCATATAGCCAATATAAATTAGTCCAGGATCACCCATTCTTCTACCTATCAGCTGTCCCACCACACTTTCTATTAGCCCTCTCTGCTGGTACTACAGTTACTGCCCCAAAGGCTGAACATTACTCTAAAGCAGCAAATTGATCGCAATGACTACCTTGTGGCATAACCTCACCCTCTCTGTGGAAACCAGTCCTGTGCTGCTCATTTAAATATCCCTGGTAACACCTACTTGTTTTTTATCTCTGCTTGTTTCCAGTTCTGTATTTAACAGAAAGAAGTGTTATTGTCATTAAGACTGTATAAGATGGATCCTGGCCACTTAAAAGGGGAAGCCCCTTATGGCATTCATGTGTATGTCAAAGATCACAATTCAACTCCCTTTGCTTTTACCCTGAAATGTACAAGGTTGATCCTCCATACTTCCCAATGAGTTTTTCTGCTTAGAAGGGAGTCTAAGGACAAAATTATTCACAGGTTTTCTACAAAGTGACTCGGCTGGCATGTTACAATCTAGACACACTTCTACTAGAAAAACAGCTCTTCAGACTGATATTCTGTATAGTAACACCCTAGACTTAATAAGCATCACCTAAAAGAAAGCTCACCTTCAGGCTGAATCCTGCACCATGTTTTTCCTCTTTATTAATTAGCTTTTCCAAGTTAACCAAGGTCAGTACATCTCATTTTTGTCTCTCACTTGCCTGCCCCTTTAATCTCCTTATGTTTCATTTCTTTTCTGAGCTGCCACCTCTCACACACTGACAGAGACATACAGTTCATACAATATTTTTTTTTTTAAGGCTTCAGCCCACTAATGAATTGTCTGGGTTTTTTCTTTGTCTGTTGGTTGGGTGGGGGTTTTTTTCCTGTCAATTCTACAGAGAAAGAGAGGATTTCCTCCTCTTGGTTGTGTATGGGAAGGAACGACCTGGCTCTATGAGTTACCATAATTAGGAGTTCATAAAGCTCAGCAATAATCTCTTTCATCAAAGTGAAATGAATATACTAGGTGGGACTTTATCATGTCTCTCAGTTGAGAGCATTTTCACTCCTAATTCAGGGCTTAGTCAAAATCGAGAGCTTGAGAAAAATTCAGCGAGAGAAAGTTCAGAATATATTCCCAGAACAAAATATATCAGTTCACATATGCTAAAATGAAGGTCTCTGGTTACCTCTGGTCAATATATTTTTATCTGCGTAAGGGACGTGAACATGATTCACTATCCCCATTGCAAGGCATAACACGACCTTTAGCTCAGCCTGTCAAGAAGAATGGGAAACCATCTGGGTACCCATATTACAACTACTATGGCAAGACAACAGCGTAATACATTGTGACAGTTTGATTATTCAGCCAAGGTAGTTCTGACCTGAGTTTAGTTTGAAGTGATTAGATTTCCACAGAAGGAAAAGAAAGCACGCCTCAAGATCTCTGTCTACACATTTCTTCCTCACACAGACTATTCAAGCAGTTTAAACACCTGCTACAAAATCAGATTCACAAAATTACCCCAATTTTCATAAACACCCTTCATCCCTGAGCCATATCTCTATGACAAAAGAAATTAAACATCCTAGAATTCTGGAAACCCTATGTTTTAGTTCAGTTGTGACTTATTACTGATGCAATGTAATGCTTTTCAATTTCAATCATAACCACATCAGTTGTCCAACACAAGTAAAGCAGTATGTACATGCCCTTCATGTACTTCTGCATGAAATACATGCAGAAAAGAAAGCAAAAAAAAAACAACCCAGGAGGTCTACCAAATGCAAACATGCAGAACCAAAATAAATACGTCATCACTACTTGCCAGGAGATATGCTCGTAACACCACTCCTCAGTGTATATCCTCAGTGAGGAGTTAAATTAGCAGTATTTACCATTTCTACTCTTCAGATTCCTGACTAGGGTCACATGAATTATGATGAAGGTCAAAGTCTAGTGGATCTTCATAGTGAAGCAGAAAAAAATTACAGCTGATGATTTTGCTCATTCTTACTAAAAACCCCTCAACTTTATATATTATCTAGGAAATTTTTTCGCCTCAAAAGCAAACTCTATAAGCAATTAAAAATAAAGCTACTGTGGAAAAGTTTCAACAGCCTTAAGAGTTACTGTCAGTATTGATCAGGATTAATAACAGCATCCCTAAACACAAAAATGGTTATGTTAAAAAAATGTTAAAGGCTGTTAAACCAGATTAAATCAGGAGAACAGACTTAAAATATGAATGTTACTATTTTAAAGGTATACCAATAAACATGTTTATCATCTGTCACAAACAGAGACAGACAGAAGAATCAAATTATATGTAATACAATATACAATGTCAATGTCCACATCTTCCAACATCTTTATTTTTAATGTTAGAAAAGATTCTTTAATGCAGAAATGCTTTGGGCTCTACAGGTTCTCAAAGAACTTTTGAAACTCTGCACATGCAGAGTAAAGTGTCAGGAACTTTTTCACAGCAGTGCGAGATGGAAAGCAGCATATAATAGAGCTGTATTCAAGTTGTATTTGACTGCAGACAGGCAAGTAATTTGCAAGAAAATTAGACAACACAAAACTGCAATCTGACTTTCAAACTTCCTCACCTCTGCTAAAATTTGTACTTGACCCTGACTTTTTGCAGGCAGTTCCTTTCACACAAAATAAAATAATCCATATGCAACAGAAGGAGAGGGCACTGAAAACACACTACTGAGTTACACAGAGTTACGGAATGGTAACCTCAGTGCTTCAAGTCTATCTCCATGCAGCAATTGTGAAGAAACAAGCAAATGCGATGCAATGAAAACCAAAACTTCTGTTTCGCCTGTTCTACCCCCATCTGCTAGAAAGACAACAGAAGAACTTAAGTTACCCGTTCTATTTCACAGTCACTATGCTGGATTATATGTTCTCTTGTATACAATGCTGCATCAGTTCCATGTGTAGCATACTTAACCCATAGACTAGTTATGAACTTAAAACAAAAATCCCAACAGCAAGTAGAATTTAAAAATTAAATACATACTAATGAATTTACTATGCTCTATCTGGTGTAAGTCCTGCAACTTGAAATTCATAAGGAAGGTTGCATCGAGTGTAAACAATCCTTTCAAAAAAACCCAGAGCTCAATGCTTCTCTTCACTGTTTGCTTTTGTCCACCTCCTTATGTCCAGCAGCCCAGCCTACAGGTGGTGGGTTTGGCTCTTAAGTATCAAATGCTTCCCTTACTTCCCTTCAACATAGAAGGCAAAAGTACTTCCAAAGAGGAACCTTTACAATAGAAACACTCACACTTTAAATGCTTTTTTCTCAATGTAGTGTGAATGGTGCTGTGAAAATGGACCTTAACATAAAGCTTAAAGGGGAATTTGGCCAGAACATCACCTGTCCCCATGCCTCTCATTTGCCAGTCACCCACGACTTCAGCATGCGTTCCATAGTAATACGCAGGCTCCAGCCCAGTGGTATGAAGAAAACGTGTTATCACAGGTATGTGAAGGAAAGAGAATTACTAACCAGATATTTCTTGTCTGTTGCTGCTTTCCACAAGGAAACGTTCAGTCATTTCACATCACCCCCGTGCGACATGCTATTGCTTATTCCTAAAGCCCTTTGTTAGAAGAGGACGTAGGGCGCTGTAGTGGTGAGAAAGGTTTTGCAGAAGCACTGCAACTGTTGCTCTGGAGAGGTGCAATGTCTGTTTTCCTCTGCAGCCAGCTGTCTCCTCTCCCATCTCTTCTGGCACACTGAGAGACACCACCGTGCTACAGGAGAGCAGCAGCAGCAGCCTCTCACTTGCGCTTCCTCTTCCCCTTCCATTCACCCAGACGCAGGCACAATGGGGCTTTTAAAATGAACCTTCTTACTAGGGCATGATCCTGAAACTGTGACTAATGCCTGGTGAGATTCAATCACCTGAATAGATTTAGTGCACGAGGTGGTATTTGAAGAAGGAAAAGTGACGTGTCTGGCTAGTGAGGGCTGCAGCATTCCTACAAGCATGAAGGAAGATGGGAGTCTGGTTTGGTCCTTCACTGTCTGGAAGCTTTAGAAGAAGTGCTGTCTCCCAATGCACATGTATGTAACTCTTCCTGCTCCTTGCTAGAGATTTTCAACCATAATCTCCCTACAGCCTGAATTACTGAATTAACATTTTTATTTTACCACAACAAGTCATAAAGTTGGGGGGGGGGGGGGGGGGGGGAGGTGGCAGTTAAGAGCTGAATCTCCTGTACCTATGTTAAGCAACCTGCAACTGAAGAGAAGTATGACATGTGGAATGAAGATCCAAAATGAGAGATTAATAAAGAAGGAAGGAAGTGAGAAAGCAAACATGAACAATTTCAATGAATGCCACCTTTGTTCTTTGTAAATGCATGTGAATGTCCCAACTCTAGTTTCACAATTTCACATTCTGACGTAAAAGAGGTGTACACAAGGAAAACGGAAAGGGGGAAATTTTAATGGGAGCTATTCACTTCTAAAGATAAGGACAAGACCTCATGAAGAACACACTTTCTCTTACTTCACTTTAATATATAAAGAAAAAAAAAAACCTCCTGAAAAAAACAAACTGCCACAGGTACACTCAAACCTCAAATCTTTGAGGGGCACAAAGCTTGTACTATTATGCAAGTAGAAGTGCTGGAGTGAACAAAATGTTAGTTATGATGGAGCAGCTTTGGTTTAAATCCTGTTTTAGTAAAGTTTCAGGAGGTGCTTCTGTGACTGGCGCTCAGATTAGCAGCCAGCAAACAACATGCCCTTGCTGTGGCCACTCTGCTTAGTTGCTATTTTTTTGTGTATTTCTCTCTTGATTAATTACAGTTTGGGAAATAGGTACAACCCTGATTCACACTTCAAAACAAACAACAGGAAAAACAGTCATGGGGGGAAAAACAACTGCTCTTTCAAAAGAATTCACTAGGGCCTGTGAAACCTCTGAGCTGATGCAAACTACTGCAAGTTGGAGTCTGCTGTAGTCCAGACCTGGTGAGCTCTAAGGCTCATACTTTGGTCTTACAGACTTCCATGGGTTCTTCGATTTCAGAGGATGAAGAGAGGACAAGATGGATGGTTTTCACAAGGATGCTTTTGCTTTGTGATCTACTTTATATGATTCTGCTCATGCTCCTAACACAGTTTCACCTCTGATTTCAAATGAGCAAGACACTACCTTGGAAGATCTTCCCCACACTCAACCCTTACTGACTGAGCTCAGCAGGGTGAGGCTCAAGTGCTGAAGTGCTCGGGCTGTGTGATCCATGCAGCCTCCCAGTGCCGAGTCGTGTACACAAGAGACAGTATCATGATCTCATGGGCTTGTCTGAGATGATAATACTGAAGACTTTAAAGAAAGAGCCTGTTTGGTTACTTAACCTGACCCAAGCTGTCTTAAAGCTCACTCAGCTATCACTGGATGCATCTCCTTGAGCAGATGCCTCAAGAGCTCTTTTCCACAGCCAATAAAAGGCTACAGACAGGAAATGTAACTGGATATCACAACGACCAGAATCGATGATTGTCACAAAAACTGCTTGGGACTTGGGGCAGTTGGTATCATTTAAAATATTAGAAGAGTATAATGGATTCAAATTATGCCAACCTGGGCTAGTATTATGATCCTGCCTCTAAGGTGCATCATGCCACTGCATGACCACGTCAGTGGTTGATTTCTCTTCTGAGTCAGCTGCATGACAATTATTATATTTTAATGAAAAATCCAAAGCTAAAGTTACACAAGGTGAGTTCTTTGCAAGCAGTAGCTGCTCCAAAGGAAGCAGAAAGGGACTTGAAAAAAGGCCCCCATTATTCCATGCCAACCGAGATGACCAGGTACAGAAGACAGCACACCATGCATCCTCCTACATGTGTGAGCAGAGCATGTTTCCTTCCCTTGGGTACAGTTCTCCACAAGTGCACATCACCTAGCACTGCAGGACTCTAACATGTGTGACTTACTAAAGGTTAAACAAGTTGAGAGAGAACCCAGATCTCTTCTAAGACTCCATGCTTTTGAACCTGAACCAAACCACGATGAAGTAAATGAAAGATTTCTATTTCTTTTAGTGATTTTCAGAGAAAGTATTCAAACCTCAGAGCTGCCTGATGGGAGGACGTGGGCTCCTTGCCATCTGAAAATCTTGAGCTGCATGCCAGGAAAGATATTTACCTGAGCAGCAAGAAGGAGCTATTCCATTCTTGCTTTTGTAGATAGAAATCCCATTCACTCATTGCTGGTTTTATACACAATCTCTTCTCAGTTGCTCAAGCAGAACAATGCAGCTGGCAATAGGTTTTGGTTTATATCTTGCTTGGAAAAAAACCAACCAACAGATGCAAGCACACCTGGAGAGCATGCCACCCTCCCTCTGGACATGAAAGAATGACAGTGATGGTGGCAAGCCTGCTCAGAGGTTTGGCTGTGCCCCCCAGTACATTTTGTCACACTCAGCAACTGAGTTCTTTCTCAGTAACTTATATAGGATGGCAACTGTTTTATCCTGGCATTTGTAATGAAAACCACAGCACTTAAAGGCAAGGGCACACAGAACAGAGAAGCCTCCACCTCATTTCTTGCACTCATCTTAAATACTGCGTAACAATTGCATTCAATGTACATTTGTGCCTTAGCACTCCCTTACACACAAGAAAAAATAAGAATGTGGGAAAAAATCCAATTTCTTCAATCCCCTTCACATGTTATTGGCTTTATTACATAAAGCTCTGTCCAAAAAGGCAGACTAACTAAATTTCAAGTGCAGTGATTCTGTTTCTGTCTAGTATGGAAGCTGTTCCCTACAATCTTACAGATACTAATCCACTCTTTCCCTCCCCGTGACACTTCTTCCAGACTTACACCGTACTCCCCAGCTCAGTTATGAAGCTTTCAAGTAATAAAAAAAGGTCATTCTGTATTGATACCATGTACAGTGGAGCTTCAAACCTTTTCCTCAGCAATTAGGGTCTGCAATACCATCAAAGACTATTCCCATCTCCAAACATTTGTTACTGAAGCATGGAAATAATTGGCTATGCAAGTTCCTTTTGGGGATACTGAGCATAGATGTGCAATGTCTAGGGGAAAAAAATGTTCCATACAATACTGTCAAACAAATACCTAATTGCTTCCTTAAGCAGAACACCCTCTGACTTTTTCAGAGTGTGTAGCTTAGCTCCAAATGAAAGAACAGATTTATGTTTTAAAGCATGCAATATTCGCGTGAGCTGAAATAAACTCAGCAGAACAATCAGTCCCCTTGTTTCAGGGAGCACTCTTGCGAACAGAACAAGAGGAGGTGCCTGCATGATTTACTGCCAGGCCACGTACGCTGAAAGGACCCTATTTAGTTTTACACATGCAATGTGCCAGTTATTCAAAACATTTGCTTTTAGAAATGTTTTTCGTCCCAACTTTTTTGCTGGTATGTTCCTTCTTTCTAGAATTCCCAGTCTGGGTTTGAAAAATAAACAGGATCTCTGCATTTGTTTATTTCTTTTTCATTGAAAAAATACGAAGTTCATTCAAAGAGAATCTGAGAAAACTTGTCAGTTTGAAAGACACGTAACAACAATCAGTCCAAGAAAAAGCTAAGTTCTATGTCCAGACGTATTTTAAAGGCAGAACTACAATGGCTATAGGAAAACAGAGGAGGTTACAGTCCTGATCATATCCTTCTTCCTTTAAGGTTAGTGGAAGTTTTGCCCATAGGCAAATTTAGCCAAGAAAAAAAATAATAAAACAAAAACCTGTTTCCCAGTATCAACTAGCCAGAAAGCAGTTGTGTGCCAGACTTGATTGATTGATAAGGAAGATTGATCTTGGACCAGAAACAGGCGCAGGGATTTTACAATACTTGGCAACTATTTCAAAGGCCTAACTGAAGACAGTTCATTGTAGGCATCACCGCATGCTTTGTAGGAGACAAGACAGCTGCTGGAAGACAAAGATATACACTCCAGTTCTTTTATCAGTGTTTTTCATCTACTGTAAATTTGAATCAGGATATGAATTATACTGGCAACTATTAGGAAAATTTGGCACTTTAAGGGAAAACTTACAGTGGAGTAAGACATCTCAGCTTTACTGACACTAGTAGAGTTAAGCTAGTTCATGATGAATTAGTTCACTAGCATTTTTTAGAGTTGTAACTCCTTTAGATTTGTCCTTGACTCTGTCATCTGTTCACTGTTACTTTAGTGATCTGCCGAACTTCTCGGTACCTCCGTTCACCTGCCAGCACAGAAAATGTAATGCTGCCTTTGTGTTCCTTCTTAACAACAGCAATGGTGGTGTTAAGATGCAGAAACATGTTTGAAGGCCACTAGAGAAAGACAGTAGCTTTATTTCTGTTTTATTTCAGCTTCAATATGGAAATGTGACTGAAGGGCGCAGGGGAAGAGGCTCCCTGGCAGAAGAGGCCAGCAACGCAAGCGCCAGAGGACAACTCCAGAAACGCATCAATGCAGGGACACAAACTAGCTGATGTGGCACCGGGCACTGTGAGACACGGCAGAGCCTCAAGGCTTCTGCCACTTTACGCTGACAGACAATCCCCTGGATTGAGATTGAGCCTGGAAATCACACAAATAACCGCCTCAAAACAGAAACGTAGGAGAAAGCCTCACAGCTCAGCAGCACAGTCTTTACCTTGGGCTGGCAGCTGTAGGCAAGGTACCTGTTTTGGTAGTCCTTACACAGCCCAGAGCTCTCCTCAGACTGTTTTCCAATGAAAGCAAACACTGACTATAACTATATTCTAGGTCCTTGCATAGCATCCCTCAATGATTCTAGCTGTATAAACTAAAAGCTGGCATGGGGGTTTTTACACTCCCTTTTTCTCCCAGCAGCCTCCCAAACAGCAAATCAGTCTGTAGTGCACATTCATTTCAAGCACAGGTATGATTTGTGTCAACTTATATCCAAACCCTTTTACCTTTTGCCTTGAGAGGGAAAACAGATTTTAAAAGGCCTCTATGAAAAATGCTAAGGCATCACTATATGCCGTTGATAAAACAGGGAAAAATTGTTCTTAGGAAACATCAGAAATTCTCACTTCCTTCTGACTCAACCTACTCACCCAGATTTGACATCAACATCATTTATTTTACAAAGTTAATATTAGAACTCACATTCCTTATATATCAAAGATCATCAACATGGGAAGGTCATGCAAGTTAAGCTAGTGTGCAAGTGCCAATACACCCTCACTTCGTATGATTGCCTGTGTAAATGTAAGCTACGTTAGGTGCTCTCTTCCAAAGCAGAGTCCTAGACACAATACAGAGACGTTACTGCAAACCTTAACGTACTTCTTAGTAACTTCATTTCGTAACAACTCATCCTGTACTTCCTGTTTCAGAATGCTAGATTCCAGTCACCCCAATAAAAATCAAAGGATTTGTATGACCTATGTTACAATGATAATAACACATACGCATTTTCCATAAAACAGATCTATGCGTACAATGACATCTAAAAATATGGTCCTTAGAAAAAATATATAAATGACCTGACCCTCAGGTTTATTACACCAGTCTTGGAGAAGTCTGATTCTGCCAGGTCTAATCCTCTTTATGCTGGCATCAAAGGATTCATACTGGAGTCAATGAGAACTGCAGTGAGAACAGGGACCATCAGTTCATAGGATTCACTCTTGGCATTGTAGCAATCCACATGAAATGAAAACAAAGGCAAAGTCCTGGAGCACTCTGGCCAGAGCCACCACAGACTTTGTTCCTCCTTTTTAATTTTGTTATACCACTCAAGAGAGTTACAACAGCATAATACAAAACTGACCACCAATGCAGCATTTTCCTGTCAGTTCAATTAGTCTCAGATGCCAAGAGGTAATCACCTAACCATTTTCCTGTCATGTTTTACCACTGACTTAATAAACCACTGTGCTTTTATTGTCAGATTCTAGGACAAATTTCATCAAAAAAGCAGGGTGCTTTAATCCAGACAACGTACTAAACTCTTATTTTGTTCTAATTACACTTCCCAAACAGTGTCTTTATAGAGGGAAAACAAAGAGGAAACTAAGATAGCCTAGAAAAATTAAATCCCAATTGTGGCTATGCAGAGTAAGAAAAATGAGACATTTTATTAGAAAAGTGAAACATGCCCCTAAATTTGCAACTAGCTTATCTTGAGCTAGACACCATCACTCTTATTTGCAATGAGGATCACCAGGTCAAAACTCTTTCCAAAATGCGGCCAGTATTATAATGTAGAAGAACAAATAAAGTAAGATTTTCTAGAAAGAAAACAAATAGAGCAAAATAAGATAGACATCACTGGCCTTACTGTCTTAATGACAGCACTGCCTTATGTGAGTATGCAGATACTTCATGACCTGCTGAACAGCATGACTGATTCCATCTTGGAAAGTTCTTCACTTTTTATTTTTCTATATCCAAAGGCTAATCTGTGATTTTGACAGTGTACACTGAGATGCTTCACTATGAAGCAATATAACTTCCATTTATGATCTAGGAGTTAAAGTAGGCTCTCTGAATAGACTTTAAAAGGTAGAGTTTTCACAAAACAAGGGTTCTTTTTGCAAGGTGTATCAAAGAGAGGCTCTGAATCTTCCCTGCTGGCGAAATGCAAACAGGTTATGCTGAATATAGATAGCAAACCATCATTTAAAAAAAACATGTTATAAAACCAAGTAACTGATAGCTTTATTACGGTTGGAACAAAAGGGGAATTTTATTCTGTGGTTGCACAGCGGAATTGAGTACTGGACTGCATCTCCTGTAAGCTTTAATGTAACTCTTCCCATAAAAAGATAGGTATTTAAATTAAGATATTACACCAAACGGGGATCCGAAAAGCATTCCATTATAAAACAGGCTGCTCTATGGAACAGAAACTATTTTCTACCTGTGGCTGTAGTAGGTAGAAGGGAAAGAACTTGATGTTTAGCAAGGAAGCTATAGTTAGATGTTACGAAAACTCTTCTGCTCTGCAGAAGTAGCCTGCAGAGGCTGGGGATGTCCTTCACTGACCCTCTAGTTTAAAGATAAACCTGTCAGAGATGAGACCAGAGCAACCGATCCTGTCTCAGATGAAGGATAGGAAACCTCCTTAGGTCCCTCACAGCATTATTTCTTGACACTATAATGGTTGGGTTACTGTGTTGTTTTGGTTTCCACCAATGTGCAATAAGCATTAACACAAACAAACAGCAAAGGGCTTTGCTTGCCTGACTGCATTTAATCTCTTACTAATTATCAGTTTGCCTCAGTGAATGTGTTTTATAGTTTGTGCTGGGCAGAGGAGTCATGCTGCTCTCTGTGAACCAGGTTTGAGGTGCTAAATCCCTAACAGTGGTGTCAGGGCTTTTTGGGATGCAAAGCACCCTGCCACTTTCCAAATATCAAGGCATTTTTAGCCACCAGAGTTTTCAGTAGTTCATTAGTAGGAAGATTCCCACGGATATGTCTGTATGCATGCTTGTTTAATAACACGATCCCATTTAACCATAATGCAGAATTTCCGTTTCCTTAAAAAACCCAGGGTAACACCACTCCCCATCTAGTGCAGAGGTATTAAAATTCGTATTTTACTCATCTTAGAACAAGACAGGTATTTATTCATTCTTGCATTGTGATTCCATATGGTTTTAAGCAATGGCATCTATTTGTAGTCCTTGTACCTATACATGGACAAAAGCATGACAGTTTATTTTTAGTGAACTTTTTTCCAAAGAGTTTTATTTTAAAGCCTGACTAATCTTTGCTGCACCACAGACTAGGCTGATCTCTTGTAAACCTTAGCTTAGATTGGTGGTGAGCTGCAAGATGACACCAAATGCTTTTTCAATTAATCCTCTTTTATATCTACCCTTAGAAGCGGGTAAGGAAGGCACGGGAAAGAGCCAGAATGCATGCAACGCTTCCCAGGGATCCCATTGCAGCCCAGAAAAGGTGGGGGAGCCACACACATTTAGCTGTTTTCTGGTTTTTACCATGATCTTCTTAGCAGCTCTACAACGCATGAATTTGTCTGCTCTGCCTGCAGTTATTCACTGCATCTCAAAGAGACAAGAAAACATGCATCAGATTTGCTTGCTCAATTTTTCTTACTTTTGTCTTAGCCTGTCTAACTAGGATGTTGGAAAAAGAAGGGCTGAGGGAGAAACATATTTCAATTTACAGAATGGTGCACTTTTAGGTACGTATTACTGGTAAATCTTAATACATAATAAAAACAGTGCCAAAGACATCAACAGCCTTTGAAGCCTGCAATCGGCAATTCCACAGCTTGAACCTGTGAGATAGAGAGAGAAAGAGGGAGACAACACTCACCCCTCTTTTCTGTTCACAGCCTCGCAGCTGCTAATTCTGAGTGCTCCCTTCCCTTGCACTGGGAACCTGGCAGCATGATTATTGCAGGTGGCAGAAAGGTAAGGGTCACTTGGCCATCATACAATAATTAGGAGGGATATTTCCAGCATGAGGGAGGTCCCAGAGGTAGAAATACACACACGTGTGGGTATATAGGTACAGGAAAGGCCATTTCACACACAGAAGAGCTGTGAGGAAGACAAATAGCTGACTCTGTCTGTCCTGAAGTGACAGCCTAGACCTTGGGTTACTCCCAGCTGGGTAGAAAACCAAATAAACTTTCCTAATCTGTGCAGGAGTAACGGCCACGTGGAAAGTGGGGGAGCTCTGGCAAGCAGCTCCCCATTTCACCATGTCTCAGGCACAGGCATGGTGCCTGACTGTCTTCAGCAAGAAAAACACTCTTGGCTTTAGCTTCCTGATGTGCTCTGCAGACAGGGAGAACGCCGCCTTTATGCTTCCCAGTAGCCTCACAGGGACTTATTACGAGAGCAAGCTTTGCAAAACCAGGCTTGAACTCTTCTGCCCCATGCTTAAGTAATCATCCTTTCCATTTCAGGGAGGGAACCAAGAAGACACAAGTACATGAAAACAGTGATAATTCAGATTTTTGCTGTGAAATGACACCTAGATGTACTACTCAGTTTGAGATGTTTATTGACCTCTGGGCAGTGGAATGCCTTGTAAGTGCAAGTAAATGTCTCTAAAATTATTTGCCTAAATCTTATAAATGAGACTCCAGCAGTAGCATTTTTCCCTTCTTGGGGCCATGGATTTCAGCTTTTAAATCCCCTGGCCAATCCCCCTAACACTTTTGCAGGGAAATCAGCGGAGTGGGATAGGGCATAACACGTACCACCCTGCAGAGAGCCCAGTGGCCATCAGCCGTCCGCAAGGGATGGCCAGGCTGGCAGCAGGATGGGTGGGGAATAGCAAAAAGCAGCATTGCTCTTGTTACAATCAGAACTTCTGGGGTTTCCATAATTCCCTATTTTTATCTCAGTCATGAAGGCATGTCTGTGTTCAAACCAGTACGTGAAGTGCATCAGGGGCTGGCGCCCCTTCCATTCACCCATACACTGCTGCATACCAGCCCTCCTTCGGGAGGTCTGTTGCAGCCAGCCCTTCTGGGCTCGATGGTAATCACCATACAGCAGGCAAAAAATACATATTATCCACACGTCTTCTGGATTTTCAGGAAGGTTTACTGATTTTTTTTTCTGCTTCATCTTTTTCTTTTTTGTTCCTTTTCCTTTTTTCTTCTTTCTTTTTCTTCTTTGCTCTGTTTGCCATCTGATTTGTAATGTTTCCTTTTTCAGTCACACGCAAGAGGGAGTTGCCTTGAATATTCCCGAATCATGATTCTATCGGGGTTTACTGAATAGCTAAAATATCTGCTAAGGACAACTCCACTGCTGATGTTATGGCCCCACACATTCCCCACAGGCCACCTTTCCTTTCACTGTCTAGCCTTCAGAGCATAACATTTCACGATCACTCCTTGGCCTCAGTAAATAGATAATTTCCTACCATGGACTGCACCCTACAGGGGGAAGGAATATTTTCTTTCCTGCTAAAAGGCAGCTTTTGGACAGTAGTGCAGATGCTGCAGTGATGAAGAAACTGGAGATAAAGAAATGCTCTCCTTCCTATTTTGCACACTGAGTACATCCACAAAGAATCTGGCGGGGGGTCTCAAACCCGCAGAGAACAACAGGATCCCACTGTAGAAAAAGGAGGGATCGATTTTTTTAATTTCCATTAGTGCCTTTGGACCTTTCAAATAAAGCCCTAAACTAGGCATCTAGTGGGTCATCTGGGCACTTCCTAGGCAATTGAGGTGGTGTATCTTGTGATAGAGCGATTTGTCCAGCCTGCTCATTAAAGTTTTAAGGAATTTATCTTCCCCTACTTCCCCTGAGAATCTCTGAAACTGTTTAACGAATCGTGACATTAATACATAAATACATGCATACATTTGGATTTTTTCAGTAAACTCAACTCATTTTCCCTTCTTTTTTTCCATCTGAATATTCCTAATTATATCTCATGAGGACCAAGCAAATTAATTTCCTTCCTTTCTTGATAGTACAAATACTTGTTTCAACCTGCTGCACTACATCTCAGCTCAGAGCCCAGCAGACGAACGTCCTCAGATAAGCACAGGCAACTTACTTAAAACTTCCACTAACATCACTGTTTCTCCTTCCCATGGCAACAATGGTAAAGGCTAGCTCTGCTTCTCCCTCTGATTTCAGTGGCCTAGTACTGAAAACTTACTTCTAACAAAAACCTGAAAAAGGAAGTCTGTGCTTTGAACTTCCAGTTTCTCCAAGAAGCCTGCAGGGCTGCCACTCACCTGAGGTCAGCTCAGTGGCCTTACCTGCTCCCAGCTTTGCTGAACAGCTGAGGTCTCCCATTCCCTCTGAAATGGGATCACACACTTGCCTCTATAAAGCTGCAGCAAAACATGTTCTGGCTTGAACAGCTGGCAAAAAAGCCGCCTACTCTTTGGTTTATTGCTTTTCCTAGAAATGATCAATGCCACCTGCCAGGTGTCTCAGCAAAGTGAGGCATCCTACAGCTCTGATTTCCTGTTTTTATCTTTTTTTCCAAAAGAACTCATTAAGGGGCCTGTGATGGACAGCCAGGCCTCATCTGTTTGGCTGATGAGGTTGCAAATATGTGTCCTAGACCATCAGCTTTGCATTTCAAACCCTGCATGTAAAACCTGTCTTGGGTCTCATTCCTGCATATCAAAGACTAGCTGGAATGTGAAGAGAAGGTAAGAGCTGCAGAAAAATCTGCAGCAATAAAAATTACAACAATAATTATCAGCCTACAGTAACATCTGACTATACCAGCTATCACAAGAGGAGAAGTTGAGGTTGGAAGAAGACGTCCATGAACTTCGATTAAGCTGCACGGCCCTACAGCAAGCCCTGAATCTGGCCCAAAGATGCAGGTCCCTGATCACAAGCCATAAGTGTCGAGCTACCCTGCCTCAGCCAGCCATTTGGGAAAGAAATGCCTCCAGCCAGCCAGAAGCAGCAGCCTAGCAAAAGACCCACACACATCCCTTCCAGATCGAACATGAAAATTCACCTACCGGGACAGACCATTTGTGGGGCATATTAGTCCTAGATGGAAAAAGTTGTGATGTGATATTTACTCAATTATAGAGATGCTTCAACAAAAAAAATTAGGATCACATCCCCAGTATTTTTGAGCCTAACTACATCCACTGAACCTCCTCCATATGTTAA
This sequence comes from Falco peregrinus, assembly GCF_023634155.1. Taxonomy (NCBI): domain Eukaryota; kingdom Metazoa; phylum Chordata; class Aves; order Falconiformes; family Falconidae; genus Falco; species Falco peregrinus. Next base: position 81,769,008 of record NC_073721.1, read on the forward strand.
ACAGCTGTATTGTCCTAGAACATATTCATAAACCATGAATAGTGGAGGTTAATACATATGTGTTTCTTAAATCATATTTTAAAGACTTTCTGCCATTTTTGTAACAAATATTCAAATGCTACCAGAAATTTAATTCTCTGGAGTCACCAGATAAAAGGCTAAGAATAAAGATAATCTGAGTAACCAAAGAAAAACGATTGTACATACATGGAAAAATCAATAAGCAGGATCACATCTTTAAGTAGTTTTAAAGCAGTAATGCTTTAGTAAAGCCCTACCACCAGCAGTTATTCAGAGCCTTTTGAAAAAGTAAGCATTGTGTCAAGCAGTTTCGTAAGTTTAAAAGAGTTCTCCGACCCTTTGGAGAAGAGCTGCTGTCTGCCAATACCAGAACACAGAAGTACATGTTGATCTTCACATTAAAGACGGAAAATATTCTGTCCTCAAATCACACCACTGGCATGTTTCATTCCAAGTGAATTGCCGTCTTATCCTCATTATGATTTCATACTAAACCCTAAAAATAATTTCCAGGAATTTATAAGAGAAAATGTTTGAGATATGTTTTGGGGGGACAAATATGAACAAGGAAAATTCATTATGAAAATTCTTAATAAATAGTGCAAAACCAGAGCTTCAGAGCTGATCAATTTAGCTTCTGTTTTCATAGAAAAAAAGTTTGTGGACACTGAATGTATAAAAACAAGAATTAAAATCTTCTGCAAGACTTTTACAACCATGCTATTTCTGCATATAAAAGCTGTAGCAAGAACTAGCAAGCATCAGACACAGTTTTTCCCCTAAATTTTGATTTTTATAGCTACCATTCAGATTCTAACTTAAAATTTTATTAAGTGTCATACAAAATTTAAAACAAGTAAGTTTTGCATTGCAATTTTGAAGCTAAGAAGAAGAAATTCCATTTCAAACATAACCCATTCTGCCTCTCTGTTGATGGTTAGATAAACCGCTAGACTGGCTGAAAGATGGAGAGTAGATAACAAAGCTCCAGGAAAATACGTAACAACAAGAAAAAAGACATTATAGTTCGCATAGTATACTACGAAATCCCAGAGCTACAAAAGTCTTGCACTATTTTCTTAATAAAACATGTGACACCACAGTACACAGCTATCAGGAACAGAATTTTGCATTTTCTGCTGCTGAAAAGCATTAATAATTTACTCCTGACTGACAGTATTAGGTTGCCATAGTAATGTCTGAGATCTCTATTCATAAAAATGTACTTGGGCTGCTTTGAACATGAACAGTGCATGACTTGACAATGGGTAGGTAGGTAGGTGTGTATAAAACACAGTCTGCAATGGAATGATGGATTGTCTGTATAAATTTCAGGCAAGCAGAAGGTCACACCTCTGCTGATGTAAACAGACAGAACTGCACTGAAGTCAGCAGAGCAATGATCAGTGAACACAAGCAGAGAATATATCTCACTGTCTGCAGTGTCTCCTGGCTGAGGGAAAGTTAAAAATAAATAGTCTTCATTTCCATTTTCTTTCTCACTGGGCCTCCTGTTAAATAGTTGCTGGCTCTCATGTTCACATTGTACTAAGATCTATTTCTCCTCATGGAGCACCAGTTCCATATAGTCATACATGCACAACCACCCTCAGTATGGAGTGAGAATGCTCTAGCCTGTGTCCTTTGGCCATAAAAGTCTCTGTCACATTTTTGCACAGCTCTTTCAGTTCCCTGGAGTGTGAAAGTAAGTCAGGAGGAGTGGTGATGGATGCATGGGGTGCTTTGTGGTGCTACCCATGATTTCAGAAGGACGATCTTGTAGCTTATGCCATTTTTACCAGCTTGAAGTAATTATTAACAACATATAATTCACTACTGCATGAGTTGCACACGTGTAGTCAGCCTTGCTTCTCTAATAGGGTCACACCTCTATGATGGATGTAGCAACAGCACCGTGTACTATCACAGGGACTTCTAATTTGGGAGAGGCAGAGTGAATTTTGCATGGTGGAGGGTGCTGGTGTTGCAAGTGAGTGGAACTGGATGCCTAAGGGAGGGGAGCTGGGCTCATCCCTGGACCCAGTCCAGCATGGCTCAGCTGCGACCGAAACGCACAACCACTAATGGCAGCTTGGCGATATATGTGAAATGAGTGATTTCAGCTCCTAGGGAGCATGTCCCACAAACCATGAAAACATCACTTGCGGTAGACACATCAGGGAGAACCCAAAGGATAAATTGCTTATTGGGACTGGATTCACTCCCTGCAAGAGACAGGAGGAGATTTTCAAACATACACAAATCAAATGCTTGCATATTTGGAAGCCTTCTCTGGAAGACCATACTGAAGTGGCACTGAGACCTTCCTACCCATGGATTAATACTGACTGAAATCTGTTCCTCTGGGTTGCTCATTTAGCATCATTCATGAGCACTGAATTCATTCAGACCTACAGCAGACAAGAAGCATATTAACATGAAGCCATCAGATAACTGTGGTGCAGCTTAAAATGAAGGCTAGGAAAGAAAAAAAAATAAAAATCAGAGAAACTGCATATGACTAAGCTCTAAAGGCAAACAAAGATAAAAGAGAAGCTTAGCATGCATGTATTTGGGATGAGATGTGAATAAGGTAGTAGTAAGAAGAGGGTAACGGGTTAAAGAAGGTTAATTCATATTCTCTTATGTTGCACTAGAATATAACTAGCCGCATTAAAATTTGTGTATTAAATGCATTAAGAATGGTATCTAATTGTCTAGACAAATTTTAGTTTCCTGGAAAGTTGGTACTGTTGGCGGGTTGGCCTTTGGGTTCGGGTTCTTGTCTGGAGACCCAGTGGAGATTCCCAGCTCTGCAACAGCCGCATCCTTCCTGCTGCATCAGGCAAAGCACTCTGAGGTCAGCCTGCAGGAGGGCTGGTGCACCACAGCCCTGACTCCCAGTGCTCCAGCAGCATATGGCAGGCAGAAACAGAATCCCTCTGCTCGTGCTCAGCAGAACAGTTACGACCATAACAGACACAGTCTAATAATCCCAGTTGACAGGCAAGATACACTAGCTTAGCCACAGCACTGGGCTAATGCAGCTGCACAAACTCCCCTCGATGGGAAATGCCTGACATCCCTCCAGCCCAGAGCACAGGCAGACTGACCTCAGCACAGCGAGGGTTTGAAAGATCTGCACCTTGAGGCTATATGAAAAGGCAGTAACAAACTTTCAGCTAAGTCCATTTCTGACCAAGCCTAGCTCTTTCTGTCCCATGCCTTTCTGCATGTCCCAATCTGAGTTTTACCAGCATGTTACTCTAAATCCAGATACAGCAGAATTAAGTAAATAGGGAGGAGCAGAGACCGATCTTTCTCCAAATCTTAAAAATATGCGATTAGCTGGGTTTGATGACACGAACCATCCCTTCCCTTTATACAGTGAGTCTTTGCTGTCCATCTACTGGCAGAATTGAATTCCACATTTGTATTTTTCTAAGGCAGGAAAAAAATGTCACTCCACAACTGCAACCTGGAAGCGGTATTGTCAGTATATTTATAAACAGAGTTTTGTTAGCCTATTTAGGGTATTTCATTTAAAAAAAAAGTCCACTTACCATCTGTGAACACCTTCATCACAGCCTCATTAGGGAAGTATCTAGTTGGCTTGCTTTGGTTTTCCCAGGTCATCTTTTTTTAGTGCTAATTACACCCTCCCGTACAGCCTTGTGTCCTTGTGGTTATATATTACTCTATGGCAGCATTTACTGTTAACAAAATGCCCTGTGAAGGGAGAACTAGGAATGTTAGCTTTTTAGTTCCCTTTGCTGCATATCACATAAATGTTTCTGAGCTCTGCCTGTGCCTTCTACTCCAGAAGAGCCACAGGCAATTGCACACTACTTGTTTTCATGACTGTCCTGCTCCTTTTACACCCAGTGTGAGGGAACAAGGCAAAGTTCCCTTCCCTAAAGAACAAGCAAAGACCTGTCGCTCTGACATAGCTGCATTATATTTCTAAGACAAGTTAAGTATGAGTCAAATTCATTTTGTGCATAAAATCCAGCGGTTTTACTAGCTGCCAGGCTCAAATTTGCAGAGTGTCTCGTGTACTGCTAGCTGGTAGTCAGAAACGAGCAAGAGTCAAAATCAATTGTTTAACCCCATCTCCTGGCCTCATCTGGGCAGTCACATTCAGAACGCAGCCAAAGGAAACAAAGCTGCTGAAACTCGCAGTAAATTGAAAGAAGATGTCATTTTTTGAGGACAGCAAAGCCTTTACAACTCTAAAGTTGCCTGCACTAGGAATCTGTTGCTGTGCAGGCAAAGGTACCATGCTGGCTATCCTACACTTTCAAGGTATAGTCAGGTACTTCACTTGTGCTTTAGTGTATCTGTGTGAGGAATTTTAGTGCAGAGTAGCTAGCTCACAGCCAATTAGCTAAATAGCCTGCTTCGCAGTAGGCAAGCCCATACATTTCCAGACAGAGTGCTAGTATGTTTGTGAGCACCCGAGAAGGAATTCTAAAGAAAGTCTTTCAGATCAACAGGTAATCCAGGAAAGCATCAGAATTTACACATGTATTGTGTATTCTGTGAAAGTCTGGACTTCAGGAAAAAGACCAGCGTATTCCACCGACACCGCTTTCCTCCTGACAGCCACATGAGCAATTGTCTCACTGGAAGAAAAGTAAACCCAAAATGAAATTTTCCTCTATTAGAACTGATGAGAAGTGATTGCCAGAACATGGGCAAATAGAGCAGTCTGTACTGGCAAACCCAAGTAAACTATGCATAGTTGGCCAGGAGAGCTGCAATTAGTGTACCACCTTCCTCACATTCCTTTGTAAATAAAAATTATTTGTTCTTGCAATGAGTAAATATTTAGAGAGTAACAAACAGGCAGAATACTTGCCTTTCACTTACTAAAAGAAGTATTTGGACATGACTCTGAAAATCCTACAATGATCTTTTTTCCTCACTTCCTTTTCAATAAGAAACTGACATTTGTCACATGAATTAGTTCTAGCAACTATCAAGTCTGACTCTAGTTCAGGTGACCAACTATTGCCAACAGTCTGAAGAAAAAAATACGATAAAAAGGCTTACAGTATAAACAGAACAGAGCAGGTAGCCAGAACTGTTAAATCCTGTGCCGTTTTTTATCAGGGGGTCACTATTTGATCTGTTCAAAAACTTGAGAATGAAAAGTTTTCAGGTCTAAGGCATGCTAGAATGTATGGACAAACTTGGGGGACACTGCATGTGAACACCAATGTCCACATGAATGTGGACATTTGCACTCACAGTGACTGAGAATACACACTCACACATGAGAGTCTGCTTACGCAGTCCGCCAGGGACTGTCAAGGAGTGCAGTGCATGCAGGTCTTTGGTACAAGCTCTATCCATACAGGTACTACACAAGCTGTAGGGAACTCCCACTTCAGAAGTGGATGAGTGAATAGGAAAAGGCACTAAAAACCACAAGTGTTACAGCCAAATAGTAACTGTTACAGGCAAATAATAACTAGATGGTGAAATAAAACTTCTCATTTTTGCACAGGAAAACTCATAATGCATGATCCCACAGACCTGGAAGGATTTGCATTTTAAACAAGACTTAAAAATGCTGAGCTCTTCAAACAGAATGCACATCTGTGCATTGATTTTAAACCCACTGAAACATACTTGAGTGCTGTCACCTATATGGAACGCACAGATAAAGACAGAGACTACTACCTGATGTCACCGATGTGGACCGGTAGGACAGAGGAGATCTCTCTCCCTACTGGGGAAGTCATTGATTATTCTTATTTGCAGAGTTGTGAGTGGATTTTTTTAATGTGAAATCAGATTCAGTATTGTCCACAAAACAGATAAGCTAACTTGCCATATTTTCTTTTATGGTGGGTATTTACTGTAATTTTTCTAGCTATACACTGTAGGCCTCGTGTGATCTGATGCGCCTTTTTGTCTGCCTTATTATTGTTTTCTGACTTTGTTTCTGCTAATCTACCTAATCTTTGTGGGACTTTACGGCACTCAGAAAAAGAAACATTAATCACTAGGGCAAGTTAATACTTACAGTGTGAAAGCACTAACAGTGGAACAACTTGTCAGGGATGACTGTTAGCTACATAAAGGATTTTAGAAGAGGACTAGATTGAAGGGTAAAATCTGCAGTCTTTTCTGTTCCACATACATCATTTGATTATTTTAAAAGGAATTGAGAGTGTAATTCTTGGACAGAGGGATGCTCATCTGAAAAGACACTGAAAGATACAGATACAGCTTAGCCAACTCCTATATCACCTTCTCCAGAAGTTCTGGAGAAAGGGTGTGTTGAGGAGGAAATACAAGATAAGGGTGTCTAGTCCACTCATTAACCATTATAAATGATCCCAAAGGCTGAAAATTAAAGCAGCTGCTAGAATATAAATCAGAATTTATACTGGGATGGGACTGTGAAGACCAATTCCACAGAGCCCAAATACTTCTTTCACACTGAACTCAGGACACGGTTAAATAGTGGAGAGAATCTGTCAATAAAACTTTAAGACATGTGTTTTGAGGCCAGTAATACCCAGATAAACCAAATGATAGCTTTATTGTAAATTTTGCAGTATGTCAAATCGGGTAATTTAAGACTACGCCATGTTTGTCAGTTATGTTCTAGAGACACCTGGCAAGTTGGTGGCAGATCACCACTTGGACATAACAATGACTACATGTTGGCATGTATTTCTTTTAGTAAGTTTCAGTATGTAGAATGTCTTCCGTGGCTCAGTACATGTGTGAGCATCTTCTTTAAAAACACAAGACCCTTGGCAATAACTGTTTACGGCCCATTTCAAGAAAGCACACTATTCCATTTTTATTTTACACATGGTCATGTAAAAAATTCCCTACTGGGGTGTTATCTTGCTTACCTAATTGCTTATTTCAACTGGTAGACTAACTTTTTTCTGTCTCTTGCTATTTTGTCGTGCTAGGCAGCACCTGAAGTTATGTCAAGAGCATAAGCCATGAGAAAGAATCTACCTGCTGAAACATGACACGTTATGCCAGGAATTGTTAAAGAAAGCATTGGCCTCAGATAGGTTTTTGACCTTCCTTTTCCTGAGTAATTTTTTTTATAATAGTCCACAAACAAATAGCGATGGAAGGTTTGTGAAATGCAATAAGCTGGTCATCTGCTAATAAGGATCTTTCCATTCTGGCTTTTGATGAATATTTGGCACTAGTTTATTTTTCATCACTGGGAAATGTCCTATCCATCCTTCAGGCATGTACTTTTGACGTCTAAAAGCTGGTTTGCAAATCAGCCACCGTTAATAAACACATCAGTTTCACAACAGTGCTTAGAAACAGCAGTTCTGAGAAAGGCAGCCTGCCTCTAAAAATAAATAGTCGTTGTCAGGTTTTCAGATATTTTAAGCTTCAGGGGAAATAAGAAGAACCTGAGAGAAAGCAAAAGGAGAACCTAAGCATTCCCGAGCAATTTAGCAACTGGTATTTTCTTTCTGTAAGAAGAGGGAAGGCACTGCAGGTCCAAGCAAAGAAGCAAGTTCAGCCCCTCACCTGGCCTCCCTCTGCTCTAGTCAGGCAGCAAAGGGGCAACCAGCATCACCCGGGATGAAAAATGTGGGAAACACTTGCATTACCTGACTGGCCATGGTGGCATGACAACTGTCCTGTCCACAGCTGCAGATTCTTGTGAGAAAGGGAGCAAACCTCACACCTTAGGTCTCCAACCACAAAGATGAGAATATATTACTTCTCTTAAGCTGCCTCCAATATCTCTGTTTAGACAGGCAGACAAATTAGGAAGGAGACATTAACCTTTCTGTACATGTTATTTTAGCCCCGAAGAGGCACATCTTAGGCATCACAGCATTACTAATTAATGCCTGGAAAAACAATGGCTCGATGTGGCCACTCTTCATATGCTGTGGGTGAGAAGGGAGGTTACCGAAACTACAGTCTTTCTTCATGGCAGGAGTATAAACAGCAGGGAAACTGGCTGGAAGTTAAAATCCTTCTCTTTCCCTTCTCTCCCCCTTGGAAATAATGAAGAAAGTAGATGACAGCTACTGTGATTTCTTTATGGTGTCTAAAGTTACTGAAATACTTCACTCAAAGGATGATGTATGGTCACTGTGTAACCCAGGGTAATTACCAGGCATTAACACGCAGTACAAGACTGTAATTAATTCATCTGTCCCCCACTTTTCAGTTCTCAGTCTTGAGGCCAAGTCTGACCTCCAGGCACCACCAACTGCTGTTTCTGCAGGCCCTGTTTGACACGCCTGTCCAACCCTGTTCTGGCAAGTTCCTCTTGTGGGCTCTGACCAGCTTCCAAGTGATGACTTGCAGCGCTCCCTTGGCAAATATAAAGCCAGTGGCTTTAAGGTGAGAGCTCTAGCACTTTCTTCCCATCACCTCCAGCACTCAGCAGGCAACGGCTGCCACAAGCAGCCTACCAGTCTCAGACATGTGGCAACTGCTGAAATCCTCCCGTATTTTTGGCTGCTGCACTGATTCAGGTATCACAATCATTTCATACCTTCAATGCAGAGGCTGAACAGCAAATATTATGAACTGTTACCACCCGGTAGAATTAAACTGTCACTTAATGCTTTTTCAAGTCAATTACACCAGTCCTACACTGACATTACCTCAATTTGTCAAGGAATCTAAGCTATTGAACCAGTTTCACACGCAGGTTGAATAGCATGACATACAGCAGAAAATCACTTGTACTTATCAAAGCAAATGATGAATCTAGACTGAGTGATCCAGACACTGGGGAGAAATTCACTGATGAAACATTAATTTTCTTCATGTTTTTATTGTTAAAGGCTACATATGCTGGCTCTGCAGGATATTTTGGGGGCAGCCCAAAGTTCAGAATGGAAAGGAATAAAGTTACTGGCATTCAAGCCTTTCTATGACTACATCTTTACTATTCCCTCAAGATAGGAAATCACATTCTTTTCTTCTGATTTAGACAATATATCCAGATTAACTAACACCATTGTTATTTTGAATTAGAAACATTACTCTCAAGTGAATAAATAAAACCTACAAATTGATTTGGTTTAGGACTCCACCTTATTCCTGCTCTCACCCCAACATCAAAGGCCCATGACAACTGATGGTGTCTTTTTTTTAGCTAGAAAAAGCAGCACACAAAGAAGTTCTGGTAGTAAATACTGCCACACTCACTGCAGCTGTTCGCTGGATCTCTGTAAAGGAGTGCAAGTGGTATGAAGCAGACAACTGAACTTTTCTCCTGTGAATGTATGGAAACAGTTCATGTACGGCTGGGCTCTGAACCCCAGCCCAGGCTTTTGGACATTGCCAGCACAAAGACAAATGGCAAGATCTCAAGAGGACTAATCTCCTAAGTCGCAGGGGCTTCCAAAGCACGTACAGCTATGAAACTCATGTACCTAAACTCAACAGCCTACCTCATTTGTGGAAAGGCAAAATAACCTAACTGTTTAAGTGCACTTGTTGACACAAAACCACCATACAAGTCAAGAAGCTAGCAAGAACCCAGGTGGCCAGAACAGGATTCCTTCAGTTTGAATTTAGCTACATATATTCTTCATGCTTCACAAAATCCTTAACTGCTACTGATAGTATTTAAGCAATGAGACTTTACAATCAAGGGAGGGGGGTGGGGGAAACATTTTGGCAAAAATAGCCAGGTATGATAAACACCAACCAACACACTGGCATTTTACTTTTTGCACTATGATTTTGCATCTACTGCCAGGTTACCTAAAATAAAATTTAAAAAAAATGGGGCTTACACAACCACACCATCCTTGCAGGTTTTGTCTGTTTCCCACCACCCAGTAAGTCTTTCCATCTATTCACTGATTTCAAGCCAGACATAATTAAGGGATCAAGATCTGAAAGACAGTAAAGTTCTGGTTATTGAGTGAGAGTGAAGATCCCCTAGACCTTCCCGAGACAGGCTGCATTGGGAGTTGAAGATTCATTCTGTTTGCAAGGGTGCCACCATGTGACACACAACCCTTACCAGAAAAGGGAGATGGGAGTTGCTCTTAAGGAGTTCCACCTCAAGGCACTGCAGCAACTTGCTTGAAGAGACAGTGAATGCTATGGGGCCCTTCTGCCCTTAACTTTGAGCCCAGTACCATGCTTTTCAGACGGTCCTCCAGCTTCTCCTCATAAAGGGCTGTTGGGAACTCCCCTCAGCATATCATCAGGGCACATACACCTGCAATCAGGCCAGGAAAGAATGCAAGAAGGAAGGCAACAGCTAACCCTGGAAGCAGCAGCAGACTTCCTGCCAAGGTGCTTTGGTATTACAGTGACAGGTTTTGTAACACTTTTGGTCTACGTAGCTGTGATGGTTCCTCTGGCACTTTTTATATCAATGGAATAGTATTTCCTGGCAGCTTCCAGCACAGGACACTGACATCTGCCTGTTCTAAAGCCCCCTAAAATGTTGGGTGAGGGATTCTGATCTGCTTGTCACTTCCCGTCCTAGATTGCTGTGATATAAATAGCAGCCAGGTGTTAATTAATTCCCACAGTCATGTGTGTGTTGGGATGCCATGTGTTTATATACACGTGTGCTTTTAAGGACAAACCTTATCTAAGCTACTATAGCAAGAGTTCTTACACAGATAAGGACCAGATGTTTAATTAACGAGATAGCTTTCTGCCTCAGAGGAAGTGTACCACAACTTTGCATACTTAGTACGCTGCTTCTGCCATTGTATGGGGCCAAGAACCCTCTGCACATGCAGCATGGATTTTCAACAGAAGCCTCCACGTTCTCTATGCCTGGAGACTATGGTTTACCTCCAGCCATGCTTTGCCCCAGACTGTGCTCCTCCTTACAAGCAGGCCAAGTACTGTTCACTAGCAGCTTATGTATGCAAATGTCTCAACAGGCAGGGCAGCATCTCAGCTTGTGCCCACAGAAGCGGCCACGCTGCCAGCATGCACATGAGTGTCCAGAAGATGTCAAGAACCTGCCAAGTAGGAAGCACGTACCTGAGGAGTATCAGTAACTAGCTGAGGGTAAACTTACATTAGCAATTTAATCTGAATCAGAAGCAAGCTTCTGGAGTGACAATGCCCACCTGCTGCACCCAGGTTTGCACTGCGGAGCTGTGTTGGGGCAGATGCACAGAGCTGGTTTTGGATTAAGGTACTGCATTGGGTTAAGTACCTTTGAATTAAGGAAATGCACTCTAGGAACACACCTAAGACTCTCCACAAACTAATCAGTGTAGCGTGAACTTATCAGGACCAACTATTCCTGTTGTGCTGTACTATTGTTCATGTATACATAGCCTGAAGCCAATCTCATGAGAAATTGGCAACGCGGATGTAGTATAGTACAGTATGGTGTGCCAGCAGTATAGGGCATCACAGCCATATTCAAGAACTGAGATGTGAAGCCACTACATGGAGATAGCTGCATACCATGGATTTGTGGTATGCAGAATATCAGAACAGTTAAGGTTGGAAGGGACCTCTGGAGAGCCTCTAGTCTACTCTCGTATTCCCAGTTACATGTTATAGATGGGTTGGCTTTTTTTTTTAGATCAAGGAAGCCACAGTCCTAGATGGTTGGTGATTAGTAAAAATCATAAATGCTAGCCATAATTTTCATACCATAATTTTCTCTAGAAGAAGTAACATTGAACTTTTTATTCTTTGACTGAGAAACAGGCTTTTGGGATCTGTATGGGCCTGACCTGGGATATAAAGAGTACCCATGCCTGCCTCTGTGCTAGCTTGGGACATCCATACTAGCACTTTCCCACATGCAAGCTAATTAGCCAGGCTAAGAGGCAGTCATCAACCTGGAACAATGCTGGGCAACTATAGTTACATCACCTTCAGGCTCTAAACTGGTTCCCGATCATGTTGCTCCTCCAGCTTGCAAAGAGGTACCAGAGGTGTCAGTCAGCCCCTCTAAGAGGGTGCTGCACCAGACACACTTGCCCAAAGCAGTAGAAACAGTCAAGTTTGTACACAGCACCTGCCAGATAGCCTTTTGTGAATTATGTGTAGAAGCTTAGCCACACACATGACTTGTTTACCAGTGATCTCTTGTCATTGTCCCTGCCAGAGAGCACATCTCCGAGATCCAAATTTAACTCAGATGCTAGGATTAGCACAGCAAATGACAGGAGGAAAGTACAATGAATAGTTGGAAAGGCAAACACCAGGGGTTCCTGCCTCAGGGGATATGAAGTCCACCATCTGGAGAACACATGCTATGGCTTGGGGAGGCCACAAGTAAATCAGAGGTGCAGTCACTCTCAGCTTTGAAGCACAAATTTGGCAGTGGGGCTAAGTAAGACTAACTTGATTCACACAGAAATGTGAACTAGCAGGTGATACAGCTCCTCATAGACCTGTTTACCTGTCTTCCCTGGGGTAGACGTATAGGGATAAATTAATGCATTTAAACTTTTGGCAAGTGTCAGTTTCAATGCAGGTTTTACTACTACCCTCTCTAATTGTTCTAGTACCCAACTGACCATCTTCTCACTCAACACAGATTATACACTTGTATACATCACTGATTATTCTGAATATGCCAAAGGAATCATTGATTAAATTTTAACTTGCCCCAGAATATCTACTTCAGAGGTGCTGTCTATTACCTTCTTACTGGGGATGCAGCTGATAATTAGATGTAACAGAATAAGAAAAAAATCGGTTCCTGGATGAGGCTCAAGGACCTTGACTTTGGCAACAGCAGTTGCATCCTGCCCGCCCAACAGAGACAGGCAGGTAGCCCCTATGCCTATATATAATTTCCACTATTAAAACTGCTGCAAATCTGTCATTGTGAAAATCAACAGTGCAAAACACACTAACAGGTTTTGAAACTGACAGAGAGAAGGCTCAAAACTTTTTGGCAATTTTGGAAGCTGCTTCAGTGAACCAGCTGAAGCCAAAATCAGATATGCCTTTGTATGTAGCCAGACAAGAAGAAACATTTCACTCCAAATTAAACAAAACAGTACTGAAGCACAGAGACTTGGCAAAACCTTTTCTCAGTGGGCTGTCTTCACAGAGACCCTAGGTAAATTGTCAGTGTCTAGCAACCAGGAAAGAGAACTACTATTTAAAAAAAAAAAAAAAAAAAGACAAAACAGAAGCCACAAAGGACTAGAAATAAAAGAATGACAACAAAGATGGCACAATACTGTGCTCAGTTTGGGGCCCTTCACAATAAGGCAGACATTGAGGTGTTGGAGTGTGCTCAGAGAACGGCAATGAAGCTGGTGAAAGGTCTAGAGAACAGGACCTATGAGAAGTGGCTGAGGGAACTGGGGTTGTTTAACCTGGAGAAAAGAAGGCTCAGGGGGACCTTATTGCTCTCTACAATTACCTGAAAGGTGGTTGTAGTGAGGTGGGGGTAGGTCTCTTCTCCCAGATAAGAAGGGACAGGACAAGAAACAACAACCTCAGGCTGGGCTGGGGGAGATTTAGATCGGATATTAGGAGAAATTTCTTCACTGAAAGGGTGGTCAAGCATTGGAACAGGCTGCCCAGGGAGGTGGTTGAGTCACCATCCCTGGAAATATTTAAAAGACATGTAGATGTGGTGCTTAGGGACATGGTTTAGTGGTGGACATGGCAGTGTTAGGTTTATGGTTGGACTCAACGATCTTAAGGGTCTTTTCCAACTCAGACAAATCTGATTCTAAAGTGTAGGACGGAAGCCAGCATCTAATGGTAAAAGAGAAAGCCAGATGTTACTGTGGAAAGATATGACAAAGGTGGAATTAAAATACGCTGGTATGACAGAAACAGCAGCAAAGTCTACTAAATAAAACTGTTGAAGAAAGGAGACAGTATCTGAAATGGAGCAATGAAGCATACATATGTACTTGTACATACACATATATATATACACACAATATATATTACAGTTGTAGGTGACTCCTTTCCAAGGGGAATGGAGGGTCCAGTATGCCAGACAGACCCTCCTCTTAGGGAGGCCTGATCTCTCCCTGGGGCCTGAGTTAAGGACGTTACTAGGAAACTTCCCAGCCTGGTATGGCGCTCAGACTATTACCCGTTACTGCTCTTCCACTTGGGTGACAATGAAGCCACAACACATAGTCCAAGGGTGATCAAAAAATACTTCAGGGCCTTGGAACAGTTGATGAGGGAATCTGGAAATGCACAGGCAGTGGAAAAGCACGGACAGGTATCCTGGGAAAAATATAGGGATGCTGCCCAGTTGTGTAGGGATGGGGTCAGGAAGGCCAAGGCACAGCTGGAGCTGAACTTGGCAAGGGATGCAAAGAATAATAAGAAGGACTTCTACAGATAGGTCAGCCAGAAAAGGAGGGTCAGGATGGGGACTGGGGAAGGAAAGTCCTTCCCACTGTAAAAGAAGATCAGGTTTATGACTACCTGAGGAACCTCAACATAGATAAGTCTATGGGACCTGACAACATGCATTCCAGAGACCTGAGAGAGTTGGCTGCCATGGCTTCTTAAATACCATGGAGGGTGGCTTGGCAGCTAGGTGAAGTCCCTGGTCACTGGAAAAAGGGAAACATTGCACCCATTTTTAAAAAGGGTAGAAAGGAGGACCCTGGGAACTACCGACCTATCGGCCGCACCTCTGTGCCTGGGAAGGTCATGAAACAGACCCTCCTAGGAGCTGTGCTACAGCACATGGAGAACAGGGAGGTGATTCGAGACAGCCAGCATGGCTTCACCAAGGGCAAGGCCTGCCTCACCAACCTAGCAGCCTTCTATGTTGGAGTGACTACCTCAGTGCACAAGGGAAGAGCTACAGATGCTGCCTATCTGGACTTCTGTAAGGCACAATCCCCCACAACACCCTTCTCTCTAAACTGGGGAGCTATGGATTCGATGGGTGGACTGTTTGGTGACTGAGGAATTGGCTGGATGGCCACATCCAGAGGGTAGTGGTCAATGGCTCCACGTCCAGATAAAGACGGGTGATGAGTGGTGCCCCTCAGGGATCCACATTGGGACCAGTACTGTTCAATATCTCCATCAATGATATAGACAGTGGGATGCACTCTCAGCAAGTTTGCAGATGACACCAAGATGAGTGGTGCAGTTGGCACACCCGAGGGATGGGATGCCATCCAGAGGGACCTGCACAAGCTCAAGAAGCAGAAAGCAACCTAGAAAAATTATTGATTTTTGACTTTGTGATTAAATTTTTAAGAAGTCAAGAAATAGATCAGTCACCACCACACTAAAATATGTTAAGTCTTTCAGCAAAATTTAAAAAATAAAACAGAAAAATAAATTGTTTTAGTCAACCCAAAATATTTCCTTAATACACAGTGAAGTGCTTGCCTTTGTATTGGAGGCCCTACCATTTAATTTTAGTCTTCCTTTTTTATTTGATCTTTTTTTCAATTGAAAAATAATTTTGAAATTAAAATGTTTGGGCTGAAACTAGTTTTTACTTATCAAAACCAAATGCTTAGATGTTTTTCATTTTTAAATTCCCTTTCCACTTTCTTTTCCTTAAAGCACTTCAATGAAATTGATTTCTCAGACATGTCAATGAACCTGAAATACTGCATTTTGGTGAATTTCTCACCCATTCTCCTGAAAACAACTGTAATTAGCAGAAGTGTTCCTTAATTCTTTTATGCCTTGGTTCTTTATTGTTCTTCCTTGTAAGGATTCCCAATGTAGAATTGCTTACATGAGATCAAATATGTTCTAGATAAAAGTTGGAAAATATGATGATCTTTGAACCTAGTCTCTTTCCCAAGCACTGAGATGTGTATTGTAGCCAATTGTCTTATCACTTTCTTTGAAATTAATATAGAAGTAGGATTAAATATATAAAAGCACGCTTATTTTTATTGCTTTCATGCCTCTGAAAATAGCATTTTAAACTAATGAGCTGGAGGCTAGAAGTGTGAAATATTTTACCGATTTGGCAAGAGAGTAGTTTTCATTAGCAGACTGACAACAAGACAGATGATGGATTTGACAGATTCAGCCAATGTTTTCAGGAACTCATACAATTAATTGTTCTAAATAACAGGTATTGCAACACATTGGACTGGAGAAGAGAATTAAATCATACAAAAAAATGAAAAGGTATTAAATGAGGAAGTACTGAAGTTGAAGGCCCACTTGTTAGCACTGCACCTTCTCTCCACACCCCTCCCAAGCATACAGCTGGCTCCTGTATGAACACAGCTCTTTGCAGACAAGCCTGGTACTGCAGGCTGGGGTTAGCGGGGGTTCTGCGTCTCCCCGCATACACCGCCCCAGTACTCCCACCATCGCATACACCGCCCCAGTACTCCCACCATCGCATACACCAAGAAGGAACCTGTAGCAGCACAAGCAAGCTATCAGGCTACAACAGGGCTTTACATTTGGTCAGATCCTACTGTCTATACTGTTTCTCCTTCCTCCAGAGGTCAGACCCTCCTCACGGCTATTTAACCACTTAGAAGAACGAGCTGCAGCTGCACATCATGCACATCGTCCATGTCAATCAACCCACCGCCTTCGAGGCAAGGCCACAGCTGCATGTTATCAATGTTAATCAACCCACTGCCTTCATTCCTCTACAGGAACCCACATGGAAAACATACTGCTATACAGGTGAAACAAGATGGAGTTTTAACAACTGCCTTTTTTAACTGAAAAACTGTGACCCTTTAAACACTGCTCACAAATTTACAGTTATTAGTGATCTTGGTTGGGACAGCCTGTAGATCAAGGGGAAACAGGAAGACAAGGAAGAAAAATAAAATGCAGTAATTTGCATGTCTAGAAAATACTGCTTTGTATGCTCAGTTCTTAGTGCTCTTGTACATATACATCTACATGTACGATACCACAGAAAGCTACAGTAAGGCAAGACTTTCAGAAATTTTAGCCGTGTTTTAAGGAAGCACTATCTCCCTTTAGGCTTTGTATATCTAATCCAATACTTATTTTTTCAAAAAAGTTCAGAATAAACAAGCCCCTGTAGACTTTATAAGAAGTACTTCAATCCTTGTGCATCTATATAAAGATCTGGACACACAGAAAAATTAAGTCAATGTCTAGGTAACAACTTCTTTTTGAAAGCATAGCTCAGGGCCAAACTGAAGGTTGGAGCCATAAGAACTATCATGTCATCAGATTAGTTTTCAGGAACATGAGCTATCTTCTGTAGAGCTTAATTCTATTTTATTGAAATCGATGAGAGATTTGCAATTGACAACAGTGAAATGAGGTCAGAGCCACAGCTGATATGTCTAATTAGTAGGCTACATCCAGTCCATCTGTCCCACAAAATGTCTGAGAAAGAGCATAGGGTAAAACATCTCCATCCTGAGTAGGTGCTGTTCAAATCCTGAATATAAATAACAGTGGGAGCACTCGGAGAATTTCATCCTCTGAAGTATCTAAACATTTGCGCCAGCACATTTCATCAAGTTTCCATATAGAGGCATTTTGTGGGTAAATTATAGAGTAAAAACTCAGATGACAAGAAATCTGTGGGTGTGCTTGTTGTACATATTGTGGCAGATCCTGAAAACCACTCTCCGAGGTAGATGCCTGAACCCTACCATGAAACACAAAGCTAATTTTTTCTGACTCACCTAGGTGTGTCCTGTTGTCTGTCGGCTAGGCACATAATACATTTTGGCCATCTCCCTTTCAGGCTTTGTCTGGACAATACAGCAAAGGGCTTTAGGACTCCTACTCCCAAGACCTAAACCCACCACAACTGCATGACTAAAACACTAATCCTGTATAATAAATTAATTCTTAAGGCTCAAATTTGTTCAAAAAACGTTGACAGGTTAACTTGTATCCGCAGGGCTTGATGCCAGGTAAGGTATTTATTATTTGTGTCTCCTACATTAACTTTATGTTCAATTGACTAATATTCATCTTTCTACAGCTACTATAAAACTTTTGTAAGTTCTATACTATGTGCTGTGCCTAAATTTAGAGAAATCAAATCATACACTCCCTGATCTGTACCAAACTCATACTGTTTGGTGATCAGGTGGTACAGACAAACCATATTCATAACTGTGGAACTGTAGCTTTAGAGAAGTGAAACTTAAGATGAAGACAAAGTATCTATAGAAGAAGAATGTAGGAACAGTCAGGTTTGGAAAGGAGAACAGGACCTCAGCTGTTTTGTTTGGTTATTTTTGGGGATTGGGTTTGTTGGGTTTTGTGTTTGGTTGTTTGGTGGGGTTGTTCTTTTTTTTGAGGGGGGGTGTCTGTTAAGTGAGATATTGATGAAGTCAAAAATCAAGACAGGGATCTCTGTAGCTTGCATGCAATATTTCTACTACTATGAACAGAATGGGAGCTCTGCATCTGTTCCATTTCATATTACATAAGCACCATTTATATTAAGTGTACATAGGATTGTGAAGCACTTACAACTGTTTCACTGATCAAACCACAATGCTAAGCAATTACCCAGACTTCTGTATTTTCAGACGTAATAATGTTTCAGTGTACTATTCCACTTCAGTAGATTTATTTTGTGGCAGGGTGCATACACACACACACACACACAGACCTGCCTGTTAACTGTGTGCCATATATCCATAAGGGTAACATCTCTGTTCTTTTATAAACCTGCCTTGGGGCTGTTTTGTAGCACCGAGACCAACAGAAATGGAAGAGCCCATATCAGTGTCATTAAACTCTCCAGAATATGGTGATCATATCCAAACTGCCCACTGGGAATGGCCACTGGCCCACACTGACTGCCTAACCCTGCCTGTGAGCTGGGAGAGGGGCTGCCCGGCCAAAGCCATGGCGGGACGGCTGCGAGGCAGACCTGCACACAGAGGGTTGAGCTCCGGGCTCAGACACCTGATCTGCCTGTCTAATTCACTACTGTAGACGCAGTGATAGTGTCTCCTAGTGGCTATATTCCTGAAGGAACAGCCCCAAACCCAAACTTCATACCTGGAAGTCCCACTCTTCAAAAGTACATAAAATACAAATGCGTTTCTAGATTTTTAGAGTATCTAAAACAGCATCACTCAAATAGGTAAAATAAAACAATTTCAACACTCAAGGTTTAATATCTGAGTTACAAAGTCGTCAGCTGATTTAACATCTAAAGTCTATCTCTAGGTTACGCATATGTGGGTTTTTCTAAAAAAGAAGTAGCAAAGGTATTGCATTCTTTCCTTTTGAAACAGTAACACTAAAGAGAGAGACGAGAGCCAAAACAAAGCCATTTGAAGCAAGGTGTTCAGGACTTCGCTCAAAGGTCTGAAGACAAGCATGGGCATCAATCGGATCAGACTCAATCTCATTTAACCGTTAGGTCCTCTCAGACCCTGTAAGACCAAAGGAAATTCTTAAATGCTCTGCTACAGTAAGTCTTCATAGGTTCAACCTACCACATACTGAGCCCTATGCCAGACACCACAATCTATGAACTAATGCTGCTGGATATCTGAACCACGCTGAAGATTCATGAAAGGTGATGTCAGCATAGATCAGAAGGCCACTTCTCCCTGCAGCACCCTGTCTGCAGTCACAGCCAGCAGAGGATGTTTAAACAGAGAACATAAAAACAAGCCATCCTGAACAGTATCAGTACTTGATTCTAGCCATTCCTCCTGGAACTTCCTATTTTCTGTTTTCAGCACCAGCTAAACATCAAAAATCCATCTCAGTAATGAGATCTGTATCAGGGGATTTTGTGAAAGGCAGACTTAACAGTCAAGATACAGACAGTGTATTCAACAGTAAGCCAAAGCCCCACTAGCTGGAACTACCGAGAGGTAGACCCAGAGGACACGTAGGTTTGATTTTTGCCATGCTGGGGAACATTTCCTTTCTCATTATCAACTGACTGAGGTTTCTCATTGTCCGCCATCCTCTTGGAACAGAAAGATTTGGGCAGCAAATTTCGATACATGGGTTAACCAAGTAAGACATTGAAAGAAAAAATAGGTGCAAACAAGGAAATCTTTCAAATCCTGGCTCTAAGTGATCACTGCTTCTTAACATAACACGGAACACAGATTTGCCTTCCTCAGTGTGTATATCAAGGCCTTCTGTTGTCCGCCTTTTGTTTTCCACCTTTTGTTGCATCCTGTCACACCCCTGACATCTCCACTTTGGGGATTTTAAGCTCCCCTGTTAGAGGAGAAATAACACACTGCAAAAATGGCTGTGGTTGGAGTAGCTCTATCACAACAAAATAAAGCCTTTATATACTTCAGATCTTGACTAACGTTATCTATCTGAACATTCCAAGAGCCACCAGGCATAAACCTGGAGTGCACACAGTTTGTCCCCACTTCCAGCAGGTCTTTCTCTGTGTATTTGTGTCTGCCTGAGATAACACTGCTCTGCTTGCGGCAACAGGGACCTTCTGCTACCTTTTTCCCACTGTGCCAGTGCTGATGGAAAGCCTGCCTTGAACAAGGTCTGGTGGTATTCACTTCCTGGTGATCCTCATGGTGCTTGAGTTTGCTGACCTTTAGGCCAGAATATAAAGCTTATCTCCATCCTCAGCTTTTTACTTGAGGGGAGGGAAAGATGACAATTTTGTTTTGGAAGAGGTTCTCACTGGTAAAAAAGGGATTGACAAGTGAAACGCTTCCCACTC
Source organism: Falco peregrinus (assembly GCF_023634155.1). Taxonomy (NCBI): domain Eukaryota; kingdom Metazoa; phylum Chordata; class Aves; order Falconiformes; family Falconidae; genus Falco; species Falco peregrinus. Next base: position 81,789,610 of record NC_073721.1, read on the forward strand.
AACTTGTTTTCCACACCTCCTTCAGCTACTGACAAGCACTAGTTGAATCATATCAAATAAACGGTTTCAGCTTGTCTTAGTCTAGGTAAGTTTCCTAAAAAGTTTGAAAGCAAAGCCTAAAGTTTTGTTTATTTTGTCACCCTGTCCAGTAAGGAAAGCAAAAGCATGCATCTATTGAAGCCTTTCTGTTTCTGGCACTCTGATTGTTTTTAGCCCACTGTTCAGCCAACTTCTTTTAAAAGCACCTCTCCTTCTACACACATATAAAACCTCCTTACATCCAAAGTTGAAAATCCCTCTGACACAGCCACCTCTCATCACACCTCCTCTTATTAAACCCCTGCACAACAGATCTCACATTCCCCCACCGGTCTGAAACAGGCATAGACATCTACAGCCACCTTATGTGGGAATGAAAATAACAAGTGACCGGAGCACTTGGAGTTTGAGTAGTCCAAGGAATACAGAAGGGACAGCGAAGAGAGAGGCTGGTTCCTTCATCTCTGAGCTCCTTCCTCGTGGCTCCAATTATTTTTTGACAATATCTAGTTAAGTGACTTCATCATCAGAGGAAATGCTACAGGGCAGAATAAACTGCTGGGCTGCTACCAAAACAGGAATGTACAAATTTAGAGCAGAAATTCCCCACAAAGGCAAGGCAGTAGCAAACAGTAAGTTAGTTACCTTTGTCACAGTCCCGTGAAGAGCCAGAAGACCCCACAGATTTGCCCTCTGTCAGATCTGGGGGACAGTCCTTTCCCTAATACAACCAAAGCTAATACTCTCTAACCTTCCACACCTCTCAAGCCAACTGCTCAGAGGCCACTCTGCAGAGAGCCAGTTCCCTCCTTTGTCCAGGTAATGGGACACTTGCGTGCACACCCTCCCAGACATGTGTCCAGTTATTTAAATCAGCTCAGCAAGTCTTTCAGCCTGAGAGACACAAAAGCAATATAAACAGAGCTTCCTTTTGCACTCTGTCCTCAGACAGTCCTATCCAGAGCAGATCATGCTGATACAACCTGACAACATCCAGGGATAAAGGGGAGGCTCACACCAGATGCAGTCTAATACTAGATAGTATTATAAGAGGGCAACCAGAGATCAAATAAATGTTTTCTTTTCTTTCTTACTACCAGTTACTCTGTAAAGTGAACAAGCCCCCAGCCCCATCAGAGCAGCAAAGCGGCTGATCCTTGCAATCCTGTCATGGGTAGGGAGAAAGGTTTCCTTCCAAGTAACGCTACCAGGGCTGAAGTGTGTTTGCTTTTCTTTAAAACCTCTTGTATAACCCTTTGCCCTTCCCAGCATTTCTCTTGCTAGCACTGTAACGGATTTGGCACAAAACTGCAAAATTGCAAAACTCCTCAAGAAGTTAGATTTGTTTGTTGCCTCTTTAAGGGGGGGGGTGGGGGGGTGGGGAATGGGACACGGACAGCTCCTCGATTCTTTTTGAACTATTGATGATGATGATTATTATTATCATTATTATTATTATATTAGGAGGCAGCTCCCCCCTCCACCTCTGAGTTAACCATTCACTTGGACTCTTCTTTCAGGCAGGTGGTTTAAGCTTCATCTGCCCTCCAGGGGTTAAATAAAGAAGTGATGGGAGGAAAACCAAAACCTTTCCAGTGGCTCATATTTGAAATTCTTTTTTCCCTCTCCCTCTCCTAAATGGGGCTCATCTGCTTCTCGTTTCCTCTTGCTCCCTAATTATTCCGTTAGGGAATGGCGAGGGGCAAGGATTAACAATGAAGCAGATGACAGGAAACTGTTACCAAAAGCACAATGCCGGACCCCCCCGCCCTCATCCTCCCGTTCCTCCCTCCCAAGCGACGGTCCCCTCACCCTTCGGTCGATGCCATGGTCCCGAAAGCCCCCCTGTCTTCTCAAGAGTCCAAGGGATTATTTTGGACAGTAGTGCGCGAAGGAGGCTGGCTCTTTGGGATAACCCTCGCCCGCGTCTCGGAAGGAGCGCGCAGTTCCGTGTAATCCCGGCGCTCCGCAGGGCGCGGATCCGGCGGCTCGCCTCCGCCGCTCTCCCTCCCGCCGCCGCCCAGCGAGGGCTCCCCGTGCCCGGGGACGGGCGCTGCTGCCCCCGGCCGTCCAGCAGTGGCCGGCGGGGCGCGGAGGCGCTGGCACCCGGGCTGCGATGGCCGGCGCCCTCCCCTCGCCGTGGGGTGCGTGTGCGTGTGTGTGTGTGTGCGTGTGCGGGAGGTGGGGGTGACTTCACATCGGCGCGGTGCTGGCTGAGGCTGGATTGGAAGGTTTTAGCCCTCGAGCCGTGGATTTGCAGTCAATCCCTCTCTATTTTAGGCACGGGCTGACATCACGAGCCGTTGTTACTCCTATAAATCCCCCCAACCGCTCCTTGACAGAAGCGGGGTGGGGGGTGGGGGCAGAGGGGCAGCGAGCCCCTCGCAGGGGGAGGGCCGGGCGCCGCCGACCGCGACCTGCCCCGCTCGCCGCGGGCCGCCACCGCCTCCCCGGGGCAGGCCCGGCCCTCCGCACCGAGAGGGCTCGCCGGGACTCTGGGGAGCCGGCCGGGAGCGACGGGAGGGAGCGACTCCCCCGCCACACACACACACACACGGTGGGCGCCCGACTGCCGCCGCATGCCCCTCGTGTTCCCCGGCGTGCGGGCCAGCGGGAGGGGGTCCCACAGCCCGCCCGGCCCAGGGGCCCGCCGCTGCCTCCCCGCCTGCCGGGCCGCGCCCCCGCGACCGAGGCACCTGCCCCGCCACGCCGCGGCGGCAGCAGGTTCCCCAGGCTGCGCGGCACGGCGCGGCCGCCGCTCGCCGGCCCCGGCCCGTTCAGCCCGCCGCGGGAGCCGCCCCGTCTCGCCGGAGCGGCCCAGGCCCCGCTGTCAGCCGCGGCAGGACCGAGAGGCCGTGGGGGGGGCCGGCCGGCCCGCCCGTGCTCGGGGACGAGCGGGGCACGGCGCGGAGGCACCGGGCGCACGGGGCCACGGCCCGGCGGCCACGCGAGGTGGTGCTGCCCCCTGCCGGGGAGGAGGGGACGGTGCCGCGGCAGAGGCCCCACCTGCCGGCGCGGCGGGACCCCGGCCGGGGGGCCGAGGCCCGGCGGCGGCGGCGTCCCCGCCGGCTCAGCCCGGCCGCGGGGCAGAGCTCGGGCGTGCCGGGCCCGGCCCAGCCCCGCGCCGCCGCGGCCCCGGGAAGAGGGGCCCTCTGCCCGCTCGCGCCGCCCGCGACCGCGCCCAGCCCGCACCGCGCCGTGTCCCGCGCCGCGTCCCTACCTGCCCGCCGCCGCCGCGCCCCGCAGCCCCGCCCCGCCCCGCCCCGCCCCGCCGGGGGCGCCACGGCCCGGGGGCCGGCGAGGCCGAGGTGCGGGCGGGGCCTCCTGCCGGCGTGGCCGCGGGGCGGTGCTGCCGGCGGCCGCTGGCGCCGGACGCGTCCCGCTCGCTGGGGCAGGAGCCGGCGGGAGCGCAGGGCTGGCGGCCCCTGGCCGGAGCGGGGGGGGCGGGGCAGCGCGCGGGGGTGCCCCGGTGCGACGCCTCCGCCTCACCGCGTGGCTCTTGGGAGGCCCAGCACGCTTTATGCTGGAAGCTTCCAGATGCTGCTACCAGCCAAGGGCAGGGCTGCCCGGCCCGCAGGCTGCAGCCCGCAGGCACAAGGTTCTAACGCACCATGGTGCCGGGGCACGGCGTGCCCATGCCGTGTCGAGACCCTGTTGCGTACCTTCGCGTCCATTTCCCCCAGCCAAAGCTCTGCCTGCCTACCTCGGTGCTGCCTTTCCATCCAGGTCTGACCGCCCAATATCCCATTTCACAGGGAACAAGCGTTTCTGCCGCAGCCTGTTCCCTCTGCACCAAGGAAGCAGCAAAGGAAGCCAGCAGCCATGCGGGAAACTCCCTGCCAGGACAAGGAGCTGCGAGGCTGCAGGGGATGCACAGCCGAGCCAAGGACGCCTGACCTTGCCTGCTGCCTTCGCTCCTCCACGATGTCTTTCCTGCAACTGAGCTGATTCCAGTAGCTGTGCTTAGAAATGGCAGCATGCAGCTTAGTATGCATTCCCTAGTCCTAATTGATTACGCATTTTTTTCTTGTAAACCAGGGACCTAGGTTTTTGAGCGAAACAAGCTGCCAGGGCAATTTCATTAGAGTCACTGAAGGTGTGCCTGAGAAGAGTGTGTACTTCAGGATGTCCATTTCCTTACAGTGCTGTTTTTCAGCTAAGCACCCTGGCTTTTGGAAGTAATTTAATGCACCCCCAGCTCCAAAAACACACAAAGGGAGAAGTATAAATCCATCGGAGTAAGTAAGGATGCAAAGACTGTCTTGCTCTTTTTTTTTTTTTTTTTTTTTATAGCAATACCTTTACGCTTTTCCAAAATGCACAGCTCTTTTCCTTGGAGGGAAGATGTTGTGCTATTTCACACCCTTTCTCCAACAGATGGCATAGATCCTCACCTGTTTAGAAAGAGATGTTTGAAATAGTTATTCATCTTAAAAATAGATCCTAGCTATCAAAGGAATTAGTGATTCCAGCTCACAGGTTGGTTTTTTTGAAACGTTCATCCTCCATTTTTCCTCCTTATTGGTGTTAGATGTTAAACCCTGTTCTTCTCAGGCTGTAAGTGTGGAACTACTGTGGGTCAGCCTGCCAGACAGGATGGACAAGCTGATTTGTAATTCCTACAAATACTAGTCATGGTACAGGTGCTTGGGTATGTTGATGTGACTGCCCACCTGCCCATGTGAATCCAAGTGTCATGTAATACTAGAAATAAAACATTATGTTTGCATTTAGAAATAAGCCAGATCTGAATCTAGGATTCAAACATCACTGAGGTCCAGAAGTAAGAGCAAATGCTACAGCTAATTCCTCTTTCTATAAAGGACTATGTTAAAATCTGAATCCTGGGGTTGAGAGAAGCCTGGCCGTTTTCTTGCTTCTGTTTTCTTTGAAGAGTATCATGACTGTAAAAAGAAGGGGGGTTGAATTCTGCTGTGCATGCACAGCTGTAGCAACCTCCTCCTGTGATTTTCATTCCCTGAGTTCCTTCAAGTTTCTCTTCAAGAATATACTTTTGTGTGATACACTGCCAGTGAACAGCTATGTTGTTGCTGCCCAAGCCCAGAAATTTTCAGCTGTTTGTTGCCAGATCTGTGAGCAGTTTGAAGCCAAATGGGGATGGGATTCAACGCGAAGAGGAGTTAGAGGATCAGTAAATGCTAGACATGGCTGATATTTAGTAAAAGTAGAAGAGTGAGGGCTAAAGCTGGAATTAACGCAGACTTCTGCAAATCTGCGTGGACTGCCTAGTTCTCTACTGGACAAATACTAGAGGGAGAAAAAAACATTTAGGACCTCTTCTTCTCTCTCAGTTGTGGCAGCAGAGAACAACAATGCTGTAGAGAGCAATGCAGTTATGATGTCATAACTGAGAAAAGAATCAGCTCACAGACCTTTATGATTTCTGTTTTAGAAGATAATTTCTCTTACCATTAGAGTGTAGAGACTCTCATTTAATGTAATCGTGGAAGAGTTCTGACTGGGCAAGCCAGGTTCCAATAAACAATCCTATTCCTTTCTTATTTAATTCTATATCAATAGTGTTAGGAAGAAACACATGTTGACTTTCTGCAAGTTTGCCCTTCTTCAAAACTGTCACCTAATTGCCTCTAACCCCTTTCTCTCAGCGGGGGAGTACCACACATTCACTGGCATGTGTTCCTCCCAGCAGAGGAACGAAACCCATCTTATTTTTCACATTTAAATCAGAATTTTTGCTGCTGTTGTTGCCATGCAGTTTGTTAGCCAAGCATAATCACCTGGCAGGAGGAGACATGCAAACAACATAAAGAGAAGCAATACACTTTGGCTGTAGCCCTTAAACTTTTTTATTCGAGCAGCACCCCCTGGTCCTATTGCCAGTGAAAATAAGAAAAGTGCAAAAATCATAACACATTAAGTCTTTCTGGCCAGGAAAGCAAAAAATAAATTACATGGAATGACCTCCAATACTAAGTGCACTTTTAGCAGCAATTTTCAGATTCAAAAGTAGGTGGAAACTACTGAATGCTAAGAAACTCTTAATAAGGTTTCACAACACCAGAGAATCACCAGAGCTGAAATCAGACTTCTAAGCTTACATTTGTCATAGCCATGCAATAGGCTAGGTAGAACACAACTACAGGATCTGAGTCCTTCTTGGTGAGAGTACTAAATCCTTTCATCAGATCCCCAGCCTTCACATCTAAATATTTCTGTGAGCTGGTTCGGGCACTGCGATAACTTAGAGGTTCTAAAAATTCCAGGGTGTCATAGATGGCTTATCCAGGAGTCATTACTGATGGAAGACACTCCCCTGTCCCTGCTCCCCAACTTTTTCCAGGGCTCATCTCTAGTCTTTAGCCACAACTGAACAGAGAATGATTTAGTGAAAGAACAGTGATTAAGGACTATGAGGACACCAAAGTCTCTCCACTGGACAACATTAACAATGGGAGAATCTTAACACTTTGATGTCAGTCCAATCAAGAAAAACCTCTGCTAAATTTGAGACCTGGACATTATTCTTCACCCTGAAGAGCTATAGAGGAGTTGTCTTGCCACAAAAGTATGTGAACTGTTGGAAACAGAAGTTTTCCTAAGGTTTTCATAGGTCTTTGAAATAATCCACATGGAAAAGTCTTTCTAAAAGCATATTTCAGGTTTTCATCTTCAGAATATGAGGTGGGAGATAACTCTCCTGTACATTTCATTGCAGTGGTTCATGTACAACAATCACAACATTGGTTATTTATTTAGTAATTGAATTTTGTGCTAATTCTGCCTTTCAGTGTGCCTGAAGAGTCCCAGGTGAGAATCACAGGCAAACAGACAAGGGCAGTAGAGAGTCACTAGAGTTTGACACCGGTAAAGCAACAAGGCATCTAAATAATGTCAGACTTGGATATGTAGGTTAAAAAAACAAACCATAGTTTATTTAAATGTGTAAAGTACTTGGGAGGGAAAAAGATTACATGGTACTATGGCAATACAGACAGCCCAAACTGTAACAAGCTCATCCATCATAATGAATACACACTACTCTTTCCAGCCTCCTAATCTGCTCAGATCTTTGGGAGAGGCTTGCCATCAGTTTCTCTAGGGGACTCCACACTACACAGTAATTTCAGTCAGAATTTTCTGTCCTGTTCCTGTATGTCAGACTCAGGAGCAGAGCATCATCCTCCCACCAGGGGAGGCAGGTGAAATATGGCAAAACCTCTCATGCACTAAGACCGTCTGTCAAGGGTTAAGTAAAAGTAGCCTGATGGAGCATCTGATCTCAGGACAAATTGCCAGGCTGTCTGCTGTCTGCCTTAACCTTATCCAAGATGTGGCTCATCACTGGGATGAGAAGCCTAAAGCAGCAGAGACTGAGAGAGATATTATGATAGTTATAAAATGCCATTTCCAGACACAGCTTTTTATTTCAGGTTCTTCTCAATCCAGTCTTTGAAGGGAAGAGCTTTGGTGTAGCCACTGTAGAGTTCTAGGCTGCAAGTTTTATCATAACCCCAGCTCACTAATCCCATCAGGTGCCATCTTAGCTCAGGAGATGCTTTTCCTGGCAAAGTTATGGCTGCAATCCCACCAGTTTCAGCAGGGCAGATATTAGAAAAGTCTGCGTGGTCCTGTTTGGCACAGAACATGCTATCAGTGATGCTGATTTGTATCCCATTATCTTCATACTGTTGCTCACACAACAGTGAATCCACCATCCGAACAGTTCCCATGCGGATTGTGTCATTCTTGTATCCGGGATCTTTAATGTCAGCCAATACCTTCCAGCCAGTAACCACTATTTTTAAATCCTCTGTGGATGAAGTCAAGTCATGAGAAGATGACAAGCAAATGGGTTGAACACGGCTGCTGATTCTGGCTTTGTCCAAGAGTTTTATGATAGCTATGTCAGAATCAAGTAATATAGGATCATAATTGGGATGCACTATGATGGCAGAAATCTGGGGAGGAAACAGAGCAGGAAGAATTGTAGAGTTACAGCAATGGCAAGCCAGCAGAACTCTTTCCGTGCTACTATAATACATATTTATTCCACATACTTCTCCTCTACCCCCACTCCCAAAATGTTCTTTCACCATAGTGCTCACTCAAAGGAGAAACATACAAAGAGATCAAGCATCTTCTAAGGTTTTTTGGCTTGGATTTCAGGGCAATTTTTATTGCATGAAACTCTCCCTAATAAAAAGCAGTCAAGAATATTTTCAGCAGAATGGGGAGTTCGAGTGCAGATCAAATTTTTCCACTGTTTACTGACAAGATTTCACCTGCCATGTCAACTTCAGCCTGTAGCATGTGAAGCGGGGTGGGGGAGCTTTGAATTAAAATGTTGTCTTCTTGTTGAAATTCAACCATCTTCCCACCAAAAAAGAATACTAGCAATACATTACATAATGTTGGGGACAAACTTTTAATGCTGGTCACTTTGATGAAACGCTACAAGACTGTATAGGATTCCTATAAGGAAATACTGTAAAAGATATTTCCTTACAGGAAAAGTCTGAAAAAGCTGGAATTAGAGAAACTAAAAAGGGGGGTAACGTGAGGTGTGTGATCAAATTAACTATGATTTCTTAGATAAAATCCATTAACTCACAACCACACACACACACACACACACACACACACACACTCCAAGAGGAGACACACACAGAGCCAAAATTGATGTATTTCTCCTCATTTTGACTTCAACCTTTCCAGTCCAACTTGAGAAAAACAAACCACTCTGGTCAGCTTGAGGCGCTATTTTTGAGTCAGACATAAACTTCTTTTGAGTTTAGAGCTATACAGCCTTGGGGCTGAGATGTGAAATGTGCTCATGTCGTCAAACCAGGATCTAAAGCACAAGTGTTTCCCTTGTAAATTATGCTAATCACTTTTGACAGTAGCTGGCATCTCCTCTACTTTTTTCTGGAAATATCACTCAAGACATTATAGCCCATGGAACCTGAACTATTTTCTTAGCGATATGTGTCAGGGGTGAAGATATCAGTTGGACAGTGTCAGGGGAATTTAATGAACTATAGCAAGTGCCCTCCTTGTGCCATGAAAGTTCAGTCAGATATGCATTTGATATCTTTAGATATGCATTTGAAAGAGCAGTGTGTAAAACAATATATTGGTCACAGGATAACCTTTTTCTCCCCATACAAGATGGAAGTGATCAGCATCTGTCTGTACTCATCATTTTCTGCTCCCAGCAGACTTACTCACCCGCAGGTTCTGGATGGTCTTTTCATCCCTGTCATCATCTCTGTAGAATTTCCCCAGAACCACCTTGAGCTCTGCTGTCTTGAGCACAATGGTCTTGCCCAGATCAGTGACGCAGTGAGCTGCCACCACCACAGTGCGCTCGTTCACCAGGGCCCCGCTGCAGATAAGGATCCAGGCCCCTTTTCGGAGGCTGTTCTCCTTCACCCTGTTGGCCGTCCGATAGATTGCTGCTTGCCAAGGCCACCTGGTAGAGGTCACTGTCTTCTGAAGGGTGATGTTTTCTGCTTTTCCACAGACTGAGAAAACAAGAATGAGTAGCATCTTTTCCCCACCAAAAAATCTGAATATCACTCTTGATTCCTGCTTAGAATGTGCTAAAATCCTAAAATGCAATGGTTAGCATGACTGACAGCTTTCTAATTAACCTGTCTCCAACCTGCAAAATTATAAGAGGATTTTATACAGCTTTAAAAAAAATATTTTTTTTCAATTTTTCCATTATTATCTGCATTACTGGGTGAAGTAGGAATGTGGATTTAGCACCTGAGCTGGTGAATTTTCATGACAACCTTATCAAGCTGCACTACAATGAGATAACGGCATAAAGAAATGGAAAGAACACCCCAGATTCTTGCTTATAGTAAAACGCCATAAAGACAGAAGTGCACTAAAACTTGCCCCAGGAAGTCACAGAGTAATTGTGGGGTCTTCTAGAACTGACCTTTGCACAGACGAGTCCATGCCTATGAGAATAGACTTGTCTTGCAACAAGAACCTTGAAGCAAATGCATCTAAATCAACAGCTATCCTAGGAAAAAGAAAAAGCACTGCCTTGTTGTAGGAATATATTACCTAGGCTTAGACCCGGGGTGAAATCTCCTGTATGAGGAAAGGTTTCCTTCAGTTGAAAAAGTTACATCATGTGGTCACATTTTTCAGTCTCTCTCTTAGGACATTTTTTTTTTTCCCCTGGGATGTAGTGTGTGCATGCCCATAGTGAAAAGGATTGAATGCAATACTTATCAGTACATGAGATCACCTCAAAGCAAAACCATAAGCAAGAAATTTACGATTTTCTTGAAGTTAGGATCTACTTTTCACAGTTTGCCTGAAGTCAGTAGTGGGTTGTACCAAATCTTGGGGTGTTCCTACCCTGAATTACTCTGTGCACTAGCTCTGGTTAAGATTTTACCTGGACTTACAGTTTGCAATATGAACCCTCCCTCAGCAGGTTATATTAAAGGAAGAAGAGCCTCTTTAAAATGCAGGCTCTCCATTCTATTGGAATCATCATTAAGTTTTGATGGTTTTGTCAGTTGGGTGCCAAAGTATAGACATCAAAGAAAAATCACATTTGCAGTAAATAATTCTAGGAAAACATGAAGTGATAGTAGGAAAATATTTTCAAATCGGGAAAGAAACTCACTGCACCTTTTGCTCAATAAAAAAGTAGGAAAATTAATGGCAAATTGCAGTGATGAAACCTTGATTCCTTTACCATCAACTGCACAAGTTCTACTGGTGGATAAAAAGAGCCATATATCCTCCAAGCTTTATTTCTCCAATCTGCCAGCTGGTAGCATAGGCAGCCTGCACTGCTGGGACTCTCTAATTATCTAAGATGAATACACATCCTGTTCCCCCACCCACCCAGAAATGGGTGCATTTATTTTCCCTTGGAGACTCACTTGGAATACACACAGGGGCTCTCCCACTCCATTTTCCTGTCTTCAGACAAGTCCTCCTGCTGCTACCCAGGCGGCGGTAGAAAGGAGAAATGCACTCATACTGAAGCTGAGTGTGCAGATGCTGGTACCCTGGGGGCAGGTCCCCAAATGGCAGTGCTGACTTCTTGGTCGGATAGATTTCAAGCTTTTGCTTGCTGAATGCAGATGAGTAAAGTTGATGCAAAGGTGTTTCCCTGTTTCAAGTCACAAAGAACACAAGCTAATAATAATAATATAAAAGCAGTGATTACCATAACTTTATCACCAGCTGTGTTAAGTATCATTTAAAAGCACGTGAAGTTTGCTTCTGAAAGAATAAGCAAAAATATCATTCCAACATAGTGTAGCAATACTCCCATTTACATCCCAGCTATTTTATTTACATATATATATATATGTACCCATATACAAAAAAAACCCCACATATTTTTAATTTTTATAAATTTTCTATTTGTGTCTCTTTCATTTTACAGTTTCTGGATAGCAACCAGTTGCCTCTGAATGTGGAACAGTTTTTGACATTCACAAAAGGACTGGAATACCATGTTTTTAAATAAAGAAATTACACTGGAACTTGGCATTGCCGTAATTAATTCTCACTAGAGAGGAGCTAGGCACATCTTTTCTCTAGTGAAGATTTTAATAGGCAGTATTAGGAATCAATTCAGATTAAATCATGTTGATAAAGTTGCTTGATTTAGCAATTAACTGAGATAATTGCCTCACCACAGAGATTTCATAATTGCAATAATCACTAAGCTTCCATTTAGAAATTGTACTGATTAGCTGAAACATGGCACATAATTAAAAAAATAAATATACGCACCAGCCTAGATATCGACCATAAGCTTGACTACAGACATACTTAAATCTTCATCACTTAAAAGGTGTCCCTTGTTCTAATGGTTAAAAGCACATATCTACAGAAAAAACTATTTACATCTGAAAAATTCATCAGGACATTAATTTCCCCTGAGATTTCTGGTACTGACTGCATCCAGAAAAGCCATAAGAGTGTTTTTTTCACACGGTAATTCCATTTTTGATCACAGAGAGATACAAACAGCTTCCATCATATAGAATCTGTGAGGCGATACATAACAGCACTCAAGGAAAATAAAGCTACTAGAAACAAGAGCAATGGCAAGTTTCTTGTATTTTGGAAGGAGGGCGAGAGCTGCTGTGGTCATACTTAGACTGTTAGGGTCCCATTTCTTACTCACATGTGACCTTGCAATATTGCATAATCCACACTTCGCCTCACTGTTTATCTATGAAATGGAGAGTCTGCTTCAAGGGATAAAAACAGTCCATGAACATGAGATGCCATCATGCTGCTATGGAGGTGGAGGCATGTATGCACTTTCATATAGCTATCTGAAATATTTAGCATAAAAAGATGTGTGTTCAAAAGTAAATTGAGAAATTTAAGCAAGAAAAATCCCTTGATGGCTACTAAGGTCTCCTGATGGCTTCTCAGGGCCATCTCTACAATCACACACCACAGAGCTGGAGAGTGGGAGAGTATTTGGGATGTACGTGCTTGCCCTGATCCTATAGTCTTCTCTAGGTGTCTGCTACTGGGCATTGCCATAGACAGGATATGGCTTGAGTTGGACTTTTATTCTGACCTGGTATGGTGGTTCTTAAGAAAAAAGATGAGGACTGCTCTTGCACTGCATCTAAAAATAAATGAATGATGTACTGCAAAAAAAAAAAAAATATCTGAAATCAGAAATTACTACTTGGACAAAAATGAACCTGAACATTGCAGCATAACTAATTCAGATTTGGTTTATTTCAAGAAATCAGCAGAAGGGTAAGCCCAGACGGGGTGTGATCTTTCATTCCCTCCTCCCCTCCTATTCTACTTCCTTCTTTCCCCCATGCCCACCCCAAACACAACTTTATATCGATTGTGCTATGTTGCTTTGGATGGTGAAACATAATGTGAGCAGATTACATTGCTATACCCCCTTCTCTCCTTGTGCTCTCCCTACTCATTTCTTCACTACGAAAGCACGTGTTTATTTTAAGATATCATTAGCCCCAAGGAACTGTTCTCATAGCCTATCACAAGCTTGCAAGCCTAATTCTGGCATCATCTGATAGTTTGGACATATCTAACTGTGCATTTCTTCCTGGATGCCTCCAGCAGCTTGCCAGCCTATGCTTAATCAGACCTCCTCTTCCAGCAGCTCTCATTGCTCAGTTATCAGTGGAGTCGCAGGAACGGCTGCTCAGGCAGGCTAAACACACAGGGTGGAAAGGAGAGGAGGGGAAAAGCAATCACATTTTTTCTTTAAACTGTAGTTGAGATATTGCATTCTCACCTTGACTGAACCTGCATTGGAAGCACTTTCTGTCTCACCAGGTCAGAGATCTTTGGCTCTCTGCAGGCTAGAAAAAATATAATGTTGCACAGTACTTTTCCACATTCACAGCTCAAGTGTTATGGTTCATATACATTTCTACTTTTTCCTCTCACTAGCTATAGTGGACTGGATTAAGAAAAGAGGCAGTAAGTTAGGTGCATTAAAATAAAGATAGGCCCTAAAACCTAAAGCCTTGGAAAAATGCTTCCACACAGATCTCCAGATTTATCCCATTTACAATGGTGGAAGCAACTGATCATCTTCTGCACTGGCACTCTCAGCCATGGATGAAGATTTGTCCATCATTGTATCTGAATGCCAGTTTACACTACTGCAGCTGATGGTTTGGAATCTGAGCAAACTTTTGCAATAATGGAACTATATAAAAAATACTTAATTTCAATCTGTGTAGCCACACACAGCTAATCCCCAGGACTCAGCATACAGAGAAGGGCTGCAGGATGTTACAGACTTCTGAGAGTCTGTTTGGTTGTGCACCCATGGAAGGAGCTGGAGACTGATTCAAAGGAACATCTCAGAGTTACCTGAATATGCATAAAATAAAAGAAGGGAGATCCAGGACTTCTGATTTTGCATATTCAGTTTATTTACTTTAAGCAAGCTTTATCAGTTCAAATAATTCAGCCAGGATCTCCTTCCTGCTGCACACAGTGCGAAAAAAGGAATCTTGCAGGATGGATTTTATCTGTATGCCTGAGCACTTGTATTCTGTGGATTTTAACAATATCTAGTTCTTTGTGATGACCTTTATGTCACTATCAAAATTAACATCAATAAAGATGCTCTCCAGAAATTATCATCAATAAAGATGCTTTCACAGGTGATTATGTGCTTCAGGAAGAGAGTACTTACATCTAAAATAACAGAATAAAGCAAATTCCCAGGGGACAGACATATTTCCTTATATTATCATTACTTCAATTAAAAAAAAAATCCATTAAAATATATGTCAAACAATTGCTTTGGGAAAATGAATTTGGCAGTTCCCCAGCCCAAATTCATTCATCCATTCAGGGTTTCAGACACACTTAGAGTAGCTCCAGGTCAACAGCGTAATTCCCTTTATAGCAAAGGATTTAAAGATGTGTTTCAGTGTTTTGATGAATACAGATAGTTTAGGCATGTCCTCAAGTGGTTTTCTGAACCAAACCTTCAAGGCTGCAATCTACAGGCTTGGTCTTTTACACTCATGACTGGTCCCTGATTTAAAATGATTGTGAGAGGACAGCTGGGCCCTATGACAGCAACTCTGATGAGACAATTATTTCCTTCTATTTCAGTTCCCTCCTGATCTTCTTTGATTTTGACCTTATGCAGGTTTGATCATAGAATGAGGGTAATAGGGGTCTTAGGGCACATTTCTTTCCATGTTTAAAGATGGAAACATCTTCTGGAATCACTGGCATCTTCTCTAGCTGACTTTAACAGCCAGTAGAGCTGGCAAACTAAAAATCTCAGTATCAGGTGTCAGTCAGATGGCTTATTCTTAGCAAAAATAATTGGTGAGTGTAAATTATATAAAACAAATTCCAGTAAAACCACAGCAACTTTTGTGAGTTGCGGTAATAAAAGAACATAAACTACCTTTAATGCAGATGGGCTGCTTCCCTGACCATTCTCCATCGTCTTGGCAGGTCCTCTGTTCATTCCCACTAAGAACATACGAGTTGTTACAAAAGAAAGCAATGACTGTGCCAATTTTTGCATAGCGTCCATTCAAGAGCCCAGTGTCTTCTACTACTCTTCTGTAGCCATTGAGTGGGCCACCAGGATCTGAGCAGTTTTTTTCATCTAGAACTAATGATAGGGGGGAAAAAATAGTAACCATTTTATCAGGTTCACAGCATTATTTTCACCCATCAGATTGCTTAGCATTTCATTCAGATGTTACTACACAATCTACACTTTGTGAAATTTCCCTTTTCAAGACCTGTCTGGGATCTGTCTTCTAAAAGATCAAATATTAAAGAAAGAAGTGATAATATACAGATATCTGCTTATAACACACACTTTAATCTTCACTGAAAGCATAAGATTCTCAAATTGTTAGAAAGACCTTAAAATGTAGCTGACAAGCCTGAAACAGAACCTTGACTTTACATGATGTTAATGTCTCATTAACATTAACAGGGCTACTTCAAGATCATAAAAGGATGCACTTAAACTATTTGCAGGAAACAGGCCCTTGGTATTCCTTTCCCATTTTCCCATTTCTTCACTGGATTTGGATAACAAAACTAGACTACTTAATTTTACTTTTATGTGACTACTTAATTTTACTTTTATGTTTGGTTGCATTTTGGCTTCTTAGCATTGAAAGAGAGATCTCAATAACCCAGGGAAATACAGGAAATCAAGGGGAACATATATATATATATATATATATATATATATATATATATATATACTAAAAATTTACTATAGAAAGATTACTAATGCTAGGTTCTGCCTACAGAACCCCTTCTACTTCCTCCTTCCCGATATTTTCCCCTTCTTTTTATTTGTTGTGTTTTTTTCTCTCAATAAACTTTAACTTTTGGCATAAATCAGGATGACAGTACTCCCTATGTGATGGTAATAAATGGTTTCCCCTGTGTTTTTAACCCTTCTGCCTTCTTTATTTAGCAGCTGAAAAGGTACTTTTTTTTCCTTTGGATTTCATCTCAGTTTTCTTGTCAGGCTGATAGTATCATGGAATTCTGTTTAATTCCTCTGCCTGGTGTCTCATTGCATGATAACCAGTGAACATCTAGTTTAGACAGCTAGTGTTGGTGCTGCTCTGCTTATGCAAGGCTGAGAAACTAAGACATATCAAGTGACCAGAAATGACCTCTTCATGTCATTGCTTCAGACTGGGATGAAGCTTCACTTCTGAAAAGCACCAACAATAACAAAGCACTTAAACATTTATCTAAATCCCTGTGAAATCAGCACAGTAACAGTGCAGAGGTATGGCCTGTCCTGTTGCCATATCCTCATGTCACCAGACAGAGCCAAGCTCAGCAAAGCATGTAAGCACACAGCTAACTGTAACAGTACAAGTTCAATGAAGGGCATGTTTTTAACACTGAGTATATAATTCAAGCTAGGCATATATTTCAGTGCTTTCTTCAACAACACTGGATTTTACCATATGCTGAAGGTTATATATGTACTTAAATACTTTTCCATGTGAGTCATATTCAGTAAATAAAGAAGACATCTGAACTTCCCCTCAGCCAGGAGGACGGGAGAAGCAGAGTCCTGTCTTCTTTTAAATTGGCTCCATTTTTCTTTTCTGTACCTTACAAGCTCTCTAACTTGTGAACCACAAGTGACTGATAACTTGATAGCAGGTAAAGACTAGAGGGAATCACCCACAGTACAATGCTTTATTTGCAAGTTGCTTTCTGTACTGCTATCTAGCCTACAGGCATCATCCGATGAGCAGAGTCCATGTTTCAAAATGTGCCTAAGCTTGACCAAGTAAGTTAACGAAGCCTTCTCTTATTTCATTCTCTGCCTATTAGTAACTTCAACAGAAATTCTCTTGTTCCCAAACTCAGGGTTATAGCTTTTTTCATGTATTAAAAACAAAGAGAAAACATCTGGGAAGGAGAGACCCAAATTACACCATCTAGCACTTCAGTAACAGTCAAGTTTAGAGACAGATCTTTAGCCAGGGACATCATGGAGCAGGGACTCATCACAATCCTGATATTACATTTACTGCAACTGGAGACATTCTCTCCAGACAGAATGCCTATTCCTTCCTCTTTCAGATGAAATTATATACTGCTGTTTCACAACACTGCCCTGCCCCCTCCCACCCCTCCCGTCCCCGTCCCCCGTACATTTTTTGCCACAATACACTTGTAAAAGAACTTTTCCAATTGATAAAAAATATTCTGGAATATGGAAATAAAATTGTGCAATACAAAACAACTAACTAAATAAAAAGTCTCTTTAGATGAGAAGAAGGGGCTTGGAATTTGAATGGTAGGCATGCCAACTTGCACAGCCAGAATGAATGGAAGTTTCTCTTTCATCAATTTTTCTCTAGCATGGGAATTCTGTTGAAATTAGTCTTCATGCAGTAAGCCCCTAATCACTGCCACAGCGTGCACCAGACTTGTGCAGAGAAGGTATCAGGTACATAGTGCTGGAAGTAGCTATACATTGTTGCACTATGTCCCTCACTCGGTTTTGGTCAGACATTTTGTCTCTGTGTAAGAAGGATATACGCCTGAAGTCTTTGAGGAAATTATTTTTCAGTAATTTGATGTTTCAATCAGATCTTTATACAAGTAAGTCTTGCAAGCTTGGGCTCCAGCAGAATAAAATAAGAATCCCTACTGCTTCTTGAAGACAGGAAGATAAAAGAACATCATGTTAAGCCATGGATCTACCAAAATTCAAGTGAGATTTAGATATTCTAGTTTCATGTGAATACATTGGCCAAAATATTTGATAACAATCAAAACTTAAAGTGACCTTACCACATTCAGGATGCTGTGTTGACCAAATCCCATCAAGCTGACAGTAGGCAACACGGCTGCCTTTTAAGCTGTAACCTGCGTTGCACTTGAAGTAAACCTGGGCCCCGTATTTAAAGTCATCTCCTTCCACAATACCATGAGCGGGAGCACCTGGAGTCCTACACATCACCACTGACAGTTCAGATATTTCAAAAAAATCCACTTTATTACAAAAACAGGACTGTGTTAGGATAATTCTTTATTTAGAACATTGAAAAACCAATTAAAATGGGCACAGGAGTCAAAATGACAAGACAGGTATATGCTGATCTTTAGAAAGTTGTATAGATGTCAGTTCTATGCACACTTACATATATGCCACTTTTTCAAAACATATCTAGATCCATTCATTTCAATGGGAGTACTCAGAAATGTGATCATGTGCATAAGTGTTTGTATCCTTAGGGTTCATTTGCTCTAATTGTTAGTATTTGAAGCACTCACCATCTTAACAGGGGGTTTGAGTTAACTACCATGCTTGGTCAAGAAAAAATTTAGACCTTTAAAAGCCTTAAGGCTTTTAATTTTTTATTTCAAATTCTTCTTTCCATTTTTATATAATTATTCAGATAACCTTAATAGAAATATTAAAGCATCATTATCTGTGTAGATAAAATGTTATCATAATGACATTAAAAAGGAACCCTGATATTTACCAAACTGTGATATTTACCCTTTCCACAGGGTTTGCTCTATTAGGAAAATGCTTACAGACAATGGTCTGTTTAACTACTGCAAGTAGTAAATATTAGATTAAACACCATAAGCAAGAAAATCTGGTATCAAACCAGCCATACTACATCAGAACAAAGGTCCATCCAGCACAGAAACCTTCTTCAACAGTGGTAAATGGTAGATTTGATGGAAGGAATATAAAAACAGAGCAAGCATATAGAATACTTTCCTGGCATATTCTGGCAGCATTCAGTAACCTGGGGTCAAGGACTACCTGACTACAATGGTATGTTTAGTATAACATACCCTGGTGATTTTATTTTTTTTTAATTAATTTGTCTGAGTACTGACTAAACTCAGCTACATACTTGGTGTTCACAACGTCCTGTGGCAATGAGTTCTACAGACTGTTTTATATGAAAAATACACTGCTTTATTTGGTTTGGTTTCTAGCCTGCCACCTGATAATTTTGTTTGATGCTCTGCTTTCTCTGTTACGAAAGACAGAAAACATCCATGCCCTATTCACTTTCTCCAAGTCACTTTTTAAGACTATGTAGAAATTATATGCATTCTGTATGTAGATATTACAACGATGTAGGAGAAACAGTTTTTAGTGTCTACACCGTTACCCATCTCTCTGTGTGTCTCTGGCTTTGCCTGGCCATTCATTGTGGAAAACCTGTATCGGAAAGGATTCAGTGCAAGATTTAGATAGGTGTATAGGGTTTTTACCTGGGAGCTGTGGTACTCCACTGAAGATAGATGAATGCTAAAGAGATCATCCCTAATTTATGCTTTTAGAATTTGGCTTTTTCTGTTTTGCCTTGTTGCTAGGGGCATACTAACCTACAGCCAAATTTTTGTCCTTCCACTTCCAGAGGAAAAACTTTTCTAAGGCCTCATCCTGTAATCCTTGAACAGAACATACATGAATGCATCTATTTATATGGATTGTGCACCATCCAATTATTGACATAAGGAAGAAATTCTTGAGCAACAGTCTTAAAGTAGCAGCATTTGCAAGAACAAGTCTCCACAGAAATTCCCCTCCGTTTACAAATTACTACAAACATCAAACAATGAGTTGGCAGAATAATTTGTGCACTAGTAAGCACAAGTCTTGGAATAAACTGTCTAACATTTAAGCATTATAGGAGGGCCCAGACTCTCTGCTCCACATCAAAACGCATCCAGTTAGGGGAGCTCAACATCTCCTCTTGGCTGCAAGTGTTCCGCATCAGTGTCATCTTTAGTGAAAAAATAAAGATAAAAATTCAACAAGATTCATTCATAGCTCTTCACAATTCTCATGTGAAATATAGGCACGCATACATATACATGTATTTATAGGTGCATATGTATATACACAAACCCATACATTAGTGAAAGAGAAATAATGGGAGCATAGATTTTCTAGGTGTTTTAAATTCTCAGAACACTTGTCTTCCCAGTCATGTTCTTTGTATTCACAGCCACTCCCTCCATAGCTTTCTTTCAATAGCAATTCATTTCACTACATTTATATTTCTCTTCCAATGTAAAGTCACACTCAGCTTGTCAAATGAGAAAAGATGACTATAAACATCTATGCACCACTCAGTGTTCTCCTTTTTACCATAAATACAGGTTTTGTGTTTTGCTTGTGGTCCAGTTCAGTTCTGCAGAACAAATGTTTTGGTGCTTTTGTGTTCTAGATCCATCATGGAAAAAATGTCACCAAGATACCCTTACTTTTTTTTCCACAAACTGTAAGTATTCATTCTTCTTCAGTCTCCTAAGTGATTAAGATATTTAGTTTCTAGTCCTTTTGATTTGCTGTGGTTGCCAGACTTTCTCTACATTCTGTATCTTAGTGTGACCCAGCTGGAATAACTCCGGTTTTATTTATGATGTAGATTCAGTGTTTCGTGGACAGATTCCTTTAGTACTGGAACTATGGCCTAGAGTAGAGGATATGGAGGCAGAAGGTCATGAGATCTAATCATAGCTATGAAACTACGGCCATGGGTAAGTTGCTTCATCTGCTGTATCTAACAAATGGGAGCACCCCTTTCCTCACAGGGATGTTAGAAACATTAGCTCATACCCACTTGTGTCACAGAGTCACCATGGTGTTTCTCTGATGGCAAAACAACCAAGTATTATTAATAGACGTGTCCCTTTTGTTACCCACGCCTTTATCTACTGGTTGCTTGTTCTCTTGTTACACGGGATCTTCCCTCATGGTCTGTCCTGTTCTTTAAACTTTGCCACTGGAGGCACAGCCACTCATTTCATTTTTTCTTTGGAAGATTTTGTAACTTCATTCTTTCTCTCTACAAATTAAATGTGGGCTTGAATCTTTAGATAGATGTTCCCTGCCTCTCAGTACCACAGCTGAGCTCTCTGTTTTCAGATGTATCATCTAGCCCA
The DNA here is from genome assembly GCF_023634155.1 of Falco peregrinus. NCBI lineage: Eukaryota > Metazoa > Chordata > Aves > Falconiformes > Falconidae > Falco > Falco peregrinus. Next base: position 81,810,589 of record NC_073721.1, read on the forward strand.
AAAATCACATACGGTTACTCTAGTACCTGCCTCTACTGCTTTGGTTTGAGCTCTATAGCTTTTTTGCTCTTCAGTTTGACTTGCCTTTTGTCCCTTTCACCTAATATGCTTCAGGAAGCTCTTCTGCACCTTTTCCCATTACTTGTGAACACCTCAGGCAATGGAGTTTTGAACAGTTACTGTGAAGGGAATGCTAGTCTCTGTGTGCTTCAACCAATTCTCTCTCATCTTTTTGTGGATAGCTTCCCATCAGGATTGTGAATCTGACTGGTTCTTACATCTTTCAGAACGTGCAGTATATTCCATTGAATTTTAGGACAGCCTCCTTTGTTTGAGGTATTTTACTGAAGCCTTTCAACATTCTCTCCTGTTGTAAGACTATATCCAACTCTCCAATAGAGGTTTCTCAGAATTCAAAAAGAAGGGAAAAGAACATTTTGTAAATGTCATTCATTCCTAGTTCTGCCCCCTTACCCTCTGGATAAACATACTAGCCATAAAATCCAGCCACCTGAGCTGACCCAATTCCCTTCAGTTTCTCAGCTCTCTAAGACATTTGATATGATCTCAGTTTCCCTTGCCTAGGCATGATGGGCCTGATCCTGCCATCTGTTGGGTATTTCTGAGTGTCAGTCCTCCTCTGGACAGTCCAGCTTTCAGAGTCATGTGGGCTGGATCCCCTTCACAGCCCTCACCCACCCACAGCCATCCCCATACCACCTTGTATCCACTATATATATATATATATATATATATATATATATGTCCACAGCTATACCTGTGCCTGGTCTAGCCTGACTGCTAGAGCAGGGACTGGTCTGTGAGCTGTTGGACAACACTTCCTTGGGAAGCAGGTCATAGACTGGCCAGGAGCACTCCACGAGCTTGAACCATTCCTAGGCCACTAGCTAGACTGCTCTGCTCCATATGAAATAAATGATTCCTACTGCCCTGTCAGTCTGGCTTCCTACCTTCAAGGTGTCTTAGACACATGTCATTTGTGCTGTGTTTGGCTATACCATTACTTGTCCATGGCAAAACGAGAGAGGAAGGAGTAGGAATATCTGACTTTATAACCCATGGGAGGACTTTCTTACTGACACAGTAGTGGTTAAAGAAAGAATTGGCATCCACAGGTCTTATCCTACTTAAAGGCCTTATCAACATTTCCCTAGTGTTAGTGCAATGCCCTCTGAACAGCAGTCACTGCCCAGCTTTTCGTGAGATTAATACCTTACCTTTTCAATCAATGCACTTTGCAAAGCAGGCAGAAAAAGAAGCAAAAGACAAGGTAGAGAGCTTCAGACAGAATTATATGTGAAATGTACCATGAGTCAGTATACTCACCCCAAACTATAAAGTTTGAGACAACCTTGCCAAAATGAAACCAAGAGTGTCAGGATTTCAGGTTGCAGTGCTCGGTCTCTGCACCTTTCTCTCCACAAACAGAAGACCAAAGCTACCAGGAACTCAGAAAACGGATTAGGTGGCTGCAAATTCTACTGTGTGATGGTAATGGACAGCTAAATATGAAAGACATTTATTCAAGGTCTGCCCAAAAAAATATGAGCAACCCAGAGACTCCCAATCTTCATGCTATGATGTCGTCACACCTATAAAGATTCTGGTGAATTTATATCTAGAAAACAATAGGAAAACTGGAGCGATTTCAGAGAAAGGTGAAACTAATGTTAGGGGAATGCAATCTTGAGAGTGACTAAGAGCTAAGAATGACCACCCTGGTTATGCAAAAGCTAAAACCTACAATAATCTAAAAGCTAAAACCAGAAAGGATACTGTAAAATGCTTAAAGGAAGATGAAGAGATATATTCAGGCAAGATAAAATTCAGAATGGGAGAATTCTTACTCAAGAAAACCTATACAAAAGTCTCCTTGCCAAATATTTGAAAGGCGTAATAGGAAGAAAGGCCAGGTTGGATGGGGCTTTGAGAAACCTGGTCTAGTGGAAGGCGTTGGAACTAGATGATCTTTAAGGTCTCTTCGAAGCCAAACCATTCTACGACTATGATTCTATGTAAGTGGAAATGATACATCTCAACATTTGAAAATTGAAGCTTTGAACAGACTTTGGAGAGAACAGTGTCGCACTAGCAAGCCCATTATGAGCTGCGAGGTTTTCTTGGTTTAATTTTTCCATATTTTACTACACAACATGTTCCTGGGAAGTTCCACAATTAATCCATACAGGCATATAGGTAACCCTTGTCACTTTAGGGTCTGAGGTGAGTTTTGGCCTGGTACAGTTCATAAGAAAGCAAAGTAGGAAGGTATAAGACAAGGTGGCTACAGACACCTCTGGCAGAAATGCTCAGTCATGACAGCCTAGTTGTTAGGGAGAGAATAAAAAACAGACTTGCTGCAAGTGTCTATATAACTCACAGATTCCCGATAAAACTTGGTACCCTTCTTGCCTCTTACTCTGGTGTCTCGGAAAAAAGAAAACAATACTTCTGTCCCAGATGAAACATTAAAATGGCTCCAAGTTTCACAGAAAACTTTCTGCAATCTGAGAAAAACTAGACCAGAGGAACAGTAAGTTCCTGAATTTTTAAGTAAAGTGTTCCATTATTAATAATAACGGTGCAAATTCCTCTCCCTTTTAAATTATATGTAAGAGATATTCCTCAGATCTGAATTATCTGCCATTTAGAAATAGTTTTCATGCTCATTTTATCACCACTGAGATAAATTAGATGATCTCTTGAGCTACATTTTTCTCTCTTCAATGTCCTTCACATCCTGCCTGATGGAATTATCATTTGCTTTTGTCCCAGGGTCCCTTTATTAAATGAACACCATTTTTTTCTGCTGCCTTCCTCTCACCCACTTCCTTGTTAAATAATATAAACCCCCTCACACATATCATACATTATCTCTAAATTCTGCACAACCTTTCAATAATATATTACATTCCTAAAATAAATGTCATTTCTCATTGCTGGTACTGATAAAAGGTTTACATTTCCATTTTTGTCCCCCCTGAAATATTAGGTGTAAGCTCTTGTAATTGTATGGAGTTTTGTTCTTAATTTGCTACAGTTTTTTTTAATACTGCTACTTCTAAAGACATTTATCTTGTTGCATATTCCCAGGTCAGAGTCTGGCTTTCAGGCTGACCTGTGCTAATGTATATAGCACATTTTGACCATCTAGTAGTGGCTCTGGGGAACATTTTTCTATGTACTTGTAATATTGCTTTTGCATAAGGTGTGCTGGCATGCTTAGTGAAGGCCAAACACTGAAAATGGCCACAGAAACTGCACTTGGTAACAAGTAGGGGAGTAGAGCATCTTCTGCTGTTATGCATCCTAGCATATGTCTTCTTCAGCGAGACAGTGAGCTATGAACTTGCTTTGGGCCCCGGGTGCCACCATCCTAACCAAACCAGTCTAATGACTGTCAGAGAAAGCCTGATAGAGACTGAAACTGAAGAAATTTAAATAGCTATCCTCAGAAAGAGGACTTTTTTTCAGGAGAATGCCTAAATGACATTCTTTCCTTCAGCAAATGCTATCATGATCCAGCATACTGCTAAAGGCCGCAGCAGGCCCTGAGCCAGAGGGATGCTGTGCAGGGAACCTCGGCATCAGGATTTTGGATCCTGAGCTTTGAGGTTCCCTGGCCCCACAGCAGTGGCTGGCAAGTGCTCTGGAGCCAGAGAACCTGTAAACCCCAGAAAGCATAGCTCCAAATTATTGTTGCTGGAGGGAGCATGACATGCAGAATATGTGGAAGTGATTGGTTTTTCTCTCTGATTAAGGAAACAATAACTTAAAAAAAATCCAGCAGAAAATATAAATTTCATTGAAAATTTACTGCTATGAAACCATTCTAACAGAAAACTCCCAGCTGGCTCTACTGACATACACTTCATGTAGCTCACTGATATGCAGTCACTGCCTATGGTCAAGCCTGCTGAAGTCAGTAGTGGTAAATCCCATTACCTCTGACTTTTGGCCTGCCAGTCTCTGATTTGATCAAATTATTTTTCTTGGTTTAACTTTTGTTTTGAGGGGAAGTCTTATTACATGACTACCTAAGTATCATTATATAACAGTTCTTAAAGTTTATAATCTCTGTATTTCCAAAGGTTTTATAAAATTAGTGTCTGTCTGCGTCTTACTGCTGAGGAAGCTATAGCATGGAGACACCAAGTGATTTAGCTGAAGGCAAACAGCAAGTGAACAGCAGAGCTAGGAACAGTACTGTTATCTCCTAATATTCTTACTATGTTTACTTCTAAACTGACCCAGCTTTGTGCAGAAATCAGCATTAAATAATTATACCATTATGTAATCCACACATTATTCTCAGCAGCAATGTTTTGTACAAAAGTGGTGGAGCCATATGGGCAAAACACAGGAGTTAAGGGGGGAACCAGCAATGAACAGCTTAGCAGTTACTGCTGGGTATTGTGAAACCCTTTGCAAGGTCCTGTGAGTAAAGAGCTTTTCTGAATTCAGACTTAACAGAATTTGTTGTCTTCACTCAGACCTTATTTCCTAATCTTGGCCCATGACTATGTCAGCCCATGCAAATCTCTGATACCATTTATTCCTACACTCATCCCTTCTCTCCCCAGCGTGCACCCACAAGGTGAGGACACCCCAGGTTCTCACAGGGTTTGCTGGCAGAAAAGAACTGACATGGGGGAGGACTCAGATGGCTCTCCTGAGACATCATCCCTCTGCAGCTTGGCATAGCTGCCCAGAGATGGTTAATGCCTAACACATAAACCCACAGAGGCTAACTTTAGCCAAAAGCATAAGGACATTGGCTGTCAGAACATTTTTGGAATGGCTGTGTCCTCAAGGAGGGAATGAGGTAAGGGATTTCTGGAGGCCGTGACTCAGAGTGCTCAGCAGAACTGCTTTTTTATTCCTTTTCATAAGCAGTGAGCAGGGCTTTCAAGCAAACATATGAGTTTGACAATGGATTTGATGAAATAGCCTGCCAGCATCGGGAGGCATCAGGCCATCCCGCCATCCTGAGGCAACGTGGCTCTGCACTCTCCTCTGCCCAGGGCTGCCAGACCTCAATGTGTCAGGTCACACACACTACAGGGCAGGAGCTCTGACTCCAGGCTTCTGCTTTATGAGTCCCAGCATTCTTGTCTGGCTCCTGTCTGCCTTCAAGATTATCTGCATGCTGGGATCATGGGCACATCATAAGCCTGCTGATAGCAACACTGGATTCATGAGGCCCTGCAACACCTCATAGAGCAAGCCGTGTAAGTAGTAGTGGGAGCATCCTCCCTGTGACACTGCTGACACTTTTCCTGAGGCTGCAATCATTTCAGCACAGGCCTTTTTCCTACAAGGAGCAAAATTCACAGTGATGGCACTTAAGCTCAGAAAAGAGCCTGACATCTTCTGATGCTGCTCTCGAGATCACCTCTCAGCTCAAGCTTTCCTGAATAAATGGCAGCAAATACTGTGGGATCCACCGTAAGGACATTAACTTTCTTCCCACCTCTCCTACACTGGAAAGCACTGCTGACTAGGAAGCAACACACTGACAAGCATGCTGCCCAGCTGTTCTTCTCCAGACCCTGGCAAGAGCTGGAACAAGAGCAGGAGCGGCTTGATGTCATTAGCTTTCCTATGTGATCATCATTCTCCCCCACAGCAGGAGCAGACTGCTGGGAGCTGAACCGCTCCAGAGGACAGGTGGCCTTGGTCAGGACTCCCTGAATGAAATGCTTTCCAGGGGTGGTGTGTGTTCACACGGGCCATGTCTGAGGGGGATGGTGATGTCTAGCATGCTTGCTTGTCTTCTTTGTTGCTCTTTAGAACTTTTACTTTTTGGAGCTGGCAGGCTTTGCATTTTAGGTGAAAAAAAAGAGTGTTGTTGCAACTTTTACAACCAGAAATTAGAAGGAGGTGAGCAAGGAAAGATAAGAGTCCTAAGGTTTAGGTGGCAAATTATTTTTTTTTAAAGCAAGACTCTCAAAGCAGAGAACAAATACATGCAAACACTGCAGCAGATTCGGTACAGGAAAGGGCAAGGAAACCACTGTGATAAAAAGGTGTTCACAGTGGTAGCAGTGTTTTCTGGAATAAGGAAACTCTTGGACCTCAAAGAATGAGGATGCTCTGAACAGCTACAGCCACACACCCAAGCACCACTGCTCTGCTTGATCATGCCTGTCATGACAGACTCAGCAAAAAGTGGGTGAGGCTTTAGGTGATGGTCTCAGAGGTACCTCCAGCCTCTACGTTATCACAGGCACTTTATTTGGCAAGGCTAAGATACTAACAGCCAGCTCCACAAAGGCACCCACGTTGTGATTTCAGTAGCTAAAAGAGCAAATAGGTGCCTAAATGTCACTTAGGAACTGGCCTTCAGTATCAAATACAAGTCCTGCAGGGGTAACAAGGATTATTCCCCAAAAGCACCTCCCTGCATTGCAATAGCTTCCATTCAAGTTGCTAGAAAGGGAGGATTTTGGATAAACCATCTCTGCCCTCACTTGTGTTTCAAAAGAAAGGAAACTCCCCACCCTCCTTCATGCCTCTTGTGATGCCCCAGGACACATTCTCCCAGCTCCATCCCCAGCTGCAGCCACAGCTCATGCAGAAATGCTGCGACAGAGAATTCAACATAAAGATTTTTGGCCTTAATTTATCCCCCATGAAAGAGTCTTAGAAGTTCAAATCTCTTTGCATTGTTGCTTTTTGCCAGTCCTCACATTAATCCTGGAAATACCAAAGGAAATCATAACAAGAGCAGTTGATCAGCCAGTCCCAAGGACCAGAGATAGTAGATTTCCAGTTCTTCTCTCTGGGCCTCTTTGCTTTGCACTAGGAATAATTACACAAAACTATGACGTAATCTCTACTGAAATCCAAATCCTTTCATTCCCTTCCAGCCAATTGGAACTCCCCACTGATGTTTTCCAGCTCCCTGCGTCTGTGAATGGGACCGTATCCATGTGAAAATATGCTTGGATCACCCACTGTGATTTATTCATCCGGAGGCAATTTGGAGGTTGTTGCTTACAATTAGCCACTTGATCTTTATCAGCATTGTTCTTAGCCCTTAGAAAGCTGTGTCTCTGGATACAACCTTTCCGGTATGGTACTTGGATGGCCTATTTAATTATACAACTGGACCTGTTTGTGCATGGGATACTGGAGTGAGTGAAATTCTAATGATCCTTAATATTCACTTTCTCTATCAGTGGCAAGAACTAATATTTAGAATAAGTTCCCCAATGTGTCCCTTGGAAAACATCACAATATCACAGTGCAGAAGAGAGCACTATCTGCTCAGAGGGAAGATTGTAGGGCAGCAGAGAAGCTGATACGCTCACTATTATACTAAATTACAAAGGATAGTAAATCATCTTGAGGTGTTTCATTTTGGAGATGTCAGCTTTCCAGCTAAACAGGGACAAAGTCAAGCAATGCTTGATGGAAAAGACCCTCTAAAGAAATGTTTATTGCTTTGAAACAATGTTTGTGCATGTGCATTAACTGTACCAGGAAAATACCATTTAATAATACAGATTTACCCTAGCATAGCTGACAGTTTATTTAGTATTTTGCAGGGATCTGAGCTGGATTTCAGACAGAAAAGTAGATGTGGCATTGCCTGTTTAAGAAAAAGAGATGGAAATTACCAAGTGTTGAGATGAGAGTGTAGGGAAAAAGAAAATGAAGGGAACTAAAAAGCAGGAGAGTACTAAGGAAGTAGCAGGGCAATTTGGTTGGCTGTGAAATGCAGTTCCTGAGCTCCTGAAGAAACCAAAGAGGAGTATGGGAGCCATAAGAAAGAGCAAGTGGGATACTGCCTGGTTGTTTGTGTCGTCATTCCTACTGCCTGGGGCCATTCTGCCTTAGCAGTGGCTTGTATCAGCTGCAAACAGCATGTAAGACAGTGAAATCATGCCCATGAGCACAACAAAGGGAAGTGTGTAAGGTAGCTTGCCTCAGAGATGTTTGAGTTCAAAATCCTCAAGGAGGAACAAAGCCTTTGAATGAACTTTAGGGGGAAAAGAATTAAACTGTCAGTGTTTAAGCACGCTGGTTATTCCAGCAAACTTCTGAAGTAGCTTTAAGGTTACCCCAGAGCACTGCAAGAGCATGCAGTTGGTACACTTGGCCCCCAGAAGCTACGAACAGTGTATCAGTAGTCTTAAAAGAGGACAAGGAATCATTAGAGGCAGAGACCCCAAAACTGTAATCTGCTCTGGGCCATCCTTTTATTTCTTCTAGCTCTAGCTAAGAGGCAGAAAACATCTCCATCAACAATTTTTTACCTGTACACCAGCCCACTGCCAACTGTGACCTTTGCAAAAGGTAGGGGCAAGCCTAAAGTGTGCCAGTGATGCAGACTGGTTTTTTTGGCCTGCATGCAGTTACTGTGTGCTGAAGAGCTAATTTATGCCATACATTAGAGCAGACCTGTCAGGAAGACTTAGTCTCCTAAGTGATTCAGTGATTAAATGTCAGGGAGAAGTCTCTTTGTCCCATACAGTGTGCCAAGAATACCTGTCATGTTGCTTGGTCCAACATGTGCTTCTGCAACACTGACTGATCCTTCCACATGGTGAGTCATACCAGGGAGAATAATGTGGATGGTTTTATCTCTAAGGCATGTTAGCAGACTGAGGAAAAAGCTCAGGATTGTTTTGAGGTAGGGCAAGAGGAAATTCCCTATTAATCCATTTAATGTGGTTTAGAAATACACCTCTTTTCCTATGGCAGGCCAGTCCTTGGATGGATTATGTTGATAAAGAGATAATTTCTGATTCATTTAGATGATAGGGCTATGCTCTGGACAGAATACCATGGGTTTTTACCAGCCATGTTTCACTTTCGGAATAACTAAAAACAAATGGCTAGTTAATGAACACTGAGAAAATAACAAAGGGATAAGAAGAGTTGTCAATAAAGCAGATGTGCCGTCTCTTTCAGCCTTGCTGTCAGCTACACTTACTCACTGGTGTTTCAAAACCCTATAAAAACATTATGAGATCAAACATTGCTAAATGGCATGAGCAACTTCCTCCCAGAGAGAGCGTGATTTGCCCAATCCAACAGCTGTATTGACAAAGCAAAAGGAAAGAGAAGTCCTAGGGATCAGTTTTCTGCAGGCTGATTCACAAGCAGCAGTTGTTTAGTGATTGTTTCAAATGTTTGTGCGAATTTCCATCCTGAGCCATCAACCTCACTTTTCTGGTTGTTTCCATCCTATGGGGCATCTTGGCTATTTGGGTAACAGGAGCCAGACAGCTTTAGTTTATTACCCAGTGAATTAAAACAACTCAAAATTGATGTTAGGTTACCTTAAAGCACCAGACATAATATTTGATGGTTTGCCAGTTGCTGTGTGAACAGTACCAGCATCCTTCTAAGTAAGGGAGAAACCTCCGAGAAATATACTGAAGCGAAAACTAGGAGCAGAAATCTCTGCCTCCATGTCAAGAGAAGCCCTTTGAACGTACACACTAGGCACTAAACAACACAGATCTTGCCTCATAAACACATGATTCTCCTGGAAAGGAGTATACTGTGGGGCAGTATCGAGCAGCAAGGATAACATACTAGCAAACGTCTAGCCAGCGTCACAATGTTCTTCTGATCAGCTCAGAACAACAGAAGGCATTATGCCATCAGAACTGAACTTTGAAGGTGACTTATTAAAAACCTCCCTGAGGACTGCAGTACTATTCTCTTACCTGTCTTTGCAGAGACACGTGGGTCAATGAAGCTTCCTGTATGACTGCACTGGCCCTGTCTTCACTGCAGGATTATCTCACCCTGTCTGAACTAACTGTCCTTCTTAACAGTCTTGCCCATAAAGAGCAGTTTAACCAAGTAACAGTGCTCAAGGCACAAGTAGTGACACTACATTACTTCTCAGAGGGAGTCCTAGGAAGGTTCTGAAGAACAAGCCACCTCGGAGAGCATCCTGCCTGTGATCACACTACAGATTGCTATATGACACACTAAAGGGTGGTGCTGGTCTAAGCTTTAGCCTGTAACCCCTAATGGGTCTGCAAAACCTGAGAACTGCCAAACTCCAGTTACTGATTTTTGTTAGTATGTGGGTCTCAAGGCAGGTGAATCCTTGGATTGTGGTAGTTAAAAATGGCCGCTAGCCTTTACTCCTTAGCAGTTCCAGGTATATATGGTTTTGACAACAGGAGGAGTTCTTATTTCCCACCCTATACATGCAAGCCTAGAGGGAGGACAGTAGAAATGTGATGGATAAAGTGTGGCATTAATCTCATTTCTTTGATATATCCACCTTGACACAAGTAGGGATAAACTCTGTCCCTTTACAAATACTGTAATAAGCCATTTCCCATTGGAAAAGGTGAGCAAAACACAATGAACAACCAAAAAAACCCCAACAATGGCAGAACTAGGAATAGGGAAATTAAGAGTCATATTCCTTTTTGGAACATTTTCCCTAACTGGAATAGGACTGATTTCAATGCCAGAGTGGCAAGAAAGGGCTCAGAGGCATTTAGCTATACCTGAAGTTCTCCACTGTAATCATGCAGCATAGGCAAGGTCCAACACACGTGAGCTGCAAATGGCACAATATATACCAGTACCTATAGACAGGAATTATGGCACTCCTTGAAACCTGTTACTGAGAATCTTCTGACCATTTTTTTTAAAAAATCAAGCATTCCCTTAGAAGACTCTGCATTACATGTCCACGGTTAGGTAAGAAAACTAGGTTTAATGTCCAGAACCTTTCCCCAGTGCCTCATTGTAGATTCTGCTGCATTAAAACTCTGTCTAGCCTATGCCAAGCACTCACAGCTGGGCTCATTTCTCCCGCAGCAGAACAAGGCAGGGGGTGGGGGAGTGTTAATGCTCTCTCCCTATCTTAAATATGAGTCAGTTAGTCTGTTAAGGGTGAGGGTGTCCTCAAGAACCAGCCCAAGTCACAGCTGTATGGGGCCAAGAAGGATGGAAGAGGATTATATCAGCAGTGAGGAAGGGCCTGAAAGCTCTATTCAGAGGCCTCTTGGAACATAGTAAGGCCAGCCCTAGCAACATCAAAGGCTACAGAAACGAGTTAGTTTATACAGCTTATTCAGTTGGATTAGGCCCTTCATTAGGATGCAGAACAAACCTTCTTGGCAGACAGGAGCAAGAAACAGAATAAAAATGGAAATCGGATCTGAGCCCTGAATTCCCCATTCAGCACAAGTTCCTCTTATTTGCGTAGGAACTCTAGTTCGCCTGTCTTTGTTTGAAATAAAGGTAACAGGAAATTTCAGGGCAGGATGAGGTCAAGGTCTCTTGCTCTGGGGCCAGCAAGCCCTGGGAGGACTCCTGAGTCAGAACACCCCGTCCTAGCAGGAGGACAAGCAGAGGAGGAGAGCATTTGCCATGTGTTACCAGCAGTACATCTCTCTACAGCTGCATCTTCAGCAAGCAAACTCAACACTGAGACTTTGGAAAAGACCTTTCATAGTTTGAGTTGAACAAGTAGTTGTCACGCTGTACAGAATCATTGAGTCTGATATTTGAGTGGATGCTTTTTAGCATGCAGAGCACCAGGATGTTTGTTACCTTTTCCCTAACGTGCATCTTTTGAGGAAGTTGCTGCTGTGTTTCAGGGTATTGCAGGCTAAGAGAACAAGATGATCTGGTTTGGGGCATTTTTTTAGTGCCTCTGATTCCAGGATTTGAATTAAAATCCATAGAGGTCAGACAGAAAAGTCTGAGTTTGACCTCAATCATGTCAGCATGGCTAAGGGGTCACTGGGAGGGGTATGCAGGTATACTGCAAATTCAGTTTAAAACCAGAAAGAAGCCCAAATATTTAAAATAGGAATTTGTTTTCTCTACTTACTGTTTCATCATAACAGAGCATGCATATGTGTAAGAAGGTATTTGTTACTGGTGTCTAGGACAAGTCTTTATTGTGTTTTAAGGCAGAAGAAAGAAGGAAAGATCACCCTAATGGTTAGCATTTGTTTTACAATTTCATATAGGTGGGTTTTTTTAAAAAAAAACAGTCTCTGGAGTCAAATCATACATATTTAGGTAAGGTATTTCTTGCCCTGACACAGAGCTGGTTGAAATTTTAACAGCATTTCACTTCATGGTGTTGAAGCCTTTAAATCACTATAATAGCCCCTCAAATTGTAAACAAAAAGACAATTTCCGGGCTGCCATAGTAGAGAAAAGAGTCTGCTAGTTATAAGCAACCTGTGCCTTTAATTATTTTATTAATATTTCAAATTGTAACTGACGGAGTAATTAGGATTTAATATTACCCCAGGAAAGCAGCTTGACCAATGTTGATCATCCTGTTAAATAGATGGAATTTAGTTTAATGAGGAAAAAGTAGGTTTCTTGTGGTTTATCTGATTAAACTGATTTCTGTAATTCCAATAGTGATTCCCACATCTTAAAAACTAAACTTGATGACAAAAAGACACAGCTGCATTGGGATGGTGAGGGACTTAGAAAATTCCTAATTCTGTTATGAAATGTTCATTGCTGAATTTGTTTAATTTGGCCTTAACTTAGTCCTCAATAAAATAATCCCACAGTCTCCCTTCCTCTGAATCATGTCCCTTGGATTTCTTTAAAGCCCTCATACCTCCCTGGGTACCTCCTGTTGCACCACCATGCATCAAATCTCTGCGTGCTTTTAACTTTAAGGGGCTCTAATTTTCTTCTCTCTTATTTTTCATCAACATAAATCCGTTTACTTTAATGAGATTATGCCTGACTTGCTCCAAGAAAACCAGACTGAAAGAATCAGCCTCACAGTGTCGAAAGTCATATTCGGTATTCCAAAAGTGACCAGTTTATGATTGTTTTCTGTAGAAATAAATGTATTTCCCTTGGCTCTACCTCACAAGACAGCACTGTTGCTGCAAGACCTAACAGACAGAAAGATTTTGAGCATGACATGATCTCCTTGTAACACTTAAACTGTTCAGGATTTCTGTTCAGGAATGTTCAGAAATGCTGTTCAGGAAACTACATGACTAATTTTTAAAGAAATACAGCCATGGCTATTTTTTTCCAGTTCTTCCTTCTGCTCTTAAAAAACAAATCAAAATTTAATTTTCTGCCTTTTTTGCCCCATACACTGGAAAATACTTAGCATACATTTTGGCAAAACTGAATGAAATATATAAGAAAAAACTTCTTTGAAGCCATACAACAGAAATTTGCCATAGTGTTTTCCCACTGTGAGGTTTGCTATTCATGTACAAGAAAAAAAGTCAACCTTTTTCTATGTCATGGAAGGCAGCAATATAGGTGCTGGAAAAAAATATTTCCTAGCATAAGCAAAAGGCAAGGATACAGCCGCAGACACCATAAAGTAACAGTATTTTATCCATCTAAACTGTTATTTCACAAATCAAACTACAGGATTGCTGTCAAGTTAAAAATCTTACTGTATATATTTCTAAGTGTCTCCTCCTTTTTATTCTGTTACTACCTATACCCTTCATTGTTTACAATAAGACAGAAGTCTCATCCTGTCGTTTTTTGACTAGCTTGTCTGTTGTTTCCTGTGTGAGTTGCATGGCTGAAGTTTCTACATTAGTATTACAAAAGAAAACTAGTAAAAGAATGTGAGATTCATTTCTTGCCTTCACTGTAGTGTAGAGCCTGCCAAAACTAGGGTTGAGGTTTGCTGGAAATTTAATTAATTTGAAATTTAGGTTGGTTCTGAACCAGGCAGGAATCTTGTTCTTTTCTTAACTCTTTCCTAAAGACAGGAACTGAACCGATCTCACAGAGCAGTTGCAACAAGCTTGGGAGTTTCCAGTCCCTAAGTAACCTGCTAAACAACTACTCACAGGCAAGAGGCTGTTAGCAGAAGAGCCAGCCACATTAGCCCTGAGGTCAGGAACCCTCAATTTTCAGCAACCCCTTCCCTACAGAAGACATACCAGGAACCTGTGCAATCTGGCAGAATGTAGCATGCTGTTCAGAACCAAAACTTTTTCAGGCTTATAGAAAATGCCAAACTACCTCTCCTCTGGTCTACTGGGAGAAAAGCCGAGTCTTATGAGTTACTTCTGGATCTGTAGGAATCAAAAGGTCTTTTATCTCAAAATGATCCATGCAAGGAGGTACCATGTCACTATGATTTAACTTCCCTGATGAAGTAAAAGCAATTCCAGTAGAGAAACCCACACCTGACAATGGCACATGTGGTGAAAAGATTTTCGAAGTAGTGAGGTTTGGTGTATGTTGGCTGCTCTGACATAGAATTGAAAACTCTGGAAGCAGGCAAGGCATTGTGTGCCTTACCGCCAGAGTAATGCCACAGCAGGGCACAGTAAGCCATGCTTTCTGTCTTGAGTCAAATATGATCCCAAGTGGATTTCACTAGTATCACTGAAATTGTCCAGGGTCAGCTGGAGCTCTAGCTCAGTGACTTTAAATATTTCATAATGCTCCTTTCAGCTAGTAGAGATGATATGGGATTTATCATAGCATATGTCGCACAATTCTTACCCCTTCTTGCTCTTTCAAGCCCTATTAGATGAAGACAGACATTTTCTCAAGCATGAAGAATTAAATTACTAGAACAGACAATTGATTTGAACTGATTTGAACTCAGTTATTTCACAATTCACTCGGCAAGACAAAACCACGTGTATGCCTGTATGTACAGTGAGGACCACCAACACAGATACGGACAGAATATCTGCTTTTCCACTCGTTTTGGTCACAAGTCTCTGTCACTCATGGTGCCAGAACTCTACCTTCCAGATAGCTGTGAGGGAAGACAAACTTCCTAGGACTGACCTTGGCTAGAGCACCAAGCACAGGTCTCAGCTGGGGTATGTGCTTTTAGAAGAGAAGAGCTGATCCAAACAGTGGAAAAGGGCAGGCAGGTATATCTTTATCTGATAAGGCTAGTCCATTAAAATACTTCTTGTGTGCTGTTTCCCAGCTCCAATTCTGTTTTACCGTTTTACACATAGATATAAAGCTCCAGAACTATTCAGTAGAAATCTTCATAAAATGTGATGCAATATGTCTTAAAAATTGCCACAAGAAGCTCAGTGCATTCTCTGGCACTGTGACTGACCTCACCTACATTATCGATGACACTCCTAACAATTGATGGCCTGCATCAGTGACAACCCTGGAGGCTGGTCATACACACAGTGTCTGTACTCACAGTTTTCACAGCGATTCCCTGTATAGCCAGCCAGACAGGCACATTTGTAGGTACCACTTTTGTCTAGAATGCACGTTCCATCATGAAGACATGGAGATGAAGAACAAGCTATAAAAGAAAAGCAAGACATTCATGGTCTCTCATAGGATAGGGGTCCTATCTGTTTTTCCTCATGATGGTTACATCTTGGGGTAAATTATGTATTCTGGTTAACAGTTAGGAAGACACAGTCAAGAGCCTAATGCATGACAAAACGCTTTCTGTCTTCTCTCTTACTTACTGGAGAGGGGATCTTATAAGGGTGGGCAGTTCTTTTCCCAGCATTCGTCACTTTTACCATTTTCCTTTAACTGTAGTAAAGTGGTAAGAAAAGTTTGTGGAAGAAAATTAATTTACAGCAAACTCCAACAGTGTTTACAGCTTAGCCTAAATCAGTTTAATATCAACCTACATTTCTCCTGCCATTCATCCCAGAGCTTAGGGATAAGTTCTGGGATCCATGGTTCTGATGGGCTTTTTGGGTCTCAGATCTTGTCATCCCAGACTTTGGGAGTTGCTTTGGCCCTGAGGAGCACTTCTTTGGTGTTAAGATCAGGAAGCTCTGAATGGTCATGATGACCGTAAGTATGCAGGGGAAGAACTTGCACACCATAAATCTAGCAGTGATACACATCAAACTGTACGTATTAGCATGAATTAATATCAGAATGTGTAATTGTGCCATTTAATATCAGCAAATTCCACTGTGCAATAACACACACTTTTTAAACACACACTCTTTTTTTTTTTTTTTTTTTTTTGCGCCTGCTTTAAGGGGAGATGAGCGAGTAGGACACAATTTACTTTCAAAAATAGAAAGAAATCACTTCCACTTAGATTATTTTTCAAACTGAGTGCAGGTTTTAGCAGACAGAAAGCGAGCCAAAAATTTCAAGATTTAGATCCTGTTTAAGATTCAAGTAACTCTAAAATCTGAGGTGTTCAGGATCTGATGCCCTGCTTCAAGTCAATCTCAAAAAACCAAGATTCTGCAGCAAAGTTCACATCTGGATCCATACCAGAATTTGAGTTCAGTTTAAGCTCACATTGACTACAAAGCATATTCCTTGCCATGTTAAAGAATTATCCAAGCATGCTTGATAACTTGCAGATTAAACTTTGAAAACATAATTACTAGAAAGGTCTACATTCTAATTCATTTAAAGATCATCTTTGTCCTACCACACTAAATACACTAATTACTTCAGTTATGACAGAAATATGAATCTTTGTACCAGTCACTGAGTTTTGCAGCCATGAGCAACCTACCCTGGGGGACCTATGGTGAGGTTGTGTACTATTACATTTAAAGCATTCTCTCTGTTGCTGTCCAGAATGGCAGATATCAGAATCAGCAGTTTTCCTTGCAAAGACTCCACTTGAAGCATAATCTTTGAGTGTCTTTATATCCAGATGGCAAGAGACAAGAAATATATAGATGCCACATATATATTTCTCTGGAGGTTTCATGTGGTGATGTAACAGCAATTCATAATGACTGGGTAATTAATATTTTCCAGGTCTCATTGAAGACCAAGGTCTGACTAAGGACAGTAATTCACTTGTTAAAAGGAACATATATGTGGCAATTGTACTGTATCCAACGAACGTAAAATATCACTGAGAAAGGGAAGGAGAAGCAGAAAAGCCTGTAGGGACTTGTATTTTGTAGTGACTGGTTGGAAAACAGTGAACTTTCAGCTTTGTCCTTGCCCCAGCTTTGTCTCATGATTCTATAGAAGTAAGCATGTCAAGTGAATAAGTGCTAGATACTGTCCTTTAAAATGCCTGATACTCAAGAGCACTAAATATTTTTCTTTTTAAAGGAGTCTTGATTTCCTGTCTTCAGTCAAACATGGGACAGTACTACCAAATATTGAAGCCCCTGTGTTGTGTCAAAGATCACTAGCTTGGGGGTACAGAAAGTAAAGTGTTATTGAAATTCAATAACAAGCTTTCAACTAACTAGATCCAGCATATGTCTAATCCCTAAGAGACCCTGATGCCTCCCCATCTGGGCCCCCATTCTTCTCATCTGAACGCTGTTGAGTCACTTCTAGTCACTCATGCCAATTACTGGTTCCCATTTAACACTTGGCATGGAATGAGACCTAACACCTGCTTCCAGACCAGGCAGCACAGCAGGTTCTGTGGTTTTGTCCTTTAATAACTGCACATGCAGTGACCTTTCCTAAAGGGAATATAGGCTTTGCAGCTTATTTTGTATCAATCAAAACCTTTATGGCAGTTGAACCAGTGACCTCTGTGCAGTCAGTGCCACTGCTTCAGCAAGTGCTGACTTGTAAGGCAGCAGAGAGCTCAGAGAAAGGGAAGACAGAAACGGAAGCAAATCAGTTCTGAGGGCACAAGACACTTCTTTAGTCCTCTCCGTTGTACCACTAAGGTGCTGGGGACATCAGATAACCTCCACAGCCTGGTCCACAGCCTGTGCTGCTGCTGCTCTCACCTGCAGCACAGGGAATTGCTCTAGCAAGCCCTGTGCAATCTGCTCCAAGGACCTTGGCTTTTCCACAGTGCTGTGCAGAGAGGAAAATTTTCAGGGGAAATGCTTCAGTTTACGATGTGCTGCCAGAGCTTTCGATGCTGTGTTGCTCCTGCTTTCAATTCTACACTTCCCCATGCATGCTGTATTCTTCCCCTAAACTGTACTGCTGGCCAGGTTAATGCTTCACATAAAAAGACACTGGGAGTGTTTTAAAAGCCTTTCACTGCAGCTACACATTAGGCCAGAACAGCCTCATAATAAAGTGCACAATGAGACCTCCTCACAAACTCTAAGAAGCCCTTTGCAATGTGCTCTGTGTGGATTACCACACTTGCAGCCACCCAGCCTCAGAATAATTACCACTAAAAATGGGGCAGAAATAAAGTGCTCAACAGTATTCGAATAGCAAGTGTTCCCTGCTGAGCAGAGAAAACAGAATCAATTCAGCTTGCACCATATGGAAAATGTTAGTTCCCTGAATGTAGGCAGCCCTTATGCAACATAGCCCACACCACAGTCATTTGTTCTATATCACCCCTCCTGCTGTAGCGCAGACGAACTATCAATAGCTCACTGCTCCTGCTATGTTACTAACAGGTACTAAAGGTAACGTTTGAAGAACAGGGCAGGCTAAGAAATGGCATAGGCACTGCATCTGGCAGTATGCACATTTCAGATTGCTAGTTACACCCCTGATCATTGTTAACAGCTGATCCACTGTAGATTTGTGCATTTTTATAATGATTATATTAAATAACTAAACCTCCTGAGCCAGATACACCCTGGACGACCTCATGAAATAATGGGGTCATCCAGGGTGTGCTGAAGGCAAGTTATGGTGAGTCATAGATCCTGCAGAGGTTATCTATAGCAAAGCAGCATGCTCTGATTAGCCTTCTGTGCCACAAGTACTGTGGATAGATTCGACCAAAATTCCCTATGTAGCTAAACAAGGAAGATCCAGAAAGAGCATAGAGGCTGCTTCAAATGCAATGGCAAAATAAGGAGCCAGCTACACTTTCAATGTTATTGTGCAGTCAGAATAAAATGATGGAAAGCAGTATGGGGGACTGAAGCACGGAGTACTAACAGAAACACAGGAATTCTGGAGCCCTGCTTCTGTCATTGAGTTCATCACAGAATGGGAAAAGCCTCTGGTTTTCTTTTTCCTTAAAGAAAAGAATCTGTCCTTTGTACACAGTTTTGTTTTTTAAGTTGTAATGGTACGATACATGAGCCAACACAAAAGTCATGTCAGGGCATTTCCACCGAGATAATTATGAGGCTTTGCATCAGGTTTTTGCTAATTGAGACAGCGTCTGTGCTCCTGCACACAGGATTGGGCAATTCTGCAATTGCAGATACACATGCCCCTTCCTCTATTTCCTTCTGTGCTCTTAGTTCTCAGACTCAAACAGAAAAGTCTCACAAAACAGCAGCTGTTCTGTGGTGGCTGGTGCTGCCTGTTCTTCACACAGGTGGAAGGAATGCAGTCTTTGTTAGAAGAGCCTCACATTCACACACCATTTGACAGCTTTTGAATCTTCCCTGCACTGACTTTGTGTAAGTTGCTCTTGGCAACACAGCATGCAAGTTTTTAATGAAGCAAAACAGGGAGAGAGATTAGTGAAATTGAATTAATGAGAATTAGCGGCATGTTCCACTTTGGGATTATTTTACCTGTAATTTCTTCAAAGACAGCATGAAATCCATCAAAGTTCTTGGATCCATCAGACTGGAAGAGGACATGGAGTGAAGACCCAGTGCTTTGGATGGGAGGTGGCCTCTCATTTCCACAGAATTTCTTAATTATTCGGCTGTCCAAATTGTCCCCATCACGGACCTCCACGTAGTCATACTGGCACATGTAGTCAAACTCCAGGCTCAGCATGGAAAATCTTGGGGAAGAAGGACACACAGTCAGACTGCATACTGTCACCTGTGCACCCTGACTCTTGATTTATCTGGATGTTCAGCTATATTAGTGACTGCCCCACAATGAATCAACAAGTCCCTAATCACATGCAGTCCCCCTCAGTCATCTCAATTTTTGCATCATGATCCTTGGAAGCCAGCTCAACTCTACACAGTTGCTCCATAAGAGTATTTCAGTGGCAGAACAGTGAAGTCTAAATTGAAGTAATACAGTCTGCTCACATGCATCAAGTCCCTAATCACATTACAGTGTTAGAACTTTCATCTAGGGTCAGACAATGTAGGGGGCATATTTCTACTGTGGCTGCTTGCTAAAAATTTTTCTATTTCCCCTAAATAAAGTTCTAAGTACTGAAAGTAACAGTATCAAAGACCAAGGCTCGAAAGATATTTACATTGTGATGTTCAGAAGCTGGCAATCAGGGGTTGAAGGAAAGCTTAGGGATGTAACAGAAGCAGAAATAGGCAGAGAAAGAGAATCCAAAACACTACAGCATGCTTTGCATTAGAAAATAAAATGGTAGTAAATCCCCAATGTCTGGCACTTGCCCTTCTTTGAGGACAGAAATAAGGGACAGGAGTTAGTGCAGAAGGGAAATATTTAAAGGCTTTTCCCACAATGTCTGTCTTTCCTAGGTTTGATCCAGCCACTGCACGAGGCTCTTGTTCATTAACAGCAATGTTATATGCTGCTGTTTGAATTCAGTGGGGCACAGAGCCAAAGTATCCCACCAGAATATGAATGAGAGAGAGAGAGTGAGAAACACCAAGTGCCTCTTGGAGCATAAGCAATGGCCAGGGGTGCTGGGCCCAGCCTTGGTACAGCAGATAAGAATGAGGGAAGAGCTGAGCCTGAGAGGCCATGTTCCTAACTGTTCAGCAGAATACTTTATAAATGAAATTTGTTGTGTACTCAATCTTCCTAAGAACTCCAAACACCACAGATGTGTACTTAGGTATTTAGGATGAGGCTAAACTTCCCACATTGCCTATTCCAATATGGGCCTAGTGCCTTGCAAAGACTGCATTTCCACATCAAAGAGATGAGACAGACTTCGGATCTGCTGCTGGATCTCACAGTTTGAAAAGGCAAGACAGTACTGGAGCCTATTTCCTGCTTTTCTCTTCTTGGGACTCAGGCCCCCGTATTAGAAAGGCCCCCGTGTTATGTAAAATGACCTTTCTTTGACATCTCACGAGCTAACTTACAGAGGCCTCTTCATTTAGTCACCTTTGTTCATCATATGATTGGTTTTAGAGCATCAGGAGTACACTACACAGACAAATGAATAAGCAGTTGTAGGAACCTACAGCAGCAATGGAGCAGCACCCCTCAATTTTTAAATCATCTAGTGGAATGTAGAATAAGAAAAAAATTACATCTGCTTTAAGTATGCATTAGAGAGAGATTAATTCAACTTAGCTTTGCATAAAATGCATGAGTTGAAGTCTCATTCTGTCGGGTTTGCCAGAGATATCCTCACAGGCATCAGGTTATGCACTACATCTTCAAAACATTCTTTCACTGGCAGATCATACCCCAGGGGTCTACCCTTATGGAAGTTACAGAGCAATACAAATTAACCCATTCATTCTTGTCACACTTATCAGGCTACAGTTTATCCTGACTCAATCCTGCAAATATTTACTGGTTGTCTGAACTGATACATTTCTGATTAAAATTAAGTATGTGTGTGTACAGAAGGAAAGTTTCTGGGATGCCCGCCATGTAATGGGGGCAGTATTATTTATAGATGCAAAGGTAAATTCTGTCTAGCAGTGTGTTCCTGAACAAAGAATATCAAGAGATATTCACACAGAGTGAAGGCACAGAATGAGAGCACCTTACACAGAATACTGTTTTTATTTGTTTGCTTCCTCTGCTTTAAAAAATGATGAAAACAGAGTGGGAGATGTGAAAGGCATAGAGGGTTCTGGTTTCCATTTTATTTAACTTAGCATAGAAGCAGATGCACTGTACTGATGACATGGGATTCCATGATCAAAACTCAGAATTGGCAGGTCTGGAAACCTGCCAAAGCTTTTCAAAACCTCTTGGCTGTGGCCCAGTTGATGGGACCCTTTACAGACCATGAGGTCTGTTGCTGTTTAAATTACAGGTACAGGCAATGTAATGAACCTCAGTTCCCTCACCTGTGAAACTGTAATTATATCATAATTATTTTGGATATTATTAAACTAAATGCTAATTTAGTGCTACAGGTGTTCAAATACAAAACAGAATGCAAAGTATTGTCTTGATTTCATCAGTGTGTACAGTGTGAATACATTCATCAGCCCCTCTGAGGAGAGCTCCTAGCCAAACGAAAATATTTAAAACTGCATCTCTGCTGAGGCATTAAAGAAAATGATAGAAAGTTGCGAGCTACTTCTACTGTGGTATGACATATCCCTGATGATATGGCTTGGGCTGAGGGAGCCTATACATCACAACCTAAAGAAAAACAAGGCTGGAAAAAAAGCAGAGAAAACAAACTACCACCACAATCTGGGCACCATTTATCAAAACAGCTCTGCTTAGCCAGCCCCCAGAGGACTGTGTGGCATAGCCTGAAGCAAGGGAAGATTTATCTGTGCTCCTGAGAGTGTTGCTCTTCCTGCCCTATGTAAGCAGAGACAAACCACTTTGTTCCCCTTCTGTATCACACTGTCCCCATCTCTGCCCTCACAAGCCATCAGAGAGGCAGCAAACAGGATTTGTGCACAGAGAGAAGAAAGGAGTTCTTTTGTTAGCAGCTGTGCTGATTCAGCACAATGTTGGCATTACAGCTCTAAGCAGGGTTAGCATCCACAGAGGGAATCAGTGTGTTTATATGAAAATGCAGTGACATTCAGCATGAATTGTTTCATTCACTGAATTTTTATATAAAAGTCTCAGGTGGCCTGCTTAGTTGTACCTGCCCTTTTGTGTAGGAATGTCCTAAAGGAGAAGCTTTAAGCTACATCTACCAGTTTTCCACAGTATCTAACTGCTCAAGTACCTCAATGGCCAGCTTTGAATGGTCCACCTTGGAAACCTCAGCTGATTCAGAACACACTCCAGGATTACCTTATGTGAGGTAGATACAAGGTCTCATGCTCCGGGTTTGCTCTTGAGGCTTCCTCCTATGCCTTCTGACTTGCAGGGTGGCAGAATTAAGTGTGGACATTCAGGACAGTTCCTGATCTTTCCCTAGAAGTGTCACATCATCTGCGGGGTCTTTAGGCACCCAGACATCAAGCTCAGCTCAGGCTGGGCACAGGGCTTTAGGCTTCTGCCTAATGCCACCCAGCTCAGATAAATGTAGTTCGTGACAGTAGAAGGTTAGACGATCAGGCTTCCCTCTTGCAGACTTTCACAATTAGAATGTAACATTATGTCACATCAAAGAGATGCCTAGTGTGTTTAACTGTAGGAAGGACGTACTGGAGAGGGTCCAGTGGAGGGCTACAGAGGTGATAAGGGGAGTGGAGCATCTCCCTTATGAAAAAAGGCTAACAGCCTGTTTAGCCTGGAGAAGAGAAGACTGAGAGGGGATCTCTACTAATGTATATTAATATCTTGAGGATGAGTGTCAAGAGTATGGGCTCAGACTCTTTTTCAATAGTGCCTAGCAGCAGGACAAGGGGCAATGGGCACAAACTGAAACACAGAAAGTTCATTCTGAATATGAGGAAGACCTTTTTTACTTTGAGGGTGACAGATCAATGGAACAAGCTACCCAGAGAGGCTGTGGAGTGTCCTTCTCTGGAGACATTCAAAACCTGCCTGTACACAATCCTGAGCAACCCGCTCTAGGTGAACCTGCTTTAGCAGGGGGGTTGGACTAGATGATCTCCAGAGGTCCCTTCCAACTCTGACTATTCTGTGAATCTGTGATTCTGTGATTCTGTGATAGACGCAGGGAGAAAGAAAAAAGCACTCTCTGCAGGATGCCCCTCATATTAAAGTTTTGCATCTTCTGGTAATAGCAAAGGTAAACAGTGAACCGTACAGATCTCATGTGATGCATCTTCCTAGCATGTATGTGGGTGGCCCTCAGGGCCTGATTTCTCCAAAGAGTTGGTACATCTGTTAGTTTAGTTTACAGCATTCCCCATTCCTCTGCCTTGAAGCGGATGACAGTGTCCTTAGCTCAGCCACAGCAAGTACTGCTGTTTGATCTAGTGTCCTTTGCAAGAATAGCCTTTCCTCCTTTTCTTATACCTTGTGCCTGGTGCCACCTGCCTGTCAACTCTTTACCCAGAGATGGGTGCATTCACTAGTGATGTGCATACAGAGGATCCATTTCCACTCTCACACCCACCCCCATAAAAGTGAAGACAGGGTGAAACCAGTAGCTCTTGAAGCATGTTTTAAGACTTACAATTGACAAAGCCTTATTCAGAAACGTAAAAAATACCAGATTACCACCTCCCTGAGTTTGTGCAGTTCCAATCACACCTGTAGCTAACATCTTTTAAAAACAAGGCAGGTACAGCTCATATCGGCTAAGGCTGATGCAAAGTTGTGTCATGAGAACACAAAACTCCTCCTCACAGTATTGCTGCCCTTTGTCTCCTACACACTTCTCCAGAGTCAAGAGGTTCCAATGCTATCCAGGCAATAATTGCAGCTGCTCAAAACTACACAATAGGCTTGCACTTGCAGGTCTGGAAAAAAGGGCATTCATGTGGGAATGCCACAAGCTCTTCCTTTCTATTTAATCATCTTCCTTTTATTAAATATTAAGTCTATCTTTAAACATATAGAAAGAAATCTGTGTCTCTTGGTTCTTTTGCCTAGCCTCCAAAGTCAGTGAAATATTGATGTGAAGGCTTCAGCTACTGTTTTTGCTATATTAGTGAGTTTTGAATACAATCCCCTGCCAAGCTTCCTGCTGCACGTGAGCTACACACATGTGAAAACAGTATTAATTACCCCAACTAGGGGCTCTTCTGCACTAGGCAGAACACCCAATCAAGAACTGTGAGTTTGAATCAGCAGGGGCATGATAACAGGTCTAAGCATACGTAGGTCAGAGGAGACTTGGAGAACTAATGACATCCTTCAGACACAGGAATGGTAAGAGGAAAAACTGAGGCTGGTGGAGGACAGGGCTGGTAAAATGAGTGAAAGGAAAATAAGAGAGGGAGAATGTAGGCTAAATGCAAGGCAGGACCCATTGGCAACTATCTCCTGGCATGAGATGTCATATCAAAATATTTCTACAGCTTTTCTTCAAAGAATGTCTTAGCCTGGTAGACTCTTCAGAAAATGTTGGGTGCTTTCGTTTCAAGGTCTTGAAGACACCTCTAGAGAGATACATTGTGCCCAGTATCTGAGAAACACTCCTTAGAAACCAGCTGTCCTAAATTGGAATTGAAGGCACAGCACTAATGATTTGTGCAGTGGCTGCCCATCACAAGCTAAACCGGGGAAAGAGCTGAGGTAGTAAATGCAAAGTGGTGGCACTACCTTCATTAACCCAGGGCTTCCTGCTGTTGACCCTCGTTGACTTTTGGTTATTCATGCCCCAATGTCCACCTGAAACCAGTGCTGGCGAAAAGTCAGTATGACCTACCTTAATTCAATGTTAAATCCAGCTTGAACGTGAATAGTCCATTCGCATCGTGCATTCAGTGGGTAACCCTCCAGCAAGATCTGACCTCTAGAAGCCCGAAGAACCTGCCCACACCCTGGGGAGCAAAAGAAGTAAAAAAATACGTGTGAAGGACCTTCAAGATGCATTTGAAGAAAATACATGTAGAAATAACACCACAATGAGAAGACAGGGTGACTTAGGAAGATACACACTTTTTTACACAGCAGAATATAAAATAATGGGACAGCCACACAATGGCTATGAAGGATTATGACTCTGTAAGAGTATTGTCTAGGTGAAGAGCACCCCTATAAAAATTTTAGTTGATCGCTTCTCCCTGGTTTTCAATGCAGCCCCACAAAACCATTTCTTACAGCTTTTGTCCCACTCTTGATTAGCCCACCCACCCACCTGGCTGACATTACATCTCAGAACAGTTTTGATAGATCTCATGTTGACCTGTGCAATCACTGAAACTGAGGAAGCTGGTTGGCAAGTGCCAGAGGTATGATGAACACTTGAATTAGCTCAAGGCAGAGAAACAATGAGAGGAGGAGCTGTTGCACCCAACATCATAGTTTCAAGTCCTTCACAAGCAGGCTTTTGGAGGAAAAACAGCTGATGTACTGCTAGAGCAGACATCTGTTTGTCCTCAGGATTCATCACATCATCTTTATATGTTAATGCCACCATGACATTGGAGACATAACCATCACAGCTCCTCCGCCAATGGCTCAATGTAACACACATATAATATACATCCCTCACCCTTCTCTCAGGTTCATTCTTATCTTTCCTCTCCTCCTGTCCCCCTCTGCCTATGTCACTCTCAACTTTTCACCATACTATGAAATGTACTTCATATCAACAACTATCCAATCAACAGAATAAGATGAAGTACTCCCGTCATTTGTGCCCAGTCTGAGAAAAACACTGGAGGACAATGACCTGAACAAACAACAGACAAGGTCACACACTGAGGAAGCAACATCTTCTCATGGCTATCCTGCAGCTGTCCCTAGGCAGCTGTCCAGGGGTAGTTGTCTTAATTCCTCATCATGAATGCTGAACATTTTTAGTCCAGAGAATTCTCTCACTTTAAGTAACCTCTTCCTTTCCCCCAGCTATAAAATACAGCTAATGGTATTTTCCTCTGCGGAAGAAGGAAAGTCTTTTAGTGATTTTTGTAGAGCCTTCTGTGGTCTGTAAACGCAAGTGATAGCAAAATGTGCAGCTAAATCATGCACCAAACAGAGCTAATTTCTCAGTTTCTGTTTTCCTGGCTACGTGGAGTCTTGCACATGGCTACATTCCCTGGTAAGCCTTCTGTTGCTTTGCTGGGGGATGAGGCTGTATCTGTAAACCAGAAATTGCAATTGAGTCTAACAGCATCACTGAACCAGGGGACTCTGACAGGCTGTATACCACAGATAACGAGGGTAAGTAAAAAGACAGATGACCCAAAAGACCTCTGCAGCAACTCTCACTTCTTTTTACCTCTTTAGTCTAACAGAAAGCCCTGCTCCTTCCATCTTTTTCCAAAGAGGAATCCTAAACTTTTAACCAGTAACACAGGATGATTGTATCCTACTGAAATGGTGGGGTTTAACACTTGCCTCTGGGCCCTTCCTTCCTTTGGGAAAAGAGGGTGACAGTGACCTGATTTGGTGAAGTACCAAGCATCTGCAGTTCCCATTGATCTTAGTGTCTGGAAATCAGTCCTGCTGCATCTGATCTATGGGGAAATGTGAAAACTGCAGGTCAATTACTCCTCTTTCTTCTTAAGAAAGTATTGCTCAAATGAAATACGCTTTTCATTTACCCTTGGTTACCCTTAATTAAGCAGAACCCAAGGAAACAGAAATGCTACTCAGAAGAGTTCCTCAAAAGTGTTTCATCCTCCTCTGTGGCTTGCTTAGTTCCCTCTGTAAAAGGCAAGGATTAATGACTGTGCCCAGCAACCACATTAGGATTCAGTGAGTACAGCAGGATCTGCTGTGATACACATGATAATGCTCCTTCCCACAGCAAGAAACAGGACCTTGTGCTGCTGTTGGCTACTGCCTCAAAAACAACCTGAGACAAAGCTGCTAGAAATCTTCAAATGGTTTGACAGGGGGCTTGGACCACCTCAAAGAAAGTTTCTCTTTCGTCCCGAAGGGCTTTTGAGTTTCCAATGCCTTTAACAAAGGAAAGCCAAAGAACTGGTGCAAAGAGATACTTGTATGCATGGCATACTAAACGCACTTTTCTGTTTGCAGTGGTACAGCCTGAACTCTCTGAACATTGGTGCCAAGGAAGTAGGTTTGTCCAGCAAAGCAGGTGGTCCAGAGGCTAAAGAGGAGCCATTCAGTGACTGCCTCCAAAAGAATGTTCTCAGATTTGTTACCGCCCTTCTCCACATGGAGCACCTTTGCGATCACATCAGATCTGTGCTCTTGTATCTCCAGCCCTTCCAGCAGAAGTTAGGCTGACTCCTCAGATCAACAGTTCAATCATCTGTTGATCAAAAGAAGTCTTTTCTCTTCCCATTCTGAATCTGCGGGAGACCTGGAAAGCTCTCAAAAATAATTTACATCTTAAACACAAATGCTGGCAAATTCTGCCTCATTTACAAAAAAATAATCCACTTTGGCGGAGCATCAACATCCTTGTTCCGTTCCTATTCCTCAAAAAAAGGCAGCTTTCAGGGCCTCAGTAAGATTTCCTCTAAAGCTTGTTACTAACAGAAAAGAAAACAATTCAGGAGACCTCTGAGTTGTAGCCCACGGAGACCCGTGGGTTGATGGAGGGAGAGGTCCTGAGGAGACCTCTGGTAAGAACTCAGTATCTGCTGTTTGAGTGTTACAGCATCGACATGCGGCTCCTTCAAAGGTCAAGAGGACTGAACAGAGGAGAATGAGAGTAGAAACCTTACTGGTATTCAGGAACAGGCTGATACAGGAAGGCAGCTGTCACTTGTCGTGCCTTGTTGCTACCTGATGCTTGTTGGTCACCAGTATTAGCTGAAACACTAATGTTCACAAAATCTTTAAAACTACAAGTACTGTTGTTGACCACGAGACCACATTTGGACAGTGAGGCTGAGGACAGCTGTCAGATAACACGGCTTTCTCCCCTGCTTTTGATGGAGCATGTGTTAAGTGACGTGGCAATCGGAGGCTGACAAAGGCTGTTAAAGAGTACAGGGTACAGATGAAAGGGTCCTGCGGGGTCATTTTTTTTTTCCTGGTTTTAGATTCTGATACACCTTTTTGGGCACGACAGTTCCAATCCAATAAACAGTCCCATTGGGTCATGTCCCAGTATCCAAGTAGTTCTCTTCAGTGTGGCTTTTCCTAGTAACATTCCTTTGGACTACCCTACACCATTTCTCTTTTTACCAAATGATATGGTGTCCTCTGGCTGTTTTTCAGCCACGTCCACGGGTTCAGCTCTGCCACCAGACAGTACAAACCCCATGGCCCCACCGGCCAGGCCAACCGACTTCTTCCTTGCCACGGTCCCCCCCGGCACATCACCACTATTGCCGGCATTTGCCAGGCGTGGCTCCCAGGGGCTCACCCTGCCCCCGCGGCTGCGGGCAGCCCCCCGGCTGCCGGCACCAGCCCACGGAGCCGCGTGGGCACCCCGAGGACCCCGCGGGCAGGCCTTGCAGCTCCCCTTGGGGGAACCGGGCACCGCCCCACCGCTGCCCCCGCCCCTCGCTCCCCCCCCCCCCCCCGCCGGTGCGGTATTAAATCGGCGCTTATCGTGCCCGCAGACTGCACTGCCGCCGCAGGCTCCCCCGCGGTCCCGGCTCGCCCTGCCCCGCGCCCACCCGTGCGGCCCCCCTCCCGCGGCGGGCAGGCCCAGCGCCGGGACCCCGCGCGCCACCTAGCGCCCACGCGGCGGCGCTGCCGCCTGAGGCGGGGGGGGACCCGGCGCGGCGGGGGGCGGAGCGGCGGGGGCTGCGCTGCGGGGGCGGGGGGCGCCGGGGCGGGACGGGCCCGGCACGGCTTCTTAGGGCGGTCCGGTGGCGAAGGGATGGAGTCGGAGGGTTGCTTTTTTGCCGCTGCGACGCTTGCCCGGTGACGGCGGAGCCCGTCCGAGCCGCTCGCCGTTTTGGCCGGCCCCGGGGCCGGCGCTCCGTGGCAGCGCCTGCGGCGCCCCGCGAGAGGGAGACAAAGCCCGGCGCTCCCCGGGCGGCGGCGGAGAGTCCGCCCGGAGCCCCGCCGGATGCCCGGGGGCTGCCCGCCCCTCCGGCGGTCCCGCCGCACTGGTGCGTGCTCTGGGCAACCGCCCTAAAGGGGGGGGGGGGGGAGGTCGTCGGCTCGGGGGCAAGGCAGGCGCGGGCCGCGCTGGGCGGAGGAGGTGACATCAGGGGAAGAAGCTTCAGCTGGGGATCCCTGGCAAGGGCGGCTCTGCCAGCAGGAGCCCACCTCTCTGGCCACTGCGGCAGTGCTGCACCCGTGGCTGCCGTCCTGGTGTGGGGTGAAGCTTTGCGTGCAGCTTGTGTGCACGACTGGCGTGGGCTGTCCGTGTGTGCTGGCAGAGGGCACTGGCACCCGCAATATACGATGGAGTAGGTGGATCACATCCCCCGGTTACTGTGGTTGCTCTCCCTTGGATTCCCAGGATTTACCGGCACTCTGCTGCTGGCGAGGCGCCAGGGCAGACTGCAAAGTTCCAGATGTGATCCTGTGCGGGTACCTCCTTAGCTCTCCAAAATACATCGTTAACACAGCACATCCACTGCTCCAGCAGTCAGTGCATGCTGCTATTCGAAGGCTACTTACTGGCTGCCCTCCAGACACAAAGCCACATAGCCTGTGAACCTGGCATGGTTTTAGGCTGCTTGCCGGACATGCAGCCTCCATATGCTTGAGCCTACCGTCAAGGCTGAAAGTGAGATAGTTGTGAGAGCCAAAGCAGGGGAGCTCAGGACTGTGCTGGTATCACAGCTGCCCCCTGTGCTCCTCTTTAAGAGTGGAAGAGGCAATAGTGCTGTCTGGCTATCCTACCCTGCCTCTGAGGTGCTGCAGAACCGTATAGTAGAGACTGTATCCTCTGTGTCACACTGCTTCCCTCAAAAGAACAACTTAGTAGGGGAAAAACACTAAGACAAAGCTCTGCAAAATTTCTGTATTGCAAAAGTGTCCAAATAGGCTGCAGTATGAGGCTGTATTTGCTTTAAAACACAAGTAGGTGGAGCAGGCCAAAATATACTGTAGGCAACCAATCTACCTAGGCAGAGGGAGGAAGGATTAGATGAACTAATGATTCTTTCTCAGCTCTGCTCTTATAAAAAGTACCAGGGGAGCTCTAGCATCGACCCAGAGCAAAAGTGCTATCAGAAACCACACCATAAACTGCAAGGGACTCAGTTTATCAACCTCTGAAGCACCAAGGTTGAGTTAGCTGTGTTACTGAGGCATGTCAGTTTCCCATGTTCTGCTCTTTGAAGCAATGGTTTGATTTTGTTTGCTTTCACCTCCAGAACGGTCATGGGATGTGTTGGGAAAGCAGGTTCAGTGGTTGCTTTAAAATCAATAAATAAGAGGAGACAAGACTAAGGTGTCTAGAATAATGGGCAGAACAGAGTAGGAAAAGAAGTGAAATGTAAACAGAGAGACAGTCAAGAAAAATTGAAATTGAAATTCTTCACCAGTGAGAAATTGGTAAAGGAAACACTAGTCTTAAACTGTATCCAATTAGTTTATGGATTTCCTTATTGCAAGATAGCATTGGGACCAACAGCTTAGCAAAGTTCAACAAGCAGGAGCTTTTATACACAGTCAGGAACAAAACCTTCAGATATCGCTATCAGAGCCTGAAACGCTCTTGGTCCATCACAGCCCTGTTAGCAGTTGCAAATACTTTTCCAGAGCTGCCTTGGAGCGTTTTGGAGCTGTGCAAAGGATGGAAGGAGCACTGGGGCTTCCTCAGGGCTGGTTCTGCAGCCCAGGGGTTGAAGGAGGACAAAGGAGAAGCTCCTTGATATAGTGGTTGCCCTTGTAAATGTTTATGCTTTGCTGAAGGCCTCTGGGGAACAAGTTATGCTGAAGTATGTCCAAGAAATGCAGAGAACAGAAGATTTCCAGAGTCACAGTAGTTAAAGTTTTAAAATAAACCAAAACAAACCACAAGTTTAGTAGGGTTGTAACCTCCTGTGACTTGTGGCCCAGGCCAGTCCCTAGCAAATGAGCACTGAGAGAGAAGTTTTCGCCACTGTAGATCTGCTTATTGCCTGATTGTGTTTCCCCTCTCTTGCCTGTGCCCTTTGCCAGAGTCATGCACAGGAATAGCTGGAAAGGCACAGCATGGCTTTGGCTCCATCCCACCACTCCCTGCCCCTGACATGCCACCCTGCCATGTAGGACACTTACTCATGCAGTCCCCTCCATACCAGCCAGCTCTGCACTCTGCACAGTACGTCCCCTTGATGTAGAAGTCGTCAAGTGTTCCTCCCCAGGAGCCATTGCGGCAGGACTTGCAGTTCTCAAAAATGGTACAGCCTGAAAGAAGAGCCACTGCATTAGAGGAAGGTCAAGGTGCATTCTCCTGCGGGGAGAGGAACAGTGTCTCTCTATTTTCCACAAAAAATGTCAATTACATTAGTGACTGGTGCAGTGTTGGCAGCTTCCGCGCTGTGAACCGTACCCAACCTCCACTCCAAGCCCTAGGCAGCTCAGACTCTGAGATTTGGAACCAAACCCCCTGTCTGATTTGCCCAAACCTCTAAATCTCATTGCTCCAACTGTAAATGCCTCTCTCAGGAGTCTGAATGTGGATGCTGGTGCTGCTCAGGCCCAGCCCAAGGGATTGTGATGTCTTCTAACCTGGTCCTGTCTCTTCCTGCTCTCACCTTTCACTTTGTCCTTTCCTCCTTGCTAACTGAATTACCAATTTGTCTCTCATTTCTTGCTTTGGGGACGTAAATCATCCCAGAGCACCTACAAAACACTCCTGTTGTGAAGCCAGCTGCGACATCATCCTTTGGTAGCTCCCAAGACTGCCCAAGACACCCTAACTACAACAGTGCTGTAGGTTTTTTTCTGGCAGCAATGCTACTTGCTGTGGAGGCACCTTGCCAAGTGTCTTGCTGCTGTCAGCAGAGGGGCAGAGGGGGTTCCAGATGAGATGCAGGGCAATTCCATGCCCCAGTGAGATGTACCTGCCCTTTCCACTGCCCTGCCCAGCAGCTACCATGACATGCTAAAGCCTTGGACAAAGATCTGGTGTAAACGCAGTGTGACCCTAAACATACCGGGGTGGATTAAGCAGGAGTCACACTCATTCTCCTCGTTCCTGCAGCAGGGAATGGTGTAGCCCACTTTTTCTTTCCGTCCCGGGCAGACGCACTCGATCTGGTCGTATTCACAGCACTCCCGACACATGATATTCCACTCGGCGCCTGGGCAGTTTTCATTGATCACTGTGTACTCTGCAAGCAGGGAACAGAGAAGGACACACATGGAAATAATCTGTTATCTGCCAAGGACTGACAGGATCTCTTATTCAGCCATTTGTCAGATCATGTATGGCATGAGGCTGGCCAAAGTTCTTTGGCCCAGTAAATCCCAAACTATGTGGTAACATGCGGCTGAAACATCAGCTCGGTTTGGGTGTCTAAAGAACACATGGACAGTTTTGCAGTGCCAGCCAGAGGAGGCAAACAGACCAGAGGGAAGAAATATGTTTGCTTCAGTCTTTCTCTCTGCGAGGCCTTCCCACTTCTGTGGTAAGAAAACCAGTTTTAAAAAAAATACAGAGGATGACGTGACATGAGAAAGACTTCTTCAGATTGCAGGACTGATTTACGACCTTATAGTATAGATTATTTAAACTATAGTAGCATGTTTTTGTGGTATTTCCACTTGTGAATTTGCTACTCTTGAAGACTAGGGTGTCCACCAGGAAAGGCCAATTTTGAGGCTGGATTTTAGCCAGTTTCACTCCCTCCTTTCACTCAGAAGCACACGGTGTTACACTTGGCTTCACTGCCAAAGGAAACAAGATTTTTCATTATTTTTAAAGGTTCATTTTGTATGGGATTTCTAATATGTAAACATTATTAATAATATTTAGCATAACCTCATATGATGATATTTAAGCTGTGTTGGAAGTGCCCTTTTAGACCTCAGACTGTGACTCTGGACTGCCACAGTAATTGCAGATCTCATCTTGCTCCACCAGTGTGCCATCTTAATTCTACAAATTGAAATCTAATTGAGTGCACTGTGCTGTCAGTGTGTCTTCTAACCAGCTGACAGACCTGATGACTGCTTTCATGGAGTTTGATGGTAAAGAGAGAGAGAGTAGACTAGAAAGATGAAACTTGAAGGAATCATGAGACTCTCTTTCTTCTTCCCTCTCTCATCCCCTTTTTTCTTTTTTCATTGTGGTTAGGTACCATCCTTTTTCCTTTTGTTTTCAACTCAGTAACAGGGCTGCCTTGTCATTGCAACAAGCCATACATCTCTAAGATGCAGCACCCCTGTTCATGCCTGTACCTGTCTTCTCACAGTGCTGTTTGTTGTTTCATTGTGCCTCATAACCTAATTACCATGTCTGCTGGAGCTCCCTGCCACTGAACCTTGCTGCTCTGTCTCGGTTGATTCTCCATGGCCTCATGAAGCCTGGTTCCTGGAAGATTATCGTTTCCCCTGATGATATTTACTGGCTCTATTAAAAAGGGACCACCAAACTGTTTCTTCTTTTTTTTTTCCTTTGGCTGGGAAATGAAATTCAGCCCTTTGTGCTCCTCAGAACTGAGTATTTCCCTTGTGCCTGGTGTACCAACTGGGGAGAGTCTACCACCACTCAGTTTGGAAACCAGGCTGCTGTTTGTTTTGTGCTGAAACCTTTCTACTCTCCCTCCCCACCCCCTTAATAATTCCAAAAAGAAAAAGAAATCTGCTTTTGTCATTCAATAAGGTTCAGTAATTTTTTATTCCAATTACAAATTCTTGTATCAAAATAACCTTAGTGTTTAGCAGTTATAAAGCCTTTTGCCTGTAGAACTCAACATGCTTTACAAAGTCCTTTTTCCAGATGGAAAAATGAAGCACAAGGGAGGTAAAGTGACTTTGCTCAAGGTCCCAGAGAAAAACAATAGCAGAGACAGGAATTAAACTTATGCCTTCTAATTCCCAGAACAGCAGTCAATCAACCTGGGCAAGCTGGGTCTTCTTAACCTATGGCTATTATTCTCTTTTAATGAAGCCATTTATCTGTGAACTGTATCTGATTCTGATTCCAGAGCAAATTGATTGCATGTGTCTAATTATCTTATTAGAACTGGCACTCACTTTGATACATCTCACCATACATGACTGAAAATAGCTGTATCTGTGGTGTATGGGGGTCAGTCCCACTTCTTGTTTAAGAAGGACTCCCCAAAGTCTAAGAAATAAATAACTACCTAACACTCAGGAGCTTTTGCAAAGCTTCCTTCAGATTCTCCTGTTTCCCAGCTCAAACTACAAACCTAATTTCTCTCAAGATACTAAAGCTTATTACTAAAGCTTATTAATAAAATGGCTATATTTGGGTTGCAGCTGTAAAACGCCCAAGAGAAACTGCTATCTGTAAAATGATCCAGATGTTCACAGGCAAAGTTGCACTGGGGTGACTATGGCATAGAATCAAAGACCTTTAAGACCATCTAATCCAACCATTAACCCAGGACTGTCAAGTACATCCCTAAACCATGTCCCTAAGCACCACATCTATGTGTTCTTTAAACACCTCCAGGGATGGTGATTCCACCACCTCCCTGGGCAGCCTGTTCCAATGCCTGACCACGCTTTCGGTGAAGAAATATTTCCTAACACCCAGTGTAAAGCTCCTCTGCTGCAACTGGAGGCTATTTCCTCTTGTCCTGTCCCTTGTTATCTGGGAGAAGAGACCTGCCCCCACTTGCCTACAGCCTCCTTTCAGGTAACTGGTAAGGTCCCCCCTGAGACTCCTCTCGGCTGAACAACCCCAGTTCCCTCAGCCACTCCTCACAAGACTTGTGCTCCAGACCCTTCACCAGCTCCATTGCCCT
Source organism: Falco peregrinus (assembly GCF_023634155.1). Lineage (NCBI taxonomy): Eukaryota > Metazoa > Chordata > Aves > Falconiformes > Falconidae > Falco > Falco peregrinus. The sequence goes on from NC_073721.1 coordinate 81,845,847, forward strand.
TCTCTGGACACGCTCCAGCCCCTCAATGTCCCTCTTGCAGTGAGGGGCCCAAACCTGAACACGGTATTTGAGGTGCAGCCCCACCAGTGCCGAGTACAGGGGGACAACCACTTCCCTAGTCCTGCTGGCCACGCTGTTTCGGATACAAGCCAGGATGCTGTTGGCCTTCTTGGCCACCTGGGCACACTGCTGGCTGATGTTCAGCTGGCTGTCATGTCTCCATCCTTGCAGGAATTCAAAACCTGGCCAAGATAAGGCTGCAAGCAACACAACGTAACTTCTGATTTAGCACTTCCCTGAGAGATCAGATGACCTCCAAAAGCCCCTTTCAACCTAAATTACTGTGTGCTTCCAGAAAATATTACACGTGTTTGTATGTGTGTAGAGAGTGTATGTGTGTGCATATGCATATTTATTTTTTTTATGTAGAGCTTGTGTACACAACAGGGCAAAAAAGCAGATGCCACACTTACTCTTGGTGAACCAAATGGGTGTATTTGTAGCATAAATAGAGTTTAAAGTAGTATTTAGTGTTAAGATGGAAGCAGCAGATCTTGACCCTTAAAGAATTGTAAAAATAAATTTGCTGCCACCTAGAAAAAACTATTTGCTCACTTCTTGCCCTTGTCTCAGCTGGGACAACGAAAATAGACTCTTGATTTACTGATAATTTAATTCCTTTTCAGCTTCTCAGGTACTGCAGTTTGGGCAACATATATAGCCTTGACAAGGACATTTATGGATCTGAGATTTTTTATAAGTGATCATTTCTAGGATTTTCTTCACAGAAATAATGAAATCCATTATTCTGAAGTTTTGTAGAAGCTATTCTTCAAATAAATTTGTGTGAAGACTTTATGCACCTTTTTAATAACAGTAGGATCTGTTTTGTTTTGCATAAGTATCTCCAGGCTACTGAACAAAAGGCAAAGGAAACCTTTCCCTCATATATTTCAGAGGGAGCTGCACAGACCCGCTAGTGTGTGTAATGAATGTTGGGTTGGTTGTGTTGCTGAGCTCAGCCTGGGCTCCAGGGAGGAAGAGGCATAACCCCACTCCCTCTTGTGTGTTTGGGGAATGGTAACCACCGGCAGCTCCCCACACCCACACAAGGCCATTGTTACCCCAAAACAGAAGAAAATGAGGCAGAGAAGAGCAGGGGGAGATTTATTAACTGAGTAAAATACTGGAAGCCAGGCCTTGGCCAGTGGTGGCAGAGATAATTGTGGGGTGCTTTGTGGGCCTGCCTTTGATAATCTTCCAAAGCAGGCATTCTGGCTTCCAGGCAGTGGCTGCATCTCCCAGCATCAAACACAGTCCAGAAAGTGGCTTGACCTGATTTTGGGAGAAGCAGGAAGAAGCTGCTTGACAACCCATGCAAAATATTTAGCTGAAAAGAACAAACAACTCTCTGGACAGGCAAGTAAACAGTGGATTAATTTATGGGATTTTAATGATGGAAGAAAAACCCATTAAATCCAAACATAAACAGCAAATAGGGAAGCAGCTCAAGGCTGTGGAAAACAAGCAAGAAATGGCTGTGTTGGGACAGCACGTGAACCTCTGGGGAAGGTGCCAGAGGGAAGACCTGCTTGGCTCGGGAGCCTGGCAGAGCACAACACAATATTTTGCCTGATGCTTGGAGTCCAGCCTGGGGGACAAGTGAGGTGGGAGATGAGCCCTGAGGCATACACAAGGTGGCTGGTAATCCTCATGTGTTTCCAGATTTGAAATGGAGCCTTGTATTGACATCTGCACCTAGCAAGACTGGCTAGTCCATATAGCATATTTCAGAACTTAAAGGCTGTCAGTGGTCAATTTTGTAAGACAGCGGTAGAAGGGGATGTTCCCAATGTCCTCCCTGTCAGTCTGAGGCCTTGGTAACAGCAACAGGAGTTCATCACAGTGATGCTGCCATCTCCCCTGCTCTCCAGTGTTGAGCCAGGGCTTTGGAGGAGCAAAAGGCTCCTCACTCTGGAGACTTCCCCACTAACAGCTGGGTCCTGAGCTTCCTCCTTGAAACCCTGTATGTGTGTGATGAGCCACAGCAAGCAGAAGATGCAGCAGGACCATGTGGAGGGGTGGGCTGCCTGATCCTGCTCTGAGCCAGCACTGGGAGCTGAGCTGCTGAAAAGCAGATGAAGAGCACCTACAGAAGAGCTGGCAACAAATGAAACATACAGCCAATTTGCTGAGTAGTTTAATGCTTACTGACTTCCAGTAACAGGTCAGTAACAGGACCTCAGTTTCTCCACAGATTGTCAAGACTGCAAAGGCAAAACTTCAGCCTTCACTCCTGATTTTGGTTTGGCTCAGTGTTTGCCTTTTTAAAAGTGGTGCTTGCCTGTCTGCCTCTGTATGCCTCTGTCTGCCTCCTGCCATGAACCCACAGGAGCCAGCGAAGGGAAGGAGTGGAAGTAGGTTTCTCCTGGTGCTGCAGTGGCTTGAAGGGTAAATAGTTCTAACCTGTTGGACTATCAAGCTTCTACTGTCATTCAGTTCCTTTATGAAGTTGCAGCAAATCCAGCTCTGATTTGATGTGCCAGGCTTACCCACATCTCTCCCATTTTCAGGCCCAGAATTCCCATTTTTGCTTCTTACTTTTGCTTCAGCTTTCCAAAGCATGCTGATTTCCTTGGGCAAGATGCATTTGGGAAGCCTGATGTGCAGCAGAGGAGCTTGAACAGTTAGCGATGTAGTCATCATCTCCCTGGCACAAGTGTGTCTGGTTTTCCTATCACACTCATGGCCTGGGCACACATATAACTCAGCCACCTCTGTCCTCGCTAAACCTCGAATACTATCCTGTTCCAAACTGCAGGACTTTGGAAAATGAGGTGATAAAAAAAAACATAAGAAATTCTTTTATTAGTACTTGGGAAGGGTTGTGATGGAGGTTTGACAGAAATATTGTTTGAAATTGAGTGGAAACGCAACCTTTCAAAAGGGTAGTTTTTACTGCACTATTCTGAAAAGCCAGAAGTCTGCTCGGAAGATAAGTGAAGGCTCCATTAGTATTCACCCTGAAGGTTGGATATGCTACTTATTCTTATGCCGGTGAGTTCAAAGAGGATGCCCAAGTAATAAAAAATAGCTGTAAGGATAACACCATCTTAAAGCACTAGTTCTATTCAATACAAGGTCTGCTGGAAAGGATACTGATGAATCCTGTGGGATATACAATGAGCCCAGTCAAATCTCTCATTCAAGGGAAAAGCAGAGACCTATCAGGGATGGAAAAAAGTCTGATCATCAAAGCAAGCTATGTCTTAGAGCTCTGGGACAAAGGAAGAACTGCCAAAAGCCAAGCTGAATTTGACCTTGCAAAGGAAATTAAAATAATAGCAAGAGGTTCTTCAGCCATATAAAGAAAAAAGAAATAAGTAAAGAGGAAGAGAGACTCCTTTGGGATGGGGGTATGGATGAAATGTAAAACCGTGGTGGAGAATGTAGTGAGTTATTAGCTTTCATCTTCAGCGAGGTTATTTATGGGGAACCTCTGAGCAAGGGTTTGAGGGTGTGGAAAAAAAGTGTGATCCACAAGTTAGTGGGCTTCTAACCAACTGCAGTTTGCACCTAGGAATATTCCAGTAAACCAACTTCAATTCTGGTTTATCTTACTAGGTCAGGCTTAAAGCTTTGGTGATTTGGGAACAGATTCACAAGCACATTGCTGCCTCAGCACTGGGTCAGGCAGCTCATCATAGTAAAACTTCAGCTTCAGCATGCGTCTTTTTTGCCATGGTGAATTTTTCAGTCGTAGATACCTTGCTAGATAGAAAGGGGATTTCTGTTCCAAAGGTCTGAGAATAGGAAAATTATATAGCTAAGAACTAAGGTGAATTGAAGCAAAAAAAATTACACCAATTAAATCCTGTGGCTTCCACTTCTTTGGAAGAATGACTTTTTTCAGGCTGCAGTCACTTTAAGCTGATATAAGCCCATGCTGCTGCTGAGATGGGACACTTTCCTCCCTTTTGTCCCTGACTTCCCATTCCCACACACTATCTTTGGGCTGATGTTAGTTGCTGTGTGGAGGGATCAGAGGACAGATCCAGCAGAAAATGAGTTTGCCATCTCCATCTATCTCTTGGGGGGGGGGGGGGGGGGGGGGGGAAGAAAAGTTTACAACCTAAATGTGCTCTACAGTCCTACAAAAGAGAGAGCATCTTAGGACCTACTAGATATATGTATTTATCAGAACTCCTGAAAGATGGAAGTGCTTTATAAGGACATCCATATCTTGGTCAAAACTGATGGAACTTCCCATCCTACAAGTCCATTCTGTTATCCTGAAAAGATGAGTTCTCTTTCCATGCATCAATTTATCCATCAGCACATTGGTAAAACACTAGTTAGACTCAAAGAGGTATTATTTCAAATTATTTTGAAAAATGTCATACAAATTAATAGTGCATTGTAAATAAGAGCAGATAGGAACAGATACGTCTCTAAAATTAGAGTCCATAGAGGATGACTATTTCAAAGTCATTGTTCAAACAGTTCATGTTCCACAGATAAGAATATGCCCCATTTTATTTGATTGCATTTTAATTATTCAGCGTGATACTCCAAAACAATTCCTGCCTTCTGCAGAAGAAACAAGCATTTGAGTTTAAAGGAGCAATTTCTTCAGGCTTTTATTAAGGAATGTTTGGCTATATAATAATTCTTAAGTGAAGCTTTCTCATTTAAAGAAAAAAATAGCTCCATCACAGGTGAAACCTAGTAACAACTAACATTTTCTTTAGATCTGTCCCATTTCTGTTACTGTTTTATCCTGCTCCTTTCTTACTCAGCTGTGCTGTCATTGCTGCATCTGCAAGCTGGGTCCCACCCCATAGGTATCATGTTTGTGGATGTTAACAACAGAGAGCTCTGTGTTGAGATTTGATGATCTAGAATACATCAGCTGGAAATGAGAAACATGTTGCCTGAATTTGATTTCAGCAAGGCCAAGAGGAATAGACCTTGGAAGGGAAGAGAGATGATCCCTTTATGAAACTTTTACTGGAGCTCTTGGAAAATGATGTTTTCCCCAAACCATTAATAATGAAAGCAAGTGCAGGTCTCTATTCTTAACTTCTTTTTGCCTCAGATAACCTATTATGCAAACGATGCCTGTTTTCCTAATGTGTTAAGAGTATGGCAAGGATAATGCTGTCTCTAAAAACACTTGCTTCACTTTAGAAGTTATGTACTTACTCTTTTTAGCAGCTGGGCTAATCAAAAGAGGAACTAAAATGATCCCTGGTTTAGTTTTACTTAGTGTGCTTACTTTATAGCTCACAGACCTTTGCTGAATAATTAGACTGCTTCTTCTACAGAGTCAGTTAGCATCCTTTCCTGGCCATTAGTGTATGCTTTCACACAGCAGTAGGAGTGGGGTGGGGGTGGGGAAAGAATGAATTTTTACTAAAAAAATCAAAGCCAGTGGGTGAACACAGGGGGAACTCTACTAAGCTGAATCTGTCCACTTAATAAATGTGCATTAACTCAATTGTCTCTTTTTAAGTCCCAAATGCAGGATTGTGTTGAAAGCAGGCTAAACTACTACAGAAGGTATATTCTGTTTAAGAAATGCATTGAAAATCTGTCTAGTGTAAGTACAACTGTGTTCTGCTGGATGAGACCACTGTTCTCTTAAGCTCCACCTTTTTAACAACTGAGATCATGTTTCACATAGAAAAAAAGGCTAATGCACATTCTCCTTTGATTCAGTTGGGGTCTGCCTAATGTTTTTAAATAGGAGGGTCTCTATTCCAGGTTTTTTGTTGTCATATAGTGTTTAGTAGCTATAAATTCAGAAATAGTCTTGATATTGTTCCTGCTGGGCTGTAGGTTGTTTTGTTGTGCTCCTACAGTAGTGCCTTTTTCACATTTGTAAGCTTCTATTCTTAACTAGACTATGACATACAAATCATAAACTGCCAACACTTTTGCTCCAAGGAGAGAAGAATTGTTAGTTTAATAAAAAAAAAATATTTTTGAGGTCTCCGTTGGGTCCTTAACAAGATTTCCCATGTGACTTTCAAAGCTTGTATCTCCCTTCACACTGCCTTGTTTTTCTTTGTAATAAAAATCAAGTATCTAGGTGTAACTGAAAGGAAAGCCAAATAAAAATTGTGCTTCGTATTTGTGTGGTCTAGACTTTGCCCATCTAAGCGTGCTATAATGGTGGGTTAATGCAAAAACAGCATCAAAGCAAATAGCTCTAGGGTTTTCTGGTTCCAGCCTTAACTGAAAACAGGACTGTCAGTTCAGTCTTCCTACACGTTAAAGCCTCAGTAATCCCACTACCCCTTAGCCAACGTTGCCTGAGTTGTGATGCTCAAATGGTAGTGTCATTCCCACTGTTTCCCTCTTTCAATAAACCTCCACGCTCTGCAGCCCCTCCTCTTGCCTGCTGTACCAGCTGCTGTGGAGGGGACTGACAGGTAGCTCTAGGGTAGGGTGCTTTCTTCCATTCCCTTTCTTCCTACATTTCAGCAGCTCTTACTCCCTGGTGGTAAGCTGTAACATGCAAAATAGAGCTATACTCCATATGTTCCAAGTCAAACCTCTGCTCCTTCTTTCCCCGTTTTGTTGTACCAAACCCTTATATTCCCTCCTTTCCCTTTAGGGACAGGCTGGCTTGGTCACAGCCTCAGAGAGCTGCATCAAGTGTTCATGCCTCCACTGCATTTCAGATCCAGTTCCAGTTTAAACCTCGCTCTCCTCTGCACGCATCCTCCCCTTGCCCTCAAAACACCACACAGCTTCCTTTCACTGTTTCTTTTTGTCATAGTTGGATTTAAATTACAGGCCATCTAAGCCACTAGCCAGCATGTTTTTAGCATCTAAAGCAACCTGAAGAAGCCTACCCTAAACCTCTCCCCCCCTTTGGTTTCTTCTCTATAATTATGAGCTGGCATTTGTGATCTTATCAGCATTTTGGCCTTGCGTCTTCACCCGAGAAGAGCTGGGGCAGGATAAAATAACCAGGGTAAGGCTAAAACTCAGAGGGTGCCACATTATGCTTCAGGCCTTGCTTTCTTTGTGGGATCAAGGAGCTTATTCCGGTCGGGAAAATTATACTAGTGGGATCAGGAAGAGACATTGGTTTTGCTGTGCTACAAGACAAGGAACGTAACAGGCAATGGATGTAGCACTTGCAAGTTAGTGACAGCATCAATGAGGTTAGAGAAGCCAGCCTTTGCTAATGGGGTCTGGGGGACAAAGCAGGACTTCTGCAATAGGGGACAATATTTGGGAATCTGTGGAGAAGAAGCAGCTGGAGTATTGAAATTTGTGACGGCATAACATGAGAATGTGCTTGTATTTGAAAGATGGAGGAGTGGTGCTGGACCTGTTTTGAGTGCTTGCTTGCTGTAATGGTACGAAACCTGGAACATGCTGGCAGTTTTCTTGCAGTTCATGTTGCCCAGATAGAAATAGTCCACACAGACAGCAGCAAAACCCCTGAGCCTACATCTCAAATTTTACCCCTTACAGCTGCTCCCAGGTTGTGTAGTTCAGCCCTAACCAAGGACTGCAGATGCCCTCAAGCTCCCAGCCCTCTATCCCTGCTGGTAGCTTGCCTCCCTGCCCTATGGCATCCCTCCGCATTTGCCTCTGCACCATGTCCCTGGTCCTGCAGGAGGGATAAGGACAGCCATGCCTCCAAGGGAGCACAGCCCTGGGGTGGTGAGGACTCCCTCTGGGCTGATGGAGAGCCAAATTCTCAGCATGGGCAGGCTTGCAGGGACTCTGGGGAGACCCTTGTGGTGGCCCCAGGGTCAAGAGTGAGTAACCCCAGCTTTTGTCCAAAACAAAAAGCAAGTCTCTTTCCCTTTGTCCATGCTAGGAACCTAAACATGTGAACTGAAGTAACCCGTTTGCTAAGATTGAATGCATCTGGATGCATCTGACTGCATCTGGCCTCCACTTCTCTAGACAGCGCCTGGAGGGGGAGGGGAAGAGACGATGGGAAGGGTTTAGATAGGCAGAAACACACACAAACACACATATATTTTTAAACAAATATGAGTCAGTTGCACTTCAAGTTTATTCCAGAAATCAATTCCCAGACCTCCCCGACTCCTGCTCCCAACTCTTGAGGCAGGCCCTGTGAAAGTGGGTGTGATAAACACGGATAAAAATTGGATACATCTGTGGGGAGGAGGCAAAATGCTATTTTCCAACCTGCCCTGACATGCTAAGGCCACCGCACTTTTGAATCGCTCCCCTGTCTCTGAGTGCCACTCCCGCCACTGCCGGAGGGGAGCTCCTGGCCCCCTCTTCATGCTACCAGCTGTGTGCTGGGCAAGTACCTGCGCCAGCTACTCTGCCAGCAGCAGGAAAAGGGATGTGTGGCAGGGAAGGAGAGGGAGCAAGGGAGACAGCTCTCCTCTGTGTGCTCCCCAGGCCTTTCTTGCACTGCTGCTGGTATGTGAGGAGCTGGTGTCAGGGGAACCAGCATCCTCTCTCCCAAGCTCGTGGCCCTGCAGCCCTTGTGTCCCATTGCCCTCCTGCCTTCCCTTGCCATTGCTGCTGAGGGGGCCTCCAGGAGACCAGTGCCAGCTCACTCTGCGGACCAGCTTCTTACCATGACAGAGACGTGCCACCCCACAGCGGGAGAGATTTGTTGCCCGCCTAGCTGCTTGACAGCCACAGCCCATGCCTAGGCCTGCTCTGCTACTGGCAGGGTTGTTTCTGTGCCACTCCGGCATGTGCCATGGAGTCACCTCACCTGGCCAGTGTGCAAGGTGTCATGTGGCTGAGGGAGAGGCCCCTGCAGAACAAGTCTGTGCATGTGGGACAGAGGTGTGGAGAAGCTCTCTGTGCTCATGTCCCAATGGGAATCTTTAGTGTGAGGTCAGCTTCCCAGGACAGCTGCAGGTGCTGGTGGCCAGCCTGGTGGGCAGCCATCCCTGGTCACCACCTGTCACTTGCACCCTGGGCCCCAAGGGGCTGGCAGGGAAGAGCACTGCAGAGGCCGAACCTCTGCTGTGGCCCCTGCAAAGTGGGCTCTGGAACACCATCCTTGACACCAATTATTTATAGCCATCACAATCAGAGTGCCCGTGTACCTGACAGCTCCCTTGGTAAGAGGCACTTACCTTGCCAGAAGTGCTACAGTCTGCAGTAGCTTGAAGGGTGGGTGATCTGAAGGCACCTCACACCTCCCAGTCCTCCCAGTCCTTAGGGCTGCAGCTTCCCAGAAAGCAGCCTGTGATGCTGTCAGCTAGCTGCTGCAAGTAGCTCCAGCTATCTCCAGGTGTAAACAGCCCACGTTCGTGACCATAACAACAGCAAATTTATACTCAACAGTAAATGCTTTTTGCTTAACCTTATCAAGAAGTAACCATACATGCTGGTTCAGCAGAAACTGGAGTGAGGCTTGAGTATAAAAAAGATCATTCTGCTTTAACAAGGCTTCCCCTTCGAAAGAATAATATTGGAAGAACTAAAGCTCAGATCGGAAACAATGTGTGGCTCTTGTTTTCTTTTTTCCTTCACTTTTTTCCTCCTTTGCCTTCATTTTTGGTATTGGGGTGGAGAGGAAAGTCTCTGTCTTGCCAAACTAAACAAATTACGCTTCACAATTCAGAGACTTAAATGCCTCTTTTTATCATCATTTCCTTAGCACTGAGTGTTAAGAAAATAAAGCAGTAGTAAGCAAAGTGATTGCATAGCCTTTTCTTGATGGCCATTGGCAAATAAATCTAGCCAGTTGTTTCTCCTTAAGGCTGTTAAGTTTGCCTGGAAATCATCCCTGGGCAAACCTCCCCCCACACATGCTCCATGCCGGCAAGAAAAGGTAAATAAAGCAAAGCCCCTTCTTTCTATTATTACATCCCTGCAGATCTCTCTACTTCCCATGACAGTGCATGAGATCAAACCCCTCTGACCACACTGAAGGAAAGGGACTAATTCAGCCATGCCGGGAACACACACACACACTCACTTACAGTACCTCTTGGCAAGCAGGAGATGAGCAGGAGCTGGAGGAGAGTGAGTCCTACATGTGTCCAGGGGGCTCGCTCCATGCTGCCCAGGCCAGTGCAGTGGTGTGACTGCTCGGGAAAGGGAAAGCAGGCAAACAGCTTTTACTGGGACCTCACCAGCTCCAGGCTGCGAGGGATCTCGGATTTCAGACCTCAGCTCACTCCCATCCTCACCAGAGGGGAACTACCTTCAAGAGACTTCTCAGTCGTCCAGAAGCACGACGTCACCCCAAACCTCTCCAACTGCTGCCTTAACCCTTTCTGGACTCTGGCAGCTGATCCCTTTTGTGATGGGTTTATTGGCTCAGGGCTCAGCATTGAGATAGCAATTTTCATCTCGGAAAGAAAGATATTGTAAAGAGGAAAGAAACAGAAATGCGAATACCTGTTTATATGAGTCATCCCAGTTGCTGTGGGTGAGTTGAAGTTACAGATGTCTCCAGAAGGAGGCACTTTGTACATACTCCCTTTGGGCATGCCATGCAGGAGCTGCTGCATCCCCGAGGTGCTGTCCCTACTGGCGGCTCTGGGCATGAGGTGGGTGCAGAGAGGGATTCCTGGCCCCGCTCCTGTGACCGGGCAGCCTGGCCGAGTGACATGTTCCACTTTACGACATGCTTAAAATAGCCGTGCATTTTTATGGTGGGGCAGATGAATGAATGAGGCTCACTGGCAGTTCACTCCACAGTGGATGAAAACCACAAAACACAAAAGGAATCAGTTGGCATGCATGCGCTCAAGCTAGTCAAAACCTTTTTATGGAGTCCATTTCTGCCAGAAAATGCAATTTGGGCAAAATGGAAATGTTTTTTCAGTACATTGTTGATACTGAGGAGAAGTTCAATGCACATAAAGGAGACCATTTAATTAGGATTTCATCTTTCTGCCATATTTTGTTTTGCTTTATCTATTAGCACATGCTACTGATTTTATATGGTCTTCAGCCCACATTTCATAGCAGTGCACTTCAATGTTTTCTAATATTTTTCTTGCACAGTTTTTCAATGCTGTCCAAAGGAAGTATTTCCTAGTGCTAAATCAGACTTTCTCAATTTCATTTCTGTAGCAAGTTTTCAAAATTTACGTACATTGTGAGGGGGGGAAATTGAAATATAGGCATTTGCTTTGCAGTAGAAACTCAAGTATCTCAAAAAGCTTTAACAAATACCTACAGCTGTTTGTAAAGCTCTTAAGCATGTTGAACAGCCTCAAAAATTTGAGAGCAGTAGTCAGTGGAAACCTTGAGTAGTTTACTGCAGTGGAAAATCCATTACACCTTCAGGTGGCCTTTCACAGGGTGAATTCCTTTATCCAGACATCTCTCTATGTTATGCTTGTCTGTCTACCAACCTATTGACTTTTAACTGTGAACAGTCTTTGTAGCGTTTGTGCACCTTCCATGATCATCTTTTTGTTCTAAATCTCTTAACACTGATACAAACCCACCATTGAGAATGCTAATATAAGAATACCTGAGGTAGACGCCAAGATCTTAACCATTACGGCACACAGTGCTACTCAGAAAATGTCAACATAATGTGGTACTTGAAGGACATTTTTGCACTTAGCTGCTGTTTGACTTTGTGCACGGCTCCCAACAGTGGAACTGATGCTAACTGCAAATACAGTAATGAGCATTCAATAAATATATAGTTTCCACTTCTCACACACCATCTTTTTAACTATTTCGGTATGATCTATAGATGCTAACTGTGGTGTGTTAACCTGGGCTAAAGGGTCAAACGCCCCCGCAGCCACTTACTCACACCCCTCTTCTCAGCAGGACAGAGGGCAAAGATAAAGACAGGGAAGTCAGTTACCAGTTTACCATCACAGGCAAAACAAACTTGACTCGATCTATTGCCAATGAAGATAGATTTAGGTAGTGAGAAACAAAAATGAAAAATAAACCAACATTGCTTTGCCAGGCTAAGCTTGACACCTTCATTCCTGACTCCTCTCCCACGCTCAGAGTGGTGCAGGGGGACAGGGAATTGCAGCTGTGGTCGGTCCATTGCAGCTCCTCTCTGCCACTCCTTCCTCCTCACACTTTTACCCTGCTCCAGCACGGGCTGTCCACAGGCTGCAGTCCCTCATGAAATATCCACCTGCTCTAGTGTGGGCTTCCCCAGGGGTTGTGGTGTGGATATCTGCACTGCTGTGGGCTCTCCCTGGGCTATAGGGGAATCCCTGCTCTGCCTGAGGCACCTCCTCCCCCTCCTTCTTCTCTGGCCTTGGTGTTTGCAGGGCTGTTTCTCGCTTTTTGTCTTTCTTTCTCTGCCTGTCCAGCATTTTTTGGCCTTTCTTAAACACACTTTTCCCACGGTGCCACCAGCCTGGCTGAGGGGCCGTGCCCTGTGGCAAGGCCGTTGGAACTGGCTGGAACCAGCCATGTCAGGCCCAGGGCAGGCCTACTTCTCAGAGGCCCCTGCAGCCCCCACTGCCGGCGCCTCACCAGGGGCACCTGTACAGCAAAGTAGTTTCCACACACCCCTGTATTTCGTAGTAGCTCCTGTTTTCCACCTCTGGCACCACAGGCAGAATGTTCACAGCTTTTGTAAAAGGTGAAGAAACCAAGGCTGTCAAGTGGAAACCTCTGGGCACAAGAATAATTGCAATGACAGTCCATAGCAGTCTGAAACCAGAAGTCCTAACAAGCGGACCAAAGCTTTTTTACCAATCCCAGTGTGCGAGCCGCCCTCTCTGGGCTAGCCCAGCAGGTGCCCTGGCTGCTGGGCAGCTCAGGAGGAGGCTACCAAAGCTCTCCAGGTCCCACTGGGTCCTGTGATGGTTCAGCCACCACATTCCCCCAGGGCCCTTGATCGGTATCTCCATGGCCCAGAGCCCTGAAACCCTGCCTTGGTGGCCCCAGCTCCTTTCTGATCACTCACATATATGCTTAAAACTCTTTCCTAATTCCAGCTTTAGGTTCCTCTAACAAGTCATTGCTGGTCAGTGGCAGGAGGAAAAACAACTAAGGAAAAAACTGAAGCCTCCCAAGCAAGATGAAAACAGTGAAAAAAGTGAGCTCTTACCTCTTCACAAAGACACACAAAACTATTTTAATGTTTGTGGAATCATGATTAGTTCATTTCCTAGCCCTTATTTCTAGTAAACAATTACATTATTTAACCTAGTAAGTCCTTTTAGGACTGAAAGTTGGCTTACAGATATCTGAGGCTTAGACATCTCTGAGGGGGAGTCTCATGAGGACTTAAAAATCTGGTTTTGGTGTGAGAAGTGAAGGGAGATCCCAGAGCACCGAATAAGGCTGTACACAGGGAAACAGAGTGTTAAGGCCAGGCATAGAGGACCTAATACTTGGGTTTCTCATAAAGGGCAGAACCACTGGGGAAAAAATACCCACAAGGGCCACAACTATTTTTACTTGAGCCAGTTCCTGTGGTGAGACGTTCAGCACGGTAGAAAAGGAACAGCTGAAGTTGTGTCTTTGTCCTGTGCAAGGAGCAGCTCTGCAGGGACACCTTCTGTTTTAGGGTGGAAAAGAGGTCTTTCTGTATTATGGAGGAGTGGGCTAAAGGGGAAGACAGGTAGATCTATGACATCTTTTTGTTATCTTGTCTCTGAGGGAAGTTCATTATGACACCAGGAAATATAATTGCAGTCAGCGTTACTCTACAGTGCTTAACTTCGTTTGGCACCTTGCAAAATCAGTTTATTTGGTGCATCCACTGCCTCCTTAAAAAATGGCTCAGCAGCCAAAGAAGTGAATTCAGCCATGATCCCACAGATTTGCACATGGCCTGTTTACACGGGATGTCTGGTGGGATGCAGCTTTAGCCCCAGGAATTACTCTGGGTAACTTACGCAGTGCTCCTGAATGCACTTCTTGCATTCCTATTAAGAGGCAGGGACCAAACCAGGCAGATCGCACTGGCCAAATATTTCAGGCTGTATGTAATCCTCTGTGAAAGAAAGCTAAAAGCTCTTAACCATGTGTCTGTACCACTGAGGAATCTCACTGTAGCGTTTGGCTGCAACATTTCTGTCTGCCCTATTGCTGAACATACTCAGAGTACAGGTTTGACAAGTTCTCTGATAATTAATAATTGACCATTGATTCAATAATTAGTGTAATTAATGCCACTAACTTGTACTTCTAAAAATCTGTTTTAAATCTGAGACATGAAAACACTGTGTGGTCTAGTCAGCAAGAACAGAAAGAATGCCACCAATTTATAGTGGGGAAAAATTGACATGCAAGGAGATAAGCTGAGGTTCATATCCTGAAGCAGTGGCAGGTCAGGAATGAAACACAGGAACTTCACCCCTGTTTGGTACTTGAAGCTCTGGACTCTCCTGTATGAGAGGACTCTGAAGAACAATCATGAATGAATGTATGGTTCTGAATAAAATCAATTTGGGTGTGAAAAAAAATCACTTTCTCAGAGTCAGAAGGCCTTTTTTTCAGTCTTTGAAATTTTAATGAGCTTTTTATTTCCCCCCATTTTAAAAAATTACTGAAATCTCTTGTTTCTGTTACTGGAACAATGCCAGAAAACTTTCTTCTTTTGTGACTTCTGCTCAGATGATTCCATCCCAAATGGTCCTGATGATCTTTCAACGCTCCAGAGGTTCTGCTGGAAGGAAATCTGTGATTTTCAATGTTATTCATTTATGCTACTACAGATTGGATGCCTTCACAGGACATCCTTCTTACAAGAACATTTGGATCCCATTTCACTCTCTTTCTCTTCTCACAGGCAAAATTCCCACTGAAACTAGTGGAATCTTCTGCCAAAGAAAGAATTTGAATCATCTGAGCTCAAACACATTCCCAGCAGGGTTGATGGAGTCTTGAACTGCAGTGACAGCCCGGTAATACCCATTCCACTCGAAGTCTGAAGAAACCATTTGAAAGACGTTGTAAAAGAAAATGGACCCATTGAGAGACTGAAAAGGGCTTGCATCTCAGAGGGAAAATAAAGCTCAGCTGAAACCCAAACCTGGAGCTTTAAGAGTAGCGGGCAAGAGCAGTTAATGAAGGATTAGCACTAATATTTTATTCCTCCTCTCAAAGCATCATTGTCAAATAAGGGGGTCCTTTTAGAGGAGAGATTACAAAGTGTTGGCCTTTAAAACACAGCTTTTAAAGGAAATCCCAGACCTTACTGTAACATCTGAGGAACATTTTACAAGTTTCTAGGAGTATTAAGAGTATACTTTGCCCTTTGGGCTTCAAGTACTGCCAAATGTGTGCAATGCAGTATCTAGCTTTTATGATCCACAGTAGAATTGCGGCAGCCTACCTGCACAGGCACCTATAGCCAAGGGCACTTTGTGCAGCTTTTTCTGGCCTGAGCTCCACAAACTATTCCCATCTCTGTGTGGGATGTTAATCCTCAGCAACTGAGGCATCACAGTCCAGGAAGGCTAAACGGGGTGAGAATGGAAGAAGCCAAAAGAGCTAGGAGCTGTAGTGCCAGCATGCATTACAGCCCCTGACCTAACGGGACTTGTAATGACAATGGTAATGCTTGTATTTGTTAAAAAGATTTTGTCAGGAAAATAGAAGTAGTTTAAAGTTTATGATTCCAAATACATTTCTGGGCAGGTGATCAGCAAAATATGGCTAGAAAAATATGACTGCTTAGTGGCACCTAGCAAGCAATATGCTTTTTTTCAGTTGTTATTTTGTGTCTTAATCTGTCTGGATGTTTTTTTTCAGCGATCCTTCTGTCTTTCACTTTTGTACACAATCTATGATGATCTTCACTATGGCAATATGTAAGAGAAGAAACAGGTGGAAGATTTGGTTAGAAATCAAAACCAGACAGTAGTCAAGCCTACTTAACAATCAGTCAGACACTGATATTACAGTCTAAGGGGGTAACAAAAAAGGGCTGCAATTACATATTTCCCTACATGGACATGAACAACCTGTAGATTCAGTCATTCTTGTGATACATGTTTTTGTTTTATAGGTTAATAAAGAAAGCTTTCTAGGTTGATGAATGAAATTTTTAGTCTGTATAGCAGATTCAAACAGATCAACAAAACAACAGACACACAGAAAACTAGAAACTGTTTTGATTTTAAGTTGCAGTTATTTTTTATCATCTTGCATACATGTGAGTCAGCATGGAAGCCAAGAAGTGAGTATGATTTTGAGACAGAAACTTAACCACACTCCATGTAGAAGGCCAGACTGCACCATTACTGCAACATGGAGTCCAGCCAGATAAATGTGTGCATGAAATAAAGGTCAGAAAAACGTATGTTGGAAGTAATTGGCGGCAGGTCAGCTTTTCAAAGGTGCTGAACGTCTGATTTTCCAAACTGGAAATGTGAAAGTGTAACACTCCTGGAAATATGATTCACATGAGCTCTAACTGCATTGCAGTTAGATAATGGAGTGATGTAAGACTTGAGCAGTGCTGTCTAACAAGAGCTTAGTTTGAAGTGCAGGTTTTTGTGACCTCCTTTTCTCCTTTCATTTATCCCTGTAAAACCTGAAATTAAGGCTTACTTTCTCTGTCCCTGTAGGTCAAATGTGACAAAACATCCTTACGAATGTTCTGTGAGAAAGTCTCGCCAGGAAAAACTGTGAAATTGTTATTACAAGCATTAATGAAATAATTCACCTTTTATACAGTTATCTTACACGTCATACAAGTAAATGATCAGGAAGTGTATAGTATCATGTCATGTAACTTCCCAGTGCATCTTCTGGGAGTTCTGCCATCCATCATTTAACACTGTCTTATGCTAATCATTTCCCAGTTTTTCTGTCCTCCCTTGATTGACTTGACTGACCTTGACAAAGTGTGTATGTGGGGGGGGGGGGGGGGGGGGGGAGCTGAATAAGATGACAAAGACAATAAAAATGATTCAGAAAGAGAGAGCAATTTTGCTGAAACTAATAGATGAAGTGGCTAAGGTCTTCCAGAGCACTAGCTCCTTCCGAGGACAGCTGGACAAAGTCACCAGGGCATTGTAAAATTTGATTGCATAAAAAGATATACTGATTAAAATATTAGGTCAATATGCTGTCATGTCTTCAATTTTATTAAAAAAACAAACCCAAAATAGCATATTCAACTAGTGCAAAACCAGGTGCTAAAAAGCAAGTTGCTGAAAAGTAGCACCTTGTCCACCTCTTCTGTCCCTATCAGACTGCCACATTGATGTAGCAGTTGACAGTCTTAATGATCCTGCTCCCACATATTTATTCTCCATGTCATCTTCAGACTCTGGCTCACCAGGCCACAATTGATGGTTCACTTAAAAACTTGGGGGAAAAAAATAAAAAAAAAAGTCACAGCACTCTCCAAACTAGCAGGCTACAACAAAGTCTTTTACCATCACATACCAACATACTCTTCATGCCAATCCCTCTGCTGCCTTCTAGTCTCTCCTCTTCTAGGGCATGTGTTTTCTCTCTGCTTCTTCCTCCTCTCTCTTCCTCAGCTGCTCTCTCTTCACTGGCTGCCCAACCCCTTAACAGAACCAGCCACAGCTGCACCTTATCTACATCAGCCAACATCCACGCCCCCCAAGCCAGCCCACAGCTTTATATTATCAATGATAATTAACCCAGCTTCATTCTTCTACCAAAAAAAAAAAAAAAAGTTTCCTAATAATTTTTCTTTTATTATTTTTTAGGCAGTGGTATTGGGATATGAATCAGAAAGATCATACGTTGTAACATACTGTCCCTCAGTATGTAAACTGTGTGTAATTCTGAAGCAGAGATCCCACCCATCTTCCTTACATTAATTCCTATGGGAAAATTTGTTTTGCTGTCAAAACACTAACTTGCATTTCTCAGGAGTGCATGCTCAGTGAGTAGTAGGATATGCTTGTATCAGGGAATCCCCCTCTGTATAACTTAATGCCACAAAAAATGCATATTTTTATAATTCTGTTACTTATGGCTATGTAATCTGGGGAGATTTAGAAGATTTAGAAGCTGTTAAACAAGGAAAAAGACTCTATACACAAAAAACATGAGCTAAAAATAGTTCATTCAAGTTAATGGAAGACTTTGTATAGCTCATAAGACCTCTGTTTAAAATATCCATGAAGATACTACATCGTACTGATCACAATGGTATTTTAAGCTCTGACCTAGCAAAGACTTAAGGGCATGCTTAACTTTGGTTAAATCAGTAATCCCACTGAATTCAATGGGATTAAGTGATGCTCTTTTAAGTTTTTGGAGCCTAAAAGTCTTAGTGGACAACCATAACTGAAACTGGGGGAAGTGACATCAGAAGTCACACAGAAAGCTTTCTGCCCAAGTCCTGGGCTGGCTGGACTTCCTGCAGCTCCAGAGTTGTGGAGCCTTGCTGTCATTACTGTATCAGTTACTGCCCTCAGCATCAAACAGAAACAAGGCTTTCATTTTGCAGTGTGCTGCCTGCTTGGTACAAGAAATAAAAAGAAATAGATTCTATCACACCAGATTTCTCACTGGGATTACCAACAGATTAGTGCCAGACCACTACTTCAGAGGTATTGAAAAAGTGACAAGAGCTTCTAAATAAGACAGCCTTCAACATTCATTGTTAATAGGTGTATCAGAGTTTTTAGTAAGTATTTATGTAGCAGCCTCTCGGATTAGAAATCAACACTGCTGTTTCCCTTTAAAGACTGAGAAAACTCAGCTGAAGCAAAGTAAAATATTTTACCACACCATTGTTGCTCCCCTTGACCATTAGTGTTGTGGCATGCGAGCTGACAGGGAGGGTATTGATTTTTATTACTTTGAACATTTCTTTGTAGAAGAAAACCAACCAAAAGGAGTAGAAAAGAAATAATAGCAATTCTTGTTTTCTCCAACAGGGCTTCAATCTTACAAGTTTAAGCAGTAAAAGAAAGGAATAGTCTATTCCATGGCACTCTGTCCTACTAGAAGATCCACACTTCTCCATCCTTGTCATTATTTCTCTGTCTTGAAGCTATGAGGAGAGCACGTGCATCATGACAGCATAGTTTTAAACTTCTGATATCTATTCATGGCTCCTGGAGACCTTTCCAAACTCCCATTGCACTATAACACACAAAATCATGCAAGGAAAGAAAAGTACACAGAAAAGTCTGCTTCAAGTAATCTAAACTGAAGACCTCAGAAAAGCTGGTCTTGGATCCAGTAGAGAATTTGTAGTTTGTGCTAAAAGACTATTGACTATTGCGGGGTATTTCCTATATATTTGGTTCTGTCCATAATTCCATTGTTTGTATTCAGTCATTGTCTTCTGTGTGAAGAATCTCTTGGCCATTGACATTTGTTTTAGATTTCTCTCCATGTATTTTTAATCCAGAACAGCTTGATCCAAAGACACTGAAGCGAGTGGAAAGACTATCACTGAGTTTAGCGGCCTTCAGAGCAGGTCCATAAGGATCCTGATGATTAAGACAAATTTGTCTGAAAAGTCCCATGTCTATTCTACATTGAAACAGAAACCTCTGGAGTGTTTATGAGCCTGTTTCCTTTCCTTTCCTGCCTGTCTTGACTTACCTCTTGGCTGGCCTGGGCATACATGAACCTATAAATGATGGAAATGGTGCTCCAGGTGTACCTCCAACCATGCCTTGGAAGCTCACCCTATTAAAGATAGGCAATTCATCTCCTGGGGCAGTCATGGGACCATCCTTTGCAGGCAATATAGACATAGTTAATATGAGCACACCACTTCAAATGACTGTATCATCTAGCTCTATGTAACTACAGGCAAAATTGTAAATGAAATCTATTATTTCTTCCTGTATTAAATGTGCTCATGAACAAGGATTTTCCCAAACACTATCAAAACAAACATTAAGAGGAAATTTCCTGTATGGACTGTTTATATTGTAAGTATCCGAAGTTGGCTTTCCTATGCCTTCAGAAGTAGCCGCTGTCAAAGACAGGAGCACAACTGAGTACCTCCAGATATTTGATCTCTGTGGGGAATTCTTCCCTTGTTGATGTCCTCAGCTGTGTTTCCCAAAGGTTTTGGTGTGTTAAAATTTATAAACTATGCATCTTTCCTAAGTCACCTAGTAAGTAGTGGCTTTTAGACAATTAGCTTGTAACAGTAGTATCTCAAGGCCAAATCCAATACTCACACCTTGAAATGTTTGATTAGTTTTCACATGCAGCTTTTATTACTCTACTTTAAACATACAATTGTCACACATGTCATTATGAGTAAAAGATCTAAGGCAGAAGCCTGCTATAGCAACTCAATGACCCACTTAATGGGATTCTTATGTACGGTGGAATATTACAATGCCTAAGGCAGACCGCAATCACTTTCCTTTTCATAATACACGGTATTTCTGTTTTTTTTTAATGGGAGTCAGTCAGTGAAAATTGGTTCTCCTGCCTCAT
The DNA here is from genome assembly GCF_023634155.1 of Falco peregrinus. NCBI lineage: Eukaryota > Metazoa > Chordata > Aves > Falconiformes > Falconidae > Falco > Falco peregrinus. The sequence goes on from NC_073721.1 coordinate 81,866,175, forward strand.
CTTCTGTTCCTGATCTAAGGTGTAATTCAATCAACATGTCTCAGTCCTGGCCTCTAGTATTTCATACTGTTACGTGGCTCTTTAATTTCAGGCATGGAGATAGCATCCACCTCACCAAATGCTGGGTGATTGTATGTAGTTATCTGAGTGCTGTAGGTCCTCTTCGTTATAAATGGAGAGAGCTAGAAACTTCTGGTATGTGATTTATTAGCATTCCTAAAAATCAGCATTAGGATGAGTTTTCTGTTCTTGTCCATGCACTAGAAGGGATTTTTAGATGACTGTCTTTGATGTGAACACTGACATTTAGGATGTTGGATGTTGCATATGTTGAACTGAAATGCAATCTGGTGAACTTCTGTGAGGACTGCATACCATATTAAAAGGTAAAATGCAATGTTGACTTCATCTTCAAACCTGTATTTCATAGGACAGATTGCACAGGTTGGAGTTACCATTCATCATGAAGCAAAATATTGTCAGAGCACAGATGCCAGAAGGGTGGCAGACAAACACCAGATGAGGATCTGGCCTCCCTTCTCTGCTGTTTTGGCAGAGTAAAGCCTTACTGGCCAGCACAGATGAGCTGCTTTAAAAGTTTTATGATTTTCTGAATCAGAAGAGGCTATATGGCCCACAGTAACAAATAAATGGAAACAATAAGATGCGGATGACAGAAATCTGCCTATTCCTGGCTATCTGGAGTGTATTTAATATTATATCATCCCCTTATTTCATGTGATCACAACTAAGGTGGAACCACTGCTTTCTTTTATGGCCTTCCCCTTTGAAGGATGACTGCAAAAAGAGGGAGGAAACATAAATCAGGATGCCTTAATAAGTAGTACTCCATAATAAGTTGGTGAGACTTTTTTTTTTTCCTTCTGTATGTAGGCACAGAGTAAACAGGTTAGTCATTTTAAGATTCTTTTATAATGTCACAGTGCTCAGTATGATTAACTGGAGATTAAATTTGGCAGACAGCATGTTCATAACATGATCTAATCATGTTTGGTAGTGTGGGGAGGGAAATAAAGAAACTGGCTGAGAGGATTGCTTAAAAATTGGCAACCTTGCAAATACTGTAACTTCTCTATGGAAATCTCAACAGAATAATGAGCCAGCCAGCTTTTCTGAGTCTGTCTAAAATTTTTCCTTTCAAAATATTTGTGCCTGAATGATAATGGATGACTTCTATTACTGGATGCATCTTGCAGTGCACTTCAGGACTGACCTGAAGTATCCTCTGCTATTTCCTTATTGGACTACAAACTGCCCTGCCAAAAAACCTCAATCCTCAATCCCTCCTTTTCTTTCAGTCCTAGGGTTCATAGGTCTGTTAGAATAGTGTCAAACAAACACAGTCAGGCCAGACAAGATTGAGTATTCTCTCTGTATAGGTTCTGCCTCCAGAAATGACCAGGACCATCTATTTCAACAGATACAGACAGTAAACTCATTGGGATAACCTGTTCCAGCCCACAGTTCTGTCCTGTTCTTCACTAATAAGGACTAACTCAACTCCTAAAGTATTTATAGCTTAGCAATTACACTCCTTGCCTCTTGCTATCTGCATATATGTCTAATACCCCTTTTAAACTTGCTAAGATTTTGCTCCCAGAAGTGTGCAGTGGAAATGATCCATTACCTAACTACATGTTGCACCAAGAATCATTTCTCTGGTCAGATTTGAACTGGCCACCTTCTGCTTCACTGAATTACCCTTTTGTTCCTAAAAAACAAGGCAAATACGTAAACCATAGCTCTCTAACATTTTCTTTATTCAGCAGGTTACTATTTTTTGGTAAGACAATTCTCATGTTGTTTTTTTTTAATTGCTACCAAGACCAGTTCAATGTTTTTTCCCTGCCTCTCCCCTTTTCCTCTCTATCCTGTAGTCCTACAACATCCATGTGAAATGCAGTGATTGGGATGAGGGGAGTATCCTACAGGGGCCATCCCACTGATTAGATCAAACCATCACATTGTTCTCTTGACCATGCTCTCCTCCATCCATACTTACTGGTTTTCTTAGATGCAGCTGCCACTGCAGCTACCACCTCTTAGGCCCGTGCAGAGCAGGATCCAGCTCAGTTGCTTGAGCTGACATGGCTAACCTACAACCCTGAGAAGTGCAGGGGTAATTTGCTCTTCTGATGCTTGTATTGAACTCTGCTTGTTGTATTGTCTGCTTCCCTAGACCCTTACTTAGACTATGCTTGGGCCCTTTGCAGGTTCCTCATAGACATCCTTGGGCTGGACTGATCAGCTTAACCTTATGCTATCTGCCACAGTTGCTAGGTCTCAGCTCACACCTCTTTAATATGTGTATTAAACTACATATGGCTTCACATCCATGTTAGAATAGATCCATGTCAGACACCTCACTACACCTATGTTGTCAGGTACAAGAAAAAAAAGTTCATTCCTACTCTTTCTTCCTACCTGTCAGGCAGCTTTGACCCATATACTTTGTTTCTCAGCCATGAGAGTTTAAATTTTATTCCTGTCCTTCTATAAGGCACATCAGAAGGGGCTGCAGGGAAGTCTGAGCTATGGCAAGCAGCTACCCTTCACCTACTGCTTTACTGTCATGTAAATTTACTGGATTTCTGCTTTGCAATGCCCTTTGCTATTCTGAGTCCACAGCTCCTCACAGCATCAGCACAGCTACCAGTATCATCTGTTGCAGCCTCAGATGGTTCCTGCTGAACTTCTGCCTTCACCTGTGCAATTCCCCATTATTTACTGTCAAATATGCATGCAGCCCTGTTGGTATGAGTGATTGATGTGAGTATTGCCTAATTTTGATCACAGGAATCATTATTTTCTTTATATTGCTTCATGCCCTTTCCCCCCATATGATCAAATATGCAGGCATTAGGTCCCATAGCAACATCACTATGAGGTGTTTGAAATTTTTGCACCAAAAATACTGCTTATATTACAACAAGAAATAATAGCACTGCTGTCACCAAAGAATGATTCGTCATTCTGTAAAGCTTTGGCAACGTGACAAAGGGCAAATGTTCAGGAAAAGAGAACATTTTCCCAGTGTTAGTAAAATGTTCAACAAAATAAATATGAACTCCCTGGAGATCACAGGCAATGAACATCTAATTTCAGCCTCCACAGAAATACATCATTGTTTCTTTTATTCTTTGGAGCTCCCCAGAATAAGAAATGTATTTATGGAAGATTAATCTCTAGATAGTGGGTTTCCCATGAAAGGCATTTACCTTTTCTGTACTCTCTTCAGAAACTAGCACATGGGTGTTCTGAGTATTAACTGCCAGAGAGTTATTTGGTCTGGGATACAGCCTTGGCCACACACTGTTGGAGAGATTCTTTTAGCATTGCAAATTGCCTTTGATTTACCCATCTCACCTGTTGTGTAAAATAGCTTTTAATTTATGGAATACAGAACTAAATAGGTGCTGGGCCAGCATGACAGCATTCTGTGGGTACCTAAGGCAGCAACCCTGCTTTGGAGCAGGTGCTTCAGTCCCAAGCATGAACCCTGTTTCCAAAACTGCTCTGCTATGGAAAGTGGACCTAGTCAGCCTCTCAACAAGTGCCTGAAGGAAGTGAAGGTATCAGCCATTAAACCGTACTGATAGCCTGCCTAAGGGAAACTGGGAGAATGGGCTGGCTACAAGTGTTCATTAGCTCCTCCAGCTTCTCTGCAAGAGAGAAAGAGCAAGTGGAAAGTGGAAGGTGCCTAATATCAAAGCAAAAGGGCAAGATGTTGGTGATATGCTGTATAAAACTGAGCAATTCACAAAGGACAGGAAATCGTAGCCAGTGAGAGGATCAATGAAATGTTTTCACAGCAGGAGGTCTTCTCCTAATATGTGGGAATAGACAATCAAAGCAAGCTGTTCTGTAGCAATGAAGAGAAGAGTGAGAGAGAGAGAAACACCATGACTGAAGAACAAATTAATTTTCATTCATTGTTCAAGTGAAATGCCTGTCAGAGAAAGCTAAGACACAGGCATTTTTCACTACTTTGTCCACTACTTTTTTGTTCTTTTGCTTTTATTTAAGTAAATCATTGTATTCTGCAAGTTTTTACATCCAGAGTGTTTACTTTCCCTGTCATGAGAGTTACACTATTATCCCAAACCCTCCAAGCAGAAATACTGGGAAGAGATGCTCCTATTCCTGTACCCCACAGGATGGCAGCAGCAAAGATGCCAAAGATGCACTTCCATAAGGGCACTTGGGGCACAGCGGCAGTCTGCTGAAGAGGGTAACACAGCATCTCTACAGGCAGTGCCCTCAGACAGCCTAGGGCCTCTTACGGGATTGCTCAATCATGACCTGGTGACTGGCTGGTATGAGGAACTGCACCAGACACAAGCAACTCCATCCTACGGTGGAACATAAACAGTCAAAAAAGCTCTCAAACAGATGCTTATCTTCATAAAGATAATGTTTACAATTGAATGGGTCCTTAAATGCTTTCTTGAATGGGGGTGAACTGAAATGTGTTCACAAGCCACAGCTGTTGCACTGTCCTGAATGGAAAAAATGTCTTATCAAGTTCATAATCAGGTTTAAATGAACTATCAAACGTGAGGCTTGCTAAGTTTTCAGATGTCTCCAGAAGTGTAATTACCTTATATTCCTGGCGTAAGGGATTAGCTGCTGGTTTTTTCTTATCCTTTGCTATTTCTGTCCTAACTCAGCCTCTTTAAACGTATTATCCTTGTGTAACAGAGGGAAAAGACATGATTAAAATCACATGGCTAATAATATGGCACAGTTTTCAGTAGGAGGAAAATTACTGATTAGGCCAAGTGATATAGCTGGAAAAAACAGACAAGCTTTCAAGCACAAGCATGAGTGATCCCAGAAGCTTGTCAGTTTTTCCCAGCTACATTATTTGGTATAACGAGAACTATTTCCTCTCTGTGAACTGACTTGTATGAATCCTCTGGGGGCACAACGTGGAGAATGCACTGGGACCAAGGAAGCCCATTGAAGTGTCCGTAGCGTCCCACTTCATAAACTGTCATAGCCTTGGCTGAAAAGTGCCATGTTGTTATCTGGTTGCCTTGAAATCACTCTTAATTCAAGCTAGAATAAGATCAGTTACAAATAAAAGTATTTATTCATGAGATCCAAAATAGATAATGTTGTCACAAAATTTGTAAGATGTAAAGGTGAAGCAATGGAAGGAAAAAAAACCATCTGAGATTCAATAGGGAGGGGACTCCTCCTTATGCGCTCCCTCTCTCCCTTTTTCTCTGCCTTTCTCCCAGTAGTTCATTTCAGCTTTTTCCCATGCTCAGTTGGCAGGGGTGGTCTCTGTCTGTATGCCTTTCACCTCAGCACTAACCCACAGGAGGACCCAGCTGGACAGATCATGACAGCTCTCAAGCCTTGTCTCCCCTCGAAACCTTCCAGGGGGTGCAGGCACATGTGATCCCTCTTTCTGAAACTAGTTTATTTCTTTTCTATCCAGGCAGGAGCCTGATCATTCTTCATTAAAATATGGGTTGCTTGACTTTCTTGGGGACTTAAACATCTCTGCAATGGACCAGGTGTTATTTTCCATTCTTTTCTGACCACTTGCCCATGCATTTTGCTTCCTTCCACATCCTCCCACTGCCATACACGTGACTCTGCAGTCATGACCTTACACTGAACTCCATATTTCATAGTGATCTGTACCTTAACAAGTGTGCTTGATATCAGCATCTCTGTGGGTTAACTGTATACATCTCCTGACTGGATTTTAACTAAAGCAGGCATAAAGGCAATTAAGCTTTTTATGGCAATGGTGGATTTAGGGTTATTGACTGTGAGTATCTTTCTTCTAAACATACTCAAATAAGTGTCCTTCCCTCATGCCTCATAACGATTAATAAATGCTTTCTCACAGCTCTGAACAAGGAGGTGATGGCTGTGTCTCATTTTTTTACCTGAGGGGCTGAGACAGGTGAGCTGAGAGATTCAGCTGAGGAGTGTATTTGTTTCCATGGTCCAAAATGAGACACTTAGGTTTTTTGTTTCTTTGTTTCTTTGCTTTTAAATTCTGTTGTTTCTTCTAACAGTACCAGAGCAGACTCACATTGGCTTCTGCTACTGCTGCCATTGCCCAGCTGGTCAAAGCTTGGGATGGCGAGTGAAGAACATGGAAAAATCAAATGCAAATAGCTGAAAAGCTTGGGTAAGGAACTCAGATGAAGTGTTTGGGTCTTCCGTGCCACTCTGTAACAGAACTGTGGATAAAATCTGCAGGATTATGCTTCTTTGAGCAGAAGGAACCCTCCTTCTCTTGTATTCCCTGATTTAATTCTCTGCAACACTGCTAATTTCTGCAGGATGTAAGGCAGAGGTCTGACTACTTCACTCCCTTGGTAAAACACCATAAGGCAACATCTGGCAAAGCTTTCCCTGTGTGTTGTTTTGTACAAGATATGCAAAGCAATAGGTAGAAATGGGTGTTTGGATGATCACCTTTGTTCAGGACTTTCAGTGCTCCCAGAAAATCCTGCTGTCTGAACAACCAATGTTTTGGGTTTATTTCATTACTTTAAACATTCTGGGATGTTTAAAGCCCTGAATCAGTTGCAAGGTCAGCTTCTCAAGGCTGAGGAGGAGACACACAGCTCGGCTGCTTGCCACTTGGTGACTCTTCAGCTGGAAACACCTGCCTTGACTGCGGCTCTTTTCTGATATTTCCTGAGCTATACGGAGAAGCAGAAAGGTGAAATGGCAAAAGGAAGTGCAAAATGAGTCTGCGCTCTTCTTGTTCCTTTTCAAGACAGATAAAAAAAGTCCTGAAAAGTGGGACTTTTTCTCCCTCTCAAAAAGTCTCTGTTCTCTTCTTGTTTTCAACCTTTGAAGCATTGGAAAGGTCAAGGCTCATCCTCACTGCTTTTTCTTGTGAAAATGCATGGATATCTGTGATATTTGTTTTATAGGGCAGACTGAGCTGAATCTTTAGCAAATTGGTATTTTTTTCTCCAGCTGTCTATAGGGCAGTTGCATTAACAAAGTACTAACAAAACCAGCATTTTAAACAGCCTAGATAAAACAAACTCTCTCTTAGCTATTCATGCTGTACATTTATCACAGTTATCATAATCCTATTAGTTCTCAAGCTGTCCAGAGACTCTATCAGGAAAAACAGTAGAGGCAAGATCTGAAATTTTCCCGTACAAAGTACCTGCTGATAAGTTCTCCCAAAACATCTGTAAAATAAAACACTTTCAGGCTTTCTTTAGAGCTAGAAAAGGAAAGAAAAGACATGGACCCATTTTTTTCCTCCCTTGAGATCATCTCAAAAAGCTGGGAAAAGAACCGAATTTAATTCAAATAAGCTTGACAACTCTTACCAGGATGCCATGGCCGAGGCTGGCCTCACAGTCATGGCCACCCATTTTGAACTTTGACACTGATGACAGCCCAGTCACTGCAGTGCAAGAGCCAGCAAAGCTAAGTGCCAGATCCTGCACTTGGGTCATAACAGCCCCACACAGTGCTACAGGATTGGGGAAGAGCAGCTGGAAAGCTGCCTGGAGGAAAAGGACCTGGGGGTGCTCATTGACGATGAGCTGAACATGGGCCAGCAGTGTGCCCAGGTGGCCAAGAAGGCCAACAGCATCCTGGCTTGTGTCTGAAACAGTGTGGCCAGCAGGGCAAGGGGAGTGACTGTCCCTCTGCACTCAGCACTGGTGGGGCTGCACCTCAAATACCGTGTTAGTGTTTGGGCCCCTCACTGCAAGAGGGACATTGAGGGGCTGGAGTGTGTTCAGAGAAGGGCAACGGAGCTGGTGAAGGGTCTAGAGAACAGGACCTATGAGGAGCAGCTGAGGGAACTGGGGTTGTTTAGTGTCGAGAAAAGGAGACTCAGGGGAGACCTTATCGCTCTCTACAACTACCTGAAAGGAGGTTGTAGCGAGGTAGGTGTCAGTCTCTTTTCCCAGGTAACAAGAGACAGGATGAGAGGAAATACCCTCAAATTACAGCAGAGGAGGTTTAGATCGGATATTGGGGGAAAAAAATTCACAGAAAGGGTTGTCAAGCATTGGAACAGGCTGCCCTGGGACGTGTTTAAGTCACTATTCCTGGATGTATTTAAAAGACATGTAGATGTGATGCTCGGTGACATGGTTTAGTGGTGGACTTGGAAGTGTTAGATTTATGGTTAGACTCAATGATATTAAGGGTCTTTTCCAACCTAAATGATCCTACGATTCCTTGATGCTCAGAGTATACCGATTTCTCCTGCTTTGGGTTATTAGGCTGCTTTCCAGATACAAGAGGCACACAGCTCACATAGTGAAAAACAAAAGCCTTTCAGTCTTCCAAAGATGTTCATCTGAATAATAAAACCTTTATCCCACTGACTATTATTTCAAAAATGCTGGTTTCTACTTCATGCAAAATGTGTCAGGGTTGCATCAGGAAATAGTGTCACAGATTTCCATTGCATCTGGAGAAGTACTCTATCAATGCTTAATACAGACAGAAGCTGTTCACATGTATATGAAATAGGCAGGCGAGTGAGGCTGAGAGCACTGGCACTATGTTGTCCTCTAGGAGCTGCCATATGATGAGAGCCCTAGTCCTGAACAGAGCTGTGTGAAATGCGCTCAGCTGAAATGCAGAATTGCATGGAATTAATGTTACACACTTGAAACTGAGCAGTCTGGTCAAAAGGATCCCTTCGTCTGGGATGTACCTGGCCCCAGTTCTGAGGAAACTTGGATGAAATAATGAAAACCATAAACTGCTTGTTGTTGATGTTGTTGTTGTTTTTTAACTTGGAAATTGCTGAAACTTGGGGAACACGACTCCACTGAGACAGAATCCAAAGAAAAAGATTGTCATTATTCTCATTTACCCTTGTACCCACTTCTTCATGATGCTTTGCCAGGACACACACTGAGAAGTTTAACAAGTCCTTGAATGAAGGAACACAACTCTCTTTCTTTCTGTACTATGAAAGCAGATATATTTTGATGTGACACCAGAGAGAGTTATTCAACAATGATGTTCTTTGTACAAATGAGAGACTTTGTCCAAGAGGAAGATGGCTGTGATGCTGATAAAGCTAATAATCTGTAACTTCTATATGATTTTTTCCTCCTCAAACATCTAAGGACTTCACAAAGGAGGGTATTCTTATCCTGTCATTATAGAAAAGGGGAACTTATACAACAAGAAATGAAGGAACTAGTCCAAGATCCAATGGTAGATCAGGGGGAAATAAATAACCACTGTCCTGTTCCTGTCCCCCATGATTAGCCTGCCCTGTGAAACACACTGAAGCCAGGAGTTACTTCCTCAGTCTGCTCTTCAGAGGGAGGAATCCACACAGATGAAATTTCATCTTCTCCCTCTCACTGCTGCTGCTACTCTTTATCTCCTCTTGCCACCCTGGCACATGTTTTCTCCAAACCCTGAGCAGCCTGGACACAGAAACAACATCACTAAGAGAGGGCAGGTTTGCTGTGAATTTCCTTGCTTGGCTGCTCTGCAGCCAGTGCTCCGAGTAGTGTGCTACACAAACGTCATGTATTACACATATGCAGGGGCAGTTCACATCACGGACGCTGTATAGCCACAGTAGTCTTGGTGTGTTGCAGTCGACTGTCCTGTCTCCAGAGCAGCAGATGTTCAAGCCATATGTCTCCTCCTTATGATGCTTCACAGCCTGGGACAGGCTCACAGCAAGGGCATTGGGGTAAGGACAAGGACAGTGGGGAAATGTGATACTGCCTTACAGGAGGAGAAAACCAGAAAACTGGCCAGTCCAGGGAAGACTTGCTCAGAGCAGCTGAATAAAAAAAAGGTACAGTCACTTGCCCAAGACTCGGATGTCACTGCCATTGGCTGCTGAGAAATTTCATTTTAAAATTAAAAAAACAGTTAAACACACAATGGAGAATTGCTCCATATTTTACAAGGAAATAATGCCTGTCTCACAAAGATGACTTCCAAATTATTATACATACATCATTAGAAGGCAGCAGCTCCTGGAGCTCAGAAATCCAGGCGCTGAGCCTTGCAAGGGGTTGTGCTGCAAGGGAGCCGCCTGTCAATACCTTACACTGCAAGTTCACCCAGTGAATACATGGAATACATGAATACATGAATACAGTGAATACATGGAAGTAGCTTCACCAGGTCTCAGTTCAGGTTGAAGACTCATTATAGCAGATGCTGTACATGCACACAGGACAGATTCCTTGCCCAGATGGGTCATGGTCTCTCTGGCATAGACACTTCAGAGCTTGAAGGCATAGTGAAAAGGGGTGCCTTGTCAAGAATCTTAAAGGAACTTCGTGGCAGAAGTGCAAACACATTAAATTCAGATCTGCTGAGCTGAAGCCTCTGTCCTGATTTCAAAAGCCCCTGCCTTCTACTGAGCATTTTCAGACTACTTACCTGTCTTTTCCTCTCCAGCTGTTTACTGGAAACTTCTGTGCTATGATAGTTAGAGATTCAGATCCACAAAGGAAATAAAAGAAACAAGAAGAACCTCTTTTCGGCTACTCTGGATAGAAGTCAGAAAGTTTACATATGGAAATTATCTGTTTGCCAGGGATTTAGGGGTTGAAGGGAGACCCGTGAAGTGTCGTCTCTAGGGCCAGGATAAACTGGGACAAAACCCAGCATATCCTGAACTCATACATCATTTTCAACAGGGAGCTGTCAGTTAGCACAGAGAGAGGAGAAAAATGTCACTGGAGAAAAATTTCTGCTCTTCAGGGAAGAGAGGAATCTCTCCGTGACTCAAGAGCGGATGGCTTGGCAGCAGCAGCTCAGCCAACTCCTATCACTGCATTAACAAATTACACAGATATGCTCCCTCCTTTGTATTTACAGCACATGACTGGAAAGAAGGCTCAGGGAAAAAAGGGATAATGTAAGAAGAGCTCAGCTTGTCAGCTGAGTGGCCAGAAGGGATTCTGATGAAAGCCAGCAGCCTGCAGCAGAACACTGCCTATCTACCTCTACTGGTGCATATACCTTGCTGTGCAAGGGCATAGAATCCCATTTCCTCATCCCAGATAAAACACAGCATTAGAAACTACTGATATTTCCCTCACTCTAATTCCCAGTGCTTAAATTAATGCTGAGCCTGTATCTTTAAGCCCTGTTTGTTGTTCCTCTTGTTGCCATAGCATTTAGTGTTTCCATGTTGGAGATTTCCTTTTTTTTTTTTCCAGACATTACCCCATCAGCACAATTCCAGACCTGGGATTCCAGCCACTTTTGGCTAAAGGGAAACTCATTTTTGTTGCTATAAAAATATCAAGCCATGTAAATGCCTGTGTCTAGGAATAGCAGCACAACTGAGAGTGAATGAGAGAGGAGAGGAAGAAGCACACAGACCCCTGTGCATCTTATCTCATTCCTCTGAGTCAACCTGTCCTCTCAAGGACAGGGAGAGGAATGGGCCTTTGCCATTCTCTGGTACATTAGCAATCCCTATGGCTTTTTTTTTTTTTGGTGTTAAGGATGCTTGCCTCCAGGTTTGCCCCTGCAAGAGAGGTGGCCAAGGCCAGTGTGCCCCACCTGAAGCACTGACCCATATAAAGGGGGCTGGTCTGAGCCAGAGCTGAGAGAACATGTCACCCACTCAAGAATACAGTGACTCAAAGACAAAATAAATTGCTCAGTTTGGGCTTGATCCAAAGTCCAAGACGTTAGAAACTCAGCCAGCCCTTTAAGAGGTGCTGGTCCACCGTTTGCCCCAGCTTGTCACTAAGGTCTTTGCTGGCATGCAGTGGATGTTAGGAGGAAGTGTGACACCAGAGACCCTTCCTTTGCTACATCCCACCTTTGCAGCCTGAATAAAACTGGAGTCAAGTCTGCTCTCTGTCCACAGGGATGAGAGAGATCAAGGGTCCCTCAAGAGTCCAGGAGTGACCAGTGTAAGAGGAGACCTAAGACGAACCTTCTGAAGTGAACTATCTTCTCCTGAATACCAGAGGGTTCAGAGGGAAATTTTGGCTGGGTAGAATGTAAGTGCTGTGTTGCTCCTTGTGCTGGACTCCTGCAGCATCTGCAAACCCCAAGAAAACAATGGTGTGGAAAAGATACGGCAATACCTGCAAAACACAGATCCCAGATATTAACACTGCCCTGAAATCACTGCACTGGTCTGAGCCTCTGGTTGTCTAGCTCGAAAACAGAAGTAATGAATGGATATTTAATCGTCTTAGTACAGTGTCTGCTGTTACAGGGATGGAAAATATGAGCTAAGCACAAAGTACCACTAACATTAAGCTATTTCTTACAGCATTGTTAACACTGCTTTCTGCAAATCATTGCTGTTGGCTCACACTGGCAATCAAATTATGCTGCACAAAGTGCCAATCTGTTACATTGCAGCACAGATTGAAAGAGTAAGATAAAATACGCTAGGGAATACGGCATGAAGTTTTAAGTAGCTCTAAGTAGCAACTACTGCTAATGATTAACATTATACATTTCACTAAATTACATTGAAATAATAAAGCATTTCAGCTACCTTATTAAGTCATATTGTAATATATCAGAAGCAGCAAAGCATGTTAAGAATGTATCAGGAAACTACATTAAAATTTCAAAAAATTTGAAAAGTGGGGAAACAAATTAAATTTGAAGTAAAATTGTGATGCTAACGCAAACATTTTTGACAGTGGATTTTTTTTTTTTTTAATTTTGGACACTTTTTTCGTTCAAATTCTGTTCATAAGCCTCATGGATTTTGAGGAGAAGGAAATCCAAGATAATTCCTGGAACTTTTCATGAGACTAAAATGGGAAGTGTCATGCCAAATTCAAACAATTTTCCTGGTTTCTACCCACTTGTGTTTTCTTGTGGTTTTGGATTAATACTTCCTGTGTAATACTCAAGGGTTATGTTGCTGCACCGGGAAAACCCCTAAAAGAAAGTAATTTAAATAAAGTGCTTTTTGGCCATACTACCACTATTTATTTTTATTAGGATTAGAAGTAGTATCTTTTTTGTCCACTTTGCACATGAAAGGAAAAAATGTTTCTGGTAAAGTGGAAACTAGTTAAATCCTCTGGGTGAAAGTCTCTCATTTGGGCTTTCTTGAAAGCCCAGGAGAAAAGAAGGCTAATGACAGCAGCAAGACTGAGGGAGGTGGATAAATAATGATTAGGGATGTAGGAAACGTTGATCAGCTATGCCATTCCTCAGCAAGTGGGACTCCCCAAGCCTCGCCAGCAGAGCACTGTGTAACCATGCAGAAACTTGCTGCAGCAGTTGTGAAGAGCCACTGCTCTGAAAAAAGCACAGGCAAGTGTTCTGGCTTCCCTGTGGAGACTCTTCAGCAGAGGCTGATAAGCTCTGGCATAGCACAAAGCAGATGTACAGCACAGCAAGGTTGGGCAGCTCAGACAAATGACTGGTGGACACCACCTGACCTTCCCAACAGATCTCCAGCCAACATTTCTGTTACCTGAACAGTTGAAACCATTGTCTCTCTCTAGCTTCACCAAGATCCACAAAGAAGTCTGTTCAACTGGCCAACAATGAGCACAAGTAAACTAGTGAAGACTGAGGGGTAAGTAAGGCGATCTAGACCTCCTGTTCCAGGCTCCCTGGCTATTAGTGAACCTGTCCATTTCCAGGCAAGTCAGATTAAAGCTTGCAGTAAATACCAAGGGGGATATAAAATGTCGCGACGGAGGGAAGACACAGTCACTCAATATGAGTGATCAGCAGACTTCGTTTATTGTCTCTTACAGTCACCTTTTATGCCTTCTTATAATTAGCTCATACATATTACAAAAGTTAAGCTCATTATTGGTTAGTTGCCTAAATACCAAGCCCGCCCCTAGTTTCTCTTCTGTAGTTATCTGTTCCCACCTGCAACATTCTTTTCCCACCGAAATCTTCCTGTTATTGTGTAACAAGAACAGCCAAAGACAGTGTATTTTTGCTTTACTTCAGATAAGCTGAGAGCGATGTGTGTTTTTGTCCAGCCAGCTGGACTATGTCTATGTGACCCTTTTCAGCTAGCCAGTTATCCACAATAAAATATTTCTAAAATCAAGATGCACATTCAAGCAATGCTGTGTGACACTGCCCAGCAGAACTGCGATTGTGAAAATCAAATCACAACTTGAGAGGGGAAAAACTTAAGTTGCATCTAAAATTCTAAAGTTGATTTATAAGGATCCTATAGAGGATCCTAAAGAGGATCCTAAATAAAGATCCGTGACAGATGGAGTTTCACAAAGATTAGAGACATAAAACTATGTACTGAAACAGCACATAGGGAATCCTTAGCTCAAGTTTCTTATTAGGGTAGGGTTCCTGACTTACTGCAGCCCTGGATATACCTTCTCTTCCCTGAGCTCCCTTCTGTACATGCCAGGCTAAAGATTATTTCTGTTCTTACCTACCTGCCAGCCAACCTAATTGCCCAGCTAATTGCCCCCTCACTAGCCAAGTGAGGGGGGAAATTTTACCCAAGTTAAATTCAGTGTTTGGATTTTCACCAATAGAAACATCTTGGAAATTTAATAGCACAACTATTATCCTATGAGCAACGAGCTTTCCTGGAGCAAAGATTGATTCCATCTTCTGTTTTATTTTAAAGATCCAGACCCCAGATGATGGTGTCTTTTTGCCAGTTACACTCCTGTCAGCACAGTAAACTGCATCCAAGAATACAGAATGTCAAAGGCTCTGAGCTCCAAGAAATGTGTCAGAAGGCTCTTGGCTCCCCTTGGCTTCTGACACAGCGCCCATGCACACAGAAGGCAGTCACTATCTCATGTCAAAGCTGACATCCCAATCTGCAGAGCTCTCATCATGAGGATTGATTTTGATTGTGTGGTTTTGACTTTCCCACACACACTGATAGCCCCATGTGCTGCAAACTCAAATTCTGTGCGAGCTGCATGTGGCAGAGGCACGATCCAAATTACTGTTCTGTTTGTTCATAAAAGAACCTGACCACCCTTGGTTTTGTGACTCCTTTTAGCTCAACACCTTGGTGACTAAACACTGTTTTCATGTGCCTTTTGGATCGTTGACTTCATTTCATCCAGGGTGGGGAAGGATTCTTGTATAGACAAGTTTTGGGACAGCTGAGCTGTTTACTGCTATGTTGGTATTCTGACCACCAAGCCCTATTGAAAACAATAAATCTCAGAATAACTTACATTTAAGTCGAAACTCCCAGTGGTACATTGACAGCACTTTAATTACTTTGGACATTTCAGAGCATTTGACCATAAGCAGATTCAACCTTGACATTTTAAGATAATAAAGCAGTTATGATGGGTGTTGCACATTAAATATTATTTTGTTTCTTGAGCAGAATTCATAATATGAACCTATCTGAGCTTGTCACAGCTGTAGTCTTCAGTACAGCATTAGCATCATCCTCATGGTGCATATGTAACCTAGTGAATGTTGTGTTTGCTTTGGCTTTGGCAGCAGGAGGCAGGAAGTTCTCAAAGTCCTCATGTGGGCTCCTGAGTACTGCAGCTCCTGGTGGGATGATATGCAGAAGGAAGGTCCAAGGTCTTCACATAGGCTTTGTCCTTGTCGTCCTTCGCCTTAGCAGGCAAAGGAGAGAGCACCAACAGTCATTTTATGTAATTGCTTTAGGTTGCCTGTCCGTACAGTGGCATAGCACTGCAGTACAGAATGCTGAGAGGGTTCATGGTGATGCAAGTCCTACTAAGCTGAATTCACTCCATGTTGATGCTGAATTTGAGGAACCGTGTAAAAGGATGATTAGAGAAATGCAATGTACTTCATACACTTGGTTCTGTCCAAGAGTAAGAAGCTTTTGGTATAGAGCTTGTGAAGGGACCTGTAATGGCTGTATCTGCCTTGGTGATTCCAAAATCCTAATGCAGACCCTAAAGACAATCTTTAATGTAAGGACACAGAGACAGAGAGGGGTGCAGGTGGTCCTGGTGATCTGAACTGGGGGGGTTGACACAGCCCACATGCCCATGCAGCTGCTTTTCAGCCTGGAGATACGCAGGACCAGCTCAGCTCTTCCACACGACTACTTACCATTTCTTGTGGGGCAGATTACATTAAGATGCATCTCTAGTGCCATTCCGTATCTGAGGAAGCTTGGATGTCTGTTCAAATCCATCTCAAAGCTTAAAAAAATAAATGTATATTTTCTTCATGATGCTTTTGTTTGTTTGTGCTGTCTCCTGTTATCTCCCTTGTCTGCTTTTTGTGACTCAGTGGAAAATCATCTCCTGTGATGGCTAACAAACAGCAGGAGGAAGGGAGAGCTCACTTCAGTAACTCATGACTATGATTATTTTTTTCTTCTTTGGGGGATTTAGTTTATGACTCTCACTAAACTGTTTACAGAAAGTTCAACAGCTAGGCAGAAAGTCATTTGCAAGGAAACTGGGCTAAATTAAAGCAAAAATGTTCGTTGGTTTCCCAGAGGAAAAAGAGCTCTTCTCTCTAATGTCTGTGCTGTTCTTCCTTTCCACCCACATATTGGGGAAGTACAAATGCGATAACAGGGAGCTGAGCAGGGATGAAGACTGCATGAACTGTAGCTGATCTGGAAAATGAGGAAGCTCATTTATTGACCAAAACTTTTTGCTTTTTTCCAATCATTAGTTTGAGATCAATGAGAAGGGCACAGTCCTACACAAATCAGGAGTTACATGAAATGACAGCGTATAGCAACAACAAAAGTAATAAAATTCCTCTAATGCATTGACTTCCCTGGGTGTCCACCAGCTCCTCCCAGCTCTCAAGGAGGACTCAAAGACCTCTTTAGACATCCTCAAATAACATAGCTTACAGCATCCCATTCTGCAAGTGGAGAAACTAAGGCACAGGCAGGCTAAGTGGCTCACCCAATGTTGCACAGTGGAAATGCAGTAGAGCCAGCGGCAGAAACTAGCACCTACTTTACCTGTCATGCCAAACTATTGGATGCAAGACAGACTGAGGGACAGACTCACTCTTATGCTTTTGTATTTCATCATTCCTGATAAAAGACACACTTTGTGCAGCACATGGTAAACGCACAACATGGACCCTCATACACTGCTCTTAAAATCGGCTGCCAGGAGCCCTAAACATGTCTCAGGCTTTTGGAGGAAGAGGAGCAGCACCTCTTTCCCCAGTGAGGTGGAGGAGGCGTATTCTACCAGAATACATGTTAGAATGTACAGCCCAACTACAGTAGAACTGTAAATCATATCTTTGTTTTGTAGTTTTACAGCCTAAGGTTCCAGCCACTAACCAGCGTTGCTCCTCACCGCTGCGCTGTTTAGTGGCCAGCTTTCCCCAGTGAGGTGGAGGAGGCGTATTCTACCAGAATACATGTTAGAATGTACAGCCCAACTACAGTAGAACTGTAAATCATATCTTTGTTTTGTAGTTTTACAGCCTAAGGTTCCAGCCACTAACCAGCGTTGCTCCTCACCGCTGCGCTGTTTAGTGGCCAGCCACAGGCTTTGCAGGCTGAGGAACCAAGTATTGCTTGAGGCCAGTTAAACTATGCAGTAACTGAAATGATTTCCTGTTTATAGATAAAGTGTTTGGATTTCATTTAGGGTCAAAATACATTTTGATTTAACAAAAGCATTATGGTATTTTTAATAAAACCAATTGAACAGAAAAATGTTTATGGTGCTTAGCTATTGGGCAGATTCAGTTCCTGATTGCAGTCCTTAACCTCTGAAGGGTGCTTTCCCAGTTCCTTTTAAATCACATGCGGTAACTATGGCTGCTTCTGACTCTTTATTCATTCCTTAAGAGAATGCTAGTTAAATACCAGATAAGTAAATATGTAATCAATGAGACATTTATTGAATGTTAATGCTGTGTTTAATAAGGCTTAGAAACTTAAATGGGTCACATTAAGATGTAGAGGGTGCAGAAAGGAAACTTCTCAATGTCACCAACACTAATCACAAAAAAATCATGGGCAGGGACCTTCAAAACTGGGACATTTTCATGACTCAGGTGTTGGGGGGGGGTGTCTTTTGTTTCCTGCTTCTCAGCCTGTCAGCAAAGGGTTCCTGACAGGGAACACCTCCACTGCAGAACAGACCATGGTGTAGGGTTCACTGCAGTTACAGAGACATGAACTGCTAAGTCCACTTGAGTCCTAATTTGGGCTAGTCATGCAAGTGTGGCAGTATTCCTGTGCTAATAGCCTCAACCCGGGCTTCTGAGCTCAGACAGGGAGCCTAGCTAATGCAGCTAGATCACATGCAGGCTCAGCTGGCTCACCTTCAGACACTTTGGCTGTCCTTACATACATCAAGGTAGACCCTATTTATTTTCTTCAGTGAAGAGTGAGAGTGTCAGTCAATAACTTGATCTCAACAGCTGGAATGTGTAGAAAAAGTGTTACAATGCGAATTGCAGCCACAGTCAGTGCTCCCAGCAGAGATGCCGGCTGGATAGAACTAGGAAGGGGCACAAATCTCATCATTTGAGTTACTTAAAATTGGACGAAACCAGTCCCTAGAGAATGTGGAGAAGGAAGACTCCCCACAAGAAAGGCAAGAGCCTTACTGTGGCCTGATGCAAAAGACAGTACTGTCACCTGAGGTAAGACCATACCTGTCCTCAGCAGTACACTTGCTCCACATATGTGGCTGGAGCCCATGGGGTGCTGATGTATATGCACTGCTGGATTGCATGCTATTGTACAGCCCTAAGTGACTGACTGTCGGGCCAGGGATGCCCCTATGTGCAAGCTACAGGCTCCCTGGAATGCTGATGTATATGCACTGCTGGATTGCATGCTATTGTACAGCCCTAAGTGACTGACTGTCGGGCCAGGGATGCCCCTATGTGCAAGCTACAGGCTCCCTGGAATGCCTGGTGTGGGTAAGAGACGGGCAGAGCTGATAAACCCTGTACCGTGCAGGCACAGTGCAGAGAGGACCTCCTCTGGCAGGACCCATGGGCCAAAGGAGAGGGACTGGGGCACTGCTCCCTATTTCTCACCACCTCACCTCACAGATTCATGCAGGAGCGGAGGACACCTTCAAGGAATGGAGAGGCTGGGGGAAGAAAACCAAAGGTCCAGGGAATTTATATGTTTGCTTCTTCTGTGTCTTCCCCGTCCAGCACTCTTGGCAGCCAGAGGGGCTCCTCTGTCCTTGGAAAGAATCCAGCTGCCTCTCCAGGCAACACGACAGAGAAGGTACTAGGGGCCTGGAAACTGGGTTTACTATTTAAGCTGGTCCTTTTCTCTGCTTCGCTTAGAGAGAACTGAACAGCTGGCTTTTCACTGGTGCAGCTGGGGTTTTTACCTTAAGACTAATTAGAACAGTTTCACTGGCAGTGCAAGAGCTGCACTTTTTTAGGACTTGCTGAAAAGTTTAAGATGTGTCCTGGGTGTATTTTTGCAATAGAAGCTAAATTTTATGACCATTTTTTTCCTTCCTGTAACAATAGTAACTCTGCCTTTAGCCTGGCCTCATTTTTCTAGTCAAGTCTGGTCCATCTCAGTTTTTAACTGGGCCCATCACAGGGCTCTCTAAGTGCCTGGAGAACACATTAAAGTGAGGATATTTTTAATAGTGAAGGGTATTTAACCCCTGTCCCAGCTTACCAAAAGGTGATGGAGAGTCTCTACCTAAAGGCAGTACCTTTCTAAATCATACATACTTCAAGTACAATTTAATAGGTTTGCAGGATGGATCAGAAGGAAAGGAGGTCTATGGGCTGTTATAAAGGTGATTTGATGTTCTCTTTTCTGGAAAGACACCGAGTTTGAGTTTCCCCTCTCTCTTCTGTTATGCTATACCAGGGCAGGTGCCTGGAGTTACTCTGAACTGTATTAAACAATATTCCTCACTGACAGTGTTTTGGCAGCCAGGAGGAAAGTTATCAATATATATGACATGAATATTGCAGGCCATGGGAGCTGACCCTTCAGGAAACCCTACTTGAAAGCAAAGGCTAGTACCCAATGCATTATTTATCCTCTCATGTGGTGATTACCTTTTGTCTCCCTAAATCACCTCAGCAGTTTCACTTGAAGAGGTTTCTTGAACTTCTTTACTTCCTGACCTAAAAAAAATATGCATTTTTTGTAATGGACACAAATAGCTACTGTGCTTCCCTCCAGAATGGACTGTATTTCAGGGTGAGCAGGGAGCACTGGCCTGCCACAACTCTACAAATGTGGATGCTGTAAGTTTCAGTGAGCCACTCACCACCGTGCAGCTTTGCCAGTTCAGATCAGCGTAGGATCTCACCCTAAGCCATGAAAAGCAAGGCCAGCATGCCTGATGTTGCTTATACGGAAAATCCTCCCAGCTGAATCATCAGCTGTTTGGAGAGGCTGGGTTGTATTTGTATAACGGATGCTGCTGATCTATCATTTCAATATATTTATTCCATGACCATTCTGCAGAGCCTGCTTGTTGGAGACCCTGAGAAAACCAGTCTGAGCATAGCACAATTTTCTTTCCATCTTTGCAGTTAACCATTAATAGTGACGAGAACCGATCCCCTGGCTGACTGAGCATCATCAGGCACCTGACAAGTCTTATGAACACTTTCAAGAGCCAGGCACAAGAGCTCAAGCACTTACTCATTTATTGCTTTGATATTAAAAGCAGGCAGTCACCGATACTTAAAAACAGAGTCCCAGAGTGCAGGGAAGATAGGATATGTTCTGTGTACCGAAATTGCCTAGCTTCTTGTTCTACATGGTGCTTCAGATTACAAAACAAAAACCTGGTAGAGTCCCATCTGTCTGGGAGCTTTTCTGCAAATTCAACTATGGAATCAAAGAAACAGAAAATCTTCCAGATTTCTCTATTCCAGGCTGAGACAAGTTTGTAAAAACTTCTAGAAATTGCCAACACACCTGCAGGACAAGGTCTCTAATGTTCACCTCCCTGCTATGAAATGCAGAGCACCTTAACTTCATCAGCCCTTCCCCCATCACAACCAGCTATAAATCCTGCCCTTCGGTTGTGGAATATCTCATCATGTGGGATGCATTTTTTTAGGTTGAAAAATACAAATCCACTTTGACAGAGCTCTAGTCAGGCTGTGTTGCTAGTCATGGGCTGCGTTGCTGATATATTTGCAAAACACTGCTAGCGTGGAAATAACTTATAGTGACACTAAGCACATATTTTTGCACACTAATTTTTTGCCAGTATAGTTTAGTCCAAAATTCCCACCCTTCCCCAAGAGAAACAAGCTGTATTGGCAGTAGCATTGTTTTGATGGTAACCCTGCATCTGTACTAGATGGCTTTGCAGGCACAACTCTTCTCCCCTAGCCAGCTAGCCTAACTTTCTTGCAAAGGGAAGAATTGAAACACACAGGCCACATGGACAAGTGGCTCCGTGCAGAAGCTACCCTTTCCCCAGGAGGACACAGGTTCAGGCAATGCAAAAGGGCAGCATAAGGTGCTCTCGCTGCCAAATAAACCAGCACTGGGGAGACTGCATCAGGAGGAACCTGTCACCAGCAGAAAAGAAGTACTGTAAATCAGCCAGTATAGGTTACTGTGATGTGGAGAGCTGATACTGCCCTCCTGAGACCCACATTTTCGCGGATCCAGTGCCTCAAAACACAAAGAGAGGAAATGTGGAGGGCCAGGAACATGCAGCACTGAGGAAGCAGGGGCATCATTTTGGTACAGCCTGTTCGCAACAGCTTTCACATCCCCAGGGCAGACACCCACTCCATAGGTACAGGCACATTGCACCATGCACAGTGCTGCATTCCTGACAGCAGTGTCAAGCGGTCTCTTTAAAAATGGCCATCACTAGTTTGGGAACTCATTGGCAGCAGCTCACTGCCAGGAGCCAAAGCTACTAAATACGAGTGCAAACAAGCTGCTCAGGGACAGTTGAGGAAATGCTGGATAGAAACAGGGGTGTTTGGTAACTGATGGATAAAGAAGAAAGAGTGCAGAGAGCTGGAGGAGTGCTCAAGGTGGGAACAAGCTGTATAAAAAGTCTTAGGAGGATGAAATCCAGAGAAATTATGCTGGACTGCAGTAAAAAGCCCCTATTCCCACCCCACACAGAATCCTCAACCACGAATCAGAGTAAATACAGGACCTCATGTTTTGCTGCTGAGAGAGATCACCACGAATCAATAGCTCAGGCTCACCCACTGCAGTCTCCAGGGAAGGAGCTCACTCACAGCCCTGCTGAGGTTACTGTGACAGCCACCAGCCTCAGTAACTTAGTGCTGAGGTGAGTTAGATCCGGCACTGGGTATACACCAAAACAGACGACGGTCATTAAGTGTCTGCCAGTACTCAGTGAAGGGAGAGACATTTCCATGAGCCTGGGAAGAATTTGGGCAGGCTAATCTTGGTAGTCTAAAAAAGTCTGTGCTGGGAAATAACTTCCATGGCAATGCCTCTGAGAGGCAGGGATGGAGGGGTTGTACTGAAGCCTTGAGCTGTGGGAGAGTATCAGGTGGAGATGCGCAATACTACTACAAGCCAGCTCAGTACTACGCGCCTGAGCCAGAGGGTGCCTGTGCATGATGGGGGCTGCGGTCTCAAGCTGTGCCCCCTGCAGTGGGCTGCAGATGCATCCCCTCTGCCAGCTGCAGCACCGGGCAATGGCAGGAGCCTGCCTCTGGCTGCAGAGAGTATGGATGGATCGCTGGGTGAGTTGGAGCTGTTGATAGTTTGGGACTCCGGTGCGATGGAGACTCTGCAACTGCTCTGCCAGCCTTCCTTGCCCAGCAGGGATTGTTAGCAGAGGCAGAGCCCCTCAAGTCCAGCATAGGCAAGCTGTGTCCAGAAAAATAAAGCCCCCATCTGCTTCCCCGTGATCCTATTCCTACCACAGCCCATTAGAGTCTGGCCTTTGACCTGAGTATGAAAAAACTTCACTGCAGGGGAGAAATCTTGAAGTCTCTGTTCAGTCCCCCTTTCTTCTGCCTTTGATGGGAGGAATAACTGCTGCCTGTAATGACAGCTACCCCACATCACCAGGAAGCTAGGTATGGGGGGTCAGGAGGGGAATGAGGAGAACAAAATCTTCACTAGGCTAAAATCAGCGCAAAACACTAGCAGCTAGGTATTCTATGAGCCTATCTTTGCCAGGCAGCTAAAATCAAGTTCATACATGAAGCAGTGTAGGGAATCCAGAAATTATTTTGTTACCTTTTTTACTTGCTAGGATTCTGGGTGTGGACAGGGGCCAGCTGTCTCTTTCCTGGTGTAGGGCTGAGAAGCCTGGAGAGTGTTCTCCTTTATCTCCAAGCTGCTCATTGCAATGTCTGCAAAGAATTAACAAGACATCTGATTGACTCAAATCTATCACTGATCACAGTTTCAGGAATGCTTAACTTGATGTAAATTGAACAGTACATCAATTTGGCTGATGGATAACCCTCTGCCAATTGTCTGGTTTTAAAAATATCCCAGCTTGTAAGCAGGACTATTAGCCAGTGGGACAGCTCAGCAAAACTCTGGCTAGTTCTCCTTTCAAACAGTGTAGTTAGGAGGCTGAGTATTTGGGAGAGATGCTGTCTTCCCAGCTATTGATTTGTGTGTAGTTACAGTATAGCCTGTTGGTTAACTGCTTAACTTACAAGAGGCAAGCTGTAATTGAAATACATGTCATGCGCATCTTGGAGTTTATATTCACCTTAACAGGAAATGTGGGGTCCTTATCCGTGGCAATGGTACTTCTCCAGGGGGATTGCCCAGTGCAGGCACTGGCAGCTGGATGCTCACTATAAGCATAA
Source organism: Falco peregrinus (assembly GCF_023634155.1). Classification (NCBI taxonomy): domain Eukaryota; kingdom Metazoa; phylum Chordata; class Aves; order Falconiformes; family Falconidae; genus Falco; species Falco peregrinus. The sequence continues at coordinate 81,889,866 of NC_073721.1, forward strand.
TTCATCCTGAAAGAAATGCAAATAATTCACTTAAATCAAAATGCATGTCCAACCTATGTGTGGAATAAAATCGTCTGCTTTCAGTCCTTTTCCAACAAGCCATGAGTTTTTCTTGAAGCTATTTCAAGCTGGAAAGTGGCAGAGAACAGAGGCAATTCTGTGCTGTTTCTTTGGTTAAAATATTCAGCCTACCCTTGGATAAAAGCCTCCTGCTTAGTGTAATGGTCTGGCCACTGTGAGTTGCAGCAATCACCAGCTCCAAATCACACACCTGCTGTTCACCGTGCAACTCGTGTGGCTTCAGAAGGTGAAAGTGTAAAGCATCATCTGGCAATAACACTTCAGGGTCGGAATAGCATGAGACCTGGATTAACAGGTAATGAGAGGAACAATTCTATTGCATTTGAGGGAAGCCAGGATGGTGACTATTTCTCATTATTTCAGCAAGTCTCTGTGTGTGAGGGACCCAACAGCACTAATGCTCCCAGTTACAGCAGCTGCACTTAGATGGGAGGTCTTATTGTTAGAAAAAACATCAGCAAAGGACATCAGCCACAGTTTTTGACACGCGCTGGCTGTCCCTTCTGCGCCTGGCACTCCCATGTCTTGCCGAGAGCCCCCTCCAGCCAGGGGTGAGGCCTTCATCTTCGAAGGGCTTCCTACAAGCCGGTCTCCTCCGCCTGGGCCCTGCTGGGGTGGGGGAGTGCGTGGCGAGGCCAGGCTGCCCGCCCGGTCCTGCCGCTGCCGCTGCCGGTGGCTGCAGCGTGGCGCCGTGGCCAGCGGGAGGCGCTGGTGCGACACGACCGCTCGGCGCCCCGCTGGAACGGGGGAAGCGGCCGCGCCGCTCGGTCCCGCCTGGGCTGGGGGGCAGCCGGGCCGCCCGCCGCCGTGCGACCGCAGGAGAAAGGGCGCTGCCCGCACTGCCCGCGGGGCGGGGGCACTGCCGCCCTCCAGCCCGTACTGCCTAGGAAGGCTGTGCACTCCTGGCTTAGAAGGGAATTTGAGGCAAAAGGCAGGGAATTCAGCTTCTACCTTTTTTGTTTGTTTCATTGTTTTTTTGGAAGTTAAGGTGGATTAGCAGAATTTGAATGTTTTTTAACGAAATCCTGGGCAAAAAAGATACTTCCTTTTTTCTTATATTAGAAGAAAATAAATTGCATTCCATCCAGCCTGGAAAACTGTAGTGTGGCTGGAAAACTAGGAGTTGTGGTTATCTCAAGAGAGCAGAAAGAGTTGAGGAGGTGAGAAAAGGATATATATTTTGTGTGTGTGTTCTAAGATTCTGTTTGTGGTGGTTTTGCCTCGATGATCCAACTCCAGTAACTGTTTTGGAGGATAGCCACGGCACTGATGGAAGAAAGGAAAGGTGTTTAATCTGACCCGGCTCACAAACATCCTTCCCAAGAGAGGTCTCCAGTGAAATAACAGAAAGAGCAGAGCTGAGCTTCCTTGCCTGGGGAAGGCAGGAAACTGGAAATGGGGGACACGGAGAAACAGCTGCGCTTCCAGTCTTCCAGTGTCCACCCTAACGCCTTCAGAAGCGCAAGACTCGAAGAGAAGGGCTGGCTGTCGTCCCCGGGCCGAGAACCCCGCGGGGCGGGACCGTGCCCTGCCGCCGGCTCCGCCGCCTCGGCGCTTCCTCTCCCGGGGTTGCGATGCCGGGAAGAGCCGGTCCGCACCGCGCGCACCGGTGTGTGAGGAGGCGGCGGGGCCCCGCACGGCTGTGCCCGCCGCGGCCAGAGTAGGAGGTGGCGGCGGCGGCGGTGCCTACAGTCGGCGGTGGTCCCGCCCGGCAGGGAGCCTCGGCACCGGGCCGCGGGGTCGCGGTTTGGTCCCGGGCGTTACGCTCCCCGGGCGGTGAGCTCCGTGGCCCCGCCAGCGCGCCCACTCGCACGCCCGCTGCCTGTCCGCGTCGCGGGCGGTCCCTTCGCGCAGCCACCTGCCGGCTCCCGGCCCCCGGCGCCGGCGGGCTGCGGGAGCGGAGGAGATGCCCCCCACCGGCGTGGGCGCCGCCGCCGCCTCCCCCTCCCCCTCCCTCTCCCTTTCCCTTTCCCCCTCCCTCGGTGTGCGGGCCCCTTTGTGCTGCCCGCAGCGGGCAGGGGGAAGCGCCGGAGCCCGGCGCCCCACCGCAGCGCGCACGCTTCCCGCGGGCGGCCGCGCGGCCCCCGCGCCGCCCCCCGCAGCCTGCCGGACGGAGCGCCCCACCGCCAGCGGGCCCGGCGCCGCGCGGGACATCGCCGCTTTAAGCGGAGGGCCACACCGGGAGACGGGGCGGGCCGGGCGCGCCCCCCTGGCTCCCCCACGTGGTGTGGGTACCCGTGCCTGCCGGCCGCCGGCAGAGCGGGGCGCACACAGCGCGGGGCTGCCGCCGGGCTCGCCCGCTGCCGCTCCCCGGGAGGCTGGTCCGGTCCGGCCCGGCGCCATGCGCCAGCGCCGCGCCGAGCGGCCGAGCGGCGGGGCTGCACCGCCGCCGCGTCCCGCGGCAGCGGCGTGAAGCGGCGGGAGGATGAAGCGGGCGAGGCGGGCCGCGCCGGGCCCCCTGCCCGTGCTGGGGCTGCTGCTGCTGCTGGGAGCCCTGCCGGGGCTCTGGACGGTGCTGCTGCGGCGGGAGGAGGAGGCGCGGCGGGAGCGGGAGCCGGAGCCGCGCGCGGCCGCGGGCCCCCCCCCGGGGCGCTGGGGCTGGGGGCGCTCCCCGGCGCCGCGGGGCGAGCCCGGCGGCGGCGGGCAGAAAACTTTCCGGACGCTGCTGGCGGTGCCGGCGGCGAAGGGCCGGGCGGAGCGGGGCAGCGAAGGGCGGTTCGCTGCCGCCGGCTCGCCGCCGCCGGCTGCCGCCGGGTCCCCGGTGGAGCGGGGCATCTTCTGGAGCCGTGAGCTGGAGGAGCAGGTGCCGCCGGGCTTCGCGGCGGAGGAGGCGGCGGCGTGGCTGTCGGCCGCCCGCGCCGCCCGCGTGGCCTCGCTGGAGCGGGGCGGCTGCGGGCGCAGCTCCAACCGGCTGGCGCGGCTGTCGGACGGGAGCCGCGCCTGCGTCCGCTACGGCATCAACCCGGAGCAGATCCAGGGCGAGGCGCTCTCCTACCACCTGGCCGGGGTGCTGGGCATGCAGGAGCGGCTGCCGCCCATGGCCCTCGCTCTGGTGGAGGCCCGCGGGCGGCAGTGGGAGCCGGTGCGGGAGGAGCTGCGCGGCTCGCACTGGGCCGAGGGCGCCGTGGTCAGCCTGACCCGCTGGGTGGACAACCTCACGGCCGTGGTGGCCCCCGCGCCCTGGGGCGCCGAGGCGGGCGCTGGCCGGCGGCTGCAGCCGCTGTCGGCGGGGGAGCTGGGCGGCCTGCCGCCGTCACAGCTGGTGGAGCTGGTGCAGTGGAGCGACCTGATCCTTTTCGACTACCTGACGGCCAACTTCGACCGCCTGGTCAGCAACCTCTTCAGCCTGCAGTGGGACCCGCGGGTGATGCGCCGCGCCACCAGCAACCTGCTCCGCGCCCCGGACGGCGGGCTCGTCTTCATGGACAACGAGGCGGGGCTGGTGCACGGCTACCGCCTCCTCGCCATGTGGGACCCCTACAATGAGCCGCTGCTCCGCTCGGTCTGCGTCTTCCGCGAGGGCACGGCGCGTCGCGTCGCCGAGCTGCACCGCCGCCGCAGCGCTGCCGCCGAGCTGCGCCGCCGCTACCGGGCGCGGGAGCCGCTCTGGGCGCGCCTCGGCTTCCTCTCGGAGCGGCAGGCCGAGCTGCTGCAGGCCCGCGTCGACTTCGTGCACCGCCACATCGCCCACTGCCGCGCACAGGCCGCCGTGCTCTGACGGCCCCGGGGCGGGCGGAGGCTGGCGGCGTGGGCCGGCCGCCCGCACCGCCCGGCTTTGTCTCCCCTCGGCGGCAGCGCGGCTTCACCTGCCCCGGCGGCTACCGGCGGCGGGGGCGGACCCTGCCCGCCCCCCCGGTGCTCGGTGCCGCGGCCGGGGGCGCCGCTCGGGCCGGGGTGCTGCCCGGAGGGGCGGTCAGTGCGCGCCTGTCAGCGCCCCTGCGGATGCGGAGCGCGATCGGTACAACGACAGCCCGGCTCCGCTCGGGGCTCCGCTCCCAGGGCTTACAAATCCGACAGGATTCGGCAGCTCGAGCACTTTCCTTAACTCTCCTGGTGCAGTCGCCCTCCTAAGAGGACCCTTGGAAAGCTGTCGTCTTTGTCTGGATTGGGGCCGACTACCTTTTCCTTCCAAAGGAGGCAGGCGGAAACATTTTTTTACATATTCTTCCTTTTACAACGGCATCTTGAAATATGGCTATTGATATTCACAGACTAAGAACTGAGTGCACCGTAGGGGAGCCCCTAACTAGCAAAACTGCCCTATTTATGAAGCTGGTTTGTTACCGATTTTCTCTAACGAGAGTGAACCTTTCTGCTGTTTCTTAAATCTTGTCAATGAGAAGGGTATAGGAAGCCCATATTGCGTTAGATCTTAGTCTTTGTTGCGGATGCATCGAGTTAAACTTTTGATTCCTAAGCGTTTGTTTGTCATCATCACTGTCATCGTTTCGTCTGACCAGTAAAGTAACTGACTAATGGGTGACACAAGAGGATCTCCCCAGGTTTTACAAACATTGCCGTGTGCTAAGACTGACGCAATAGTTAAAGTGGAGGAAAAACTGTTTCATGCACTTTACTTTGACTTTTTAATTTTTTATAAAGAAGACCTTTTTATTTTACAAAGTCTGCCTTTTATGTACATTATATATGTTCATAAGCTTTTCTGTAACATACTAAAGAAACTGATACTTCAGTAAAGTGTGTTAATGTTTTGCCTTCTTTGTCCTGAATGTTTGTCTGAGCTTTGACAGGGAGGTGTGCACCCCCTCGATCTTCCCTGATGGGCGATGGAGGCCAGCGCTTCCCAGCTTCTCACTCCACCGAACTGAACAAAATTTTTCTCGTTCCTTCAGAGACAAGGAGGGATAGGGTTAAGCTTTCAAATGCTACCCTTCTCAGTCTCTCTCTTTCCTAGCTGTTGTGTCACCAAAAGGGCAAAAGGTCTTTGAGTAGCTAAAATAATGTGACTGTTGCATACTTCAGCTGAATAGACTTTTGTCTGTTTTTTTTAAAGCTTGAAATGAACTGCCTTGGCTAGCACTGAGATAACCGAAGCAGTTCGTATGAGCAAACTGGTATAGATGGTGTGCGTCTAGCTGCCGTTAGCCTCGTCGGGTAATGGGACTGGGAACCAGCCTCTTAACACAGGTCAAGTGTTACTGTATCAGAAACATCTTTGGAGGTGGCTCTTTCTTCCAGTGGGTCCTCTTTTCCCATTTTGTTTATCTTTGCAATGGGGGTTGAGGCAGAACTGAAGAACGGGAAAGCTTTCTGATCTTGCTAAAATAGTTGGTGGGTTTTTTTCCTACAAAAGTTTTGTTCTAGGTAGGGTGAAGCAGTAGCAGTGGGTGTACAAAATAAAATATCTGCATCTCATTTGCTTTTTTACATGTACCAGTATTCATAGAAGAGGCCATTGTATGGCTCAAAATACAGCCAGAATAAGGACAAAGGAAAAACTAATCCTCTTTAAACCCCACATACTGGTATATATCCTGTTATAATCAAACAGCAGCATAATCACTTCTACATCTGGACAGGCACCTCGATGAAGGCAGCAGAGCAACAGCATGCTCGCAAGTAGGTGCTGTCTTCAGTATGTCGAGCACTAACCTTCTCCTGTACTCCAATGTGTATTCATACCTGCAGGAGGTCTTTGTTAATAATCATTTATTTAAATCAAACTTCATATATTAACAGTTTTCTTTGGCCATTACAGTGTTTTCCTTTCTTTTTTTTTTCTTTTATAGGACAAGACAACGGTTTTACAAACGACTTAAACTTAATGGTCGATTAGTTAGCTATATTAGATACTGCAACTGTGTGTATGAGTATTTATTTTAAAATGTACCAGCAGCCTCCAAGACTAGCTTTCATTCAACTGCTTAACTGACAAGGCTCTCTATTGAACCTGTATTTATAGTTCACTGCATTTATCTTTCTGAACAATGCACAGAATCCCATGTGACATTCCTTTTCCATTTACATGATAATACACAATTTAACTGTGTAATTCTTAATTCTTTAGCCTTGCTTTGTAAGTGGAATGCAGCAGCTCTTTTGCATTCACCTAATGAAAATACATTGAAATAATAAACTGCTGGCATAAATTGTAAACCACTGTGAAGAGCAAACTGCTGTGCCACAAACACCTAAGGCTTCATTTCTGTTTAAGTACTTCTATGACTATGGCACAACTGTGGTTTTGAAGGCTAATGGGAAATAAATCTCCTTTGTAATGTCTTTGGAGCTGGAGCCTACATAATTGCACCTTTTGAGAAGAAACATGGTATTCTATTCGATGACTGGTAACCACCTCAAGTTATATATAGGTTATGTGTTCAAAAATGGCTTAGTTGTAGGTTGGTGTGAAACTAGAGATGCTGCACTAGAGAAGCGTGCCCTAGTGGGAAATGTGTTTGCTCAAAGGGGATGGAGAAAACTAGCTTGGATGGATGATGATACTTCACTCCATTGCGTTTTAGTCTGGTTCAGATCATCTGCTTCTGTACCAGAGAAAGCTCTGAATTGCCATCACAGTAAGGAAAATTTACTTTCTTCCACGTGATTTCTTTAAGGCAAACAGTGCTTTGTAAACTGGTGTTCTGGTACGCTTTTTGCATGCCATTTTAGCTGTATATGCTGTCTGATGTTTGATCGTCTTCCTGCAGCACCAAGGAGTGAAACTCTGTTTTTGTAGCATAATTTCAATGACACTCATCTAACTCTGCTTTCTTCCAGTGCAGTTTCTTTTGAGTTACAGTGAGCAGATAGGTAAGGAAGGCCATTGCTTATTGGAGAACAAGAAGGCATTAGGACCTGGAAGTTGTCAGTAGAAGGTTGTTCGGGACCGCAGGATCGGCTAGTTCTGGCTGTGCGTTGCCAGCAGCTCGGCAGTACGTTACCTGAGGCTCAGGGGCTGTGCGGTCCTATCAGAATGGTGCTGCGGGGGTTAGGCCTCACTCAGCGGAACACTCAAGGATGCACTTCCCACTACTTTTCAGAGGCTTTCAGTGAAGTATGTACTTACAGGTTGGATGCACTGGTGCCTTGGTCAGGTGTGGGCTGTTACACAGGTCTGAGTAGAGTCTTCAAAAAGGTTTGAGGAGGGTGGGGGTTGACAGCGTACTGTCTGCCCAGGTTCGAGACAGGAGGTCTGGTTTTCAGCTCTGTGGAGATCCATGTGCTTAACTGATAACACTAGCTTCAGGGGGGGGAAAAAAAACAGGAAAGAAATATCTGGAGGGTGTTGTAATTTGAATGCACTTCATTCAGTCCCATATTTCTGTATGTTTCCCTGATTAAATTCAGAATGCCTCCCTCAGATTTTTTTCTTTCACTGGAATCTAAGGAGGCGTGTAGGGTAGAGCGTTGTTGCTACTCCCAGCTCGACTTCATAGTCACTGGGTTGTTACCTCCAAAGCCTACTAGTGTGAAGGGAGGACCGAGTTCACAGTTTCTGAGAACTGCCTAAGGGGTATCCAAATTGCACTTGCGGTGGCTACTGCACCCCCAGGGAGCACCAGGACAGCAGGGCCTGGGTGAATTCAGTGGGGTTTCCACTGAGTGAAAAAAGCAGCAGCGATCGCAATGCAAATCTTTGCTTTTGTTTGCTTGCATCTGAAGTAAATTCCAATCTGGATTTATTTTCAGTGGGGATTTCCCTTTGAGAATTTCCCTCACTGCTTGGGAAGCTCTTCCCAGGCACAGTCCCCTGCCTCCCACACAAAAGCAGCAGCCCTGGGATGGAGCCGAGCTAACTGCTGGTGCCACACTTTGCTGCCCGACTGAGGCTGTGTCAGCCCATCCAAAGATTCGGGAAATAACTCAGGGCCAGTGGAAGACAGTGAAAATATAGCTAGTTACACTTTGTCTTACTGGGCATACAGCTCGCTCTTAACATCACCAGCATATTTCTTGTGGTTTGCTTTCCCTTTGAAGTTTGGTGCATTTTTTTAAACGGTAATAATACTTAGAATTTTCTCACTGACATTACTAGGTGTTCCAGGGCTAGCTTGGATATGAGAACATATTAAGACTTAATCCCATTTTGCATATTATTCCTATTTTGCAACCACAGCATAACATTTAATCACTCCTTCAGAGCCGCACTCACTGGATTGAATGTGGCGACGTTCCCACGAGAATGGGCTGGGCTGCACGGTAAGCAGCGCCAGCCACTCACCCACACAGCTCCTGCGACTCTCCATGACCTAGAAAACCTTTTACCTTGCTGTCTCAGGTGCTAATGTAGCTCTCCCCACTGAAGTAATGTGCGCTCATCTGAGCAGAAGTTACTTCCCAACATGGCAACTGGGGTCGCCAACACAAAGAGTACTTTGTCCTGAACTAGCTGGTGTTTTAACATTATCAGTCCCACCCTCAGGGACCGATCAGTTTGACTCAATGTACTTTGGATATGGGGCAGGAACAAGGTGTTATCCCTGTAACTTTCATAACCCCCTCTTGTTCTGTGACTTTCCATTGCCTGCTCCAGGTGGAGGTGCAGGGTGAGCTTACGGGAAAGAAGCAAGCGCACGGGCCTGCATGAATTGGGACTACTGCTGTGTGCAGGTGGGAAAGGAGCTGTGCAAAGGACAGAGAGTAATTCCATCTGAAAGCAAGCCAGAGCTGCACTCAAGGGAAAGAGCTCCGGCTGGATTATTTGAGGATCAATGACAGCAATAGGACAACAAAGTGGGTCTGATGCTGTTTTGAGTGATCCTGTTATTTAACCACTGGGTTTTGCGTTGTGGGTTGCAGTGCATGTGGCACTCGGACCATTTCTGCAAGGAAATAAACCCAAGGGAAGACTGACTGCAAAATGCAGCTATTGCTGATGCAGGAAAAATTGAGCAGACATCCTGAAGGCCCAAACCACTCCAGCTGCTATCCCAGAGAGGGAAACGCAGGTTGGGGCACTTCAGGTGGGATGCAAGCAGAATGCAAGCTGGGGAAGACTAAGTTACAGCATATTGTAATACAATTAATACAGACAGATTTAAATTGCACTGTTACATGTACTGCCAGAATATCACCATACTTGTCTACCCTCTGTCACCTGGGCTTTTTAAAGTGTCACACAGTGTCAAGCCAGTCCTCAGTGTCAAGTCAGCAGAAGGTGTTTTCGAAGAACTAGTCAAAGCCATGAAAATTCCTAAAAGAAATGGATTTAGAGGCATTTAAAAGTTGGTGAATTCCACTCCAGGTATGTCTGCAGCAATGGGACATGTTCAATGAATTTGTGTGTGCCACCTTGCAAGGTATAGAAGGACACAGGGACAGAGGGGAAAGCACAGAGAAAAGGACAAAGAAACAGTTGAATCCTTGCAGATGATGGGGATGGCAGTTGGCAAACTTCCTTTAAGGAAATTGCATGGGTGCAGAGGCAGTGTCTCCCCCGTGGCCCCTTTCTCTTCCTTCTGTGACACGTTTCCTGCAACAACCTCTGAAACCGGTCTTTTCTAGGCAGCCTGTCACAGCACAAGGGGAAAAATGTGTGTACCAGAAGGCCTTTGGCACTTGAGTACAGGGGAGCTGCCCTTCCCCTGTGTAGACCACTGGTAGTTTGTGATCTTGAAAGCAAAGGCCCATTTTCAAAACCTGTCATTTAATGGTTTTGTTATCTGATGCGTTTCAGCCTGCATTACATTGCATGTGTTCAATAATTTTTACTGCCCTCAGTATTTAAGTCAACCCAGTCAATATTATTTACCAAAACTCATGAAATGTTGAAAATCTTTTTACTTTCCATGTTATGAGTTGTAAGCAGTTAATTAAAAAACTCCATTTTTGGTGCCATAAAATCCACATATATAATTTAATATCCAAGTATGTAACAGCCCAGGGTTTCCCAAACTATTTGGATTGGGGGATGCTGTCAGCCTTGAGGCATCCTCAGAGCTTACACCTGCAGCTGTGCAATGGTGAGGATTCAGAGATTTGGGGTCAGTGTGGTTTTGGGTGAGCAGCGAGGTTGGGAGGGTCCCCTCGCTGCTGCCACTTGCTGCTCCTCATGTTCCCCAAAAGCACGTGCAGGAGTTAAAATTACTGTTTGTCTGTATGGACTGAGCTGAAGCTGATTTTCCTCCTTTAACTGAAATGTAGCTGAAGGGCTTTGTTCCCAAAGGTATCTCACAGAAAAGAAAAGGCAGCTGTTAAAGTGCCCATGTCTGTGTGCCTGCCCCTCCAACCACCCCTCCATTAAACTCCTTCTCTCAAAAGCCTTCCTCCCTTGTGGCTGGGATCTTAAAAAATGCCTTGCAATAAGGACAGACAGGCTTTTACCTCAAGTGATACTAACACACTAATGCAACCCCATAACGAGGTAAGGAATTAACATGTTTTATATCAGCATCGCCAACCCCAGCACGAAAGAAGAGGGGTGTATTTCTGTGTATCATATGTTTCAGTCAGAGGAGTCATCATTTTTTAATGTTCCTGTCTTGCCAGGTTTCCTTTTTGTGTCCTGCTGTGGGGGAAAGGGCATTAATAAACTATGGTTTAAAGCTGCCGTTGTGAATTTTTTTTATCCACACATGATTCTTTGTAGACGAGCTAGGAGTCTGCTCACAGAATTTATCTAAGTGATTGCAGTTAGTCAATTTCCTTTGGTTTAGCTGGGTCACCTTCCTCATCACCAAAGTTTTCAATGCCCTTTAGTATGTTCAAGATAAGGAAAATTAATTGCTTCCTTTGTTTTGTTAAAAACATACAGGATTTACCCATCTGACAAAGGTGTTTTTTTTTTATTTTTAACAGCGCAGTGCAAAATCAGGTGGCATACATTATGGATGAACCTGCATGCAAGGATCTGGAGGATATTAATGGTATTTCCTTTTACACCAGCTACTCAGCAAGGCACTGCTCAGTGGAGATATTCCTGGTTTGATAGCCACCCGAGATCTAAACCAGGCCCTCTGTTTGCAATTTGTTAAATGCAAGTAACCAGCTAAATTCTATTCTGATTTACAGCCCTGTAGGGGTAAAAGCATGAATTTGCTGCAATTTGGCTGCAAAAGGCGGCGGTGAATATATCTGCAATGAGTATTATTTAAGATATGCTTTGTCTCTCTTTTAGAAATGATGAGGGGGAGTGACAGTGGTGCTTCTTGCTCCTTTCTTTGCCAACTGAGCCAGCAGACTGCCGGGAGCCCAGCTAACCAGAGCCTGCTGTGAGTCAGGATGACAGGAGGTTTTATGAGCTCCTCTATCAATGAACATTTCAGGTTGTGCCAGAAATGAGGCAGTCATCTTCTGACTCATAAAAACAATTACCTGTGTAGAAATTTATCAAAAGTAGCAGCAAAGAAGAAAAAAAACCCCAAATGTTCAAACTGGTAATGTCATGCTGAGTCCAGCTATGTTATTTCCCAGGCTCATTAAAGTGATTAGCAGATAGCATTGAGTCCTCTTTCCAACAACGTGGAACAGTGCAGAGGGGGACAGAAACAGCCTGGGGAGCACCACAACACGTTACGCAGGATGCTGTCCAGTGACAGAGTCTGAGGCTCCCGAAACTGCAAATGCCAAGAGCCCCGTGCAGTCATTTACCCTTCCATTCAAGCCAATGCAGAGGAGCTGCTAACCAGGCTCTTCAGGTGCCTGGAAGCTGTAGAACAAAGGGCCACAACCCATGACTGACAGTTTTCTTACCAGTTTGTAATGCATGGAGCTGATGAAATGTCTGACTTTCCGAAGATGAGTGGTTGGAGCTGATACAGACTGGTTAAACTAATGCTCCTGGGTTAAGTCTCCTGTTTTTCTGTAAGAAGAAAACCAAACCATTTCCCTTCCTTATGTTTCTATTTGTGCTTCAGATGATTAAAACTAAATTAGAAAATTAATTCACTTCTCAGTGAATAGTCTAGATAGTTATTTTACTGGCATTTTGCTCCTCTAGGCAAGACACATAAATGAGGTGGTTTGTCATTATTGAGCCTTCAGGCAGTTTCATTTTCTAGACCTCTCCCACACGACCAGGACACTGCAGTTAGTAACTGTACTGTAGAGTCTACAACCACTATTCCTTGAAATTAAGCTATTCCCATAAAATTCATTAAAATTATTTCTTCATATATAAAAGAATTTCTTCATATAAAAGAGAATATTTAGATTTTTTCTTTGTGACTTTCAACAAACCAGACTACTATTTTTTCCTCTTTCAAACTGTCAGGTTTAGCTCCTTCATGCCAAAGGGAGGGCAGACAACTGCTTCATGTGGCAACATATATTTCCTATAAAACAGCATGGCAATCCCATCTGTCTTAACAGTGCTTTTGGTGACATCAGGAAAGCTGTCTCTGATCAAAGAGGCGTAGGATGGGTATGTTACACACTGAAGTATGGATCTAAGGCTTCGTTGCTTCATGGGTGACATAGCTATGCTTTGTGAAGGTGTGGGCAGTTTGGGTTAGTACAAAGATCACGGATGCATGCGCAGTGTCAGCAACTGATGTGACTCAGGACACTGGTGAGTACAAGTGTCAGAGAGGCTTGCTTTGGCCTGGGGAGAAGAAAACCCTCAGAATCAGCCCCAGAACAGCCATCTCCCCTCTTCCTCCGTCACCTCTCACCCTCTTTGGTTGAAAATAGATCTTTAAGCCACGGAGCAACCCAAAGCATGTTCAGACAGGATCAAAACAGGTGGCCTGGGAAGCTGCAAGATCTGTGCTAACCCCACTGCTGATGTAAATGTAATTCAGCCGGCAACAGCAGAGTGGCAGCTGGCACCGGGGGCAGCGCTGGGCTGGGATCCTCCCGGAGCAGTCACCCTGTCTGCCACGAGCACTGTGCCACAACTCTGCGTTCTGGCTGGCCCCAGGCACAGCCAGCCCCACAGCTGTGGGGCCACGCATACCATGGCACCGGCTGTGCTAGGGGACAGGTCTTGTTTGACACAAGTAGGAAACTCAATACCTGATTTCTAGCAGGTACGAGTGGCATAAAAATAAGTGAGTCTGTGTATTTGCTAATGAAAGGTACTGCCTTGCTCCAGACTATGTGTTTCTCCCTGCCAGGACCATCCTCAGTATTTCAGCAGCCAAGACTGCTCTTGAGACACGGGGTTTGACCTCAGGGCTGGGTAGCAAAAGCAGAAGGATCCATTAGGAATCAGGGAGAGGCATCCCACAAGCTGAGGCTGCAGCTGTGTGCTGCTCAGCTGGGGTTTGTGGTCCCTGCTGGTCAAAAGGCTGGGACAGGGGCACCTCTGAAATGTGGGGGTGGGACAGCTGCTTCTGCAAGTCAGTCGGTGAGTCCAGTCAGCAGGAAAGAACATGCTCCAGCAAACTTGTCTGTTTTGATGGCACTTAAAATGCTTAAATCCTTATTTATGACACCCTGGTGCATTTGAGTGCCTTGCCTTGGGCTATATGGTAATGAGCAAATGCCACATCTGGAAAGGGAACTTGAGCATATTGACTCCTTGCCCTGTTAAAACCGCTCAACTCCTCTTCTTTACCATCTGGATCATTTTTGCTCTTATCCTTGCTTTGCTGCACACAGGTTCTCAGACACCGCTGAAATCTGCACACGCTGATACATGTTATACCGTGCACAGCCAAGCCTGATTGTCCCGTGGGGTGTGCTACCTCTGCTTTGCTACTCTGGGGCAGGAAGACCTACCCATACTTACACCTAGTGCCCCAGAAACACCAGCTAGGGTGGTAAGGAACAAACAACATGATGAAATGATGGAATCATTTATGATGAAATGCAAAAAAGTGTTTTCTTCATTGTAATTTTTCAGTCTGCTGTCGATTTAATGATATCCATCCATTTCTTCTAATTCCAGCGACTATCACTATGTTTACAGTCACCAAGAGAATTTCTTCTTAGAAAGAAAAGTGTACTCACTGAACAACTTTAAAAATTATTGTGCCTGATATGAATTTCTCACAAAGCTCATTAACATTTCAGTTCTCAGTTTGCGTAACAGCTGAAAAATACAGGTGCCAGATGGAGCCTTTTGTGCATTAGAAACGACAGAATTTTGACTTCCAACATTTCAGATGTGTACACATCTTCCTGAAATTGTTGGGAAAGGGCAAATATAAGAAAAGCATTTACAGCATCTCCATACGACTCACAAGGAGCTGAGATATAGCATGGATAGATAACAATAATATTAATGCTTAATGATAATGACATGAACCATTCAGAGAAAGCAGTAAAATAAAATAAAATAAAATACTGATGATGTTGCACTAGTGCTTTGGACTCCTGCAGGGCATTTCATGATGGATTTGAAGCACTTTACAAAGATGAGTTAGGCATCACAGCGCACTTGTAGCAGGTCTCTTGTTGCCCTTATGTTACAGAGAGAAAGACGAATGGAGAAGCCAAGGGCATGTTGTGTGGCGCTGGCAGAGCCAAAGCACCTAACTTAGCAGGAAAACAATGCAAGTGATGGGTGAGCTCTAGAAAATATTGCATTGAAGGTGGAGGTAAGCTAAGGCAAACCTCACACAGGAGCTGCCAAGACCTGGGCATGGGTTTTCTTCTGCTAGCTGTGCTGTGTGGGCTGCAGAGTGCTCTTATGTCAGAGGTGCTCTTGACACTGCGGGCTGGTGGGAGCCTTCACCATCTGCTGTGGGCAGGAGGGGCCCTTGTTCAGGGTGCCTCAGGGGACCCACTTCCCTCAAGCTGGCAGCTGGCAGCTCAGGCTGCCCGTGCTGCTGCTGGGAGCTGGCAGAAAGCTCCCTCCTGCTGCTCGGCTTCCCCTGTGCCTCTGCCCTGCCCGGTGCTGTGTTGCTGCTCTCACAGGAGCAGCACAGCCACATTGCAGAGTTCACCTTTTTTCCCAGCAATGCCAGGCAGGCTTCAGGCTAAAGAAAAGGTAGTGCGGGTCTGGGATTATAGTTACAAACCTCAGGGTCGTAACTGCAAGTGAAAGAAAGCTGTGACATTATTATAGCCTGTATTTAATGTCATATCTTTGTTGGTCTTATATTTCTCCCAGAGTCCTTGTGTGACATGTGCCTTGAAGGGCAGTGATGTGGATTTAATGGAATAACCTGACTGCAGGCACTGCTCAGTATCCAGATGAACTATTTCTCTTTTCCCCCATATTTATACTAGATCTTTCTGTTTTTAATGAGCATAAACGTGGCATCAACAGCTCACATGCCTACATCTGTTGTCTTCTGGGATTCTCACCCAGGGGATATGGCTTAATACACAACCTGAAAGTATGCTGAAAATCTCTGAGGTTTTACCCATCAGTGCTGTATTAACTGCACAAATTTTCTGTTGAGACTATGGTCTTTTCTGCTTTCCTGTCTTGGCTAGCAATCAGCTGGAGTGTCTTTGGATACATTATTAACAAAGGACCAGGAAAAAGCTCTGTGCTGATGAAGCCTTTCAGGCCAAGCTCCTGCTCCTTGGGTACCATCGACTCAGGAGTGTCAGGCTTGCAACGTGCAGGTACGAGTTTGCATGGTGGTTACTCTGATGCAACACACCGACCCCTCTGGGGTTGTCTCTGAACTTGCTTGTAGTAAGCAGCACTCACTACCACCCTTCAACTGGCCTGACTCCGCTCTTGGGTTCCCCTTGCCTTAGCAGGACGCACAGCCTCACAGCGCGCCTGGTTCAGAGCCATTCCTGAAAAAGCAGAGCATTAAAGTTGAAATTTGAAACTGCTTGATTGGAGGAGTCAGTGCAGCGCTATATATTAGCATAGGTATGTGCACTTACTGGGGACACAGTAATGGCTTAGAAAGATTTGGGATTTCAATGCTCATTTTTCATGTGGATAGACACACAGCTAGGAAATTATTTTTCTACTGCATTGCTGTTGGTGTAGGAATTTGCACTTTTAAAAATGTGGATCATCATGATTGTAAAATTAAACCATACAAGAAATGTATAGTTGTATGCATTTTACTCACTCTGTGATTGTGTAAATAAAACCCTAGGGACACAGCAGAAGAAAATCAGGCAATTTTATGCTGTTGACTGCCTAATTTAACTACTGTTCAACCCAACTTCAGAATAACTGGGTTTGGAAAAAAGAAAATATATATACCTTGACTAAGACAGAAAAGTAATGAGCTTAAATCCTTAGATGTAGGTGAGGGTTCTGTAGATCATTAGATATCAAACCCAGTGCAATCACAAATGCCACCTAGTATTAGCAACCCTTCCATGGCTCAGGAACACAGGAAGGACTTTCTTCTGATTTAAACCACTGCAGCTTGAAAACTGATTTTCTAGCTTTCTGCCAGCAGAAGTCAGATCAGAATCAGGTTTAGAATGTGATTAGTCCAAGATGTAAATGTTTGATCTTTCTTGGTGGTTTTGGTTTTTGGGGGGCGGGGTGGGTAACTTTTTTCTATTATTACTTTTTGAGAATGGCTTGTTTGCATTTTTGTCTGTTGAAGGTTGGTGATGGCTCTGTTTGCATTAGACTCTGGGTAGTGTCAGCTGAAATAAGTCTGGCATTCATATGCTCCTCACAGACCCTCAAGTTTTGCTCTATCAACACTTTTCTTAAGTGCATTGCATTAAGGATTCTGTATGACAGGTTTGCACTGGAGGCAAAGGCTGTTCCCTTCCCCCCTCCCCCCCTTCCCTGAAACCCCAAGTCTTTTCACATCAAGTATTTAATTTTCCTTTGTTCAGGATAAAATGATATGTAAAGTATGTGTTGCCATGGATGCAAAACTGAGAGCCTATTGATCCTCCCCTTATCCAGGTAGATTCCAAGCAGGATATTTAACATCAGAGGGCACCACAGCATGGATGGCAAGAAAGAGACAGATTGGGGCAGGAAGAAGCAACTTTAAAATTTAAGTTCCCATAGCTCAAAAGTGCCTTGTGGAAATAAAGCAAATCTTGTGCCCTCCGGGGGGTTGCTGGACTTGTTCTCCCTGTGCTTGGCACATTCCTCTGCCAGCACTCGGGTTTTCCCCCTCCCTCCTCCATGTGCCTCCTACCATGCAAATGGCATGGATCATTCCCATTTCCCACCCAAACCCACTCAGATTTGAGCTGTGCCCCAGATAAGCCAATTTTTGTGTATGCTGCAGATTAAGAAGCAATGGCATTTTAAATACTGCGGGAGAGTGGTGTGAAGATGAATGTCTGAGAGTGCTGCAGGAGGATCCCCGACTGCTGAATGACCCAGCAGGGTCAAGTTGCTCATCCATCTAGGGCAAGCAGGTAAGGAGAGAAGACACAGCTGCTCACAGCTCAGGGCCTTCTGGAGGTGACACCTCTGCTTCTGTGTTTTCCTCTTGCAGCAGATGAGGCCGTGCACCCAGTTTTCACGAACAGCACACGGGGTAGTGTCTAGCCGTGGGCAAGAGGCAATCATCTCACAAGAGCACGATCATGCCAGAGAGGGACACAGAGGGTGTAGGTATAAAGAAATACATTTCAAAAGTGGTTTACAATGTTCACCTAACTTAATTTCAACCCTTTTTTTTATACCTATTGTATTTGTCGTGGCTTCATATCCTTTCCCTGCAGCAGCAGCATACTTATATCAGAACATCAATTTGCCATTGTAATTACATTGGACCGTAGCCTCCACAGAACTCCACTAAAATAGTTTCATTTAATTTTGTCTAAGGAGTGTAGCATTGCCTCCATAAACTTGCACCAAGACTGGCTCATTTTACTTCAGATTATCTTTTCCCCACAGGACTGCATTATTATGGCCTGCACTTGCTCCTTGTTGCCGAAAGCACACACTTTAATCCAGCTCGAGTCATGAGCTAAATGCCTTTTTAGGGCTTTTTATATTTTTCCGTGGGGCGAGCTGTGCGTACTTGTGGGCAGAGTACCCACCCCCAGAGACCTGCTCAGCAGTGCCTGCCGCATCGCAGAGGCCAGGGGAGCCTACAGTCGGTGAGCACTGAAGCTGAATTAGCTTCTTGTTCAGGCAGCTCGATGTCCCTGTTACAGGGGTGGGGGAAAGGTGAGGGCATATGCAGGAGCAGCCGGGACCATCGCTTCCCTTGTTTCCAACAATCACCCTGTTGTAGGGCCCTTGCTCCTTTGTCATTCATAAGAGCTACCGCAGCAGAAAGGCACTTTCTTTTTTCTAACTGAAATGAGCTTTAATAAAGCTATTGTATTTGATCACTGGCTAAGGAAACAATAATTTAGCATAATAGGAAAAGATCATTAATGTTCAATGAACCTAACACTCTGCTCCAGTTTTCGCTGCCCTAGAGAGATGGAGTAAACTCTTCTTCCTTAATTGAAGACTAAATAGGGTACATTTCATTTCTCATTTCCAGCACTTTTTCCAATAGGCTTGTGATGTTCACTAATGCGTGCTGAAAGGGGTGGACTGCCTGGCAGCAGGGGAAAAATTGGGTGGGAGGATTTAGAGCACATAAAAACTCGCTTGCTCTTCATCAGATGGCTCTCTAGGGCCTTTGACTTCTTTCTTGACAAGCCTCATTTCAAAAGCCCCCAAGGACCATGCCAAGGAGCTGCAGTGGTCCATTATATTGCAAAATAGTGAGGAGCAGACAACAATGCTGAGGTCCCCTCAGCACCTGCAGCAGGGTGCTGCACTGCTGATTTCTTTAACAGGGGATTGCCTGGGGCGAGGAGGGGTTTCTGAGCTGCCGGGTGAGCGGCTTTCCTCCTGCCAGGGTCAGATGGAGGAGTAAGGGCTAGAACTGGTGTCCGCGTGGCATTTTGACTGCAGCTGCAATTTTATGTTGAAAGCATGCTGATAAACGCTCACAGGCGTAAGGCTTGTGACACGGCAGTTCTAAACCCAAACGCCACGGCATGCTCCCGTGAATGCACCGCCACTGTGCTTTGCAGCACAGGAAGCCCAGGGCCACCTCTGTCCCCACTGATCGCTTCAAACACTTTAGGGCCATCATTCACAGTCACCGCGCTCACTTCAGCTACCAAGTCCACAGCACAGTTCCCAACCTGAGCAGTCCCCTCACACCCTGAGCAGTCCCCTCATGTGGGTGGGAATGCACCTTGTGTCCTTGTCAGTACTTTTGGGTGTGAGGTTGGCTCTGGCTGCCAGAGCTGGTGTGAGAAGGTGCTGTGGCCACATTCACCTGTGCAAGACAAGGACCCGGCTGCGGGCATTGCTGCCTCAGCGCTGCCCAAGGAGCTGTGCTGGGTCTGATAGACTAACATGCGGGAGCACAGCTGTAACGAAACAACACATCTGCACAGAAAAGCTGGGACACGGCTAATATCGTCACGTTAGCATCTGTTTAGTGCAATAAAAAAAAGGACGCTGCTAACAACTGTTTTCCGCCAAGAGCTTTTCTTGATGGATTTTGCCATTGGAGAACGCACCTTCCTCATCCCCTGCTGTGCAAGAGCAGACCTAGAGGGCATGGCGGTGGGGGATAAGCCACTAGAAGCAAACTGTAGTGGGGCTGCAGCGGGGACTTACCCCAAGGAAATAAAAAAAGATTTACATCGTGTATGGCTACACTGCCTCACATTCGTGTCAGCCATCGCTGGTAACAACCATGCCAACTGTACTGACAATTATTAACAATAAGATTAAGGATAACATTGTTCCACAGCAACAGCGAGTCCCTGGTGATGGAGGGAGTGATGCCACTGAGGGAGCTCTGTGGCGGGGTGCGGGTGTGGGGGGGTGCACGGCAGACACCGTGGGCTAAGGGCACGCTTTGTGGGGCGGTGCTGGGCTCCGCCGGGCCGCCTCCCCGCCTCCCCGGCCGCGCGGCAGCTCCGCCCGCCGACCTCCGTGGGCGGCATCGCCGCTTTAAGGCGCCGGGGGGGCGCGGCCCCGCCCGCGCAGGGAAGGCCGGGCCGGGCCCCCGCAGGGCAGCGCCGAGGGCGGGGGGCGCCGGGGGCAGGCGGCAGCCAGCGGCGGGCAGGGGCTCCGCGCCGCCCGGGCGGTGGCAGTGGCGGTGGCGGCCACGGGCTGAGCCCTCCCGGCCCGCGGCGCCTGTGCCGGCCGCGCCCCGCCGGCGCCCCGGGATCGGGCTTTGTCGGCGGTGAGCGCCGTGGGGGCGCCCCGGGCAGCGCACCCCCGGTGCCCAGAGAGCCGGGGGCAGCCTGCGGGGGCGCGGGCCGGGCGGCAAAGAGCGGCTGGGGACGCGGTGGAGGGGAGGCCGGGGTGGTGAAAGGCAGAGAGCGCCGGCGTGTGCGAGGGAGAGTGCCTCCGGCCCGGGGCAGCGAGTGGGCAGCGACCGGGCGCTCCCGGCCTGTGGCTCTTGGCAGCAGTGGCGGTGCTGGGCTCCTTGCTGTCGGTGCCACCTGGCTGGCCTCCCCTGAGCACCTGTCCCCAGCCTCCTGCCCCGGCAGCCCAGGAGGCAGCTGGACATGCAGCCCTCTGGCCCGGTCGGGTGGCACCTTCAGGGCCGCTGAGGAACCTGGTGCGTGGTGCCCTCCTAACCTGGCAGGTCTCGGGACGTGTCTCCCAAGAAGTTGCTTGATGGCTGCTTTCCTGAGCACCCAATGAAAGTGTTCCTTTTTTGTGTAAGAGTGGGAGGCTTTTAAATCACAGTGTTAATTTTCTAGCTGCTTAAATAGACGTGGCAGGGGGAATATTCAGAGGAGGCGTGGCAGGGGGAATATTCAGAGGAGGCGCTGGGGACTCTTGAGTTCATGACTCACTTGACAGTTAAGTTGTTCATTAACAGACAAAACAGTGGAAGAAGCCAGTGCTCATCCTGCTCTCCTGCATTCCTTCGCTGACCTATGATTTGGGAAGTTCCTCCTAAACGGCTGTGCTGGTGAGGGAGGGGAATATATTGGTTCAGGAGGTTCGTTAGCAAAGTATCAGTCCCCTTGCCTCCAGGTTGCTTCCAGCTGTGATGGAAGGCTGTTGCCATGTCATGGCAGTAGGAGCTGTTGGTAGTGCATATAAAATGTTGCCTCAGCTGGCAGTGTTAGCAAAAAGGCTACCAGTGAGGGGTTTTTTTTCCCCCAACTGCTAGATTAATTGGTCAGAAAAACTTAAATACTGTTATGACTTGGCATATTTTGTATGTGAAGTTGGGACTTCAGTCTCCCAGGTTTATAAAAATGGCTCCTGTTTTGTGCCTGGGGCCCACTGTGACTTCAGTGGAAATTAGACATATTAAAGGTTCAGAGAAATGAGAGCTGCTATCTAAGGGAACAGAAGAAACATAACTTGAAGCCTTCTAGGGAGTAGCTTGTGGTCTTTTGCTTCAGGTTCCTCCTGAAGATCGTGGCTTTCCTTTTTTGTAAAGGAAGTGTCATGCCATAGGACCTGCTCACACAAATAAGGTTGCTAGATAGCTGTAGGTGGTGGTGCTTGTCCGTGTCAAAGCAAACAAAAAAATCCAGAAAATTGGGAAGGAATATGGCTAGCAAAGTTTAGTTTGGTCTCGAGCTTCCATGCTTTTGGAGGAGGCAAGTATCCCTTCTTACGTTTTGTGCTTTGGTTCAAGCTGCTGCTAAAAGAAAGTACAGATGCTTGAGCCCTTGAGACAACTTCACCTTCCTAAGGTCTTCCCTGGAGGCTGGTTTGGAGCAAAGTGGTCTCTGGCCAGCTGGGTGTTGCAGTGAGATTACTCACAGTCCTTTCTGTCACCGTGTGACCCCCGTGCTCCTTGCAAGTTGTGCAGAATCTGCCCTTGGTCCATGCTGACCCTTATTTATATTATAATGTATACAGGTTTAATTAATTGAATGTTACTGATTTATATTTACCCAAGTCTAATCATGATGCTCCTGTCTCTATTACTGAAAAGATAAATACTTGCTAGCTAAAGCTTTAGTTTCCTTGGAGTACTATCTTGAAATGAACTAGCAAGTTTGTGTTCATCACGTGTCCTGCTGACACCCTCGCAGGTGCGTGGTACCTGGCTGTACCACCTGTGTGAGGTGGCCCTTGGCTGAGGGCACTTGCACAGGGGAAAAAACTGTTATGAGTTAGAAGTTCTTTGCAGGAGAGCATCCACATCTATGCATCAGTAGGCTTCTTGCTGTGTGGAGGGAGCTTGGGTCAGGTGGAGGCTGAATAAGATGAATTAGTATTTGTGTGTACTTCAAATTGTTGCCTTTGTCTAGATTGGAAAGGCTTTAATGGCTAATATTTTTTAACACTGGGATGGAGCACATTGCCTGCAATGTGTGTGTATTAGCCTAAAGGACTTGCCTCCTGCCCCTGCAAAGAAGTCCCTCTATGTGTTGCCATTGTGCCCACTTACTGGTTTATTAATGCAAACCAGGTGGGACAGTACTGTCATCCTGCAGAAGAGCCATATAGCAAGGGAAGCCAAAAGTACAGAGGCCATGCTGATCAGTGGTCAGAACTGTGGAGCTGCCAAAGTGGAGCCGGGCCATGGCTGAAGCTGGAGTCAGGTGGAACTTGTATATAAATCTGTTTTCATGTTTAGTGTCTGCAGTGTCTCTTGAGAGAGGGGAAAAAAAAGTTACTGTTTTCTGCCTCTATCAGTCACTTCAGGGGGGATGTTAATGGCCTATTGGGATGCTTCTTGGCTTGTTTAAGTAATTCTGCCTTCTGTCTTGAGTATTACTAGTCCCTCAGGACACTTGACACTGATGCTGCTGAGGAAAAAAGTAGCTATTTGGAAGCAATCCTGCCAGCAAGCCATATGTTAGAAGTTTATGGTTTCCTTGTTTGGTGACTTGGGGCACCTGTGTGAAAACATTGTTGCTTTTGATTTTTATCTCTTGCTGTTCTTCATGCTTGTTATGTCACAAGCTGATTGCTCAACAGAATTGTGCTGCCCAAGGTGGAGGAGACCTAGGAAGTCTAGTGACTGGCACTCCATAAGCATCGCAAGACTTAGAGTGAGAAAGGAGGGTGAGGAGCAGGGGAAATTTATTCATTTCCATCTATGAGAAACCAAGTACATGTGAAATAGGATTTGGTTTTCTTTTGTAGCCGTCTGGTAAATGGAATTTTAAAAGGGCTCTTCAGCAGTGGGATGAGTACAGTGAAACGAAAAAGTCTTGAGGTAGTGGTAACTGGTAGTATGGCTAGGAAACATTCTCCTGCATCAGAAGGGATGCTGGAGTCAATCAAAGGTCAAGGGGTCAATCAAGGTGCACCCAAACCCCCCCACATTGTTGGTACTGTTGTGGAAGCCATCAGTGCCCTTGTTCCCACCTCCACTTGTCTCCAGTGATACAGTTAGTTTAGCCTGGTCTTTGCCCAACACTCGCTTTGGAAGGCTTCTTTACTAGCACTGACCATACTTGTCGGTACCATGACACATCCCTGGACTGGAAGATTGGGACCATGGCTAGGCAGGATATCTACACCACTTCTTTGTTTCCAGTTGGGAGTGGAGGTTGGAGCTGAAGTGCCCAATAGCAGATGGTTATGGTTTGGTGTAGCTGTCTCTCATCCCTGGTGGCCATGATGGAGGGTGGTATCAGGATAAAGCAAAAATAGCAGCAACTTAATGTCAAAATCCAGTAGTCTCGCTAGTATGTGCAGTGGATGGCTAGGCAGAAACACAAAGAGGACCTCCTGAATTCTTCCCACTTTTCAGTGTGTGAACAAGAGGGAGTTTGTCAAGAGTAGTGTCCGTGAGGGGCTAGATTTGGAAAAGAGCCTTAGTCTAAGTATTGCATCTCCCAGCTTTAGAGTCGTCAGGCAACCACTATTAATACCAAATACTCTTCTGATGTAGGACCTAGGCTTCCTCTGTTACATGTAAGAACAGTTACTGCCTGAGAAAGCGATTTAGGAAAGCCAGATCCATGAGGTCAGTAGACAGACATGCTTGGGAGAAATACATAGTTTAAGCTTTATCCTTTGTCTTCGGTGCCAAGGAGATCACCTATTTCAGCTTGGATATACAGCAATGAATCATAGTCTTTTTTTTTTTTTTCTCCTGTAATCTGACTGATACCTAATTATTTATGCAGAGAGGAGGAGATTTTGAGTCCTGCCTCAGAAGGGCCAGCAGACCAAGAGCTGGATCACTTCTCTTGAAGAGGACCTGGCTTCAGGTTTATCAAGCAGACAGTATCACTAAGCCTGATCTCTGTTAGAAGGGTGCTGGCTGTGCAAGACAAAGGAATCATGAGAGCATTGCTTCATTCTGTTTTACATGTGGCCTGTCTGTGGCAAAGGCAGAAGAATGGTTCAGTGGATGAATTAGGTGGGAAACAATGTACAAGACTGCTGCCAGGCTCTTTGGGCTTGAAACTTAGGTGGTCTCAATGCTAGAGGGGGAGAAGAAAGGAAATCTAAAGTCTTTTGCTGGCAAACACTCAAGTGTCTTTAGGATTAGATGGGAGGTTGAGGACTGACATTTTGGATATTGGCATTTGAATGGAGGTAGGAGTGTGTTAGTTGTTAAGTAAGCCACCTTCTACAAGGTGTTAGGACATTTTTTGGATTCTTTCCTATTAAATGCCATAGATAAAATCAGAAAATGCTTCTGGAAAAAGCCTCCATTGGACTCTTCCTCAACTCTTTCAAGTTGAAGCATCTTTCAGCAAGCTGCTGCCTCTTGTGTAAGAGCAACAATTTTTTGCAGGGAGTAGCTGAAGCAAAGGAAACAAATATTTCAGGTATTCCTTAAGAGTCTCACACTTACTTTTTCTTTCCTGAAGCATGACTCCTTGATTTCTTCCTCAATTAGTACTTTAAAAATCTTCTTCTACTCCAATTTATGAATAAATCAAAATAGAAAATCAGAGTATTAATTTATCAGATACTCAATGCGCATTCTGGAGAGCAAATTTAATACCTGTACATGCAATGACTGAGTGCCCCCCACAAGCTCCTGAGCCACTGGCTTTGGTGGTGGCTATGGAGCATCCAGGAACATATCTCATAGCCCGACTTCATTAACAAGGATGCAAAAAAGCCATGAGAAAAATGAGTTGCCTGTGCAATTGCATTGAATTTGCGTTCTAGCAGGTTTCCCAGTTCACTTGGCAGCTATTCTTTCCTCCTTTTTTTTTCTTTACCCAATTCATGCTTGCTTTCGTTTTTTTTTCATTCTTTCTTGGTCCTTTTGACTGAACAAAAGCAGTGCCACAAGGGCAGGCTAATGTATTCATGGTTTTGCTGCAACTTGGCTGATAGAATAAGCTGAAAAATTGCTGCCTCCCATTGTTTACTGAGAACCTTTGTTGTGCTTTGTAGAGTTGAAATGAGTGCTGTCTAGTGCCCTCTGCTCCCCATCGTTAAAGAACAGAGTCTGTTGCACTGAACCTGCTCAGGGTGGAGATGGTGGAAAGGCTAAAGTTCAAGTTCACAGACCCAAAAGTAAGTTACAGAAGTGATTGCTTGTTTGAGCATTCACTTGCTTGCTCTTGGCTTTCATTCTCCTTGATCTAAGCGCAGTGTATTGTTAATGCCTATCTGAACATTGCATTAAGCTCTAATTAAGCCTGCCAATCAAAAAAAAAACCCCAGAAAGCATGCTTCTAATGTGCCTGGTAGTAAGTCATGTTTTCCCCCTCAATTTTCTGACTACGAACATGTAACTGGTAGGTATGGGTTTGGTTTTTTTCTGCTCTGAACTGCAGACAAGTGCTTAATGAACGTGTGCCACAGTGTTTACGTTAAGGGCTAGCTTTCATTATAAAATGGCTTTGGACAAGTATCACATAAAAGGTCCAGATTTTGCCAGGCTGTAGCTAAGGTCGTACTGGAGCATTGTAGCGAAGTCAAAGTAGTTCTTAGCTTTTCATGCAATGTCAGAAAGCATGCTAAAAGTAACGTGATCAGGAGGAGTGAGTATGACAGCTGCCTGGAAGGCCTTTCTGGAAATAGGAGTGAGGGTGCAACATCTAGAGTACTGGATCTTCTACCTGACATTGGAGCAAGAGCCACCAATGGTTACAGCTACTGTAAATCCTGATTTGCTAACCACAATCCAAAATGGAAGTATTAAGTGGTGTGGCTTTGGAACTTCCACTGAGGCATTGGGAGTGAGGAAGCTAGGGGGCAAAGCCACCATCTAGTATTACTGTTTTATAAACAACCATAAAAGAGGTAGCTTCTAATCCACAGCATGTTTGTAAAATAAAGCATATTGGTAAGATTGAGATTACAGTGTTTTGTACAGGAGACTTTTCATGACTGTAAGGAGAAACAAGTTAGGATCACACATTACAAAAAAAAGTCCCAAACCTCAAAGTCAGTAATAACCTTCCTTTCAGAAAGACACCAGAAGTTTATCTGCCTTATTTTAATATAAAGTGAACAGGACAAAATAATAGCAGAGAAACTAGAGTGGCTAGCCAAGGTACCCCAATAGGCTTTTCCCATCTCTAACCCTCAACATTTATTTTCCTGTGGAGCATGGTGATGGCTTCTGCCTTTCTGAGCTGCTGAGTCACATACTTTAGTGCCTGTGAAGTTTGCATCAAGTGTGGAAGTTTGTATAGCAATGGCAAGCCAATGCTAGATATCTGAAGGGCTGTGAAGGAAACTTGTGACTGAATACATGCAGCTCCTAGATAGGCTGTCCTGGCTCATGGACCTTAATAAGAGATCACAGACTAATTAAGCTCTAATGCTGTGGGTAAGGACGGCTGACAGCTCTGCTCTAGCCTGACCCATTTTTCAATGTGCTTTTGTGCCTGTCTGTTTTTTTACCCCTTCCTTCCCCTGCTGTATTCCTTATGGAACATCTGCCCCAGCCAGGAACAAACGGCAGCTTGTTCTCTGGATGCTGTGTCCTTGTCGGCATGCTCAGGTCCTGAAATCCTTCCGCCCTTTGTTCCTCTGCTGCTTTTTTTCCCCCCATCTACCACCGCCAAGACTTGATTAATCCAAATGCTGAAATCCCACAGGTGCTGTAGTTATTTTTAGCATTAATGTTACAGCTCTGCAAAGGGTGGATGAAGATTTATGATTTTTTCTCCTGCAAATCTCGTGGCCTTTCCTTTCTCTGCTATGAGTTGGATGATTTCCAACACACACACACACACACACCAATGCCCAAAATTGCCTTTTATTTCTTTAATTAAAGAGCTGCGAGGGCCAGCAGTCTTGCTTTGTGACTGTGGGGCAGAGTGGGTCCCACATCTCTTCTGGAGTTCACCACATATAGAATTTCAGCTCTTGTTTGCAGTCATTAAAACTTCGTAAATCTTCATCCTGGAAAGAGCCTTTTTAGCTCTTTCTGTTACAAGCTGGGAGAAGAAAGGTTGCTTAGGCATGTGGGCACCCAATCAGAACTTTCATGGTGGAAATTTGCTTTTTCTTCTTTAATATTTTCATTCACTCTTCCATTTCTTCCTGCAGCTGACACATCTGTGCTTGACTTCAACAGGCACAGAATTTGCCCTTGTTGAGGGAGTGGGGAAAGATATTTTTTTTCAGTAAGAAATATCAAGAATCAGTTTGGGTCTCTCTTCACTTGTCTCTTGTGCATTACTCTCCTTCCTGGGCTCTGCAAGTCCAAGCACAATTGAGATGTTAGTCTGACCAGGATACAGTCATTCTCACAGATTATTTATTTTTTTTTCCAAGTCAGGCATGTCATATATCATAGCTATTTCCTAGCACACCAAAGCCTAGTTTCCAGTTTATACCCCAAAACCCACTTAAAATGAATTTAATACATCAGGGAGGCAGCTGTAATTACCATGTATTTTCCAGCACATGCTTAGGCATGCAAGTGTGCCCACCTGTGCCAGCTGGGAGCTGTTGTTTTCTCCCTGTGTCCTGTGCCTGTTTGCAGTGTAGCTCCCCACACACTGGGAGGGCTGTGCTCTAGGTCTGTGTGGGCACAGAATGCTCCTTGACAGAATCAGGTCCCTAGGAAAGTTACTACTATCTAAATTATTCTGCTTTTCTGAAAGCAAAATTTTTTTGGTGCAACATTTTCTAGAATCTGGATTGCTTATCAACAATTCGTAGTAATGTGCCTTTGCAGCAATGCTGTAGACTTTGGGAAGTTGGGGGGTTTTGTGGCTCACAGCAGCAATTGCCATGTTAGAGGATCGCACCTTTTTCCCTACCAAGCAGGGTTTCCAGTGCAGCAGTGAGCAGCGTGGCTGTGCTGTGGCACCAGCCATTGGAGAGCTAACCAGTGAGGGGTGTCTCTAGCTATACATTTCCCTATACAAACATGAAATCAATATGCTGAAGCAATTAACTTGACTTCATAAACTCCAGCTGGCAAGCTTTCTGGAGTCTATTCAAAAAGGCCGCAACAGTTCCTGGGTTGCCTGAGAGGGAAATAAGATCAGGGCATTTCTTTTGTTTTAACTTGTCAGGAGGACATAGGCCAGCTGAAACAGGAGACTATTTAATGACCTTGTTTCAACCTCAACATAAAACCAAAAAGAAATTGAGACATCTCTATATTTTCTTCTGTTCAACATTTACAAGTGCAGAAATCAATCTTTTCAACATCTGAATAGGATTAAAAAACTGCCCTTACTCCCTGCCATCGCCTCTTTTTGGTAGATATGAGTGAGTAGATTTTGGTAACTTTTTGTTTGGTAAATGGTGGTTCATTTGCCTGAGGAGCTGAATGAGGCAACGGCTGTTTTGACATGCAGAGCAAAGCTGTCAGGCTCCTTTTCCCTGTAGGCAACTATACTTCATGTTCCTGGTGCCAGATAATATTTGACATTTAATTTAAGACCTTCAGAGCCTGCATATAAAACTTTACTATGATAATAGTGATAAAGCGGCTGAGTATTGTATTTGACAGTCTTTTCTTCCTCTCTCCTGGTTCGTCCCCATGCTCAGTTTGGGTTGAAGGATCTGATTTGAATTAAGGAGAGGAGGAGACTTAACTCTGAATTTTTATGAATTGAGGAGATCTGACTTGCAGATAAAGATCTAATAATGAATCTTATTTTGGCTGTGAGCCCTTTCACTGGCTCACTCCTAAGACACCAGGCAGAATTTATGCAGAGGAGAAGGAATGGGTGAGGATAGTGTCAGCAGAAGAGAAGGACCTTCTGTTCGTAATTCATCCAATTACTCATCTTCTCACAAAGTAGCACACACTGTATTGATCAGTAATGCATTTCCCACAGAAAAAAAAATAGCACTAGTAGTATCGACAAGGCTGTGTTTGTACTGAGGAGGAGATAACTGGATTTTTCTGAAATCACATTGAGTTGCATCGATGTTGATGGTACTGTAGTCTATCCTGTAGGCAAAAGTAGGTCAGGCCAGTGGCTCCTGGAGGAGAGGTCAGGGACACCATGGCAGCTTGTCCCCCTTGTGGAGAATGAGCCGTGCTTCCTGTAGGGTGTGATGGAGGAGCAAATGACAGGGACCATATGTCTGTCTTTCATAAACAGTCAAACTGGGTAAGAGCTGAGGTGGTAGTGCTGGGGCCCTGCATCAAGTCAGTGGTGCTTCGTCCATGCAGTTCCCCTCCCTGGTGTGCTTCCACAGGCTGGCGTGTCCCGCTTGTGCCTCTCTGTGGCAGCAGGAGATGGACCTCATGGGGTCAGTGCCTCAGAATCTTAATTCCCTGTGTTATTTTTCATGCCAAACATACACATGGTAGCTGTCCTGCCCTCTGACTGCATCCTGAGAGAAGGCAGGCTGATTTACCCAGCAGTCTTTAAATCCTAGACAAGGTGGCACAGAGATGGTTTTACAGAGTCTCTGGGATCTGACATGCTTCTCATGAAGAAGTTACATACCCAGTCCTACATCAGAGACTAGAAAGAACAGGTGAATGGTGTTTGAAGTCTTCCAATTTAAAGTGAGTGGGCATGGCACAGTATGGGGGAATGGATTTTTTTTTTTCTGAGGGGAACAAACATTCTACATCAGGGTCTAAAAACAGTGCATGAAGAGGCCCAGCTCCTTGTGTCAGTTGCAGCCACCCACTTCCTCCTTAATTGTCTGGAGTGCACTTGTTTCTCTCCAGCTTTTAACAGTTGATAAGACAGCTGTTTAAAAACAAACAAATAAATATGCAAAACCCAAACAAAAAAACCAAAAAAACCCAAATAAACCTGAAATTGCCCTGTTATTCTTGGAGAGTCCTGGGGCTTATGATATATGTGATAGAGAGGGTGTGCAGTTATTTATGATGTGGTTAAAGCATGGTGAAGAGACAGCTCACACAGAAGGGATAAAAGGCCACTGATGAAACGTAGCTCCATTGCATACCCATATCCTTGTGATCAAGAATAGTCAGTGAAGGCTAGCTGCAACCCTCATCGCCAGTCTGTGTCCATGCTGATTCTGCATTTTTTGTACATTTTTTGTCTCACGATTGCTTAAGCTGGATTCCAGGGCTTTTCACATCTCAGCAGATAGAGTTGCCTGAGGGATAGCTGGCAGGGCTTGCCCTGCCTTGCTCAAACCGCACTGAGGAGTTTGTTTTGACCCACCACCACCTTTTTGCTGAAGCTGTTGCATGGAGTGCTTTGTGCTGCTGTGAGGGAGTAGCTCTTTGACTATGGCTTTGGCTTTTACATGTGAGAAATTGGCTTTGGTGATAGCAGGAGTGGAGGTGGTGGAGCTCAGAGGTGGCTGTCCACAGCAGGTTGCAGCTACTGCCACAGCCATCCTGTTGGTGTTGCCAGAGCAGAACATAGAAACCCACAAAAAAACGCAGATGGAAAGATGCTCCTTCTTTCAAACTTTTTCAGACTTTCAAATCTGCCCTTCCCTCAGGACGGAATCGTTTGTATCTGCCATTCCCGACAGATGTTTGTCTAACCCTGTAATGCAGACCTTCAGTGGTGCTATTCCACAGCCTTTTCAGGAAGTCAGGACAAGTCTGCTACTACCCTGAGCATTAGAAAGCTTTTCCAAATGTCTGTTTTAAATATTCCTTACTGTAATTTAAACCCACTGTTATTAGCTCTTGAGTACTCCTACCACTACTACCTTCCATTTTTCATTATGAGTAACTATTGCAGGTACTTATTTCTTATTAATAAGTGGCTTGTTCAGTGTTCCCACTTAGAAAAAAATGCTTCTTACCAGACAATCTGACATGAATTCCAGTTTAATTCATTAAGTAAAATGGGGGAAGGGTTGGCAGGATCTGGCTGAAGTGATCTAGAATAATCAGCTGTGTTACTAGTTAGAAAATATATCAGGCCATAGAAGCACTGGGTGATAGCACCATTTATGAAATAGCAAAGCAGGAAGAAGACATTTGCTATTTTTTGGTGTAGTTGTGCAGACTGCTGTAAGATTTTTTCATTGCCTGAGTGGGGCAGCAAAAAGGAGGCGAAGGGGCGTTTTGGGAGGGTTACCTTACCTCAGGTGCCTGCTGGTTGCTCTGAGTTTCAGCGGCTAGGGGTCCTCCGGCACCACCTGTGAGCTGTGAGAATGCTAAAATGATGCTTTGCTGGAAGGCAGGGATTGCCAGGAGCAGATGATTCACATGCATCTTGTTTATTTCTGGCTCTGCAGCTGGGATAGTGTGCCAAAAATGAGTGAAATCAAAGATCAAGTGAAGAACTCTAGAAGGGGTTTGTACCACTTGATACAGTCATTGGGAGCTATGACTCATGCAGTCAGAGATGATGCTTTAATGTTCACTCTAGACCTATATAATTCTGTTGGTGTGACTGAATTGCTAACAGCAGCATTTGCAGAGAGATGTATTTAGCTGTCTGAACTTGTGCCCCCACTCTCTTTTTGACTGGTATTTGCAATGTTGATAATAAAGTACACAGTTCTTAAAATTTATGTATATTATTCCTTTGGGAATTATCTTGAACCTTTGTTTAGTGGGGAGAGTAAGCAAGGAGGAAACAGATGAGGGGGATGCGTGGTATAGTTTATGTCCTCACTTGGAGCGAGACCTGGTTAGCAGGACGTAATGTACTCTGTGACAATCACTGTATGTGTTATAATATACAAATTCCCTCTGCTACTGCTTCTGCTGCACTAATAGGCAAAATGATAGAGAACCCACTGTTTTGGGTCCATTCTTAGGCAGGACAGTTAATGTGACACTCAAAACACTCACTAGCCTATTCACCTGCACCGCTAGATGCCGAGTTTACAGCTTTGTGAACTGTGACTCTGTCTTGTTATGCTGTAGTCTCTTCTGCTGCCATATCTGGACTTTTAATCTTGTTCTCTAATCTGAAACACCTAGTGTCTGTGTTCAGGATCTGCTTATTCTGAAAATAAATAAATCTCCTCATGGCCATAAAAGGACCTTATCTCAACCATCAAAGGTAAGGGAAGTCACCAGAGTGCTGGGCCTTTGAGAAGCTTGAGGTGGAGGTGGGTTGTCTTGTTTTTCTAACTGATCTTTTCGATGTTAGCCTGAGAAGTAGTAGGAATCCATATGGGGTTGTAGCTCTCAAAGAGCAGGCTGCGGGGGAAAGCAGCTCACTTTTTAGTGGAGCTAAGGGTACAGGAAAATAAATTGAAAATTGGGGGACAAAGGTTAAGTGTCACAGAAGGATAAATACACTGAAAGCAGGTCCAAGGAAGCAGTAGTAAAGAAAGTAGTTGTGGGGAGGGGCCGAGAACACAGAAGGAGAGTTTCTCACTGCCAGCCCAGGAGACCATACTTTTGCTGCAGCTGCTGTACAGCAGAGCAGGAAGGATTAGGTACAGCTAATCCCATGCTGAACTCTAGACTGTGAAACTGCATGGGTCTGACGTGTGCATTTCGATGTTTTGAGTGTTAATTATAAGATGGCTGGGCAACATCACACCACAAGCTTTCTGGGCAGAGTTGTTCTTAGAGCATTTCCTTACAGGGCTTTGTTATTTCACAGTGGAGAAACTAGCACCTGCTCTGGGATTTGAAATAAATAGGTATGCTCTAGAAAGACAAAGTGTTAGCTGAGTATGTATAGAAAATTAAGTATTCTTCAGTTGTGTTGAAAAAGGACTGTTATTCATTAACCCTCGTTTATACTGGCCAATCTACCTGGCACTCCAAGCAAGCGGCCATCGAAAGGTAAAGTGCACATTATGCTAATGAGATGCTAAGGTGTTAGAGACATTGTTTCGGAGGGAACTAAATTGCATGTTAAACAGATGAATTTGGGTATTTGTGGAGGTCTGTTCCTGAAATTGCTGAGAGGGGAAAATGTGGTTTTAATTGCCTGATTTTTATGTTCATGAGTGCCTGGACCAGGAACAGAGAAGCATGTTTATCCTATTCTGTCAGCCACCTGAAAGAGCAAGCGGGCTCGCTCTGACCTATGTCAAGGACTGAGCAAGGTGCAAACCAACAGAACAAAGTATGAGATTCAGGGGGCATGAACTAAGCATCTTATCAGCCGTAAACTTGACGTGACCCTGCGCGTCACTCATACCAGGTGCCTGTGTCCCCCTTGGTTGCTCAGCTCTAGTCCTTTCACAGCATCACTGCTGGAGGAAAGGCCTACGGATGAGTCCTCTGCAGTCTTGCAGTTGCTTATGCAGCTGCTGTATGCATCACTCCCTGTATTACATGATCTGTTGTTCTCAAGTGAAAACTTTCCTTTTTGTAAAGTACAGTGGTTGAAGTCTTACAGAGTTGCATCTTAGTGAGATGCATGAAATTGAGTATAAACATCCCTTTGCACAGCCAGAATTTTTTTAGAACCCAAAAGAACTGTTAAAGCTATGTTTAAAAAAACAAAACAAAACAAAAAAAACCCCAACAAACACCAAAACAAAATCAAGTAACCATCTGCAGTTTTCCTCTTTGAGCACCCAACAAGCATACTGCCAAAGGGAGGGACAGTGTAAGAGCAAAGTAGAATTTGATGTCCTGATTGCTTGCTGATGCTGGTATGTTTTCAGTAATGCTTTACTGTATTTTCAGGGGCTTTTCGGCAAAGGCTGAGATCCTTGTCTCCTCATTAATTCCCTGATCTGCTGAGAGGCAAAGACCTTTTTCAGAATTTTACCTGGTGTGTGTAGACTGTTGATTAAGGTGGCTGTGGCATTTGGATTAAAATATCTCCTGCCACCAGTGAATATGGTTGTCAGTCAGAGGGCAGGAAGGGGACCCTTGGCTCCAAGGGGGAATGCTGTCATCCTTCACAGCAGGATACTTTCCCCAATTTGGGATTCCCAGTGTGGGTGGTGAGCAAGGTCAGGTATGGATTTGGTGGAGAGGGAGCGTCTCCTCACATGCTGTTGGTGTCTGCCTGCCTTGCCAGTAGTGGTGGGGCACAGAACTACTTTGTCAGGACAGACCCAGCAATTTCCATTTTTTTTTAAAAATTATATATATATATATATTAACTTTCAGTTATTACTTGACAGGCTGCCATTGTTTTCTGAGGAACACAAGAGAAAGGAAGTTGTTGGGTTTTTTTTCCTGCTGTTTATAAAGCAATAAAACTTGAATGGAATTTCAAGGAGTAGGGAAAAGGTGCTTCACTAGCTTGAGGGCTTTTCTCCATGACAATATGCATCCTTTCCAGGGAGGCATCAGTGCCAGATTTTTCCGAACAAAAACTGATTTAATCTCTAATTCTGGAAAGTCCCATTTTGCCAGCATAAGGGGGAAGACTGCTTGCCTTCTTTCTGTGAATTTTGTTGTAGGCATGAGTACTCTCTAACTTCCCAAGGCAGTGCTGAATTTAGCCATGCAAAAGTTTGGTGACTAATGTGGTAGTCAGAAGTTGCTGAAAGTTGCAGTAGTTTGGCTGTACTGTTGGAATTAGGTAGCTCTGAAGTGTAAGACACTGTGCTGTCACATTGCTGCCATTTCCCTGACTGCTCAGGAAGCTGCTTTACAGTAGTCTGACTGCATACAGTGCCTCCTGCAAGACATTAACTTTAAATTCAGGTTGGAATTGC
This sequence comes from Falco peregrinus, assembly GCF_023634155.1. NCBI lineage: Eukaryota > Metazoa > Chordata > Aves > Falconiformes > Falconidae > Falco > Falco peregrinus. Next base: position 81,924,592 of record NC_073721.1, read on the forward strand.
GTAGTTATTCTGCTGTCTCCCCATGCAAAGAAAGCATCTGAAGCTTCAAAAACAGTTGGCTGATAAGCAGGTGCCTGGTAAGTGCCACTGAGAAATACCACCATCAGACTGGTCTCTACTTTTTTTTTTTATCATCTTAAATGAGTGAAGAGAAAAGCTTGACTGACAATAGGGTGAACACTGCAAATTCTCTTAAGGCATGGCCTTTATTTACAGGAATCGGGTTTTATTTTGGGAAGAACTCTGTGCAGAGGGTATTTTTGGCACTCTGTTCCAGTCACCTAATTAAACTTGTTGAAACAACAACAAAATGCATCTCCCCTGGAGCAGGCCAGAGCTTTGGAAAGCAGCCAGATTAATCTACTAAGAACAAATGGAGAAATTGCCATTCCAGGCTTATAAACTTCAAAATCTGCATGGGGTAGCACTCCAGTGACTCTTGCTGCTGTGCAGGCAGGGCAGGGCAGACCCTGGCAGGAAGAGTATGTCCCCTTGCTCTTTTCTTTTGTTTACCACTCCTCCTCCTTTTCAAAACAGTGACCACTCAGATAAGCACCTGAGATGATGCTTCTGTTTTGATTTTTAGTATTAGATCTCCACTTCCAATTCCACTGTCATTTCAATCCTTGTCTCATAAGGTGAGGCGCTGAGCCTTTGTACCCGGCATGATGGCTGGTTAATAGGGTAAGTGCATGTGCAGCGAGCACGCCGCTTGGCTGCCTGCCTGTGCTGCTTCCTGCCTTTGACCCTTGTGAGTTTTTGCTGGAGAATCCCTGTGAGCAGTTTTGAAGAGAACTTTCCACACAGGCTTCCACGGATACCTAACCATGTTAATTAAAAGGAAACCTATAGCGTTCAAAGCTACCTAGTTGGTACCAGCCTTGTCTGTCAATTGAGGTTAACCTGTGCCAGTTCAAAGATGCTGCCTGTGGATAGTATCTAGCATGAGCTGTACAGGAAATTTTTTTACTGTCTGTTCTAATTGCATAAGAAATTTTGTTATTACACCTGTTAAGATCACCTCAGCTCTCTGTCCGAAGCAGTTCTCAATTGATTATAGTGTTACCAAGTCATTAGCATTTTGGCTGAAATTTTGCATCTGGGCTATCTATCACCATGTTATTATTATTAGGTTTATCATCCAAAAAAATGTTCAGCCTTTTCCAGGAACAAGACTAGGAAGAGAGCATTGCTTTACATTAAAACAAGCAAGCAAACATATCCTGGCAGCTGCCTTCTCTGTGAGCTGGAGTGACCCAAATGCTTGAAAGTCAGTTTTGGGATTTGGCAGAGGGGTGGCCTTTGGGTTCATTAGTGAGCATTTCCCCTTCTGTGAGAAGCTGCCTAGTTTTAAGCCATATCATATGTATGCAGCAGCAACTTCAAAGTTTTGTTGCTGAACATTAAGGTTTTCTGTTCACTGAAAGGCTAAACCTGTCCTATCGTTTGAGCAAGCAAAGCTGGGTATGCTGTGGTAGTTAGAGACAGGAGAAGGGACGGGTCCAGAGGAGTCAAGCAAGCAGGAGGGAAGGCAGGAGTGTCTGTGCCCAAGAAAGCGTGCCTTATCCTACGTCCTCTGGAGAGCAACCCATGATTGCTATCAGCCAGGATCTTAGTCTGCTCTACTGCTAGAAGTGGTGGTCCAGCTCTTCTTGCTCCTTTAGAATGTTCCTACTGGGCAGTCCAGGAAAAATAACCCAAGTTTCCCCATGAGTCAGCTGCCTGACCCAGGTCTCCATGAGGTGATGACTTTTCATGGCATTTCAAAGGAAGCAGGAGTATGGGATGAGGAGGGCCATGCCCGCCCACGCCCCCCCCCTCCCCCCAGTACCCCCTATTGGATGCCTGAAGATATCTCCTTCTTCTGATTAATCTTAATTGAAGCAATTCTATTATTTAAACATCATAGTTCTCTTTTTACATTTCCAAACTGCTCAGCCTTCCCAGTAGCTTCTTAGAAGTTCACACAAAGATGCTCCTTTTATTTGTGCCTCAGTTCCTAAAGTGAGAAGGGGACCCTGTTGGGAGGTGATGTCCTTTTGTCCAGAACACGGAGTCCTAGTATCGTTTCTCCTTTGTCCTTCTGAGTAGACCCTGAGCAGATGAGATTTTACCTCATGTTTTGCTCAGCTCAAGTGCATGTAAGTAAAGGAGGAAATTAGATCAAAGCTTCTATTTTGCAAAGTCTTATATTCTTTGTATGTACAAGATGCAAATAAAGACAGTCTCTGTCCTGAGGAGTACTGAAAACCCCTCTGAAGCAAGGTCACATTCCTTTTGTCTGTGAATTGTCCCCTGAGCTCAAGTGTCCTTGCAAAATGCACTAAACACTGTCAGATTGATGCTTTTTGTGGGGTGACCCATGAAGGTAACTCAGACTTCAAGGGAGAATGGTGTTGCTTGCTTCCTTAGTGGTGCTTCATGTGGAATATATTCCCGGCAGTAACAGTTATTGTGGGTTTTGGGTAAGAGGATGGTGTTGGCTTGACAGAGAAAGCCTTCTGGGGCTGGATTCCTGGGTTCTGAGATTACTTTTCTTCCAAAGGTGAAGAAAAATAAGACAACCACTTTGGAACTGTTGCACTAGAATTGCTGTAATTTGCTACTTTTCCGTGAAAGTTGCCCAGTTTTGACCAGTGAAATACAGTAGTTACTGACAAACCTGGTCCCACCACTTACCTGTGAATAACATCCTCTCCAAGTTTCAGCTCATTGCCAAGGACTTCTGATGTGAAAATTTTTGACAGAGAAGTCTGAGTTCACAGGGTCCAGAAGAAGTACTGTTGCCTCTGCAAGCTCTTGCTCTTCTTACAGAAGAGAATCTGAGGCTGTGCATTTCTAGGACATACTGTAATGCCTGCGGGAGGAAAGGTGGGCACATTATATAGGCACTGGGCAGAAACTCCCCTTCAGAGACTGGGAAAAATTTAAAAAAGATTTCAGGAGCGCTTGGCATGTTTTGTGCTGAGCAATTGGAGAATCTGTCCATCAGAGTCATTACAGGAACTTCTTGGTTAGAAACATTTTTACAAACGAGTGCTTAGTCACTTAGTCATTCTGGTGTTTTGCTTTAAAACCCAAACTGCTCTTCATATCATCCTTTTGCCACCATTTCCTCCACAGATAAAACAAAAATGTTTGCTTTGACTGTTGTAAGGCACTTGTCACTTGTGAACTGTTGGCATTTAATTAGTGGTGTTAATTATTAATGGAATCTAGTCCCATTAAGTCACAACAAAATTAAAACCAGTGAGGTTAGATATGAGGGGAAAAACAATAGCATTATTGTCCATCAGTTGCCAGTGAAACTCTCCTTGAAGATCAGAACTGGGTAGCTCCGTGGAGGTCACCTGCTTTGCAGGTCAAGTGTGTGTCTCAGATAACTGGCGGAGAGGTTGCCTTTTGTGTGTTGTAGCAGAGTCCCGAAGATAGCCCGTGGCAATTACTATTCTGTGACTATTCCTGGTGATCCTATTTTCAGTTCCCACCTTCAGTGATTTGTATTTGGTGATCATCTTCCTGTAGTAGATTCTCATTTCCACAGAAAAAAAGAACATTTTGTAGTTTAGCCCAGGGATCTTCTGGGTTATGAGGATATCAGTCTCTTCAAGCTTCCATGATAGCAGTGAAGACCCACAAGGTTTTTACTCTGGGTTTGGAGCTACATCAGGGTGTGGAGCCTCCATTGTCCCTAAGGACATTGTCCCTTAGGAGCTGGGGCTGGTTACCTGTTAAAAAATGATTATTATTTGCTTGTACCGCCCCTAGAATGTTTGTTGTGCCATCAAATGCAATTAATTATAATATTTCAAGGAAGTGTTTTATTGCATGAACAATGTGTGCTAAGGGGAGAAGAATACTTTTTGTTCATGTGCCAGTGGTATGTGTATGGCCTTTGTATTGAGGCCTGAACTTTGAGAGCACAGTGGTTGTCTTTGCTATGTACATATAGTCATACACAGTAATATTTAATTAATTGAAATGAAAAGGACAAGCCAAAGTGGAAAAATAGGTAGTGAACGTTGTATTTTGATGGCTTCCAAAAGATGTCCTATTTGAGAAGTGTGAATTTATGCATTTCAGGCTCCTGCTCAGAGGAGAGTGAATATTCATCAGGATTAGCAGCATCATCTGCATGAGAGGTGTCAAAATGGGCTGTCAGTGTAATGAACGTGTTCCTGTTGTTCTCTGGTTTGAGACTCATTCTGTCAACTCGGTGCACCTTTTAAAAACTTCTTTATGTGCTTCCAGTTATCTGCTGAGATCTGTAGGCATAGGCTAGATCCAAAAAGTCATTTCACTGTATTCAGGTGTGGTTAGATATTCCAGCATTACTCCTAATTTGCTTCTGGCAGGGTAAATTGCCCTCTGTCAGTCTAGAGCAAAAGAGGTTTAGTTTGACATTGCCCCTGTGTTTTCATTTCCACAAATGTCAGGATGCAGACGTATGTCTCAAACACCTTTGTTTGCAGATAAAGGCAATAAATTAAAAATATGTATACTAGTCTTGCGCACTCTGCCTTTCATGGGGAGGACAGAGATAAATAATTGATAAGAAACCCATTTGTTTGTTCATATCAGGCACTGTGGTGAATCCAGAAAATCAGTCGTGAAATGAAACTTCACGTCCCTCAGACTGTGTGACCCAGTATAGAATATACTCTATCAAGGAAGAAGGTCAGTTTAACAGGCTTTAAATTCAGGAGCATGTAAACTTGTAACTCCTATCCAGTTTTTTAACATGGTTTGTTTTGTTCATTGATTGTTTTTGTTTGGTGTGTTGTCAAAATTGTGACAATCTAAGGATGTAGGTAGACCAAGGCTTGCAGAGGTAATGTATTGTATTAAACCAGCAAATCTAGCTGGAAAAGACAAAGATGCTTTCAAACACACAAGCAGCACCCAATTACAATTTGTGTGGCCAAAAGCCTCTCTGCTTCTCCCAGCTCTACTGTTTGGTCTAATCTGAGATACTCTGTCTGACCACAAACTCTGTCCTACCCAGTCCCTGGTGCCTACAGGCCACAGGAATTTTGCTGGGTTCTGCTGATTAAAGTACACAGCCTGCCTCTGCTCACTTGCATATTTTCTAGGAACAAATTAACAAAATGGGGATTTCACCAAACAATTTTTTTGTAGGTAAGGTGGGAAGCCTCGAGGCAAGGAAGAAATGATAAATTTTTGTTGGGAAAATAGTCCTGAACCTTGCTGCTGCAGCTGTTTGTAACTACTTTATACTATGAGCCCATTTTTTAAAATTAGTTTTTGAAACCTTCCTAGTTAAAATCAAATTACCTTAATGAAGTTTCTTTTTTTACTGCTTGGTAATTGAGATAAGACATTTGGAAGTGGCCATTATCTGGTAATTGATTGTGTCAGTTCTGTTAAGCCTTCATAGCTTTAGCTTATCCCACCTCCGTATTCACCAGTCTCAAGTCACATTAATTCTTAGAGGGGATTTTGTTTTTCAGAATCTCTTCTTCACTAATACAGTACTCATTGGACTCTTCGGGATGTCCTTCTCAGTAGGAACAGGGACTCAGAAGTACCCTGGAGCACAGGAGTATTATGGGCTCTGTACAGATAACAGGGGTTTGCCACCTTCTGGGTCTGGTAACAGATCTGTGCTGTCCCCCACGCGCTGTAAGTGCTGTATTTCTAGAGGATGATCAGGATTCACTCAAGGAAGGGGGGAATGAGTTTCAGGAGTCCAATGTGGACTGCTCTGAGGCTGTGTCCAGGAGTATAGCCAAAGTTCTATTACCTATATAAGTTACATATTATCTGCATCCAGGCAGTCGTTTGAGGATGAACAGTGTAGACTTTATAAAAAGAGGTTTTTCTCTCCTAAGACCTGCAGAGGCAAAAATGTATATTCAGCAGGAGTCTGGTAAAGCATGGCATCTGGTCTGGCAGGAGGAGCAGAGTGCTCTCTGCCCCACGGACCTGTGGGAAGCAGTGGCTGCTGCTTGTCTGACTGCAGTACTGGCTGAAATCCATGTCCACATGGCAAATCTGATCAGCAGAAACCTAAAGGCAACCAAACACCTGCCTTCAATGAGCTGGCCTTACTCAAACCTGAAGTAAAAGTTAAGAACAGGTAAAGTGGATTACTTTTTGGCTTACTTTTCTGTTGCTTATGTCAGCACTAAATATATTTATAAATGCCACTAAATATCTAGGGTGATAAGCCATGGTGTGAGTGATAACACACGACAAGTGTGATTACATTTGGATGCCCACGGATTTTCAGTGGTTATGAGGGGTAAAACGCCAAATGTCTTCAGCCACTTAATACTGGATTTCTGGTGTATTGTACATAAAATTATTGAGAGATGCTGTTGCTTCATAGAAAGTGAAAGAGTGCTTTATCATTTTTATAACTCAGCTGACAAACAGGGACACCCAGCTTTTCAAAGCTCCCTTATATCCAATTACTTCTCTGTAATAATGCTTTTTGAAAGTAAGAACTGATGTAGACGCAATATTGCATGTGTCTCTCTAGAAAAAGGAACTGTTGTTACTGTTACAGACACTGCTCTTAATTCATCTAGATCCCCAAGAGCCTGTGCATCTCGACGCTTTCTCCTTGTAGCCTGGGTCCTGGATGTCTGTGCATGGAGGGTAGATCAGCGAGGAATTTCCTTTCTTGCCTGACACAAGCCAGATTTTGGATACGGATTTGCTCAAATTATAGTTTGAAGTCTTCACATTCAAAATTCTGCTTAGGCACATTGTAGAAATGAAAGAGAGCAGTGATGGTTTGAGCACTCCACACTCTTACCTTGGACAAACCAACCTTGATGTTGAACTCCCTTAATATTGTAGCTGTTTGCATGGAGGCTGTAAGTAATTTTGAGTAATTGCATGTCTAGAAACTCAGTTTCTGGTGCAGATGTGCCTATGGAGAAATTCCAACAAACCCAAAGAAGACAAAAATGAAATCAGTCCTTTAGAAGTAAACAGATGAGAGGGTGTAGTAAGACCGATAATTCTGATTGCATGGAGATACAAGCCACTCTTGAGTTTTGGGAGCTCTGAGTCTGTATTTTAAAGCCCTGCCTTCCTGGATTTGCTGCACTGAATTATATTGGGATGTCCTAGAGAGAAGTGGGTGAAGAATAGCTGAGTTTTCTCTTCAGCTCTGTACCACATAGGAGGGCTGGCAGAGATGCATTGAGTTTTCACTTGAAAGAATTTTGCAGGGAGCAGCAACACTAACAGCTGAACCAAATGATTTCTTGTTATTCTGCAAATAGGCATATCTGCTAATCAGCTTCCATTAGTAAACTTGTCCTTAGAGCTAGCAATCTATACAAACAAAAACCCTCACATGTCCCAGTGTTATTCTTAGTTATGTTAAGTTTTCTGCATGTGTCCTAGAATGTATTTGAGGGTTTTCTTCTGTTTCCTGAAGGGGAAATATTATGCTTTCATTCTTTTTTTAGTGCCTATAGGCTTCAGCGCTGAGTATTGGGTGACTAAGGTTTGGGTTGGATAAACTGCCATCCAGAATTCACTTACAGCCAGATTTCATAATTCATGCACCTGAAATAAGTCTCACGTGACATGCCTGGTTCTATAGTCCTGGTCTGAATCCAAAACACAAAGATGTTCAGGAGAAACTGTGGTGGTGAGGAGAAGCCTATGCAAACATTTGGAAAATGTACAGGTTGTGTTTTTCATGTAAACTTTTAAAAACCTGTGATGTGGTTTCTGTTTTTTCCCCAGACAGCTTTGACTTCTCCACATTAATAATTTTACTTATAAATTTGTTTTCCTTTGTCTTTTGCTCAGCAAAAGCTTCATAAACCCCTTCCTGTTTATAGTTATGGTATTTGTTGCAAGGTGATAAAAATTGCTCTCCTTAGATGATTAAATAATGCAAGTGCTGGATATACATGTATCAGTTGGGGCTTCAGGTTTCCAAGCCAGAGCTGTGGAGCCTGTTCCTTACATGGGGCTCCTAAACAGATGTTTAAATTAGTGCTAAACCCATAAATTGGCTGTTAACATGCTAAAATATCTGTGGTCTCAGTATGGTATTTAAAAATATTAATGCAGTTATTCAATGCCCCATAGGCAAGGTGAGTACCTTCTGTGCTGCATGGGTGCTTGGTTAGAGGCCAAGAGAGTTTGCAGTTCAGTATTGGTATTTCCTGAGGGCTTACATATTTCAACTGGAAGCTTATCATTGAAATACATTCACTTTTCATTCACATAATTCTTTTAACTCAGTCCTTCAAAACTCAGCTTTGCTGAAATTCAGTTCATTGGTGTTACAGCAGGGAGGAATTTTTAAGAAACTCAGATTTGAAAGAGCCCAGCAAGTCTGCACTGAAACTAACTTTTTTTTTTAATGCTCTAGGGAGAGATTAATTCTGCTCAATCACTTTTGATTCACCTGCAGCATAAAGGGAACTGCAGACACTTTACTAGCTGAATTGAAAGGTTGTTGAGTCACCATTATAGCTGTGTAGTCTTTGTTCACTTGCTATTTTGCAGCTGCTTTTACTGTTATTCACTGAGTTGCCACAGAAATCTCCGATATTGGTACTAAGAGATTTTTATTTCCCTGGCAGTGGGAGAATCACAGTGCTAATGTAAATCATTACTTCTAGCCGGGGGGCTTTACATTTAAAGTGGAGGTTGTATGGTAGAATTTGTAGCAGCAAGTGATTATGTCCACGTGAGCGGGAAGGGTACCCTGGGTTTTGCATAGGAAGGGCCCTACACTTTTGAATGAGGCTTTAGAGGGCTTCCATGAAATATGCCTCATCTGGGCTTGGGACCTTGGGTACACCATATTGTAAGTCATTAATAGCTTGTTAAGTACATTGTTATATCTCTGCATTTCAGCTATATGAACTGAACTGGAGTCTCTTACGTGCAGGCTGTAATTCATGTGTAGTACCAGATTAAATTGCATTGTCCTGCTTGTTTCTCAGAGGTTATCGTGGAAGATGTCTTCATGGGTACTGAAGTACCTTCTACACTTTGGAATGGTACATAGCCTGGAGTGCTGAGGAAAAACAGAATTGGTGTTTGCTGCCTTTTCCTTACTACATCTTGGTAGAAACTGTATGGGCATAGGTCTGGGGTCATGAATGGTTTTACCATGTGGGACACAAGGTTTCCAGTGCAGAGGCATGGGCTCAGCTGTCCCGATATAATCAGGTATGGAGCACCAAGGCTTATAAATTGCCACACCATTAAGAAATTACTCAAATAAAATAATCTGAGGGGAGTTTCCTGGTCTGAGAGAAACAACGAGGAAAAGTTGATCCTTAATTCTGTTCATCTTCCCAGTGTGTATGAAGAGAGGAGCAAGCCCGAGCAACTGTGTGCAACACATCATCCCCCAATTGCCCATATGGCTGCAGGGAACCATAGCAGCAGTGTTACACAGTAAGTTCAAGAGACAATTTATGCAATTTTCTACTGTTCAGATGAGTAAAACTGGGTAACAAAGCTGCCATTCTGACTGAAGATTTTGATAATTAGTGTGTTTCATCATCACATTTCATTTCATAATCAGTTTGTGCAACTGTGAGAGTTTAAAGCATGTTGCATCAAGTCAGACAGACCTAGTGCTGTTCTCTGACAAAGCAGGTTGGTAGGCTTATACAGGAGCTGGCCTGCTCTCCTACTCTTTGCAGAGCCAAAGGAGCAAATCAGTACATGCTTTAAACCTAGGCACTTCAGAGTAGTTACACCAGTGTCCCACTGACAGGCCCCCAGATGTTAGGAATTTGGATTCCCTTGTGCTGCACATAGCTTTTGATCCAGTATTAAACAAATTCCTTTTCTTTCCTCCTTTCCTGGCTGTGCATTTGATGATGCACAGGATTACTCTTTTTATTGCTTGAGGGGAAAGGAAAATGCTTTTCAGAATAATGTGTGTGTTTGGAAGGGAGGTAGAAGAAGAAAGTATTTTATTTTTTCCCCTCTTCATTCAAATAAGTCCATCAATGTGATGCTTGCAATGATGCTTTTGACCTAGGCTTGAGTTGTGCTGGGTTAGCATGAGCAAAACAATGAAATGGATTGCAAGCCTGGATCTCACTTGTGCTCTCATCTGAGTTCAGAATTAAAATTAACTGTAAACAAAAGTAACAGTGTTTCTTCTGGGAGAAAGGGATAAGAAAGACACAGAGTAGTAATGCAAAGAAAACCATGTTTTTATAATTCTGTAACTCATAGCCAGCAATCTGGTGAATAGTCTTGGAGAAGAGATTTGCTTTCTAAGAATCTAACTGGTTCTTTGCTTCACCACAGGCTTTGTGTTTTACTCTGTCTCAGTCTTTTGCAAGCCTATCTCTCATTGTTAACCGCAAGAGTGATAGACAATAGTGAAAAATAGTAGGGTGTGTGAGTATATCCAGCCAGATTTCTGTCCTTGCCCTGATGGATTGTGAGGAATTAGCAGCAAGAAGAGAAAGCAATCTAGATTGTCATAGTTCATGTAAATGCCTCAATAGCAATGTCATCTGTACACAAAGGTACCTTAATGTAGTGTCTTTCAAACTGCTGTCCACACAGCTTCAGTTGACCTACAAGGCAAATGCTTGAAGTGGTCTGAGGTGTGCTGAGGTATGCTGTAGACATTTAGGGGCTTAGTTATGCAAAGCATGTTAAACTGCATGACTGCTTTGGTTTATGTAACAGAATTCCCTTCCAGATTGTCCAAGCAATCAGAAATCAAAGCTTGCTTAGTACAGTTCTGTGCTTTTGCTTTTCTCTGGGGTGAAAGTAATGGGAGCAGGGAAAAAGATGTCTTTTGCATGTGCCCATTGCAAAAAGTCCAGTCTGCACGGATCTTGTGTGATTGATGCAGTTACGATCACCTGATACAAGTAATCTTGATGCCTTCTGTAACAAGTATGACTTCAAAGAACATTGATTCTCTTTTGATACTTGTTTTACACCTCTATTTTTGTTGACTTGGCTGGAGTTCATTCTTATTACAATGCTTTGTGAGAAGAAAGAATCTGTCCCTGTGTGTTTTGCAGCATTTGCAGTTTAATTTAAACTCTGCTATGAAAAAGAAATGGGATTTCTGAAATGCTAGGTATCGTTGGGCTCCTGGTATTTACACACCATCTGCTTCAGTACACAATGGATAGCTGATCAGCTTCTTTCTGTAGCAGGAGGTACTGTGGTGTTACTGAGTGGATAATATTGGTCCCAGTTCTCTACTAGTGTAAAAGGAAGGAAAACGGCTTAAAGAGGGTATAGATGTATTTTAATCCTTTGTAAACTGCTGTGATCCTATATTGTTGTGCTATCTAAATGCAGTAATAAAAGCATTTGGCCTGTTAGCTCCTTCTTGATCCAGTCATATGTGAGGATGATGCCCTCAGCTATCAGACTGTAAGGTCTTGTCTCCCCTAATGACAGCAGGTGATAAACTCTCCTGTTGCTAAGTGTTTGGTTTAGAAAGGATGGGTTTCTAAACTGCTGAACCTAACACCCTTGTCTTTCTTGGGTTTTGTTTGCCTACAGAGTGAAGATGAGGAATGCAGACAAGACAGATTTTTTTCCTCAGCTTTTCTAATCCTGCCTTCTTTGATATCTGAAATTCAGTTCTGAGAGCCAATGTTTTTATAAATTTGTATGGGCAAGTAGGGACTGATCACAGCATTAATGTTGAAGAACCTCCTTGTAATCCAAATTGTGTTAAAAGGTGCTTGTTAAAATGCTCCAACACATGTATCTAAAAGCATGTTGAAATGATTTGTTCTTAGCATATGTTACACAACCATGGCTCCCATTGGCTTTGACTGGATTTGTGCTTTGACTTCTGTTTATTTAGGAACCAGTTTTAACACTACATTCTTTTATGTCTGTCAAGCACGTTTAGACTAGAGTGGAGAAGAAAGCTTGTAACCATCAGATGAGGTAGGTTCTTGACCAAAAGAAGTAAGAGGACAAGATACCAAAGAATTCTACCATTGTTGTGTTTATTAAAGAAATTACATGCTTGAATCAAGAAGGAGCTTGGGCTGCTGGCAGAGGGAAATATGAACTGGTAGACACACGGTGTTTTAAATAGCCATTGTACAAAGGCAAAATTTAACAAATAAGGTTATTGAAGCCTTAGGTGTTTGTGGGTATGGGTTCTTCAGCTTACAGTGTTATTTTCAAGTTTATATCTATAAGCCAGAAGCTGAGGAAACTCTGAATGTTGACCCATTGATTACTAGTATTATGTATAACCTGTATTCAGTCTGAAGTCCTTTTCCTTGAAATTGAGGAAATTAATGAGCACAGGAGTGTGAGAAACAAGCATTGAATATGATGCTTCATACTACTTTTTTTTTTTTTTTTAACATCTCCAGCCTCTTATTTATCTGCTTACAGAATTACTCGTGCACAAGTCCATCTGCTAGGCTGCATCTGGGAAAAACGGGGATTCATCTGGAGAACATCTGATGCAACACTTAGGAAGCATTATTTTTTTTTTTTGACTAATGTCAGCAATACTTAAGCTGTAAGCTCATAAGCTGACATGCTGAATAGATTTTTCTAGTTCTTTTCTCAGATTCCTTCTGGACTTTTAGAACCCCTTGCTGTTGTGCACTGAAGCTGTGTAGTTTAATTCTGCACTGACACCCAATGGTTTTTGATTTCCCAAGGAAACTGGTAGCATTTTTAGACTGTCAGTTCAACTGAGACTCAGGAGGGATGCATACCTTTCTGAGGACTCACCCTCTCCTAACTGGATGAAATCTTGAAGATCTTTAACTTTGTGGATAGACTGATTTGAATGCTGTGGTGAGAACAAGTTGATGAAAGGTAAGTGGGTGATGAAGAAAAAGATCTTCCTGCTATATTGTTGTGTGACTCTTGATCTGGTGGCATATGTTTTAATGTCATTTTGAGGCTAAAGCCCAGAAATAGGAAAGAGTGCTAACTTCTTAGAAGCCAGTGATGGAGTGCTGCCTCTGCAGAGCTGCCCTGCTACACTTGTTGGTGCTAATTAGTTTGTCTCTGTTGTGCTTCCTTGTGACTTAGTCTGTTCTAATTAACGCTTCCTTGTAGATTGCTTCTGAACTCCAGAAATCTCATTCATGGCACACATTTCACCATCCCGGGGAGACAAGTATATTTTGTTGACAAAGGTGCTGATAACGCTATTGGACTGTGGTTTAATCTGTGTGTCTCAGAGATGGAAAGGTAACAAGACAGCCTGTGTGGGAGAACAGAGTTAAAAATAACTTTAAGAATTGCAGCTGCAGTTTGTCTACCAGTTTGAATTGTTTGAGCCCCAGACCCTTCTACAGACAATTAGAGGCTGTGTTTATTCCTTCTATCTCTGCCTCTTTATCCTATGTAGTAACATGAAAAGATACAATTGTTAGAATGAGAAGCTTAGGAATTATATATACTATGTATATGTTTATATATAAACACACTATAGATATAGTCTCTCTCTCTCTGTGTAGTCTATATAGTTTGCTTTAAAAAACACAACAACAAACACAATGCCCAGGAGCTACTCTATTACTTAAATATAAGTCTTGCAAGTAGAATATACTTAAAACTACTGCAAAATTCACATCAAAAGCTGCAGCATTTAGGCATCTTGCAACAGGTTTTAGAAATAATTTGCAACAGAGTATATGAGAATTTTTCACTTGGACTGTGGCAGCTGTCAGTGTGGCTGTCTGCTGCAGCAGAGGAAGGATTAATTGCAAAAGGCAGCCTGACTCCATAGCTACCAATGCAACAGCACTGAACAGGGAGACCTGTGCTATTTCCATCCTAGCAAAGAACCCTGGAAATTCTGCGAAGTCTTCCCCTGCACCCTAGCTCCTCCTGTACCTTCTCCATAGACACAGTGCATTGTCTGTGGAGAGTGAAACCTATCTGAAAGTGGGAAATGGGGGCCAAAGAGCTAAGGCGTTTGGTTCCTTCTGGTAGGAGGTGGCACCAACTTGAAGGCACCACCCTTCTTGTTTACGTGATCTACTCTATGTGAAAGTCTGTATCTTATAGTTAAAACCATTGAAGTCAGAAGTTTGTATGGATGTTAACATGTTCCCCTTTGTGGGATGGGCTTTTCCTTGATGTTCTTGGCCTTTCCCCTTCTCTGCATCTTCTGTCATTGTCTTCTGCATGGGCTTTGTCGTTTTACTGTTGCTGTGTAGCATGATGAAGGGTCCTCTGGAAAGGCAAAAGGTGGTTTTTCTGCCTTAATGGCTAACTCAGAACAACTTTGCTTTTGCCATTTACCTTCCATCCTCTCTGCAACATAACAAATGGCTCATCTCATAGCATTGTTTCCTTTAGCCATTGCTGTGCTGGCAATGCTAATGTACTGCAGTATGCCAGAAACCATACTTTCTTTCCACATTGCTCATTTTCACGAGTCCAGTTAGTAGTTATTGTAAGCATCACTTACATACCTAATGAAGCTGAAGAGCCTGGCATAAAATTGACAAGGACAAAATGAGCCTTGAACACTCTGGTAGAGCACGTGGTGTATGGAGCCTGCATAGAGTTCTCTGAATTTTGGTGATACTGGACTCTAGCTCTGTTTTTTTTTATGGCCATGGGTTGCTTTTGCAGCCTCACAAAGAGCCTTCAGTTTTATGTATCAGGGATAATCTCTGGTGTTAAAATAACTTCCAAAAGTGACTTTGGGCACCTATTCAACCCAGGACTGCCTTTGGGGAATCCAAGCCAAGCTAAAGCTGTCTGTCACAGTAAAAAGATGTTAACAGGATTCTAGCAGAAGAATAAATTACGAACCAGAACAATCTGCTCACCTTACACAGACCAATACTGAGCTAATAGCTTAGCTTTGCCACTGGGGAGTAGTTGTCCATTGTCTTTCCATCTGCCCTTCTTCTGTCTCAGCTTGATTAGAAGTGGCTTGAATCGGGGCATATTGGTGTGGCTGGAAATGGAGATTTAACTAATGCTTAGTCATTTTAAAAAGGATTTTGCAAAGAATAAGTTTGAAGAGGATATTTAAACAGAAAGCTTCCTGTTTTGAAGAAACATTTTTCTGTTTTTTCTGCTGTTCCTGTGTTTTCTTTCTGTTTTGCTTGGCTTTACCTTTCCCCTGCTTAATCTGAAGGGAAAATGTTAAACTATGGCAAATGTCATGGAAAAGCCTACCAGCCCAAGCACAAAATCTTCCTGGGATGATGAAAAAGCAAGTGGTTTGCTGATTTGACAGGCAAGTATTTACCCCATCTTTTTTATATCAAAAAGAAATATTACAGTTTACAGGCTCCCTGTAATGCTCATGGCACTTTTCCTATCCCCAGTATAAGCCATACTTCGCTTTCGTAGTATGTTGTGTAGAAAAAAAGGCACAAAATAACTGGGAACTCAAGCAATAACATATTTGCAGTTGCTCGAATACAGACCTTCAGTGTTTCCTATGCCAGGACTGCTCATGGAGGGATAGCTTAGCTTCAGGAATAGTGCTGTGCTCTTGTAGAGCTGATCAGCTTTCCCATTCTGGTTCCTGGTTCCTCTCATACTGAGGTGAGAACAGTATAATTCAAAAATTAATTTAAATAGTTCCTAGTTTCCCTAGGTGTACATAACGGGAGATTCTGGCTTCTGTTTTCACTTTAACATTAACATTTTTATTACAGATAGTTGACACTGGGTAAAGCATCCATACTGGTGACCTGAGCAACATCGTCTGCTTTGAAGCATCTGTTTCATTAATCCTTTGCCCACTGCTGCATGTTGGATACACAAAGTGCTTCTCCAGCCCCTTTGTGGCGCAGACAGCAAGAGCATTACTTCAGCCACTTCTTTCCATTTTTCAGTTACTGGTCCATTGTTACATTATCTGAATTTCAGTGTACTTGTGAAGAAGCACGGGCATGTGGCATGAGGCTAGGGAAGCATGGGACATGGGGGCACGTAAAGCCATTCAGCATTCAAAGAGATGCTGAGGTGTTAATGCAGGACTGGAGCATGAAGTCCTCTCACAGTACAGATAGGCTGAGTCCTTTTCCTCTTCTGTCATGTAAGATGAAACCATTTTGTATAGATTTTGACAGGTTTTCTTTTGGTTTAATTTCTAATAAAATGAAGTAGCAATTCATTTTCAGAATAAACAGCTCCGTAATCATGGCTCTCACTCTGTAGGCTTCAGCATGCTTCTGACAGACTTTTCTCAAAAACAGAACTTGTGAAGTTGTCTGTTAATTGCTTATTGTATTGATTTAATGAGTCCATCTTAATTTATGATGGTTTGGATTTAACAGCAATCTTCTCCATAAATCCTCGTGCTTTCATTTTCTGCTAGCATCTTCAGTGGGCTTGCTTACATGCCACATACTTTTTAAGCACACCTTTTGCACATTAATTAAAAAAAGGGAAAGAAGATCAACACTCAGAACAGGCAGTTATACAAACCCAAGTAACAAGACTTTGCTCTGTGTTTGTATATGACTCCAGGCACTTCCCAGATGACAAAGCTGCTCTGCTTGACCTATAGAGAAATGCAGACTAGGAAGTTTCGCTAAATTTCTCGAGGTAACAGTGGCAGAAGCCGAAGTAAAGTTTGCGAGATTTCAGGGCAGCTGCCCTTTTCTTACTCCTGTATGTTCTTGGTTATGTTGTTCAGTACTGTCTTTGAGGAGGAGAGATTTTGCAGAAGTCACAGTTGGTCAGTTGTCCTTCTCCAGAGTTGAAGAGTCCTATTCTAGTTGTGGTGGTGTCCTTGTAGGAAGGAGAAGGTGAGAGGCTTGTTCAGAGCAGTAGGCAGCCAGGCAGTGCATTATGCTGCTTTTTGGAGGATAGCAGAGCACACAGGGAATGCTGCCACCTCTAAGGGTCTCAGCAAATGCCTCAGTGCAAGTCCCTCTGGCACTTGTGGGCTATCTTACTTTTTGATGTTAATTGTTTATCAAAAGCAGCACAGGTGCTGGGAAACCAACAACCTCTAGTCTGTTCTGCTCAGAGCTGTCTTCAGGCCATGCCTACATCATCTAGAATCTGAGGCAACTTCTTCAGTGCCCTGAGAGCACTCTAGTTAGTATGCCAGGGGCAAGCCTCAGGGGTGCTTGATCCATCCCTGTGTCGTATCCTCTGGTGTGGTCTGGATGACCCCACTGCAAGAACACACATGATGTGCAGATGTATTGCACACATTGCTGGTGCAGCTGCGCCAGGCCTCCTGTGTCTACCCATAGAAACAAAGAATATCTCGAGTTGGAGGGGACCCATAAGAATTGCTGACTCCGACTCCCTGCTCCTCTCAGGGGAGCCATAGCAGGTTTGAGGTAGTGTAATATAATATAATCAATCTGCCAGGCTTCCCAATTTGATATTTCAGCCACCATCCTCTATACCAGAGAGGCATTAGCCACTTGGCTCTTTGATTATGGGGCATGTTTTGCATTCATGCATAACCTGTGCCGTGGTGTCAATGGTCAAGTCCCACAGTGTTCCAAGGGTGGAAAACAGATCCATAGCTAAAGCCACAGTGGAGCCTTGTGCTGTCCCTGTTCTGATCTTCACTAGGGTCTCTTTGGTATTGCCAACCAAATGCTATTTTGCCTGGAGCCCTGACCAGCCTGGTGCTGAGCTCCTACACAGCCATGAATGGCAAGAAACAGGCTCATGAACCTGTTCAAAACACTGCTGAGAAGAGGGTGGGTTGTCCCAGTGTGGCACGTACCCCAAAACAGACACAATGCCGTGCTTACAGTCATACATGGGAGGGTGGAAGGGACAGGGTGGGGGTATCCTTAAGGAAGGCTGAGCACCATGGAGAGCCGAAAGTCATTGACAGAGGGGTGCTGCCACTTGAGGAATTTCCATGCAGTGCTGGGTGTTGTTATCGATCTTAGCAGTGGCACTGTTGTCTGCTCAAGTGTCCCCTTTCAAAGCAAGCCAGTCTGAGCAATAAGACAAACTCCTCTCCCTTCAGTCCCTCTATATTAGTCTGTTGAGGCAAGTGGTTTCCTTTGAGCAGCAGTGACAACAGTCTTTTCTTTGCCCACAGCTTAAGCAAGTGGGAATAGACAAAATGTTTGGGTTTTTTCCCAGGCAACCATAGCAGTAGTGCTGCGATCTTTGTAGGAGCAACACGTGAGACTGAATGATATCTCGGTCCATAGTCAGGCAGCAGTGAAGTGATGGAGGGGGCCTGCAAGACAGGGAAATTAGTATGTTCTGGTCCTAAAGTCTTTGGAAAGAGCCAGCTGTGCTCCACAATGGTGTGTTCAGGTAGACCAGGCCTGTACAGGGAGCTACTGCTTTCTCTGGCCTGTGTGAGCTCCTAGAGACAGGCGCACAAAGACCTTGAGAGAGCAGAAGACAGCTAGTGTAGGGGTTGAGCTCCTGCGCTTGTTCCCTCCTGCCCATGGAAAGCACCAACCAGGCAGTGAGCCTTAAGGCTGTGGGACAAGTCACTGGGACATGACGGAACCAGTAAGTATGGGGTAGGGCAATTATTTGGAGGCCTCATTTCAGATGTGCTGCAAAGGTTTGTGTGTATAAGGTGGGGTTTTGGAGTGCCTCAGCACTGCTCTGGGCAGTCTGGAAGACCCTGCTGTGTGGAAGCTCTGGAGGGGCTGCTGGAGCATTCCTCTGTCACAGGGGGTTTCCAGTGCTCACTGTGGAGTCATCAGTAGTGGCTGGAGGGAGAAGAGATGGGGCACAGGGAGAAAAAATTCACAGTAAACATCTATTTCTGGATATGTAGTACAGTGATTTCTCCAGGGGCTTGACTTATGGCAGAAAGCATCCACTAATTATTTAGAAATCTGGGAATTATTTATTAGTAGGAATGTCTCCATGCCCTGACACAGTATCCCTCTGGAGTCACTGGACTCAGTAGCAACATCAGCTGTCCTACCATCTCTTCCAGAGCTGCTGGTAGTGCCTGTTGGTACTGTCGACATTAACATCTGTTGTTTCACCATAGGAAAGCAGCAGGAATCAGTGAGCTACTTTCTCAGCCTGATTTAAAGGTAGGATTTTACTAGGAAGTTATAATGTGATGCTCCTTTCTCACCTAACAGACAGGTAGCTGACTGAGGCACTTTGCTCTGACCTAGCTTTCTCTTTGATATATTTTCATTTTAATAGTTGAGTAGATTTTTAGCAATAAATCATTAAACATTTCATCCAAAAATAGTCAATACATCAGCTGGGACCTGAAAGCCTACAAGTTCATGCAGATAAAATGAAAGTCCCTAGAGAGGGTCATATTTTTACTGTTAATTTCATTTTTGCCAGAGATATGATTGACTCTTCACATGCCCAGGCAATTTTTTCATGACTACATTGTTTTCAGTTTTTAAATGTTGCTTGACCCACTTTGCACATAATTAACGAAGAGCCTTGTACAAGGGCTCTTTCAGTGGGTGACCTGTCAGTATGGATGCGGCAGAAATCTGCCATGATGATCTGACCCATTTTAATTATTGGCCGGTGGTCTCCTTTGATTTGTGTGGGTTTGATTGTGAAGCTCTTCCTGTTAATAGGGCATTGTTGAAGTGATTGGTAGGCTGAGGGAGACCTCAGCTTTAGAAAAGCCCCCAAAAATAAATAAAAGAGAAGGAGAAAGTGTTTTTCTTTAGTGCCTAATATTAAACGTTCATGCTGTTTTCAACTTTCTCTGCTCCTGCTGGTATCGTATGGTTCATCATAAAATTTCACGTTCATTTTATGATCCAGGGAAGGAGGTGGTAATAGATCACTGCTGAAAGCTCTCCTGGTCCCTTGGCCCTAACCTGCCTCACTGGATCATGAGCAGTTTCCCATGGCTGCAAGAAGCTGCCTACTGCCATGCTCACTCAGCAAACAGAGGATTTGTACCCTTCTTCCTAGCTGAGTTCCTGTTTTCAGCTTCTCCCCAGAGGCTGAGCAGCCAGGGACAAAGGAAAGGTCATTTGTTACCCTGTTGGTGCAGGGTTTTCTTCTTCCTCATCCCTCTCCAGGGGTTGTGTTTCACATGTAGCATAATAAAATGGGATATTGCAGGAGTTCACCAGTGGGTCAGGCCCTCTCAGTGAGAAAGCTCTTTTGATTAAAGTCTGCTGGTGAGAAACCTCTCAACTTTCACCCAGGTGTACCCTCGCTAGGAACTATATCAGCACCTGGGAAAAGGGACTACGAAACAACAGAGGTGGGAGAAAATAGGCTTGGTGGTCTGTCCCCAAGAAGGGATGTCTTCTGTCTCTGCAGCTTCTTTACTAAAAAAGGTAGAAGTAGAGAAATCTAACATCCCGCAATTGATGTGGTGTCATGTATCTTATTGAAGAAGCTTATTTGCGTATAACTTGCATAAGGATCTTGTCTTAACAGGGCAGAGATGTTGGGAGGGCTGCCTGCTGCTCAGCTGTAAGCACTAGCAATCAGGTCACTCTGTCTGTCTTGAGGGTCTCACATAGGGCTCGTAATGTGGCCAGGGCTGTCCTGCTTTTCCTTCCTCAGTTCTTGGTCTTCTTACATGGCAAACTTGCTCAAGGTTGTTGGCAAAGACCATGTGGCACAGACAAAGAGGAAGTCTGAGTACATCTCTGTTCTGTGCGGTTGTGTTAAAGTCACATCGGAACCCTGGGAGGTCTAATTGCAGGGAGGGGAGTGATTCCACCCATGCATATGCTGTGGCTCTGTGGGACAGGTACTAGGTGGCACTTCTGTGTTTTTATGGAGACTTTTCATGGGTTAAACTTTAACGAAGAACCTCAACAATTAGTAAGTGGACTGGCAATCTTTTAGCTGGCTTGTTTGTCCCCGTTCAGAATAAAGCTGTTGCTTGCTGTGTAATTTCTCTTTCTTTTCTTTTCTCCCCCCATCCCCTGTCCCTCACCCCTTTATAAGTATCTTGGTGGTTAGGGATCCCTTTTTTCCTTTCCTCTCAGACAGTTGTTTCAGGGTCCCTACTCCATGGAGTTCTCTGCAGGCAAGCTTTTTGTTGCTGGGTTTTCTATTCATTAACATCGTGCAACTGTTTCCTGTTTTCACACTCAGTGAAAAATGATTAAAGAGGCATAATCTGGTTTCTAATTTCCTTCCTTCAAATACCTTCTTTCTCAGAGAGAGATATTATTCCCCTCCAGCTCCCCCCCCGCCCCCCCCCCCCCGCCCAGGATTCTTACTTTTTCTGCTCCTGCCTTTGCTTGTCCATTACCAAGTAAGTGCTCATTAGAAATATGTTCCTTCTTGTATACTGTACAGCTTCCAGGCTTATTGGGGTGGGAGCTCACTCGCTGAAAGGCACTAGATGTGCACCTAATGTCAGAACTATTTCTGCAATTACCCAGTCTGGGAAGTTGGTGTGTGTCAGCTGGAGCTGACTAGCACTTCTGAACTAAGAGCAGTGCTCTGTCAGGTATCCTTAAAGACCCCTGGGGTGAGGGGAAGGAGAACCCCTCTGTGGTTTTGCAGCAATATATAGCATCAACCACCTGCTTTTCCTGCACAAAGCACCTGACCCAAAGCTGTTAATGTTTTATTAAGGCCCAAACCCTGACTTTCATGTTTGCATAAAATCTTCTCATGTAAACCCCATTTTCTGATAGAGGCAGTGGAAGACCAGTATTTTACTGTTTCACAATTCTCAGCCAAAGCGTTATGCTTTTACTGCAGATCAAAGTGCAGGGAAGTTATGGCCTTATAAGCCCCAAGCAAGGTCTCAGGTTTAGCTCCTCGTTCATACTCACCTGTGTTTAGTTTCTGAAAGAGATCTTCAGCTCCCTTTTGTTACCAGGTGGAAAGGTGGGAGCCCACCGTCTTTGAAATTAATTAATTTATTTATGATAAACTGGAATCGCCTCAAACTTAAGAAGGGAACTGAACACCCTTACTGAGTGCGAGCAAGTCAGTAGCGCAGCTGCAGGTGCCAGGTCAACCCACTGTAATTGGGGCACAAATCCTCTTGCCACACTACGTCTTGCTTCCCCTGTGACACCTCACCTTTCATCTCTGCCCAGCTGCATCCCTCCTCACCCGCCCTGTGCCTTCCATGCTCCCCTGCCCCAAGGGGACATTAAACACTCTCTAGAAAGCAGCTTCTCTTGGTCACGTCTCTGTCTTTGTGTGTTATGGAAAAGTTAACAGTGTGTAACTGCCACCTTGTTGTTGCCGTGCTCCTTGGCTTAGGGCTGAGCTGGGGGACATGGAGTGTTACCTTCCAACTTACCACACTCACCTTTGTGGCATGTATTTCTCCTCGGCCAGCCCTCACAAGATGTGACTGGGCTAGACCCTGCCTCATCTATGAGACCGGATGGCTCGCAGGGAGAGCAGTTTGGCTTCACGGGCCACTGCTAGGGATGAGCTCTGCTGTGTGCCACTGTGTTGACCCAAGGGCTCTGGCTGAGGTGATCTGGGCAGGAGATGTTACAGGGAGGAGAAGCAGCAGGTGTGCCCTAACAAAGCAACCTGCTTCTGACCAGCCTGCCAGGATGTCCGCAGCTCCCACTGTTAAAACGACAGACTCCAGCCAGGCAAAGCTTCCCAGAGCTGCCGTTGGTTTTACTTAATAAGATGAACTGCCTGGGTTTCTTTACCCCTCCTCTTCCTGGAGTTTTGCTGCTTGACAAGAAGCTGTTGGAATCTGGAGAAAAGCAATTAATGATGGAGCTGGGTTTTTTGACTGACATAGTAATTACGCTGGAAAATGTAATTTCCCCTGCATATTACAGATGGGATTATTTCAAGGAGATCTCATTAATGTTCTGTTCACCAACAAAGAGCCCAGTAACCTCTCTCTTAATAAGATTATTGTGGGGGTCATAATGCAGAAGGCTGCTAGGGTGATATATTCAAATTTTGGTTCTAAAGAAATAAATTATCTTCTGCTGTCTGGTAAGAGCATATAGGAGTAGATTTCATTTAAAAAGATGGAGACCTGACATTTACTCCTTTCCTGATAGCTAGCAGATAACCCGTGCCCATTTTCCTTTGTCCAGATGCTATACGTGAACAGTGAAGCCTCAGGATTCAGGAGGGACCCTGGAGCAGTGGTCAGAGCAGCTGAGGATGGGCAGGCAGGTAGCTCCTCTGGCATCTCTCTTTAGATTAGTGACTTATCTCCTATATGACCGTAAGCATGACCCTCTACTGTCTGCTTCTCTTTGTCTATCTGTAATATGGATAGTAATTGTCCAGAGCTCATCTAAGATGAATGGCTGTTTGTGCAGTGCTCCAGCTCCTTTGAAGCCAGGTCTGCACCCCTCGTCAGGGACCACAGGTGCTGCCGTCATGTATGACCTGTTGTACTCTAAGGGGAGCGAAATGGTAATGCAGAAGAATGGAAAGAAGTGCTGTTGGTTTGGTTGTAGTTTGATCAATGTGTGAAAACTCAGGCCTTTCTGGGACACCATGTAGGCAATGCAGATGCTTTTTCTGATCGTACAAAACTTCCTCCCCTCCCTGCTGATGCGTGTGGGGTGTGACACTGCTAAAAACATTTTCAGGCAGCTTTCCCCTTCCTGATTCTGCTCACATCTGTTTTGATTTTGCCTCTGCTGTGCTGCTTGTGAACATTCTCTTGAAACATCTGAGGCACAGAAAGCTTGGAAGCTCCCCACTTCCAGCATGAGGTGTGAGGGGTGGTCTCCTGCTGCTGCATAAAATGTAAGAGATGGTGACCAGTGCTGCAGAGGAAAGCCAGCTGGTATTTATCAGCACTGCCAGCCTATGGAGGCATCTCAGTTACAGGTCACATTGAACTAGATATGCAGACACCACCAGAGTCTAGTCCCGTAGTGTCTTGTGCTAACCCTTCCATAGCAAGTTCTACAACTGTCTAGAAATATTTTTAAAGTCAAAACCACAAGTCAACTCTAACCCAACAAGGGAGATGTGCCAGATGGTACTGTGTTGAATGTCACTATTGATTTTTACCCAAAAGGCACTGATTTATTGTAATGGAGTGCAGTTTTATAAAACCCCTTCATAGTTTACCAAGGGAATTCAGAACCTCTCTTGCATACAACCTGTGTGTTTAACTGCTTTAGCATTGAAATAAATAAATAAAGCACTGCTTATCTTCTCAGTTTCATGATATGATTTACCTTTCAGACAATATGCAGAAATAGGAGTAGGGAAACACTACTTCAAATTTATGTAGGTTGGAAGTCTTTTTTTAACACAGTGGTAATGAGCTGCAGTTAGGAAGTATATTTTGATGCAATTTGCTTATGAGCTAGATAGTGCCAAGTTGTAACATTGTGTTTATTATTCTTATACATCCATAGGTAGAAGTGTTGTGATAAATTGCAGTCATGATCCTTTATTTCTGCTGCATATGCTAGTAATTTATTCAGGTATTTGTGCAAGATGCTGTGTGTTAAATGTTATTTATGGTTCGAGCCAGAGGAAGGGTGGCATGCCTGACAACATCGTTTTGGTGGTCTTCATGAAAACTTAGAGCACAAGATTGTCCCTATGCCTAAAAAATGCTTTTTGAAAGGTATCTTACATAGCTTAAATATCTTACACTCTAAAGAGATGTGTGAATGACAGGGCTAAAGAGCTCTGAGGTGAGCAGAGGAGGGCTTGCAGTCAGCCTGTTAGTGTCACAGGTACATTTCTTGGCCAGGGGGGAGTAATAGTTTCTCTTTGTCCCCAAAATACCCTTTTTAAAGGTCATCATGAGTTATCAGTTCAGAGTGAAGCAGTTGTGTAGCTGAGAAATGTCACTATTTTTTTTCTTTTTTCTTTTAGTTTTTTTTAATATATTCATATGTCTCAGTTGAGTTGCAAATGGGATTTTCATACTTCTGAAAAAAGAGATCGTGGAGAGAGCACTTTTGGCCTCACAGTATTTGATTACTTTCTTTTAGCCAGTTGCAAGCGTACTGGAATCCCAGTTATGCTGTTGTATCTGCTCATACTTTCTTTGTAAAACAGTATTAAATAGTGAAGACCAACAATCAGGGGTTGCTTGGTGAGTGTGGAAGGAATTGATAGCCAGTATAGCTTCTCACCACTCCAAAACATCGGTTCCAGATTTCAGAGGTTCTTAGTTTCTTCCCCCTAATGTATTGCTGTTACGTTTGGGTTTGAAAACATCTGTTTTGCCAGAGATTGCAATTGCATTTTCAGTGCAGATAAACCAGGTCAGAGTCTGTGTCAGTAGAGATAGCACTCCACTTTACTAAGTAAACAAAAACATTGAACATGTTTCTTTAGTCTGAAAGCTGTAAACATTGCTTCATTGTCTGCTTGAAGACCAGAGTGTTATTTATGGCTTAACCTATGATTTCAATGCTAAGGCCAATTAACTGTGCTGCTGTTTATTAAGCAATGCTTCCTTACAGTAAAGTGAGTGAGAAGGCTCCGCTAGATTGCAATTGTAAGTCAGTAAGGGGAATGGTGTGATTCAGTGAGTTAGCACACCTTAACGTACTATCAGATCATCCCTCCTGACATCCCCAGAAGTCAAGGTTGGGAATTTTATCTGGTGCTGCTGCACTGAACCCATAACTTGTGCTCAGCAAAAGCATATCCAACCAGCAAGATCTCTGTGCGGGACATGAGGGTTTGAGATACCTGCTCAAATTCATTCTAGGCTAGTCAAGACCAGAAGCTGTTAAACAAGAGTGGCTGGTTGGTAATACAGAATGGGAGGTGATGAACTCTAAGACAAGCGATGTACCCAGCTGCTTGCCTGTCTTCTGCCCTCAGGGTCCTCAGTGGTTAAACTGGTAATCGAACCACCCGATCCCCTTTGGGTTTAACCCTTTCTCTGGCTTTCACAGTATCACTTTTTTGCCTGACAAGCTCTTTGGTGACATTACTTTTTTTGAGCTGTGTCATGTGTTGTTGGATGTTCTCTTATCCGTGTTTTATGTCTGCTTGTACACAAGAAAGCAGAGGGAAAGCTGTTACAGGAAGGATGCATACTTAGTGTTTAGATTTTTTTCCCCACTGGCCTGTTTTACTGTCACAGTAAGATAGATATGGGAGTAAATGTGAAAAATACATACTCAGCCACTGTTGTAGTTAGGTTGTAATAGACTGTAGAAGATTCTTGTATTTGAAAGACAGAACTTTTCAGCTGATCATAATTTGACATCCAGCTCGAGTATCTGGCAGGATTTCTGAATTTACTTTCTTTTCTTTTTTAAAGTTTCCAACAACATTTTTTAGCAGTTTGACTCTGCACTATCTGCAGTTTTAGTGTGATACTCTCTACCCTTGGTGCCTGCCTGTGGTGAAGTCTGGTGCTGTGCATTTTTTTTGTTGCATTTAGGAAAGAGCCTGTCTTGCCTGTACTTCATTTGCCTTGGTAGTAGAGCTGACCTCTGAAAGAGGGAAAACTGTGTCCTGCAAATACAGTCTCTCTTCTAAGAACAAGAATGTTAAGATACTCACTCTGCATGTAAAAGCCAGGCACAGACAACAGGAGAAATAAATCTCAGTGTGGAAGCCCCACAGTTTGGGGTTAGCTGGACACTCAGTTTCTTGGAGAGGTCGCTGTCAGCCTCTGCCTGGGTGGAGTAGAAAGCCTGGGTCAGGTTCTTCCTACTCAGCAGGATGTTCAAAAATGGAGAAGGGCAGCTTCATGGCTGTATTTGAAAACGTGGTGTGAGAACTGTGTGGCACGTTAATTTCTCTTATACTGGGTTTAGAAATCAGCAAAAAGTCACAAAGCAGGATACCCTGCTTCTTACAAATTCACTGTAGCAGTAATTCTGTATATTATTGAGCAATAGCAGCCATTGGGCAGCTTGTAAGTGAATATCTTGGTTGCTTTCTGGTTCCCTTTTCAGAAATACACAACAGTGTCTCTTTTGGCCTGATGCATAGCTTGGGTGTAGAGTGGCATTTTTCTACAAAAACACTGATGTTGAAGCAAAGTGGAAGTGCAAAAGCAGAGATGCTGAATGAGGGTCTTTTGTGTATTAACACCCTGTAATAAATATGAGAGGGAGATGTTTTCAAGTTAGTTTACAGAGTTCTTGTGACATTGGCTGTAAATGGAGTTACATTTTAAAAGCACATAGGAACAACTTCTTCCTAGTCACCTATTTCCAAAAGCAGCTTAAAACCATAAAGATCACTACCTTTCTTAGAAGTTTAATGAGACTTGTACATAGAGATTGCTTTTGTGTATGAGAGCTCAAACCTATTTGTTCCTAGCATGAGCTTTTAATTTTTCAAATAAAATTGCCTAGGTTATAAATGCTTTTGCTGTCAAAGCATTCTCAGGAACATCATCTTAAGTCAGCACCAGCAAATGGTTCTTCCATTTTCAGGGACAAAAAAGTGAAGAGTTTTTGGCTTTTTTTCAGTTTATAGGACAAATGTAAAATGTAACTCCATCACCTTGCTGTGGCCTGTCTGTGTTAAAAATGGGTTTTCATTGCAGGGAGGAAGTAAGGGACAACATCAGAGGAGCAGGAAAAAGAGCTGTTTTATTGTGGATCATGGGTATCTCACAAACCGGAGGAGGCTCACAGGAGAGCTGACTTCACGTCTTGTGTGGGGAGGGCCGCAGGGCTTCCAATTTCCATGACATGCTGGAAGGCTCTGAGCCAAAATCAACACCAGCAGTACAGAGCAATGTAACCACTCAGTTTTCAGTGGTGCTGCATTCATGTACTTCAGTGATTCCATGTGCTGTGCTCTGCTTCCCGTTGGGTATTTGTTCCTCAGGTTGTTGTGGTGAAGAGCTAGCTACGTGAGATGCTTTTAATCTTTGATCATAGGGATGAGGAAAAAGGGAATTTCCAAATGTCAGCACAACTTCTGCTTGTGGTGTGATTTGGTTACAGCTGTTGCTGAAAGCTTTGCCACCAACTTTTCTCTGTTCCCTTCCTGTGCTTGAGGGCACACCCTGCACTGCCCTCAGCATGAGCACGAGCCCATTGGCACAGATGTAAAGGCAATGCAGATACGGGGCAGTTCTTTCTAGCCTTTCTTTTGTTGTTTCTTGGTGGAAAGCCTAGAAAGGTGAGCCTGTGACTGGGCTAATCTGAGCCCAAGAGAGCCATGCACTTCTCCCACATTCGAGAAGAAAAAAAGAAGACAGAAAGATGCTGAAATTGTGAATCTTCTCTGCCTTTTGTTCTGAAGGCAATTGTGTGATGTTGAAATGGGGTGGTGCAAGTGCTACATGCTCTGTGCCCCGCTGGTGTACCTTTCCTGGAAAGATACCTCTTCAGGTGGGCTTTCACTAACAGACTTTATGGGCTTCAGGGTGTGAAGCTGAGACTACTCTCAGATAAAGCATTTGCAGGGGAGGTTTTGAGTATCTATCCCAGGGAATGTTTCTGGCCTTACTAGTCTGAACCTGCACTCTTGTATGCTCCCCTTGCATCTTTTTTGCACTTAGGTCAGCTTGATAGTAGCCAGTGCTTTGCCTTCAGTGAGATGATTTTGCTTCTTGCTGGCTGATTTGATGTAACAGTGGAAATGAAACTTGTGTGCCTTAGACATCTTCCAGATCTAATCCTGACTGTAGATGAACAAATTAAGAAAGGAGATTTGGGTTCAGTTACAGGCACCTGTTGCAAACCTTAACCTTTCCAAGACTGTATAAAATTTTCCAGGGGAATGGCCAAAAGCCTCTCTTTTGACATGTCTGAAAATTAGTTCGGATACAGCAGTAGCAAGTATCCTATAGGGAACATTTCTGCACTGGGAAGTGGTCTAGATAGCTCAGATTTCGAGATGGAAAAAGATCCATTACAGTAAGGAGCAACAATGATCTTGCAGCTGAGGTGCTAAAAAACCACATGCACTTCTATTTCTCTTTTGAGCCTTTGAAGCAGCAGCTTGCCAGTGCCTGAGTTCCTCTTAGATTTGTGATGCACCCATTTCCTTATTATCACTTTTATAGAGAAAGTATCCAACAACACATTACTTCTTAAATGTCCTGCCGTTATGAATGCATTTGCTGCTCCTTGTAATAGTGCCAATCATGATGAATTCATTCTGCATTCATGTAGATGTCATGAGCACTTTGGATTTTTTTTTTTTTCTTTCTAATTTAAATCAGTAAATGAATGCTTAAAAGCATTATCCATAGGACCATTGCTCTGCCAAGGGAGCAAGGGAAAAGTGTGCCTGTAGTGTCAGGCTTGTATAATCCTTGCATAGCGCAGAAGCATCCTCCTGGCTAGAAATTAGCAACCAGCCCTTCTGGACTGATTGACTGTTCCTTGTGACAGCACGGACCTTAATCAATTTATTGCGTACACAACAGGCACATCTGTTCATGCCATAGGCGTTTCCCTGTCATTTAGCGGCTGGCTCAATTTAATGGAGTACTTACTGTATCAGATACCTGCTTTGAGATTTTTTTGAGCTGGGAAGGGAAGGAGCTCTCTGTATTTATCAGAGGAACCATTCCCTTTTTTTTTGCAGGATGCTTTCGGTGCTTCTGCTCACATAAACACACTTTAGCTGCAAAAGGTTGGCGCTGCTGTGATAAGCCTGTTGTTGGTGGATAAACTCTGTAGTTCAGTGATGCAGAATCTCTGCTCACTGAACCAGGAGAGAGAAATAATTTGGTGGCAGATGTTCAAACAGCACCAAACTTCCAAGCACTGATGTGAATTGTGGAGTGTGTGGGAAGGGTACAGAAGGGGAGAAGCACAGAGGAACCAGAGGGCTTGTGCAGACCCAAGTACAGAGTAAAGAATGCCAAAGGCAGGCATTTAAATGTCTTCACAGCTCTCCTATTGGGTCTGTCACACTGTCAAAAAAAACCATGCAAATTTTTATATATCGTGCACTCACATTATTTCTTGATGCTTTCCAAGTCTTTTGAAGACCTGAGTGCTCCCAGTGGCTCTGGAAACCCACCAGAGCCCTTTTGTGTATTGCTGAGCCTGTAAGGTGCTCAAGTTTCCTAACAGTCTTGAGTCAGCTGAGAGAACAGTGGTCCTGGGGAACTACATGATCAGCTGAGGGTCATCAATGAGGTAAGTCAGAGAAAGGACTGGAATGAGGAAGCCCCAGTCCCTGGATTTCTTAGCCCTTTTCAGTCTCCTCTGTTCTTTCCCTGTGTCTTAACAGGTAAGTCTGAAGGCAGGAACCCTTGGTGACATTTTACGATATCAGATACAGCTGGCCACAAAATACCTGTGTCTTCAAACCGTGACTGTATGGTTCATGTTAGTGTCCTGAACACTGAGTCACCAGATCGAGTATTCAGGTCTCAGACTGGTGGGCTTCATTTACAGAGACTGGAAGTGGGGGAAAGGCTGAGAGGCTGGAAAGCCAAAGAACAGGAGACCCGGTGTGAACCAGAGTAGCAAAGTCAGGGAATGCTGAGTTGAGACCCGTAAGCTTTTTTGATAATACAGTCACAATCTCATCATGAATAAAACAATGTGTTTCACTTGACCACTCCATCTAATAAGAACTCACCTTCACTGAATTCTATCATTTTCAAGGTAATGAAATCTCTGCATCGCTTTGAAAGAGATAATTTGACCCCTGTGTTTATATGCATGTACATGACAGCAGTTTCTAGGGGGCACTCAGTAGGTCCATTGCTGCTTAAATTTTTGATGCAGTAGAAAGGCATCTCCTCAGGTTTATTGCTTCAGACAGCTAGCTGGGAATCATGGTTTTGAAATGATGATTCTGCCCCCGCCACATTCAACACTCTTGTTCCACACCAAGAAGGCTGTCATGTGGTCTAGGTATAATCACTTCAGACGTGAAACTGCAAAGAGGAATCCTTAATGTGAAAAGGGAGCGTACAGATGGGGCGTGAAAGCAAAATAGCTGTTGTGCCTCAGATATAGATTCTTAGTTGATTTTGAAATAGTTTTGAAATAGAGTACTACTACCATTTATTGCTTTTTTAAGGTGGAAATTTATAATGGTTAATATCTGCTGCTTCATGTCTATGCTGAAAGAGGTTGAGGGGGCAGTAAACTGCCCGGCTGCCGTGGCCAGTTGTTTATGTGTTCTTGACATATTGAGCCAAATAGATTCCTGGTACAAAGACTTCCACACATCTTATTTCATAGCTGAAGCTAAGAGTTGTGCTTTTGGGGCACTTTTCTCTTTGGTGTAGTAGAAGTGAAGGGAACAGATTTAGTCTGGTCCTCTTGGTGTGACCCCCACACCCTCCCCCTTGCAGCAGTGTTATGTAAAGTGGCAGAGCTGTGGAATTTGATCATACAAGCTGCTGTAGCTTTCAGTCCTGGCTCATTTTTAACCATTCCTGAAAAATGCCACGTATTTCCAGCAAGGAAGGTCTAGCGTCCTTCCTATCTCATGTTTCAGTAATTACTTCAGATGAAGTTCAGGTAAATTGCACCTTCAGATGGAGATTGTATAAACCTTGGTGATTTTTTTTTTCATGAACAGTTGTTGGGTTTTATTTTTGGAAGTGTCCAATAATCGATTCCAAATTCCATTTCAGAGCAGAGGCAGGCAGAGCAAACATAAATGAAGTTAGAATGGGAAGCGGTTTGTTGTGAAAGGATACTTTTGAATTTTCCACCTTTCAGGCAGTCAGGTAGCATCAGTGGCACACTGAACCTCAGGAGATTACTGTAAGAGTGTGACTGTGGTGCTCTTTGCTGATGGTTTACCTGTGGTGCAGGACTCCTTTTGTGTGCAGTGCTACTCTGGGAGGAAAAAAAAAAAAAGGAATACAATATACAGTCCAATGCTTACCCCATTATCTCTTAATTTAAGTTGTTCTTTGGTGTCAGCACTTACAGACATGTCACTTGGAAATGCTTCTGGAGATGACAGATGGGAAATGACATACTCTCTTAAAACAAGGCCAATGCTATGTGGATGAAGGACAATTTCTTCAGCACAGTGACAGCAGTGTCAGCATTGGTGCTGCTTCTGCCAGCAACCACATGTTGCCTTACAGTCAAAACTGTTAACAGTGCTCAAGCCTTGCAAACTACCATAGTGACCTGATGGCACCAAACTGTGAAGTCTGTTTAAAAGAACATTTACGATAATTCATGCGCCTTGTCCCCAGGCCGCTGAGGTGGTGGACTGCAGTATGGTTTTTGTCCAGTTGTAATCAGAAGTGGATTGTATAGGGAATGAAAAACAAGAACTGAAATCTTGTGTTGGATCATAGTCCTGCTGTAGTCGCTTTGCAGGTTTTTGTTTTAATTCCCACTCTGGCTGTGTTGAGATGGGCCAAACCAGAGTAAGGAAACCACACTGCAAGAGGCCTGCAAGCTTCACCACTGGTGGTGGGGATGGTTTGATTGACAGTCCCACAAGAGGAATGGCATATGGGGATCCTGAGCTGGCCAGTCTACCCTGAAGATGAGAAACAAACAATGAAGAGAGGATTACTCTGAAATGCCCTACATAGTTTCAAGGGAGGTGTTTTTCTAAACAATTTATGAATGATTCTAACTTTTAAAGAAATTTATATTTTGCAAAAATATGTAGTCCTCACTCTGCATGCAATAAATGTAAATCACCCTCTATAGCGAAATGTGAAATGATGCATGTTTGTAAAGCAGAGAATCTTTTCCATTTTAAAGCTGAATTTACCCTTTGCTTTATTTTGTATAAAACCTTCACATTAGCTGGCACAGTGGCTCATTACAGATGTTCTCAGTTTGAGCGTACGTGTTAGGCAGGCAAGGGCGCCTGCTGCTGATCTGCTCTGGTTTCTTGGGAGCAGCAGATCCTGCTGGAGCAGGCCTGGAGAAACCTTTTTGCTTCAGAGTAAGGTCACCACCCTGCTTTGTCTCTGTGCCAGGACTGTGCCAAACAGTTATAGCATACTATCAAGGAAGGGGTTTTATGTGCTACGTGGGAACAGAGAAAGGCTTTAAAGCATTTGGATGCTCAGTTTCAATTAAAAATGGAGGGAAATGGCCATTTGTATTACCCAGGCAGCTTCCAAAATGTCAGTCTTAGTGGTAGTATTAATTCTAATTCATTAGCATTAATTATAGAAGTGCTTTGAGAAATGAGCCAGAGGTTTAAAAGGAGAATAGTCACTGTCTGAAAGACCTTGGTTAGCCATGTTTATTCAAGAGGCCACTTGACCGCAGTGGGAATTTTGGTTTGCTTTGTTTGGGTTTTTGAGAAAATGTTAGGATTTGGCCAGTATAACAATAAGCTTTTGCCAGAGTTTCGCTGTCAGCTGCTTTTTCCAGCTATATTGGAATGCATGTATCTTTTGATCAGCATAGCTGGTTCATGCAAGCGGTCGTACTAACTAGCTGTCTCCTGGAGTGCTCAGGGGCAGGACTTGAGTGAGCACACAGGCAGCAGCATCAGGCCTGGGATAACTTACTGCATCCCAGTTGTGTGCCTGCAAACGTCTCGGTACTTCATGTTGGATTTGCCATTTATAGTTATAGCAGACCGTTGTCCTTTTTGGCTGATCTGCAGGCATGTACTACCAATTCGGTCCTAGCTACTGTTGCATGTAACTGCAGCTCAGTTTTGATCAATAAATATTTAAAATGAAGATGTAAATTGTTGGCTATTTTAGTCAGATACCTTTTTCCATTCTGGCATCTAATGGCTCTGGGGTAGATAATTTTGTTGTCTGGTCTAGAAATGGAAAATTTTTGCAGTGCTACTTTTTTATTTATGGTCCCAGATGGAAAGCACTCAAGTCCTGAAATCCCTCCAGATGTCTCTGTGGCTGATTTTCCTTGCTCTTCTGAGGGCATATGAAAGAGGGAACTCTATATCCTGCATTTAAGATATAAATGCTACCCACTTTCCTCATTTCTTAAATACATTTCTTGGGTACTTAGTAGTGGAAGAAAGTTAAATTTTTCTGCCCTGCTTTTTCTATATGGTGTGAGTTGTCAAACAATACGTCTGCTGTTGCTAAATAATCTCCACTGAATCCACTGCTCCAGAGGAGCCTGAAGAAGAGCAGGCTGAGAGCCTGGGGCACCACAGGGTTGGAGACAGTTTAACTCTGGTCTTGGAGCTTTGTCTGTTGGAAGCAATGGAGACCCGCCAGAGCTCAGGTTTGCATGGAAGCACCCGGTAGGCAGTGACTGTAGGGTTTGACTCAAGCTCCTTGGCTAAATGGGGCCTCACTGCTCCAGTGCAGTGCAGCATCAGAAGCCCTCTGAGGACAGGGAATTCACTGTGACATAAATATCTCTTTGCCTACTTTTTCCAGTGTATCTTGAAGGGAAATAGCTAATGAGTCATGATAATAGGTGTGAGCTCCCAAACATTCAAGCAGAGCTAATGAACAAGCAGTAACTGTAACCTTTTGTCTTCCATTTTCCCCATCTCTTCCAATGTGTATTTAGTAGCAAAAAAATTTCCAGGGCCTTGTCATCTTTTGTTATTGTTGTTCATTATGTGGGATTCCTGGGAGGCATTCCTGTCTTTAATGGAGCCAATGTACTACTTACTATAGTAGATAATCATGGAGTTCACCCTTGACCACTGAGAGAAAGTGAAAGAGTTCGTTATGGAGGCAATCAACTGTTCAACTTCTAAGGATGAAACACATCAGAATGCCATACTTAATGAGGAGTAAAGCATCATGAATGGGTTTTGTTCTGTGAGTTTTGCCTGTTCTGAATCTTTGGGGCAATTAAGTTGGAAAGGTCTTATTCAGGATAGATGTTTAAATTATGGTGAACATGATCATTGGAGAAGCTCATCCTTAACATTTCTGTTATCTCAGAGGGCGATTCTCACTTTTGACATTACAAAGTTCTAAAAAGCTGAAATAGAATTTTGAGGCCCCAGGTCTAAGTTAATGGGGTAGCTTAAATAAGTACAAAAGTTTAAAAGTAAGAGGGAAGTATCACAGGGCTCCCTGGAGACAAAGTAAGAACTGTCAAAAACCAGCTTGAGCTAGACTCAAAGCAAAGGGAAGTAAAACAAATGGAAAAAAGATCTGCAATCAAATAATTACAAAATGAGGTAACAGTGAGGGTGTAGAGGGAGATGCATGATACAGTAATGATGGGTTACAATTAAATGTAACATAGGTGAAGCTCCAAAACTCAGAAACTGCTTTGGCTTTTCACTCAGGAAAGATGATTCAGTTGGACCTGATCAAGCCAGTACCTTCCCACCCTTGCTGAGTACCTGGGGTGAACAAAGTGAAGGTGACTAGTAGCTCTGAGGTATGAAGGAGAGGCAACTATCACACTCAAGGTGTATGCAAAATTCTGAGAGTTTAGTGGACATGCCTGCAGGGTTGATTTTATCTTTCCCAGAATTCTACTACAATCTGTACATGAAGTCCTAGTGTGGAAATAAGGATTTTATTTTTTTTTAATAAATATGTGAAGTCTGAGTTTATGCCATTTAACTAAAGAACAAGAAATCTCAGGGACAGGCAGACACGCTAATCTAACCTCAGTACATATGCAGGACTATAGACCAGTTTGGGAAGCAGAGAATGATCAAGAATAAATGTGAAGTGGGAAAAAATGCAACATAGGGTTTTCAGAGATTGTGCCAAATGTATGATACCTTTAAGTAATGAAATAACTGATCTCCTTGGCAAAGAAAAGCAAGAAACAGAAATTATTTGGTGCCATTATCACCAGGAGTTAGATAAACTGGAGAAGTCAGGGATCAGAAAGTAGTACTAGCACTTGGGTAACAGGGAGATGGCAGGAGGTGATACTGTAGAGGGAAGGAAGTTTGGAGGGAGGTTATTGAGACTTTATCAAGGAGCAGTCTTGGGACCAATCTTGCTTAATATATAGACTTTGGCTCAGAAAGTGGAGAGAGTTAATGAAATAGCTTTCTGTTACTGACACGAAGTTGTAAGACACATCAGTAAAAGGAAGACCAAGAAGAATTGGATGACCTTGAAGATTAAGCAGTAGAAAGCCAAGTACAACCAAGTACAAGGTTATTCACCTAAGGATTAAACATGATCCACTTTGCTGTAAAATGGGCTCGTAACTTAGAGTAGTGAGGCAGAGAAAGATGCTAGCGGCTTTGTCCAGATAAGACTTGCTGCATTTGCTTTGTCTACAAATTCAGTTATTTTATTGCAGAAAAGGATTGGTCTGATCTTGTGCAATATGTTTTTAAAATCTGTACTGTCTTTTGCAGCATGAGATGCCAATGTGACTCAGCTGGCGAAAAGGCAAATACAATCCTACCTGTAGAGCTGATAGAGAGGGTCATTAAAGCTATTGTGTATTTGGAATCAAGAGTGCAGTTCTGGTTGCTCATGTTCAAGAAGGATGAACTTAGAAATACGTTCAATGATGGTTTGCTTTAACAAAAAGGTAATGGAAAGGGAGAAAAAGATGTGTGTCACCGAGTAAAATGATGGCAAAGAGGCAATATGATTGCAGTCTGTAAAATCAACAGGGGTTTGCCCTGTGTGTTGGAAGGAATAACTGAAGCTAACAGACAGTCTTGGCAAAAGAACAGCAGGGCATAGACTGGTGATGAATAAATTTAGCTAGAAATTAGAAGAAACTTTTTAACTGTGGAAAAGTGAGGCTCTGAAGCAGACTTACACTTGCAGAATTTGGAACAGCATTATTTTGTTCCTGTCAAAAAACAGAGGCAAAAATATGACTATGATATGGAGCCTAGTCTGGGCAGGATATATATTTATCTGTGGCAGAAGGAAAACAGGCTTGGGTGGCTCAGGGGAAGTCTTTGCATCCTGCATTCTGTATTTTATTCCAGGATGAATGAAGAGTGAATGAAGGTGCCCTGTGTCCCTGGAGGTCTCAGTTTTACATATATAAAGTAGGAATCACCCCCACATTTGTGCTGAAGAATGAGATTTGACCATAGTTGGTGCTGCATTCTGAGAGCTTGAGGGGAGAGGAAGCCATTTGGCTGGGGAGATGTTCAGTGAAGCAGGTAGAATGCCAGCATGCCAGCAGGTAGGAATCTACCTGGCAGCAACGAAATGGCAGAATTTCCAGCAGTCTTTTTAATGAGAGCATCCTTTGAGACATCGTCGAAGCACATGAATGCATGATAAATTGCAGCTCAGTTCTCTCTAGACCAGTGCATGATGGTGCATGGTGTGTTTCTGGGGAGGGATGGGTAGATGTGCTAGAGGGGTTCACCTCACTATCTTAATTATATGGATTTTTTTTTTATCTTCTTTGACCCTCTTTTTGTAGTTTCCTGTCTGTCTATTTTTCAGATTGATCATGAAATTTCACAGCTCCTCATTTGTTAATGGGCATATTTATAATTGCTATAATACAATTTATAGATGTTCAGTTTTATAAAAAGAGGCACCTGAGCATGAGCCAGGGGCAGCATAAATACTTTTCTGATCTGAGGAAGTCAGGTGATTGTTCCCGGGAAGAAGACCAAATATTTAAGATTTAGTAAACAATTTATTTTCCAGGCAAAGCACTTTAAAAAAAATAAATTCCCATTTATTCACGAACCATTTTGAGATAAAAAGGAACAACCTGTAGAAATAGTGATCAGAAGTTATGCTTCTGTTGCTGCTTTTGAGCAAAACCTTGCTTTAGTGTGTCTTTGTCTACCACAAAGTGATTTCTAACCTACTGCAGACACAGCATCTTCTCCTATAGTGTCACACCATTTTGAGGAGTCAAGTAGGCTGACATTTCATGCAGAAGCATAGTTTACGTGTGTCTTATTCAGGACAGTGCAAGATCTCCAGCACATATTACAGAAACAGCAGTATCAGGCACTCTGTGATTGCGTGCCTGCACCTTTCTCTTTAACTGTAGAAATGGACAAAGACACCATCTTTGTGTAATAATTCCTTTTTCTGCCAGCACTGGTGCCCTTGCTCAGAGGCATCATTCCAAGATGCTGTGTGCAACATTTGGAACAGCACATTCTTGTTCTTGCAAAAAATCAAGATTGAACGGCACCAAATAGGGCTGTCTTTCATGAAGCCATGAGATGACTGCTCATCAGCTGCTTCTCACAGGTCACTTCTGTCAGGCAGTGAGAATGAATTTGAACTAGCTCGACCTGGACAGCACGGTGAAATGCTACACGGTGCTGAGCAGCAGGAAACACTACTGGGCGCATGTGTGGGGTAGTGGTGCACCCAGGGGCCTTGTGGGCCTTGTGGGCATCCAGGACCTTCACCACCCTGCATGTCTCCTTGCTTCTCCTTAATATGCCTCTAGCACAAGTGGTTCCACTCTCTCCTCTGTACTTTTGGAGTTTTACGTGCATCTGTGATATGGACAAAAGGCTTTCATGGTTGTGCTGGGAGTTGGCTTGGTTTAAAAGCAGCCACCCTTACAAGAGCATGCTGCTGTTGAGAGTGGCACAAAAGATGTTTCACATTGTTAAATGTGGCAGCTGTCCCTGCCCTACTGCAGCTCTGATGCGAATGACTAAAAACCACTCCTGCACAGGTTTCACAGGGGGGGATGATGGCTTTCATTGACTCTGGAATCATGTTTCTTGTGGGATGCTGTTACAATATGGAAAGAATACAGGTAGTATAG
Organism: Falco peregrinus; assembly: GCF_023634155.1. Classification (NCBI taxonomy): domain Eukaryota; kingdom Metazoa; phylum Chordata; class Aves; order Falconiformes; family Falconidae; genus Falco; species Falco peregrinus. Next base: position 81,962,922 of record NC_073721.1, read on the forward strand.
ATATGTTATTTTGTATGGTTTGCATTACAATGCACGTAGTGGTTCACAGAACACAAATAGGGAAGAGGCAAGAGGTCTGACTTTTTGATTATATTTTGTAAATATTTTGAAAAGATGGTAGCCAATCTCCATAAAAACGGTTTTAGCACCCAACTCTCTGCAAAGCTTTACCTAGAACATCTATTTAACTTGCTGAACCAATTTTTTTTAAAAAAAGAAAGATTCAGTACAGAAATGTGGGCTTTTAATTACTTGTGTTCCCTCCGGTTTCCTTGAACAATGAACACCAGCAGTGCAAGTCCAGGGAAGGTATTCCAGCATACTTTCATATTCCCTTGTAATGTGTCTTACAAAAGCTTCTGTCAGTTCCTTAGCAAGACCACCTGAGGCTCTTTCTGTGTACAGAGCAGCTAACATCATGTCCCTACTGTTAGTATTTGGAGACTTCATTGTGTAATGCTCTGTAGCACTGTTGGAACGTCAAGATGCCAGTCCAGTGATGTCCAGATGTTTCCCATAAGTCTGGCCCTGTGTTCCTTGGGGAAATAAATTGCTTCTACCTGATTTCTCCTGGTCCAGCCTCAGTTTAGGGCTTTGTAATGCTTAGGAGACAGTGTTGTCTTCGTATTATTAACTACTATTAATGGTGCGTGCTATTGATGCATTGCCCATTGAAGTTGCAGCTGGTTTCCCTAGCTTGGATCACAGTGCACAGGAAGGAGAGTGTGAAGTTGTGCTGGCCACCTCATGTGCTGGGGTAGAGTCCAGTTCTTTCAGTGTCCCTGTCAACACGTCTCAGGCAGTGACACCCCCGTGGCATTCTGCTGCAGACCAGGGCCTGGGTTCTTAGCTCATGGCTCTTAATTGCTCATCATGACATTGGATGATCCAACAGTGCTAGAAGTGTACTTTACAGAAGTTAGAGCTGACTTAACAGGTTAATAAAAACAAACATCCAGCTGGTTGTTTCCTGGCTGTGTATTAATCAAACTACAGAGTGCAGCTTTCCTGCCCAAGCCCTGTTTTGGAAGGTATAGATTCAGTACACTAGCTTTTATGTTCAAGTTGCATTAGAAGCAGCAAAATAGGATACAGATTTCTTCCTATGGATGTCTGTGGTGTTTTCCTGTAAGTAGCTTGAATATAATTTCTAAGCAACATTTTTGTCTGTTTTCTGAGCAAAATGGTTTTGTCCCTCGTTTAGTCGATTGCCATGTGCCTCCTATTTCTGCTGCTTGCTGTGATGAAGCCCCACTTGGGTTTGTTCTCAGTGCTGACTCTGCTGGGAGGAGACCAGAAATCTCATTAAAGAACTGAAAAAACTTCACGATGCAGAAATGTCTCCTGTAAATCCGTTAGTGTCCATATATAATTTACTTTTTGTATTTCTCTTTTGGAGCTGTCAAATATCTTTGATGGTATCCTCCTTTATTTAAAAACTTAAATGTGACCCTATATAACTACTTATTCTTGGAACAGTGGAACCATTTTCTCTTTCATGAATTTATAAAATGTTTTAATTATAAATCAAATTATGAGTAATTTCTTTTTCTTGGTAATTCAAGAGAAGAATCAGTCAATTTACCTAATGTGCTTGGCAAAGAAGCATCCAAAGGAGAAGCAGTATCCTTGGTTTAGACAGCACCACTGAGCGTACTTGCATGTCTACTGAACCATCAGACCTTCAGTTGAGGGCCTAATTGAATATCAGAAGTCATGGTGTCACAAAGGTATCAATCTCTATACTTTGCTTTTCTACCTACAGTTTCCCTCAAAGGAAATGTTTTATGTGGTAGTCACAGTTTTGGTAGAGAACAGCTGCTTGAGTGGTGTATGGGCCAGCCTGTCAAACTGAGGTCTTAACTCTGGCTTCCTTTTTGTCCTCCTTCACTGGGCAGCTTCTCCTCCCCAGCAATACACAAAAGTAGGAACAAACCTGCAAACCAGATGCAAGTAAGCAATCAGTGTAGTGCAAACAATGCAAGGGGTTAACGAGACCCTAAAGAAATGGGGCTTTATAGATCTTGGTAAACTTTAGGACAAGGAGCAACAGGTTGGTTGCATAAAACAATGTCAACTTAAAAAGAGACATGAGGGTTCCCTCTGGGAGGGAGGCTGTTAGCTGTGACTTCTTCCTGGTTGCCAGTGAGGTGTGAATATAGAAAATAAGAAGCAAGCAGTTCTAGCAGACACAGCATGAAGTGAAGGGCAGATGCCTTGTGTCAGAGGAAAAATTCCTCCTAGCCAAGTCAGAGGTGCATTATTGGGGGAGTGAAAGCATGGTGGCTGAACCTGTGAATGAATCATATGAGGACTTTGCCCTTACTCCTTTGCTCTTTTCTCATTGTCCAGTCCTAATTAATTTTGTGGTACCTGCATGCACATCGTAGTCTCATCCCAAGAGCTTGCTGTCCAGCTGTGGAGAGCCTCTAACATTGTCTGTCTTTGTGAGGAGATGTGTGTGTGCTCAAATGAATGCTGCCACATGCCACATTTGTGTTGTAGCAGCTTATAATGAGGTAGACCTTAGTCATCCATTTGTCTTTCATAGACAATTTTGCATGTATGTTCTCCTCTTTTCCAAAAGAAACCACAGGCAATTAAAATCATTCCAAGTTCTCCCTAGCTTCCTGATCCTAATCTACATTCTCAAGAATGAATCAAAACTGTGAGAAGAAATTGTGTTTGGTCCTGTACTTTTTTACAGGCCTGGAGTGGAAGAGCAGGGAAGAAAAGAATCGAGATATATTTATAAACCAAAAACTCAGAGTACATTTGTCTGACAATTCAAGGTCTTCACTTGAGCAGACACACTGATGTAAACAGTAGGTATGTGTGCATTGTGTCCCTTATTCCTCTTTCCCTAATAAGAGGCTGCAATGCTGTAGCTGCTATTCCAAGTGACTTCATATGTTTTTCCTATTTGATCTTACTCTTGCTGCAGTGTTTTATATGCAGTTGTTTTTGTGTTGAAGCATCTATTTTTATAGTTCCTTTCTAGATTAAAAGAGGGAAACTGCAATGAAGTAAATGGCTACTTTAGGCTAATGCAGGTAGGTTTGGTAGGCACTCACCGTCTCTGCTGCTGTTGCTGGGCAGGCTCTTACCTCTGAAGGCAAGTGAACGTTAACAAAACCTGGTGTAGGTCTGTCCCCCACTTGAGATTGCCCCTCTAAATGAAAAGGAGCTCTGGAAGTCAGATTTCCTGTGATCGTTTGCACTGGTGAATAGGCAATGACAACAGGAAAAGCTAAGGAGGAAGGTTCAGTGGCTGGGGCTTTGGACTTGGAGTCCCCTCTCCGGACCCCATGTAACAATTGGAGTTTGTTTTAGCAGAGGCTGAAATGCTGCTGCTTTAGCCCTCGTCCTGCCAGAGCCTCATGCTGAAACAACTGCTGAACGGGGCACATTTCTACTCCACAGCCCTCGCTGTTTCAGCACAGATAGGAAACTGCATAAGCCAAAAATAAGCAGCCAAGGAGCACATATACGTCCCTCTCAGTCATCCGTGCTCCACTAGCAGCAAAGCCTTGGAGTCTGCAAGACGGACAGCTGAAATTAGAAATCAGTTTAGCCAAAAGGCACCTCTGCCTTGGACACAAATGCTGTGAAATGGAAATGTCCCTTTTGCTTATTCCCCTTTCAGGCTTCTCCCAGCTGTTTGCTAGGAGTCAGGTCTCTGAGTGAGGGACCCTTGCGTACAGTGCTTTAATACAGCAGAGACCTGATCCCATAAGGGCCCTTCACCACAACTGTTGAACCAGCTGTCCTATTTAAAAATACTTGCAGCAGGCTCTTGGGTGAAAAAATAGCATTTCTGTACTTAGAATCACAGAATCAGAATTGTTTAGGTTGGAAAAGACCTTTGCAACCATTTGTTTCCAGGGAGCACGCTCATGTTTGTATTATACATATTTACACAAAGGTGTATGAGTGATGCATGAAACCAAGATTACATTTCATTTACTGAGTGAGAAGAAACTTAGCTATTTGTGGGCTTTGCGGGTTTTTTTCCCCTGATTGGACACTAAAGTAAGAAGGAATACAGAAGATGTTCAGCTGGCTTCCTTGGTAAATCATGCCTGATACTGTGATCAGAGAAGGTGAGAGAATCTGAATTTTCCTAAGGAAGTGTGAAACATCTGGCAAAATGAGGAGACAGATAATAGTAACATCTCTGGGAGCAGAAGAGAGTGATTTTATTATTGGCTTGTCCTTCAAGATACCTTTCCCAGTGACAACCCGACACATGGCACATGTGTTATCATTCCAGCCACTTTCCCACTTGTGTGCAAAGTGTAGGACAGCTTTGAAAACCCCTTGAAGTGTGAACGTGCCGCTTGAACTGCTCGGTTGCTTTCAGACATCTGTGTTTTTGCTGCCTCCAAAAGGATCTCACTGAAAATGTCCCAGATTATTCAATAGAAACAGGGAATTACTGAACCTTAGACTTCTCTCTTTTCTACAAGGCCATCAGTGCTTGGTTTCTCTGCAAGACAAATAATATATTCTCTTCTTTTTGCTGTTTTTTTGGTCTGTAGTCATACTGTGCCAACATCGTGGCTAGGAAATTGTGTTCAGCAGTGCTACCTAAGTATAAAGCTGAACCAGCACATGGGGGCATATTTCTGTTAACCCTAATGTCTCCAGTCAAAGGTTTTTATCTGAATGGGTGAGAGGGAGACCAGAGGTGATCTTCTCTTGGACTGCCAAAAGAAAGCAAAAGCTTGTACTGTTGGAAGAAATTGCTCAAGCTTATTCCTTACCGCTATGCACACTTCCACCTGAGAAAGGGCAGCACCTCTGACAGAAGTGAAAAGATTAGTCCTGGAAGAGATTTAGCACAAAGCAGTTGGGTAGGTCTGTTAGGCACAGTATCCAGTGTGAAACTGTCATGTGAGCTTTGGAAGTGCACAGCTGGTGCAGGAGATTTTGGTACTGGGTCCCTTACTTCTGTTTCAGTGTTGCCCATGAATTAAGACTGCACTCAAGCTGACTGAAATAAGGCTAGCCGCTAAACAAACGGGGGGGGATTTCCATGCCAGCTACCTTGGAGGTGACAGCCCCTGAGACGCTCTTCCCAGACTCAGTCTTGCAAGACAAAGGCTTCATTCACAACTGACCAAGCTGGCCTCCTTTCTCCCCAGCTGCATTCCCCCCATCAGCGCTGCCCTATTCCCTTGTCCCTGTCGGCTGGGGAAGCTCCCTGCAGCTCTGTCACTGCATCCCCTGCCCTCAGCCCTCTGTACAATGCATAAAGTGTGGGTTGAATGTTTGTGTTTGTTTCTTGCTTCCCGCCCCCCCCCCCCCCCCCCCCCGCCTCTCGGATGATGGATGTGCTGCAAAACAGACACTGTGGAAGATAAATACACCAGGGAAATTTCAGGATGTGCCACAGTGGAGATGGCTTGCTGAGATTCCCCGACAGAGCAATGAGCCGCTGTTGCCACTCGGCACAACTGCTTGCCACGGGCCTCGAGTTTTCCCTCATGACTGCCCGTGACCCTCCGTTAGACTCACATGCTGCCTTGGCACTCATTATTGCTGCAGTCATGCCTGCAGTAATCGTATGTGTGAAGCACCTGAGCACCCTGTTTGCAGCACTACCACCACCATTAAAAGATATGGCTGACAATAAAAATCTCCATATTAAAGGAATGGGAGAGGCAAGTGAAACGGTAGCATTGTTATAAAACAGAGGATCTCATATATATCCAGATGGTAATTAAAATGCAGGCGGTTTCTGGAAGCAGCTCTGTTTTCCAAACATGAATTCACTTTGTGTTTAATGTACTTTCTACAGCCGTAGCAACTATAACTGGTGAATGGAAAAGCAATTAGCCCCCTTTCTGTGCACACATTTAATAGATATGCAATGGTATTGAATACAATAGGCAGATTTTTGCAGCAGAAGCATGCTACACAGAGATAATGGTCTGAACATACATACATGTGTGCAATCAGCTTTTTATCTGCACTGTATGACTGTCCCTTACCCAGAATGTAGTGTGGTGTGGCCCCACATGTTCACGCAATGTGGACTAAGACATCTCTTGGGTCCTGAGCTTTTCCAAGCTCTGTGGCTTACTGAAGAGGGATGAACTGCTTGCCAGGATGGCACAGCCTAACCTGTGCCACTGACATGGTTTGTGGCCTTGGGAGGTCAATTGATCTCCTGCCACTTTGGGCCGTTTCGCTTCAAAGTGGGAATGAGGGTGCTTGCCCTGTCTGTAGTGCTGTGGTGGAGCTCTGCTAATGTACTTGCGAATCTTCTGCTGAAAGGTCCAGCAAAGCTGCAAAGGCAGAGCTTACAAGCCCGATGTCCCCGTGTCTCCAGACACCCTGGGGACAGAGTGGATCGAACAGGTTGTAGCAACTTAGAGGGCAGGATAGCGGGATGCCTGAGTGTCTCACCTGGAGTTGTTTGTAGAGGTCTGAATGGGCTTTCTCAGCAAGACCAGTGTGCTAAGAGAAACTGCTTTGAAGGGTTTCATTGCTGCACAGGGACCTTGCTTGTTTTACCTGTAGTTTGTACAATTGGAAGGGACTAAAAGGTGGACAACATAAGGTCTGATTTGTAGAATTTGTGATTTTTACCATCAAAGTCCCTGGTGGATTATTAGGTGCATAGCCATAATGCCAGTGCTCTGGATGACCATTGTCAGCTCTTGGTGGCTGTCCCAGGAGAGACTAAGGGCTGAAAGGTCCTGGACACCCAGCCCAGCTCTCACTGACAGGACTTTCTGCAGGCTGAGCGATGGTGCCTATTTTGAGGTTTAACGGGACGTCAGCCTCCAGGGCTGTGTCAGCAGCATGTTTCAGTGACTCCGAAGTCAGGCATCAAAAGAAGCAAATGAATTTGTCATTGTAAATTAGAAATTGTATTCAAGAGTATACATTGCATGTAGACTCATAACATGAAAGGTATAGGCCAGCTCTGTCTTCAGACAGGCCCTGTCTTTACTGGTACTTTTCTTGCTTCTGTTTGTTTCCATTGTAGATGCATGTAGATGTGCATGTGTGTTTGAGGCTGAACAGGAGCTGTGTGGGTACATGGGTTCACACAGGCTGCTGAAGCCAGGACACACACTCCAGGAGGTTCCTGTTGATGCACAGAGTGTTTGCATGTGCCTACTTTTCTCCTTTTTTTTTTTTTACTGCTGAATTTTTCTTAGCCATAATGCAGTATTTTTTTTTTATCAGCTGATCATCCACTTTTGTGGCTAGTCCTGTTTGTTTATGAAAACAGATTTCTCTGTCTAATCCCTTCCTTACTGTGAAGGTCCAGTTCTTTATTTCAGTGTACAATGTGACACTGAATACAGCGGTTTGGTAGGCTGTGTTCAATGCCCCAGTCTTAAGGATGCTTTCAAGTAAGGGGGGAGAGAAAGGAAACCAGACTCTCATTTTACCTGTCTCTTGGAGGAATCACTGGATAGCCAAGGCTATGTCTTTGAAAGCAAAGGGGCTGCTCAGGTTATGAAATTCTCAAACATTAGCTTAGTATGACTGAGCCAGGGCATAGGGAGATGTGTGAACCCATTAATCATCACGGGTGGCTGCCAGCTCCCTGATTTAATTGGAGCCTTCTAATATTTATGCTGTTTGGAGGTTTTTTGGTACTGCTGATAAAGGATTTCATTCCTTTCTCGTGAGGCCATGCAGAGACAGCAGAGGTGTGAACTTAATACAAGGTTGCTGAACGACTTGCAGCTACTGGGGGAAATTAGGTTACTCAGCATTGTTTTCCTTCTGAAATTGCTGCCTTGGCAGCATCTTGAGGAGTTTTGCATATTTGTCTCTTTAAATTTCCTGTTCCTCAGACTGCTCTATCTTCACAGTTTCCAGTCATTGCATTTTTATTAAAGATCTCCACGGAAGTAAACAGTCTCAGAAGGTGTATCTTTCCAATAGTCCTGGCTTGAGAGGAAGAAGCAGGAGTGGAAGCATTTCTTAATAAGGGGAGGAGGGGGAGATTGGAAAGTATTCTGTTGCCAGTGTAATAGGTTGAAAAATCATTCGTCTGAACTCAGGTTACATCTCAAATGGTAGACTTTAAAAGTTCTTATGCTTAAAAGGGCTCCTTTCACTCACCTTGATGCATCTGTCTAGGGACATGCTTCGGTGCTCACTTGCAAACAAGCCACACAGAGAACTGTGAATTTTCACACCCCCATTTGCCTCTTTTACCCCTGCCCAGCTGTCACTTACTGCCTTCTTCCCAGCAGTAAGAAGCAGGGATGTTTGTAGGAGGAGAAGGAGCAAAATCAGCTCATCCCCCAATACTTGCAAGGTGATGGTGGCCTACTTAAGCCCTGCCTTCCTGTGGGGTGGCAGGTGAACTGGATTTTCCAAAGGGAGCTTTCTTCCAGCATCACCCAGCTGCATAATTGCAAATACAAGGAAAGACATTTTCTGGGACCTGCCTTCTCCTTTTGCATTTACGGTGTTGCGAACTGTATTACCACACATATGCAAGACAGTGGAGCTAGATCTGGGTGTTTATGCCAATATGTATGCTTTGATTTATGTGGCATTGATAATCTCTTTATAATAGAGTTAATGTGAGGATAATCTACCCCCCCTCAACATGGCTTGATGCTGCATTGCTTTCTCATCTGGTTACTTTATCAGTTCAATGTGCAGCCCTTTGTCTACACTGAATATCCTTTGTAGGTCAGCTGCTGTGCAGGGAGCCTACATATGTGCAGTGCTTAATTGGTCTCTTAGCTCTTTCCCATTCTCCACTTTGTTTTGCTTACAGAGCTCATCCTTTCCCTCCCATTTGTCCTTCCCAGGAGAAAGGCAAGACGATGATGACGATGCATCCTCTGCTAATGGAGCCTGCTGAGACAGTGATTTTGGCTGCAAGGGAGACTTTACAGGTATCTTGCACTTCACTTACCAGCCTTCCTCAGTGAAAAAAGGAAAAGAGGATCACATGCTTCCAGTGATTTGACCTTTTTCCTGGGACCTTTGCTGAAGCTCTTCCTGCCCTGGCAATATCTGTAAAATAGCCTGGGCTTGGGTTTTGCCCTGTGAGCCCACAGCACCTCTCACAATGCATAAGGCAGTTGTCAGTCTATGTTGACTACTTAGAGTTTCAGAGCAAAGAAAGTAAACATGAAGGTGTTTAGCAAGGTCTAATAGGAGCTAGATTTCCAAACCCTCCTGAGCGGGAAGATATTTTTGGAGGGGGCTTAATTCTTCCTAAAAATCTCATCCTTACCTAATACATGTTAGTTAGCAAGCAATATTACAGACTTGATATGTCTTCATATTATGAATCGGCAGGGGCTTATTGTTAGAGTCTAGGGACAATCTCCTCACGGTGTTTAAGCACCTTACCCTCTCTTACTTCCTGTGGTACTCTTCTTGCCATAATAATATGACTATGTAATTACACAGAAGTGTAATGGCCCTTTCTTGTTTAGTTTAATGCTAATAGATTTTTTTTAAATGATAATAAAGTTGATTCATATCCTGGGAAAAGTACAGCTCAGACCTGGCTGATTAGTCAGATATTTTAAAATCTGTTTTGATTTTCAGTGGTAAAAAGAAAGGCAAACAATGAGATCTCACTTTAGGTTTAATAGCAGTGAAGGCTGTGGATGCAGTTCAAACTCTGGAAGGCTTCTGGTGGGAATGTTTCACAAAAGACACTTTGTCTCCTTTGGAACAAATGCCACCAAATAGTGGAATTTATTTCTTAATTATTTTTCTAGGGCCCCTCTGTTTCCAGCATGCTCACAAACACTTCACATAGAGATTTGCTTCTTTGGAATGGCATGAGGGAAGACCAGCAGTGGGGATTTGCTTTCTATGCATGGCATGGTTTGCCTCGTCTGCATGAGTTCTTTCTTGTTCCTAGGATACACTTGCTTGACTTAATTTATGGGCTTGCTTTATTATTTTTTCCCTTTGGCTGAGATCTGTTTTGACTTTCCCACTAAGCTCCTTTCTGTTCAGGGGCAAAACCAACAACACTGAATTTATTTAAGTGGTATTAAAGGGCAGTCCTTGTGCTGAGGCTGGGGCTGGGCTGCTAAAGCATGCTCAGCCTCCTGAGGTGCTAAAGAACCTCATGTTTCATTCAAAAGCCAACTGCGCTGAATAGCAGAAAGCCACTTCTAAGGACTGCAGTGGGGCTCTAATACCAGTGGCACAGAATGAAAGATGGAGCTTTAGGAGGTGGTGGGATATAAATTAAAAAGAGAAAAGGGTTGACCAACCACATTACATTAAGGGCCCAGCTAGTTTTGTTGCCCCAGAAGCAAGGTCTGGAAGATGATGTAGTCCCTCTGCTACTATGGTACAACAGTGCCTATTAAAAATGGGTGGGATACTTAATACATATATAAATATTAAGAGCCATTTTCATCAATAAAAATGAAATTTACTTTCTTCAGTAGTGTTACGAATTGCAAAGAGGGATCTTTCCCTATTGAATCATCAATTGATGGTCCTTGAAAATTCAGCCCTACTTTGTGTCTTCGAAGATATTTTTCTCATTTGCATGCATGCTGTGTTTTGATTTTCCTTGTCCCCTTTTAAAATGAAAACCAAACTGAAGCTTTCATCAGAACTATATAGAAATGCAGAGACTGGACAAGAGAGCACAGTATAAAAGTGCATGGCTTTCCTGAGCATACTGAGGGTAACAGGCATGCAAGAGGCACGTCTGCCCCAGAAAAAGGAGGTGTTTCTGATAGCATTCACAGCAGCTCTGGTGGCTGGTTCCTCAGCGTGACCCTGATGCTAACCCTCATGCAGTAGGTTGAAAGCAGTTAGCTGGAGTAGTCTCTCAGTGTAGTCTTTCAGTGTAGCGTCCATTGTATCGGTGGGTGGAGGGAACTCTTCATGTATGAGACATGAGGTCTGTTTCTTTTCCCCTTGTTTTTTCCCCCAGAAGAGAAGAACCAGGGGCAGTGTTCAAGGATGTACTTTTTTCATCTCTTACTGATAGGCTGGAATTACTCTGGGAAACACTTTGAGGAAAGGTGATTGTGTCTATCAAAATCAGTCGCTGTGCTCGGTGCTAGATAAACAAGGCAATGGGTATTGTGAGTTAATGAATCTTCCAGCCCTACCCTTGAAGGGCACAGATGGCTGAGGAGACCCAGTACCTCCAGAGAGGCAAAAGTTTAAGATCCCCTCTCATACCTCCAGAAGGCGGCTGCTAGATCAAAAGTGAAACTGGCTGACTGGGACTGGCACAAGAGAAAGTTTTATTTCCCATCTTGTACTACTCTGGCTCTGCAGATTAGATGTTCAGCCTCAGGGGTGGTTACTCCTGCATTTCCAGCTGGCACTAGATTAGCTTGAAAAACTAACAGTACCTTTATATAAACCTTCTCCAGAGTATCCTTTTGGTGGTAGAGTTCCCAGAAAACTACTTTTCATAGTGCCTTCAGCATATGCTGTGGGTTAAAAGTTTTTGACCCTGTCAGATGTTAACTATGTGCAGCTGGGCTTGCGTTTGTCTCTTCTTATTAAGGTTAGAAGGGGAATGAGAGGTATAATGTAATACATTATTTGTCTTGCAAGGAAAAAATCCAGTGTGGTCTCTAGAGTCTTCCCTGCATTTTCTACTTTATTTGCTGAAGTCATTGTTGGTCCCAGGATTTTTACAAGTAGTGAAATTGAAAGCACACAAGTAAGAAAGAAACTAGACAGGAAAAGAATGACTCTTGTTGTACTAGGTGGAAGTGAATTTAAAAAGATGATGGCTGGATACATTGTTGCTCCCTGAGGGAGAAAACCCCCTACTGCAGTTGCCTTTAGGATGCTGAGGATGTAGTGCTGGGCATTTTGCTGTCTCCTCACATGTGCTCCAACTCGAATGCTGGGGATAATTATTCTTGATCATCAGCTGACAGGAGTTACGTTGGAGAATCTAATGCCGGCTTTCTTGCAAGGCAGTGCCCATACCATAAGCCTGTGAGGTGTCACAGCTGGTGTGCAGGGCAGAGGAGTGTCTTTGACGCAGGCAGCTGGCCTGGGTAGCAAACATGAAAATGTAGCATAAGAGGCATCGGCATGGGCTAGCAGCCAAGGTAAGGGCATCGGTTTCAACACTGCAGTGCTTTTCTGGACCCTTCATCAGTGTGTGCTGTCATTTTTTAGAGCGTTTCTTCTAATTAGAGAAAAGCTAACATAGCTGGTAACCCCATGTCACAACCAACCCTTTGCTTTTCTAAGGAGCCCTTTCCCGTTGCCCTGACCAGCTGGCAGGTCAATGGAGTGCTCAAAAATGGGTTGCGCCAGACAGAGGACACTTTTTCCTTGTTCCTGAGTTAGTTATCATTCCTGTGTGCTGGTACAGAGGAGTTTGTGTGGTGGGCTTCCACCAGCTAGACCACTGACAGGCCTTGAGGATGGCATTTTCATGACAAAGCATCTGCTCTTTGAATCAGAAAAGGTAATGGCAACCAGAGGACTGCAGTAGTTCATTGTTAGGAGCCATAGGCCAGACGAGGCTTGCTTTGGGCTGGGGTTGCTGTTTGGGTGTCTCTAGTGGTTTTGGTTGGAAGTCGTCTTGATTTCTTCACATAGGATTTTTGGTTGGGGAGCCCTTGTTATACTTTTAGTCCACAAAATTACCCTTTCTTACCAAAGAGTTGATTTCCCTTCACAGAAAAATTTCTACTCAGTCTTCTTCGGGTAACAAACACCAGAAAAGTGTCTTGAGCAACGCACACCTGCGGCCCCAGAATCAGCTGATGTTTTGTTCTGTTACTTCACTTTAACATGTCTCTTGTTTGCTAGATTTTTTCCCATGTACTTCTCCTTCAAGAATTACTGTTTGTATCACCTAATGATTTAGTCACTTGTCAGCCTTTTTTTTAGGTTGACAAATATCCTGCAAAGATAAGGTACTGGCCTTAGAAAATATGGTGCCAAAAATTAAAATGAAGAATGCTTTACAGTAAAAAGTAGAAGTATGGGTCTAAGAGCCACACTGGTATTTTTAGTGATGGGAGTAATTGAGGATTTCAGTTTAATAATTCAGCGCAGCTGAGATTAATAAATGGTATGAGGTAGGAATGGTCTTTCAAGAAGAAGGATTTCAGGGGTGTAGTTAACAATTTAATTTAGTATATCCTTAAAGATGCTGTCAGGATTACTGTATAATAACTCAGCAGAGCCCTACGATTTCTGAGCCTGTTCTGTAAAAGGAGGAACACTCATCCTCTGTGAATATTATGCAAAGTGAGGGGACCCATCTGAGAAGAAGGCAAAAAGCCTGGAAATCCCAGCCTTAGTGCTTGTTCCTGCCTTAGTCTGCAGGGAGTCACCTCACTAACGGTTTCTGCACAGGCAGCAGCAGAGGGGAGCACAAGCAGGTGGAGGGAGGACCAAAGACCTGCCCAACCACGAGCTCCCACAGTCAAGTGCCTGTTCATGGCACAAGCCCTCCAGGGTGGGCCAGAAGGAAATCCTCTCCTTGTTTCTCCTTGTTTCCCAAGGATAAGTTGGTACAGAGAGTGGGGGAAGAAATCATCGATGTATGGGTGAAATATGGCAGGCCAGGGAGCAGTCCCACCTACTGTGTCCCACAGCAGAGGGCTGATGGAGGGAGCTCTCCCAAAGTGCAAAGCTCTGGGTCGGTGCAGTGGTCACGATCACTTTTATCTTTCTTGCTCCATTTCCCAAAAGCCTCAGGAGATTCCAGGCCAGCTTCCCCCTGCATTGAACACATTTTAGGGCATCAAAGCAGCTTCAGAATTAAAGGGCTGTGTGTATCAATAGAGTTCAGTTCTGCAAATCTTACTTGCAAACACTGTAAACATGTGGCTTCCTAAATGTAGTCCCATGGGGTTCATGACCTTGCTGTCTTTTGCAAGTGCTGTGCCAGAGAGCATTTTCAGGTTGGACTCCTTAGTTCTCACATTGTCCTGCTCACACAGGAACTCTCCCTGTGTGGAGATAAAAAATAGCTGTTTATATTCCTTGGCTCAGTAAAATTATTTGAAAGGATTAGCTTTGTGTAGCCAGCAGAGCCACTTGTCAGCGCAGTTTGTTGTGCTTTAAGCATCGTGGATATATTTGATGAGAATTTTTCTCTTTGTTATGAAAAGACTAAGCCTGATAAATGATCATGTTCTCCATTTAAGGTGTGAGGCCAAGCAGCACTGAGATGTGGCTGCTGGGCAGGTTAATAATCTTCCATTCGGCTACAGAACAGCTCTGCCTTGGTGTTTTCTGAAAATGGGAAAGATGCTACTACCCTGCTCATTCAGGGTTATAAAGCCAACTGGAAATCCAAAACACTTGCTAAGGGACAAGGACTTGGGGAATTTCCATCAACTGTTTTTTTTAATGACCTCCAGGAACATGGTGTGTCTTGCTGCCGGGTGTAAGGCCTGTGGCATTCCCTTAGTGCCCTTCTGTAGAGGGATTTGTCCCTGCGTATATGAAACAGGGCTGTGGTTTCTGGCTCCCCTTGGCTGTTTAGGTGCCTGTACAGCCTGAGCTGCCTACTTCTTTGTGGCCAAAATGTGTCAGCAAGTCTCCTCAGGCACAAACCTGAGGATTCTTGTGTTTCTGCCCTCTGGGCTCAATTTTTTGCTACTCCTAACTAGGATAGTCCTGAAAGAGCTGCATGTGATGTGTAGCAACAGAACTGAGCAGCCCAGGCAGCTCCTCCGTGCCCCAAACTGGCTACAACTGCGTGCAGGCTGGTCCTGAGACACTGTCTGCTTCTATGTTCGTTTCGCCACAAGAGCTGCCTTCCCTGGTAACAATGAGGCTGTCATCCTGTGTGAAGAGACTCGGAAGATAATAACCATGTCACAATCAGAAGCTGGCACTGGACCAGCCATTTTAGTCCCCGGCCAAAAGTTTAAAAGATCCATCAGTGAGATGCTGTTCAGATCCTGATTCAGCAAGATGCCTTAAGCATGTGAACAGTCCTCTGGGCTTCTTCCTCCTCTTCTGCTGGCGTCAGTAGGGTTAAATTCAGCTGCTTTACCTTGTTACACTGGAAGAACGTTATTTCCTGTCTCTGTGTCAGGTGGGTGAGTTACACTGCAGATGTATATTACAGTTGGAATGCACGTGTTGTGTGAAATATCACTGCAAAGTCAGGGCAGCATGATTATACATATGGAAATTATTCAGGTTTTCTCCCATTTGCTTTGCGAGGTTCGTTGTATACCTTGCTTATATCTCTAACTTTCTGCTGACAGCAATGAATGAGTGAAGCCAAGCTCTCTGGCCACCCGTTGAAGTCATGGGGTGATCCTACATGACTGGTCAATTGGTTTGCACATAATATACAGTTTAACAACTTTCTACACTTCTGTTTCTCATTTCAGTTTCTAGGATAACCTGAAATTGTATGGGACGGTTGAGAAGAGGCAGTTATAACCACTCAGATAGTAAGACCAATGAAACCAGTGATGGGCAGGAGAGAAGAAAAGGGAGTCCTGAGCCTTTTAGGAAGAATCTTCCTCTCTTCTTGCAGTGCCAGATTCAATGAAAGGCTGTTGGGTGTACTTTAGTATTTGGTGAGTTTGGTTGTTTTTTAATCGTCTGCCTGATTGTGATTTTTTTTTTTCATTAGCCTTAGCGTTGTGTGATATCATGACAAATTTCAAAGAAAATAATATTTTCAACCCAGGATCAAACATCTTAGCTTCCTCTAAAACAAAATTTACCTAACACTAAAGATTACAATCTCTAAACTCTGTAAAAATCAGTAAAGAGGCATCACAGCATTCTTAGGGGGAGTTTGTGATATTTTTTACAGTTTAATACTGTCTAGGACACCTGATAAACTGGAAGCAGTAAGTATATTAAACACAGCACAATGGCTTATACAGAGCAGGCCAGGGTTTCTGGTTTACTAATTTTGTCAGTTTAAATCCTGTGATATTTCCCCTGATTGCTACAGCAGGTACTCATAAGCTACACAGTGCCATCATAGGCCTTGAGCATGAAACTCACACAGTTTCCATTTTGTTCCTAGACCATGCTGCTTAGGTGCTGGTGCATTGTTCAGATTTGGACTGAATTATGTTTTGATTTGACCTGAGCTGCATTGCACTGCTTGCTGAAGTACTGAATAAGCCTTCATCGGGGGGAGGTAACAGCCTCAAGTGATCTGTTCTCAGGATCAACAACCAGGTTTTATCATTAAGGTTGTTGCTGTTATCATAGGAGGATAGAAAACTGTTCATTAAGCCCAACTCTGGTGTGCTGGAACCGTGCAAGCATGGGACAGAGCTGACCATTGCCCCAGGAGTCCTTAGCCTGAGCTTAATACAATGGTGCTTTCTCAGCAGAGGAGCCATGAACTCCTCTCCAGACTTCTTTGCTGCTGCGTTAGGCTCTTAGTATAGACAATACCAGAGAGGAGAGTCTGAAAGAAAAACAGCGATGCCACTTTTAAAATGAAACTATACCCTCTGATTCACACTTGGCAATAATGAGCTTGGCCACTGGTTGTGTGCAGTACTTCTGGCCCACAGATACCATACAACTTTGTTTAGGCATATAGATCTTAACCACCCCGCTATACTGTTGCAGTCTTCCACATAGGTACATATATTTTTGTCTCTCTGCCAAAAAGAGCGTTTCTCCTAAATATTGCCACTGAAAAAACACCTTAAACTTGCAAACGTGGAACAGAAATGCTGCAATGGAGATTTTCAGTACCTCTGTGCAGATATTATGAGCCTCTCTGCTCATTTAGCTTCTGAAACTGTTGATTTGAACTCCAATTAATTTCTGTAAAGACCACAAATCAAGTCCTGTCATAACTAGAGAGCATGGTGCGGTATCATTATTGCTTACCTCTGAGTGAACCTGAAAAGCAAGGTGATCAATCCAGACATAATTGCCAGTGTCACCAACGAATTGTTCCTGAGGGACTGACAGTCTCTTCCACCGGCAGCCTGTCAGTCTCAGAAACAGCAATGCAATGTGGCAGCCCTTGGGTGGGATGAAAACACCCTTTCAAGCAAATGTCAATGATTAGCAATAGACTGTTCTTTTAACGTTTTGCTGCACATCTCTTATTTCACCATGACCAGGTGGGGATGCCCTGTGCAGTCGGCAACTTCCTGAGTATGGCCAGGATCAACCAGTCTTGGCTAAGCCCTACTTCAGCCATATACTTAAGCAGGTATTTAGAATAAAGCATGAGCTTAAGTCCCACTGAATTCAAAATTAGTCCAATACTTAAGGGCTTTACTTAAAAATTACCGCAATAAACTCCATCCTTGCTCAGTTCTTAATCATGCAAGTTGCACAGGAAAGCAATCACATTGAAGCAGCATTTGGGCTGCTAGAAAATTAATATACAAAGAACACAGTATATTATTTGTAGAAGGTTTTAAAATATTTTTGCCACTCTTTTGAATAAGAATTCCAGCTAATTGGAGTTCATTCCATCATTCATCTCTGTGAGCCCCCGTGTTTCCATCTGTACAATGGAACCAAGAGCATAAATAGCTTTTTAGGAAAGTGGTTTCACAGTAACCCATGTGCCTCTTTGTAAACTTTTGGGTTGATTTTGCATTTAACCTTTTCCCATACTTTCATCTGTTGAACACAAATCATTCTGCCCAAGGCTTACAGAGGGAAGGTCACTTTTTCATAACATGACTGTTTAAAAAAAACTCAGATAATGTCATATGGCTTCAGTTTAAATGTAGTTCCCAGCTAATTAGTCTGGTAAAGTATCTATATTTGCAAACAAAGAATAACTATAATATTATCCCAGTGGAGATCAGCAAAGGAATTTGGGGAATGCAAATGTTGATAATTGTAGCTTCTGTGCTATAGTTAGCTGAAGCAGACAGACAGCTGCCCTTAAGCAGACCTCTCTTGGTGCCAAGAGTGTTACACATGGGACAAAAGGCAGCAGATATGATTGCAGGATGAAAGGCCAGGTTCTGATGTCCCACCTCATTTTATTCAGTCTTTTCTCAGTTAAAGTTATTACGGGCATTTCCCAAAGAAAGACCAGAAAGATTCCCAGAAAACTTAAGTAGGTGGAGACCAGGTTTAATTTCTTTTCTGAGTGGGCTGTAATTCTTCTTTCCTTTTTTTTTTAAAAAAAAAAAAATCCTTTTTTTTTTTTTTTTTTTAACTTGCGCCTAAGTTGCTAGCTAACCAATATCAGTAATGTTATTCTGCCTAACTGTACAGGTATTCCTGTGTGTGCATTTAGGTGCTTTCAGTATCTCTAACAGCTGTGTGTTTTAAACATTTGCCATTCCTCTGGTTTGGAAAGTAAAGTTAAGGTTGTTTCTCTTTAAAAACAACGACCACCACCACCACTTTAGTCATGATGATAGCTACCATTTTGGCTTTGAATGCATTGGGCTTTCACTTCATAACATACATTTTACAAAACACAGGATGATCTGCATGTACCAGATGACAAATGGTACTGTGCCACTTCAGTTAGACTGTGTTTTCAGAAGGATAAGGTTCCATCAAACTGGAGTATTAGCGACATCATCATTATTTTTAGTGGGCTTACAGACTCTTGAAGATAAAACAAGCTTTTTCATAGAAATTACTTCAAAAAACTGTGAAGATTGGATTTTTTAATTTTATTTTTTTTTTAATTTTGCGTGTGTGTGTTTTCTGGCTCTGCATTGAGAACCTACATGCTGCTGGTAGCTGCAGGCTGGTTATCCAGAGGTGCCAGCTTTCAGCTTGCTTTGCTCTCTGAACTCACCAGGCACTTTCAGACCAGTGTGGTGTCAAAGACTCATCTGTACAGGGAGGCAATGAATGAAGTGTGCCAGGAGTCACTCTTAATGAGACGGGTGGAAACCGGGAGAAACACTGCTTGAATAGACCCAGTAACATGCTTTCAATGTGGCTTAAATGCTGCTGCCCACACCACAGCCAGTCTCACTTGACTTTCACTCTTGCAGTCTGAGCATAGATGGGGGGCTCTGCAAGAGCAAGAGGTTCATCTCAACGTGATGCTCCTTAATCATCTGTTTTACTGGAATGCAAAAAAAGAGCGTGCTCTACATCAGCTTTATACTGTCTTTCCCATAGCAGAAGAAGAGGGGATCCCATTCACACCCCAGTGCAGCTGGAGCAACCCACAGGTGTTGATAGCATGTGAGGAGCTCACTGTGAGCTCAGTGCTCTTGGGTGAAGCGCTGGATCCCGAACTTGTAGCACTGCAGCATTCATTTGGGCTTGTACTTGTGCTCCCAGGCATTTGTCTGCCTCCTCTCTTCTCCCTCCCCTCTTCACCAGGCTTTGGGTACAACTGCAATAGGAGCTGACACTCTCCTGATGGCCACATCAAATCTCTTTAAGGCACTGGAAGCTGAATGCTGGCAGAGAGGGCTGCCAGCCCTGGCTGCCAGCCTTCACCCCATTCTTTCACTAAGCCTTAAATAATGAAATCTTCCGGCAAAATAAAGCAGTTAAAGGATGTACAGCATTCCTTATTTCCTCTTTCCTTAGAAGGCATTTTATCAGGCAACTTATGTGGCAAAGTAAGGTGCTACTTACCACTTGATACATCCCTAGCCTTTATACATAAAGTTGGACTCAAAGGAGGGGAATAATTGGATCAAAGGCATGCATATGCAGTGTCCCATTTGCCACTGCTGGTCAGCAAGCACTGCAATATGGTGGTGCTTCACACACCAGTTCCTGCAGAGTGAACTGGCAAGAGGGGGGCACAGGTAAAGGCTAGTGTTGGTCCTTCCTCTGCATGGTTGCGATTTTACTGTCCATTTGCAGTGAACATGAAGATATTTGGGTTTCTAAGGCTGTGAAATACTTTGCACTGAGAGGGGTGAACATGGGCTGGTGAAGAAATTCAGTGTTGTGAAGATGCTAAAAGCAACCAAGACAACTCCACCTAAAGGCAGTAGCACAGCTGAGCCCTGTTTGTAGCCTGGTGTGCCAGAGCAGGATAGGAGATAGGGCTCAGGTACTGGCTCAGCAGCCACCTTCCCACAGCGTCCAGCCTGCCATGGGGAGTGGTATGGGGACATCACAGACTTCTCAGGGACCCATCTTCCTTTGACATCAACCCCAGCTGCACAGCAGGAGGCAGGGACGGTTTTGCTTCCCAGCTCATCACAGCCTAACAGCTTCTGTCCCAAGTAGACTGATGGGTCAGTATCCTGCCAGCAGGACCCACAGCTCTGGCTGCTTTGGAAGAAGATGCAGCTTCCTCGAGGGGACACTTTTCCTGCTTCTGGCTCATGGTCAGCTCGAAGCCCTGAAGGCTGAGAGCTGATGAACCTTGTAATTTTATCTCAGCTGGCAGAGCTGCAGGTACTGTTCTGAATCACCTCGATGCCAGATCTTTGCTTAAAACTTGCCTGCATGCTTTACCTCCCTAATAGCTGATGGCTTTCGCAGGTCACAGAAATCACCTGCTACAATGATACCCAAAGTGTGTCTGTAGTGCCTCCAGTTCATCTCATGAAGCCTGACAATAGCTCCCCTCATATCTGCTGTTTGCAAGGCAGGCAGAGAATTGATTGCAGGAGGCTGCAGGGGAGAACACCACCAGGCAGAGGAGTCATGCTTACCTCTGCTTCTGTTACAGCCAAGAAGAAAGAGAAACATGCTCCTTCCCCTCAGGCAGCCAGACAGAAAAGAAAAAAAACCCACAAAGGACCACAAAACCATCACAGGACAGCATCTGCAAATGCTGTGCACTACCTCTAGCGGGCCAAGACACAGGCATGTGAAGATAACCCTGTGTGGCAACTTTGCATCAGTTGTTCTGTGGTTTGCTTTCACGTGAGAGGGATTAAATGGAAGCTGACATAAGATCAGAGCCAACAGAATTATGTTTTCAAAGGCAAAAAATCCCCCACAGAATATCTCACAGACATGTCCCTTCCCATACAGCTCCCACCCTCCACCAGGCAATCGGGAGTGCCTGAAAGCAACCTTTAGGCACCTGAGGCAGCTAGTGCCATTAAGCAAAGCTTTCTTAAAGACAGAGGGGAAAGCTTTTCTTAGGCTATGATTTTTCAGGTCCTTTATTTCTCTTTAAAGTCTTATCTAAAAAGTAAACAAAACAACAAAGTTTTAATTTCTTTTTAGAGTTTTCTCAGTTTGAAATAAGTCTTCAGCCTGATCCTAGCAAGAAGCAGGCCAGACCAGTAGCTGATGAAGCAAACCAGAGGAACATGGTTTTGCAGCCTAGACCCATTAAGGTATGTGATTGTTTCTCTTGGAGAGATCTATAAACCAAGGCCTGAACAGGGTTTTCTAAGGGCTGGTGGAGTGTATATTTCTATAGCTTGCAAAACTGACAAAGATAAAAGTGGTGATTATCTATTGCTCTGAAGGATAAACATAGAAGCAATACAAATAAATACACCTTCTCAGAAGAAATTTTTTGCTTTCTGTAGCCTTAACTGCCCATCAGGGAAGGAAGTAAAAAGTAATAGAGAAAGCTGACCATTTCTCTCTTAGCAGCCTATTTCTACAAGCCATCAGCAAGGAAACTAGTCTAAACACCTGCCTTTAACAGCTGGCTCACAAGTAACTTAATTAGTCCTCCAGGCTTGTGCTCTTTTGCCTGAGTTTGTAGTCAAGGGAAGAGGATGCATCTCTTTTCCTGTCCTTTCAGTGCTTGGTCACCTACTGCATAAGCACTTCTGTGCTATGGGTGTTGATTTTTGAGCACTCCATTTCATCTCTAGCGCTGTGCCGGTGTTAAAGCAGCTTCTCATCACAGCTAAATGAACTCTGTTCTCAAATTCTTTATTAAATGTAACTTTACCTGCTATTAGAGGGGTTAAATAGTAATATGGTCTAGTGACTGTACAACCAGTGTTGGAGACAAGAGTCAGAACCTGACCGGGCTCCTGCTTTTGCTTAGCATCTGCTTTCCAGGGCACATTCAAAATGCAGCCCAAGGATGCCAGGCACCTCTGAAAGCTCTCCAAAGGCAGGTGGCAGCCTGTGTCATGACTTTAATTCAGCAAAATCCAGGGTGCACAGCATATGCGTTCCTTGGTGAATAAATTCACAGTGTTTCAGCTTTTCCCAAGATTAAACAAAAGTTTAGTAATTGCTTCTGCAAAGCTGAGAAAGAGGAGGGGAGCAGTTAAAGGCAATATTAAATAGCAGGTCATACTCTTGGAAAGTTGAAATGAGGTTTGGACCCACAACAAAAAAAAAGACGTGGTGATGCCAGAGGTGTCTGAAGGAAAAACTTTGGCCTTTAACATCAGTGCTCAGTGGCTGCTGTTCTCCTGAGTTTCACAGAATCATAGAATTGTTCAGGTTGGAAAAGATGTTTAAGGTCAAGTCCAACCATTAACCCAGGACTGCCAAGTCCAACACTAAACCATGTCCTTAAGCACTGTATCTACACATTTTTTAAACACTACCAGGGATGGTGATTCCACCACCTCCCTCGGCAGCCTGTTCCAATGCTTGGCCACCCTTTCAGTGAAGAATTTTTTCCTAATATCCTAATATTCAATCTAAACCTCCCCAGCCCAGCCTGAGGCCATTTCTTCTTGTCTCATTGCTTGTTATCTGGGAGAAGAGGGCTTACCTAACACAGGCTTTTACATTCTGGCTGGGAGGTTTTGTAAGTGGCTAGTTATTTGCGGATGGATGTACCCAAAACAGTAAAGTCCTGAGCTGCCACAATCTGAGCTCTTGTGTGAACCCTGTGGTGTAGGTCTGCAGTTCCTGCGGTGCAACTGTACGCAGCGGGGCTCTCTGCAAAACAAGAACATGTGCTGGTCGTTCCACTTGGCTTCATTGTCTAATGGTTCTGTTATAGTTCCTTTCTTGGGGCACGACTGAACTGAGATGAGCTTCCTCTACCACTTCAGAGGGTCTGACCTGCCCACCTGCAAGACAAACGCTGCAAGCAGCGAACTGAGGCATTTCAGTGCAGTTGCTGAAGCTTTGTGCTCCACTTTGTGCGCTGTCTTTTGGAGTGGGCTGTGCATTTCTGTAGGTACCAAGATGTTATGTTCAGAGTTGCTGCCCTTACTTTTCTTGTAGTTGTAGACTAAAATGTGGGTTTGGGATTGGTTTTGTTCCTTTGTTGCTTTTCTCCCCACAAAGCTGTCTGCCCGTGAATAGTTATCTCCAATGGACCTACAGAGAAAGAAACCCTGGTTTCAGGAAGGTAGCCTAAATCAACGGCACAATTGTGTTTCAGCTCCAGGACAGGAATTCAGGGTCTTAACAGCTGGTTGTGTGCCTAAACCAGGCTAAAACACCACCGAAGCTGCTGGGAGCAGGGCTGGGATCCTGCCTGGCATCGCGGGCATGCCTAGCTCCTGCTGTTCCCAGTGTTGCCAAGTATTTAATCCACTGTGGGCTGGGACTTGAAAAGATTGTTTGACCTCCTCTGAATGGGAAACGCTCCTAACTGAATACAACGGAAACAAAATCAAGTTCAAAGAAACACAGGAATGTGGCTTGCTGGACTTGGGATTAGATTGCATGGATTTATAAGGATGTATTCCACCCTGCTGTTTGATCATTACCACGTTGCAATGAGTGGTGAAAAGCAGCTGGCTGTGGTCATCTTTTCCTTCTGCAGCATTGGGGGGCTCCCAGTAATGTGCTGGGAGACTCTGCATACCACAGCAAAAGAGATCTCTCCTTTTCAGGCTGGAGCCTTCAGCATTTAAATGCAAATATTGCTGCTTAAAAAATTTAAATTCCCTTATACTTTGGGAAAGTGCAAATCTGAATGTTGTTCTTCAAGCCCCTGCCCCTGATGGTGCTCCAGTGGTCTGAGTAAGGCAAAAAAAAAAAAAAAAAATCAGGTTTAAAAGAGCAGCAGTGCTGAGCAGACCTTGTACACAGTGGGTGGCTTTGTCTTTTCTGCAGTCAGAACTGCAGACAAAAATATTTCTCTCTGTCCAGTACATTAAAAGGCCATGACTCCTCATGGCCTCTCCTCACTGCCTCTCGGTTCAGCAGCTCCGGGGAGGGTAAACTCCCTCCATGCACAGATGCCCCAGCTCAGGCTATGGAGAGAGTCTCCTCTCAGAATGTTATCTCCCTGCTGCAAAATTTCATTGTTAACTAATACCAGTAAAACCAGCTGGGATCTTTCCACAGGAAGTAAATAAATAAGGGCTTCCTCCCCCCCAACCCGACTTGTTGCAGAAAAACCACCCACGACGTTTTTGAGGAGAAAAAAAAGAAGCAAGCTCCCCGATGTGCAAATTCCTCCCTGTTGAGGTACATTGCAAACAAGGGCTTCGTCTTCCAGCTTTAGAAAAGGCAGTGTTCTTCTTTAGAATATGTCTGGCTTCTTTTGGCAGAGGGGTTACAGCAAGGAACATGGGGGTGAAAGTGAAGCAGCCTGGCTGTGGGGAGCCCCCCAGTCTGTCCCCTTCTGCAGTGGAGGGAGAGGTGGGGGGTGCTGCTGTGGTTCAGGCAGGGTTGGGGGGTTCCCCAAGAAGTGCTGTGGCCAGGAAGGCAGGGGTGAACACCGAGGGCCATTGCAGCTCTGTCCACTGCTTGCAGTATGGTCCTGGCACTAATGTGAATTCATAGTCTAAACTGGCTCCAAAGCCCTGTTTAATATTAGCAGCTGGGTCCTGCGAGGCACCATTGTGTGTGGCCCTGGAGAGGCACATGAGCAGATGGTTTCTGTCCCTGAGAGCTGTATGGCAAAGAGGCAAAGTGTCCCAGAGGAGGCAAAAAAAACCTCCTCTGTATTTTGAAGTGGGGAAGCTGAGGCATGAAGCAGCAGTCACTACAAAAATGTCAGAAAAAAAAAATCTTCTGCCTCCACTGGCACAGGGAGCGCAGCCATGTGCCGGGGCCTGCTGTGGGACAGCAGCAGCACTGTCACCCTGCGCCTGCATCTTGCTGCAGTCTGTTCGGGTATGCAGCAGCTGGGAAGTGTTTGGGTTTGGTCCTCATGCCTCAGGCCTGGCCGTGGTCTGGGTGGTTTCCCTGAGTCCACTGTGACCTCTGTGCTGGTGACTGGGGAGGGCCTGGCCCCCACTGTGTGCAGGGAGGTGGCAAGGGAGCAGAGATCTGGTGCTTGAGCTTCAAAAGCCCACACCATCTGTGAACAACAGAGGACGTTCTTCCCACATTGCTCCCTGCCATTGCACTGGCGTCTCTTCCATCAGTATTGCTGGCAAGACTCTGAGAAAAGGGCAGGGCAGAAAGTGCAGATGAGCATTTACCCTCTCCAATAAAGAAACAATCCTTTGCTGATGTGTGAGGTGTGCTAATGAGTCCTCATGGATCTTTAGTGGGAGGCAGGAAAAGTGGTGAGGCCCTTCCCAGCAAGGAGAGCTGGCTGCCTGCTCGGCGGAAAGCAGGGAAACAATGTGATGGATGGTGCTGTTCCTGCGGAGGGAGGTACAGACATGCAGGAGTGCTAAAAACACTGGGAGAGCAGGGAGGTGGAACCAGCAGGGTCAGGCAAGGTTGGCTGTACTGACACTCAGAGGGTGCTGCTCTGATGGATACCAGCTCCCTCTGGTATGGTGGGACTCCCTTAATTTCTAAAGTTGCAGTCTTTACTTGCCAAACCTGAGGGCATCTCATCTCTGATACTAATTTCCTGCCCTGGCTGCTGATCTAGGCCATAATCACTTTGGGTTGTTCCCAGAGCCAGGCAAGGAAGCAGACTGGAAATGAGTTGAGAGCTGGGGTCAAATGAGGAAGAAGTATGATCCCCCAAGGAAAACATTTCTCAGTTAATGAAGTGTGAACCCAAATGCCAGGGGGAGTGAGGACCAGCAACCCACCAACTGGTATTCATTAAAGCTCCGAGTACTCTGGAATACCAAGAGGGCCACAGCTGCCCTGGCCAGAAGTCACAGTGTGGGGCAAAGGGGCCAGCCCGCTGCGGTGAGATAATCGGAGGCATCAGGGTCACACATCTGCTTGTTTCTTGTGTTCCTGTGCTCCTGTTAACTTCTCTCCCACTTTAAAAAGAGGTGAGGCAGGAGAAAAGGTGGCACAGACACTTCTTCCTGGCAGGAATTGCAGTGCTGCTGTAGTTTGTCGTAGGTAGTGTCATGGGGCTGGGAGGAAGAAATCCCGAAGCCATAAATCCCACTGGTGGGCAGATGAGCACGTGGGGAAGAGGTGAGCTGGCAGGCAGCTCCTGCCTGCTGCCTGTCGGGTCCAGGATGCCTTTCATGGCTGCTGTGGCAGGGGTCTGACAGCCACATTTATCACATACCAGGGCCCAAAAGAAAAATGTGCCGCTTGTTTTATGGTCAGGGGTAGCCTGTTGATCAGCACTGCACTCTGTAAATATTTTGTCCCCTCTCCTAACAGGGAGACCAGCAGCAACTGGTCTCTCAGCCTTTTTGGAGACAGAGTAAGCCATGCAATTAATTTCCTTTTTTTTATTACCCGTGTCAGCAGTAAAGTATATTAAATACACGATGAGCAGAAGCCCTTATATTACCCAAGAAAATATATTCATTTAGCTGCTTCATGCCAGCAGGGTTTCAGCATCTGTGTTTACCTCTGGCTGGTTCTTTGTAGGCATAGAGACAGGTCACAGCCACTGGCAAATCACTTGAGCTCCACAGAAAAGCCTTTTTCATAAATAAACAGCATATTCAGATAATTGAAGTCAGTGGGAACTCATCATCCTCCCTGAAACATCGAGGATGCTGGGTGGTGAGCCAGGGACATTGCTGCAGTGGCAGCAGGGACCCAGAGCACTCTGTACAGCCTGGGACTCTCCACTCTGAGCTCCTGTCCAGGCCAGCACACCCTAAGGCCAACCTGAAAACCTGCTGGCCCCTGCCTTGTAAAGGGATATCCTGAGGTCTGCCTGGCCCGTGTTACTGTAAACCCTCCTCCTCCTCCAGCACTGCCGTTCCGGAGGGAGCAGCCTGGGGGTGGGCAGGGTCTGGGGAGCAGGCTGTACCTGGCACCTTTGGAAGCTCAACTCTGTCAAGCTCTGACCCCTGAAAATCAAAGCTCCTCAAACTGGTAACGAGCTTTGGCAATGCAGTGGCTATATGCAAAGTTGGAGTAGAGCAATGTCCCAGATGGGATTTCAAGCGCACACCCTGGGGGAGCGTTTGCAGGCAGCGATGAACAAACCTGCAGAGGGGAGTCAGAGAGCTGCTTCCTTGGGCATTTTGTTTTTTAAAGCGACTCAGCCCTTGGAGGGTGGGGCACCAGCACCTGTCACTTGGTGCAGTGTCCTGAGACAGAGGCAGCAAGTCTTCTGAATCTGCAGGGTGGACATGGGCGATGATTTTGTTGTTGCCACAAAAGCGTCACCCTGGGTTAGACCCATGCCTGCATTTGGACTTCCCCACTAACATGCTTAATCCACTGAGATACTGGTCCGCTCCCACGTTCTGTCTGGTTTTTGTACTGCTCCGGTGGCTTTCCCAGCATTTCTGAGGGAGTGGGGTTCAACACATCCTGGGGTACTACTGCCTGCGGGCTTCTGCTATCCCAGGGGCAGGGGAGCCACGGTGCTGCTCACAGCTTAAGGAGATCATGTGGTTCTGCAAGAGCAGGGTGAGCAGCGGGGAGTTACGAGAATACCAAGGAGCTACCAAAGCACGTGTACAGCGAAACACTGGGTGGAAGTAGGGGTGAAAGGAGGGTCCCACCAGGCTGAACCCTACCTCCTGCAGGCAGAAGGGCTGTGCGGTGCAACTGATCACACTGGCAGCTGCCAACTTGCGAGAGGGCAGGAGAAGTCATTTGCAACCCTAAAGGATGCAGAGTGAACCCTTCCCATGCCTCTCTGTTCTGGATCTTATGGGAATATCAGCAGAGAGAGAAACAATCCATCAGGCAACTGGCAGCTCCCACAGAAAAAGACAATGCATAAATTCCCGAGTAAAAAGTATACTTCCATGGCTTCTTGCCAATCTGCAGAGCAGACAAGACAAATATGGCCCAGTTTTCACAGGTGCTGGGCACCCATGAATCCCACTAGCTTTAGCAGGTGTTGCAGATGTTCTGTTCCTCTGGAAAACAGAAGCCAGGTCATAAATCTCTCTCCCTCTATCTGTGTCATCTTCAAACTTTTTAATTAAAGCTCTGCCTTCTATTGTTTCTGGGGTCTGGAAATTAATTGTCATTAATACAGTTTAAGGCTCTGCTGCCCACATCCTTTTGTCCTTCAGGTGTGTGTTGTGATCAAAATCTGGATCACAGAGCAAAATCTGGAGCAGACTATATCCCTGCTGCCTTAAGGGAAAAAAAAAATAAATCCATTTTTGGAATGCAGTTTGCAAGAGTTGTGAGCCTTGTTAAGCTCAGCGCTGCTGCAGCTCCCTTATGGTGGCTGGTGGTATTTCTGGCAAGATGGCCATGTGATTGTATTAGATCCACACCACTACTACTGCTAAAGCACAGTCCTGTGAATAAATGAGAAGATGAGAAAGGGCAAGTGAAATGAGATTGGTTTTCAGTTTGTGAACCTGGACAAGTATTTTCCCAACATTTTATATCCATATTCATCTCTTCCTTTTTTTCTTCCTTTTTCTTGTGGTTTTTTATATACACATGTATGTAATCAACAGTTCTTTCTGCATTGCTTGGCTCCTTCATCTTTTCCTTTGCCTGTCAACACCTCCCAGACAGAGGACTGTCCCCTGACTTCTTTCTCTCCACTGCTAAGTAACCATGAGTAACCATGGCCATAGCTCGCTCTCGGCCCGGCACACTGTTCCCTGAGCCGTGTGTGGTCTGTTTGGTATGTAGCCCTTATAGTCTCCTGCATTTGCTCAAAAGCAACTGGTGAGCAAAGAGCACAACAGCACACACTGGGCCACTGTGGCTGCATCTCAGTTTCTTGCCTGCTTTTCTCTGTATCATGGGAGGATTTCTTATTTGCATGTTCTGTACTTCCAGGCATGCTATGTGTGCACAGACACACACATTCAAATGAAAGACAGTCGTGTTTAATGCATTTTCTGCATCTTCATCTGAAATTCAGCAAAAAAGCTAATCTCAAGAGTAAACGCTCCCTTGGCATATATTGCAGCCTGTCGAGACACAGCTTTTCTTCACCAGCTTTTCCCTGTCACTTTGTGCTGCTGTCTTATATCGCTGCTGTGCTGGTTTGTGCCCTTGCAAAAGGGCAGTGCATTAGGGATGGAGCTGCTGTTATTCGTTAACATCTAAGCTTTTCTGACATTGATAACATCTGCAGCGTGGCAGGGAAAAATACACAAGACTTCAGTATGGAGAGGAAAGGAGAATTTCCCCATAACCTTTCTGGCTTGCTTCACTGCCTGAGAAACAGAAAAGAGAAGGCAAGGCTGCTTCTTCAGAGTCAAGATCTGAACCACAGAAATGTTGGATGGCCCAGATTCACAGAGAACGCATTCATGTTTCTACCACCTTCCAGAATCAAGTCTGCATATTGCACTAAACCATATGGGCTCAGGCACTGCAGTGCGATATGCACAATTACATGCTTCTTTCAGTCCCTCTGTCAAACGCAGCCCTGCCTGTGCCCATGTGGACAGCATCACTCAGACCACAGACGTCTCCATCAATCAGGCACGGGCTTTCATGGGTACCAAGGGGAAAAATGGAACTGAAGCTACATAGCTCTGCTAGTTTCTCTCTGACGTTGAGGCTGCTGAAGAAAAATGCCTGGATTTGAGCAATAGCTTGAGGTGTCATCTATTCATGTAAATTTTCTAAAATTCTTACAGGAAATCAAGCACCTTACCCCATGGTTTATAGGTAACAGTACATAACACCCAAGAGAGAATACTGTCACTTCTGAAAGCTACATGTTAGTAAGTTTACCTGGGAAGTGTATGAAGGAGGATTATAAAATATGTTTTATCTGTAGTTGTAGGAAACTGGCCTTTGTGGTCCATCAAGTCTCTTTTTTATACTCCTAGACTCCTATACTTCAAGACACTTACCATATAGCCAGTAAATGTCCCAGCAGCCTGTGTAAGATGGATAAGCAGAACATTATGGTTGCCCATGCCTGTACACAGTGGGTGTGTGGCTTTTCTGGGGACTTAGCAGCAACACTCTGGGCTATGTCTTCCTGTTAGGCTTTACTGCAAATTAAATAACACATACACAGAAATAATTAAAAATACCTCTAAAGCAGAGTAATCTTTTTTATTTTTCTTAATAACTAGACTGAAAATGAGCAAAATGCAATCCTTGAGTTAGGGATACAACTCAAATCAAATCAGCCAAGTCATCAATTGGCAGCAGTACGGAATGAAATCAACAGCTGATCAAATCATCAAACAAGCACATACAATGTATGAGTAATGAAGCCATGCAACATATGGTGAATTTTATGAAACAATGAGCATTGCTCCTCCTTACTGCAGTTACAGTTGTCACTTGCCCACACATACTTTCCTTCCTTCTGCCTTCCTTAAAACCTTTGTCTTTCTTCCTAGAAGTAACTGGAGAAGAAAAGATACTTTATTTATTCTTATCCAGTAAAGAACACCTGTTGATGGTGGATCTGTTCAGTGTGAAACCAGCTGAGGAAATACTAAGAGCTTGCAAAATGAGACTGGTTGGAGTATATTCTTGTTACATTCAACATGATAGCTTTATTAGATAAACCTATCTCACAAGTTCGAGGGTCAGAGTTGTTTGGAGAAGCAGGAGAGGAAATCAAGGGAAACTCTGTCTCCTTTTTCCAAGATCTTAGAGAAGGTCCTGACCAGAACCAGCTGTTGTGACTTTTACTTTGGTCTAGCTGCAGCCCCTGAGCTGCTTTGATGCAGCCTGGGCTGTGTGGGCTGTGGTAGGGGGTGAAGGAGAAGCAGCACAAGTCAAGGTGAAACCCAAAAGAGAATCAAAAGTGGAAAAGGGGGCTGAAGCTCTGAAAACCTGATTGCCATACATACTGTGGTTTGACTTGAGGTATTAGGTGTGGGAATATAATGAGACATCTCATAGTTATTAAGCTAAAGAAAGTATGTGTATGTCTAGAGGTAGAGAAGAGTTGGTTGTATACAGTATTTGTGCACTATATCCTCAGCCAATCTCAAATTCTCATTGGCATAAACAGCAGCTTCTATCATAATATCTACCTTTTTCACTGAAAATTGTTAGCTGTCTGTGCATAATATTTTTTCTCTCATTCAGATGATCAGAACAGCCCTGTTTGTGTGAGTGATAGATAGAGAGAGAATGCTCAAGGATACAAGATTCATGGGGAGATTCAGAAACATAGCATTTTAGATGCTATATATCCACCATAGTACTACCTGTGTAGTTCACAGGCTCTTGCTGTCACAATGAAGAACAGCCTCACAAAGGCCCCTCAGCAGTCCTAATGCCACAGAGGTTCCTTACTCCTACCAATTTGCGTGTCCTATTTGCTCAATGTGACATATTTACTACTAGTTTCAGTCTTGCATGTTCAACCTACCTTACAGACTGCACAGTGCAAAGCAGGAGAGAAAACTTAATGGAGACAAGTCAGATGGCACAGGATATTCCTCCAGGCTTGTTCTGGGCTGAGGGAGAGATGTTAGGTACAATTTTGCATCCTTTGCAAGATAGGCTAACAACGCATATGCCAGTATTGCTTGCTGAGATGCTGGGCTGATGGCGTTGATGATTACCGAAAGAGGCTGCTATTATTTATAGTAGGAGAAGATTGCCCAGATACTGAGACTTTGTCAGCTTCAAGTGCCTCCTTCAGCAACAGGATAAAGGAAAGAAAGTCAGATGAGAAGACAGCTCATGGGAGCTTCCTGGGGAAGCAACATTGCTACGTTGAGCCAGATCAGGACTGGCGTCAGTGAAAGCTCTTGCTGTTAGCTCACCAGTCTGCCGGCAGCGTGCAGTGAGCTTAGAGCTCTGGATTGCTTATGGTGACCATATGTCAATGCAGAAAGCGTTTTGCCACTGTGCTTGCTGTTAATTAGCTTCATGTGATGCAAAGAACCCAGGCACTAAGTGGCACCAGAGTCTTCAGCCTGCAGGGACACCAGGATGCCCAGGGCAGTTGGGCACCTTCTTCAAGGTCACTCCTTCCCAGGCTGCTAACATTGTCTCCCGAGGTGGCCCTGGCAGATCTCTCCACTGTCCAAGGTGTTCAAGATAACTAACATGGAGCTGCAGTTTGCTTCCTAGTTGTGCAAGTAAGAATTTTCCTTTTCCGAAAACCTTGTTTTCTACTGTCTCATTCAAAGGAGGTTTGATTCCTTTCAAACAGGTACAAGATTCCTCAATATGTATATTGACAGTTATTGGGCATACAGGAGAGATGGAGCTTCAGTACAGAAAGGGAAGCATCTTCCCAAGAAAGTCTGCAGTAGCAATATCATGGAGAAAAATTTGGTCCAGAAGCAAAAATTAAAACCACCCCTAATGGAAATGTTTCCTGAGAGCTTTAATGATCAGTGGTGGTCCTCTGTTTTACACCTTAATCGGGGAACAGCTGTTTTCATGGTCACCCTCAGTAGTCACCCTAAAACTATGTGAAAGCGGGAGAAAGGCATTGCTTCCTCAATTAGCAGCTTTGGCAAGGGAGGCTGTGGAGACAACTCCAGAAAGTGGAGGAGGAAAGGGGGAAGGAGGAGGTTGTCTGTACCTGTGTGTATGCACATACACACATTCAGCTCCTGAGGCTGGGCTGCATCTTGGCTCCTCAATATTCAGACCATTCAGATCTATTCTGGAACAGCTTCTTAGAATCACTCTTACTTGCAAGCATGAGCTGACCTTATTCCCCTTTATATTGCTGCTGTTTGAATGAAAACATCAGTGGAGAAAGCAAAGCAGCACAGTGCGCTGGAAAATAAATTGTGTATGATGTGTGTTCCCATCCTGAGCTCCCAGGCTGTCCTGTGTCGGCCGTGCTCTCTGGCCGGCGGGTTGTGAGGCATCTGCATGCTGAGCTGCATCCTGCTGCCTCACACCAGCCCACTGCCTGGGAAGCTGACAACAAGGAAAACTCATGGTGTCAGCACGTCCCCAGTGGCTGCTTTTCCTCTGCGAATGAGAAAACGCTGAGATCCCCTGGCAAGCATTTCACAATGGCTGTGGCCCAAACAAGCTCATTAGTGACCAGGTGACCTTGATGAGGGGAGATGGGAAGCCTCTCAACCCAAGTGTCACCCACAGAGTACAGCTGCATGGTCCAGTGTTTCAGGCAATTTGGACACAGGATCAACCAGCACTCAAGCTGAAAAGATGTTTTGGTTCTCTTGAGCCTGTCAGCTCAACAGATAACCAGGGTGATCCCACCTCCTCCCTGACTTGCCTGTGTGGCTCTGGCCCCTCACTATTAGACTGTATGTGGTCTGGGCTGCCATCAAGCATCTCAAAACCTGCCTCTGTGGATGTGCATGTGTGTGTATGTGTTTGTAAATCCCTGGGAGCACAGGAACTTTAGGTGGGGAAAGATGGATGATCCAGGGGAAGGCAGGAAGGATTTAGCATGCAAGTGAGGAGCTTCTCAAGTCTGGCATGAATGGGGTGGCTTTTGTGGAGAGAATCATACCTTTTGCCTTCTTGCTGGCACTTCTTGGCAATACTGGTTTTGCTGACAGCGCAGGACACAGCTGGCCAAATGCACAACCAATCCTGTGCTGCTTTGCAGGGATCCTGAGCACTTTTCTGGGTGCCACTGTATGCCCTGCGGTGCTGCCGAGTGCTGCCCTGGCTGCCAGCACTCTCCTTGGGCTCTCTGAAGTTCAGGCTCTGGGCAGTGAAAGGATGGGTTGATCCATCATTTATTTCATTTCCAGCATTTGTCATCCCCAAGTCACTGTGCTGTGAAAACATGAAAAAGCCAGGTCCCTGCTGACTGCGCAGCAGCAAACCTGAGGATCAAAGGCATAGCAACAAAAGTAAATAAAACAACAGAAATAAGGTAATACTGCACTGGAGACTAATGAAACCAGACGTTTCCAGGAAATTGTTGTTTTGAAGGAGTTTGAGAACATGCTGGAGACTTCATCTCTTAGGTCACTGTCTCAAAGACAGCTGAAAACTAGTAGTGATCCAAAGTCATTGGTAGTGGACAACAGCTTGCTATAGGGAGTAAATTGGTTATAAGCCCTGATTACCACTGAATGGCCCCTTGCCACTGATTGTGCCCATGTCAAGGACAGTGACTTTCTGGCACAGTGGGCAAGTGCTGCCATACCCCTAGCTGTGGCTGCTCAGGGGCACGGCTGAGGCTTTCCACAGACGAACAGTCACTTTTGGGGGCCCCATGTTCCTAGACGTGCTGTATCCATGGTGCTCAGTGGCTTTAAATAGAGTTCTGGATGTTTGGTGCCTCTCAAAATTAACACCTGAAGGCAATTTGAACAAAGACCATGCTGAAATCTGCAGGGCTGATATGGTGTAGCTCACAACTCTCCACGTGGCCGCCAGGGCTCACAGAAGGCAGAGGCACCTTAGTACACACTAGCAAACCAGCACGGTGTGCCATCTGGTGCTGTCTTTCCTATCTTTGGGCTGGATTCTCATCTCCAGTGACATGGTAGCAGTTCCGTTTTCTTGATAGGAGTGCCTCAGTGTTTCCATTTGTCTCACTAAAATCACAGTCTGGCTTTAGGTTATTATTCTGTTTTGACACCTTTGCTTCCAAATAGAAGGACCGTAATTTTCTCCTCACCATTTTTGCAGAAGGCACATAACAGAGCACCAAAGCTTTTGGAGGCAGTCCTGTTAGAAGAGTAAGGTGATGGTGTGTTAGGAAAGATCCTCAAGGAAGACTTTGCTGCTATCGGCATTTGAAAGATGACCAACTGTTAGATAAATCTCCCATAAAATATCACTTTGTCTGCTTAGGCCAAAGTGGGTTTGTCAAAGGTGGTCATAAGGATTCGCAAAATGTCCCTTCAGGTTTGAGGGCTAACCAGTCAAGAATATGAGGTAGAAGGCAGTGGGAGTGGAGATTTTTAAAGTTGTGCTGGCCCAGAAAGTGCAGCCACAGCAGTGTGCCCACCTAGGGTTTGCTGAGGGTGCACTGTGCCACAAGGGATCAGTAAGTTCCCAGCTGCTCATGCCCTCAGTGACTGCATGCCCAGTGCGTGCTGCATCCTTGGGGCAAGGGCAGTGGTGCTGTGAGAAGGAGATAAGGAACATCTCCAGCCAAGGGAACTTCAAAAATGAAGATAAAGATTTGGTTTAGATGCATCTTGCATCCTTGCCCTCTTGCCAACCCCTGCCCAACTGCCTGAAGTAATGGCATTTTCCTCAGTGTCTTTTTCCACCCAACAAAGAGGCTCTGCTTGTGGGGATCAATTGTGTGAATGTGATTTGCGTAATTAGTGTGGCTGAGGGATCATGCTTAGATCAGAGAGGGAATAAGAAAGTAACAGACAGGAAGAAACAATCTTTGAGCGCTGCTTCTTATAATCAGGTATCAGGGCTAATGCAGTATCTTTCTCTACCCAGGTATGATCGTTGCATTTACATTTCTTGCCTGAAGATACAGCCAATTTCAGGACACATTTATAAGCTGACAATGCCTGCCTCTCTGAGGTAGGTACAGGCCATTTCCTCTGCTGCAAGAAGGCAGCCAGCTTTTTCCAGCAGCACGTATGCTGCATGCTGGGCAGGCACTTAGCCAGGTTCTGGCTGTCTGCAGAGGCAGGTACTGAGAGAATGGTGGGGTGAGGAATGACCTCAGCCCAATGGGCAGGTGGCCAGTACCAGGAGGGTAACCCTCTCATTTTCCTGGCAGTTGTTTCCGACATATGGTTAAGGCAGTATTAACGGCACAATTGCATTACTGAGTACAATGTGCACTCAACTCCACGTGACTGTGAGGGAAACCCACTGTGTGGTATGCGCTGCTGCCATTCTTATGGTGGAGGAAGAAAACAGCTGGAACAGCCATCTGCCTGGGGTTTATTTAAGCAAAAACACCTTTCTGACTCAGCCACAGCCTTCCAGTGTGACCCTGGAAGCTCACTTGGCCCCTGAGTGCTATGCAGGTATCGATGGATAAGATGCTGATGTGATGTGAGCTGAGCAGCACCACCAACAGATGAGCATTTGTGAGGCCAAGTAATCCCCTCATCAAGAAGAGGGCTTTTCTTTCTGTTCTACAGAAAATCAACTAGAAAATATCTTCGAAGAAAATTATGTTCCCATTAAATTCATGGGACAAACTTTTGCCACTTTAGAGTCTTTTAGGATCTGCTCAGGCTCTGGGTTCTTACACTGGTGAGAAGTGGCTCAGGAAAAGGCAGAGTATCTCTCATCTGTGTTGGCTCAGTACAAACTGTTCTTTGTTCCTCCCCCTCTGCTCTTTGCCCTGCTGCACAGGTGTCCTGTGCTCAGGATGCAAAGGAAAAAACCATTTTGTTTTCTTCTTGCTTTAATTGTGCTTTCTGAGTGTCTGTGTATAGCTGAAGGGCAACGTGCACCTGCTTGTACAAACTTTAAACAGGCCCATTTGCTCTCACTGTTTAAAAGATCCAACTGATGTCAAATGTGGGCATCTGTTGCTCAAAGGAAATAGTGGTGTCAACTTGTCATACTTTGCTCCTGCCTCCTGTGTAGTGAAGCAGCAACCCACGCACAGCTGGAATTCCTGCCAACAGAAGAGCAACAGTCAGTAGTTGAAATCCACACAGTGTCTCATTTGGGTCTTTGAAATTGGACTCTTAGAGGGCTCCACTGTTGTGTGACCTTTTGCTAGGCTACCCGACAGAGGTGTATTTTTATTTTGTATGAAAACAAACAAAAACCTCATCTGATTTCAAAGGATTTGTTGTTAAAATGCTTTCCATCTGTGCAGTATTCTGTTTGTTATTTGCTTTTGTCTTCTGTTCCTGAGGGGTTAATTAAGACATGTATTCTTCCTGGGCTATTTCTTTAGAGTAGAGAGAGTGAAAATGCAGATTTGTTTTTATCCATGACAACGTAGTCATATCTCCTGAAATGCCACTGGCAGAGCTGGAAGCAGCTTACGAGAGCAGCCAATGTATCTCCCTCCCGATGCGAAGTCCCTCCTTGAAGGGCAGTCCTTGTGTTTTAATCAATATGATATATAGGAGCTTCGATTACTTCCCTTGCTACTGCCCATTTTTCTGTTATTCACAAATCCTAGAGTTGTCTGGAAACCCAGAAGATTTTGACTGTGTTTATAGTTTTGGCTTCTAGTTGCAATTAATGTTTATTAAGAAACAAGCATAAAGATTTGTTTCACAGTTTGCTTTTAGACTCTGGACAGGCTGGGCTGCTCTGCCACAGCATGGCTCCTGGTGAGTGAAGAAGTATTACAATCTTTGAGTTTTATTTCAGACAGTGAAGTTCAACATTTCCTGATTCTATAGAAGCCAATATGTTACCGTGCAGCTTACGGAGATGCTGGGTGAGCATCCAAATATCTCAGCCTTGAGGCCTTGATTAGTGCAAGGCCTTGTGCAATGTGTTGAATTCCCTTAGAGAATTCTCCTTAAAGAAACAAAAGTAGGAATAACAAAAACAGAAGTAAGGGGGGAAAAGGGAGAAATCAAAACTTGTGGGTCAGAACAAGGTAGAGGCAGGGGAATCATGCCTGGTCCAGAAGAGTGGAAAATTCGGTGGGCTTTCACTCCAGTGCTGCCTGTAGGACAAGCTGTATGGCCTCTGCTTCACTGAGGAAAACAAAGCTTTTGCCTCCAGGTTAATTGGGCTGCCATCATTTGCAACACAAGTACTTAGTCTGTGACAGCCATACCCGCTGCCAGCCAGCTCAAAACCTGGAGATCTTCCAGGGGGTGCCGTGGGTGGCAGGTTATTACAGTGCTACTGGCCAATGGCTTCTTCCTTGCTGAGCCCAGAGAGATTTGCTGATTTCAAGTGAAGGGGCTGTATCAGGACTACATGTGCGTATATTTCTTAAAAAAAGAGCAAAGGTGGGCTGTCATCAAAGAAAGCCCAGTCCATATTGAATTATTAAGAAAAGCCAATGGAAAGACAATGTCAGTGTAAGGGTTTCTGCAGGTCCATCTCCAGCCTATAAAGACCGTAGGCTCTGTTTTCTGGCTCAGTGAGCAACATGGAAGATAAGGGCATTCTATCTCCATTGAAAAGATTAATGTCAAGCACAAGGATTAGTTCTCTGCAGCGCAAGAGATTAAGTTTGGATTTTGCAAGCTTTCCCATTATTGGCTTTCTCCCTAGACAATCCCCACAGACCCGTACCACCGATGCTCCCTGGCCAGCACTGAATCCCAGGGAGTCTCTCATTCAGCTGTATTTCCTTTTGCTCCAACTCCACATTAAAGCAACCACTGCACTAAGACCGTGCTTCACAGTGCAGATTTACTGGGCTTCTCCCACACGCCTCCAGGCATAAAAGCTACCTTCTGCATTAGAAAGGGAAAAGAAGCAAGTTTTCTCCTGCCAGGCAGAGAGCTGTGGCCACAAGCACTATCCCAAATCCAGCTGTGCCAGCCGGAGGTGGTACCTCCTCCTCCAGCTATAGCCACTACCATTCATCAGCTCTCCCAGCAAACTGGTTTGTGTGAGCATTCCTGATCTCCTCCAGGCAAAACCAACCAGAATAACTTACAGCATCTACTTACATTGCTTGAACTAATCCAGGTCATTTTGCCTGCAGTGGATTAAGGGGTGCTGTGACTGGGAAGTCAGAGGAGAAATCAATTTGTCATCTTCTCTGAACCTGCTGAAGGAAAGCCTTCTTCTGTATGCAGGCATCTGCGCTGCCAGGAGCCAGGAGCAAGATGCAGGTGTATGCCAGATGGAGAGCTGGGGATATGTGACAGTGAAGGATGTGCTGACAGCCTTGAAATGCAAAGTGCCTATGGCCTGACTTCACCCAGGATCATATGCTTCAGCAGCTGCGGCTGTTTCAAATAAGTCTGGGTTCAGGAGGTTCCTTGATTCTCCTGCTCTTAAGATAATTTCTGGCAGTATTTTTTGCCTCACTGGCTTAATAGCCCCCACCTTGGGCAAGGCTGAGAGCAAACTTCCACTTGCTGGCTGGAGCACAGGGTGCAAAGCCCCCACTGCTGGTATCTCCAAGCATTGTGGCATTGTGCTTAGCTTGGCTTTGCCCTTTGTTCTGGGTCTGCACCACCAGCCAAGCAAAGTGCATAGAGGAATACTTCTCCTATTTGTGTTAAATGCTTTAACTTCATGAGGCAGAGACCCTGAACTGGAGGAGCTACCTGTTGGCAAAGCTGCACTTGAAGGAAAATCGGGGCTTTGTTTGGGAATCTCAGAGCTGCTTTGATTGTTTGCCTAGTAAGGCTTCATACCATAATAGGATCAAATACACTTTACAGACAGTAAAACTGAGTCACTGAAGAGAAACAGATGTCTAACTTTACACATGAATCTCAGTGTAGAAAAGGTCAGGCTCCCAAAATAATAAGACAATTTAATTATCTGACACCTTTTCATTAATTATATATTTCTGTGCAAACTTGGAACCATTTTTACTCTGCTTTAAATTAATGTCTTGGCAAAAGGGAAGTACTTCATGAGGTAGGGTGGGTGGCAGCTCTGACTCTCTCACCTCTCCATTTTATCCATGTAAGAAATAGCAAGGCAGGAGCACAGCAGCTGCTCTGATCACTGCCAGGAGGCAGGTGGTGAGAGGGGTGCTGCCACACCGGGACCCTCCTGCCACACTCACCCCACTGTGTGCAGTGAAGTCCTGCAGCCCCTCGCAGGCTTTCCCCCTAAAAACTGAAGTGAGGGGGAGGGGGAGATTTTGTATCTTTATCACACAGGTTTTAAAACACTGAGTTTCTCTAATCTTTGCATTTCTTACATCTCTACTTCCCATGGCAACTCTACATCACATCCCAGCAGTCAGGCTGATGCCAGGCAGCCAGGAACATTACCATGCATCGACCCGTGCCTCTGTTCAAATGATGTCACTCTTGTTGCGTATGTAGTCTGTAGGACCCCACAGACTTGTAACCTGACCTGGAGCCGCACTGAGACTGTACAGTTTATGCTCTGTCCCCATTGAGCCGGTGATGAAGCAATGAAATCTGAGAGCTGTGAAAAATGCATTTCAAGTTGAATAATCAAGAAAGTGTCAAAGGAAAGGTCCTGTTTTA
The DNA here is from genome assembly GCF_023634155.1 of Falco peregrinus. Taxonomy (NCBI): domain Eukaryota; kingdom Metazoa; phylum Chordata; class Aves; order Falconiformes; family Falconidae; genus Falco; species Falco peregrinus. Next base: position 82,002,878 of record NC_073721.1, read on the forward strand.
TTATGTCCTATAAAATACTAGGAAAAGGCCCCATTCATTTTCCCCTGTTTTATTTTTAATAGATTACTTAATGGGTTGCTGCTGAGGTAAATATATGTGTGTATAAAGAGAGTTTAAAAATTATTGTGTCCATACTAATGGCCCCTCACAATATTAAAAAAAAAAAAGAGTATGTGAAAATGCAAATACCTCTATATCTTTCTTGTCAGTTTTTATTTTGCACCTTGCAGAAGCCCCATTTAATTTGTAGCCGTAACTAATTTCCCCTGGGTTCTGAGCCTTGTTCTTCCTGCCTATAATACTGGATTGGCAGTCCAGTCACAAATAGTTAAAAGCGGTACTGTAGGGTGAATATAATCACGGCCAGTAACTGGGCAACTGCCCACTTAATCTGATTATTGGCCTGTGACGCACTGTAGCCTGTTAACCTTGTTTTGACCAGCTTCCTGACACTTGTGGCACAAATGAAGTGTGACGTGATTAAATGAGACTGATCAGTTTTGCTCACCAGGACAATACCCGGCAGCTGCTGTGCTCAGGATTTACAATGCAGTGAAAGCTTTGAAGTCCCATAATTTAGCTGTTATGATTGCTTTCCTCTGGCTGGAGGGATGACTGTCCTCTCCAAACACACGTAGTTCGGTGTGGATGCAATGAGTTTTCTGTGGTGGTTCCTTGGAGATCTCTGCAGGGCCCCAGCTCATCCCTCAAAAGTACATCTACGGAGCGGGGGTGGCTTTGATACACACCTGATGCAACCAGCAGATGATAAACTTACCACATGAAAGAAACCCAGGAAATGTGATGAGAGAGAGAAGAAGCAAACACAGCTCTATAAACATATTTAATATTCTAACTATATTTTAACATGTTTTTTGGTGGTAGTTTTTGGCCAGATTTTGTAAAAGTGGAAGTGTTAGTCATGTAATAATCCAAGAACTTGTGTTAGGTTGCTTTTCATGGCGTGAGCTGCATTATGTAATGATAGCCTTTCTGCTGCAAAAGCATCATTTTCCTTGAAGCTTTGTGTATTTTAAGGCCAGAAAGACTTACAATCCTGATCATCTGCATAACGTTTTGGAGCATTTCCCCTGGGCACTGGAGGGCAGTGCCTTTGCAGGGAGCGTACTGGGTTGCCTGATGGTGTAGTGTTCTGAGCAGCTACAGATATGTACATGTCCAGTAAGTTAATGTGCTGAAGTGCCCTTTGTAGAGCAAAAAAAAATAAATCTCTGCTAACCTTGCAAGCCCTGTACTGTTTACTGAAAAAGGCTAATGGGAAAAAAGGAAGGAGATGATACAAAGAAACAAGAGCATTACGATGAAAAGAAAATAATTACCTTGGATGGGATATCAAATCAAGGACAATATTTTTCCTCCCTGCTATGGATATTTATTTTTACTAGCAGAGTACTGGGATAAGGAGACATTGTTCGCCTAACATAATCAAAACAAATGTAAAATCCTCAATCTGACCCTGAAAATGACTGATGCTTGTGTGGGAAGCTGGGCTCGGGCCCTGGTTTCTCATGTATATCTTTGCACTTTTAGTCCATGTAAACAAATCTTAAATTCCCACTCAAGGATGAGGCCTATCAAATAAACACACATCTGTGTGCATGCATGCAAAGTGCATGCAGAATAAAAATGCCTCAAATTAGCAGTATCATATAAGTTATTCTGATTGACTAGATTAATTAGCAGAGCTCTAGGAGCTGCACAAAAGGCCACATGTGCATGCAGGCACAAGGTGGCATGGAGGGGACCAAGCTCAGTGGTAACAGGTTGGGGGAAAATGCTCCTCTGGAAGACCATAACTCTGCCTTCAGCTTCTGGTAATTCTGGGAAAGATTTCATGACTCACATGTTCAGGATTACCTACCAGAAAATTCTATGACTGTCAGCAAACTAAATCATTTTGAATGAAGATGAACAAGGCACGTAAGCTGAGTTGGAGAACTACTGTTAACTAATCACTTGTCTGACCTTAACTGCTCTCTAATTAGTGTTTAGGTCCTGGGTGCCTTAGATAAATGCCTATAGTAATACAATACCTGTTACAGGAGGACCACCAGTGCTTTGTATGTAGACATTAAAATCTGAGAAGGGTGTTGAGTCCTGTGAGGCAAAGTGCAGGCAGGTCTAGTGCCTGTCACCAGCTTCTCCCTGCTCACTGCCCACGGGGACACTGCCACAGGGCCCAGCAGTACTTGGTGGACCACCCCGGTCCCTGCTTCCCCTCCCTAAGGCACACCGCCTTGGAAGAGGAAGGCTCACACAGCCCAGGAGTGGATGGGAGCACTTCATTGCTCCCGTGACACGTAATTAGCAGGTGCCAGCAGTGCCAGGGGCAGGCAGCAGACCGCGAGGCTGTTTTGCTTGGAAGCAGCCACCCCACATTATGGCATTTTTAATGTGTAAGCACAGTACTGCATCCAGCTAACACGCGCCTGGCTGTTCAGCACTGCCAACCGTGGCATGAATAGGGTGGTCTGGGGGACTGGGATGGAGCCTTTAATCTGTGAAATCCGGGTCAAAGCAGGACAAGTCCGATCCGATGGCTCCCCCAGTGTGACATGAAGCTCAAGCAAGCTTCAGCCAGGCACCAGCCCAGGTTTCTCCGCTGGAAACCCCTACAAAGATACTCATGAAAACGGACTGTTAAATGTGAATCACAGATGCCATGAAGAATTTTCTTTTATGGCTACCAAAAAAAGAGGTGGAGCAGAGAAGAGTTAAGGGTGAAAAGCGGTATCATAGCAGAAGAAGTTTGTTCAATCCTGTATGCTGCAGGAAAGAATTTTGTTAATATAGTGTTGCAATCTTTTCAGAATATCCTTTTCCTGGAAAGATTTCTTGGAAGCTAAGTGCCTTTGGTAAGTCTCTGCATTTAGGCCATATATCGCTGGTACAGATGATTCGGAAACTCTAGCTCCTGCTTCAGAACAAAAGGGTAGACCCTGAGCATTGTTTTAACCCATTATCTTTTACTTGGGACAGGACTGATGCAAAGTAACAGTCTGTAATAACATGCTGTACAGAAGTTGTCTTGACCTGCTGATTTTAGGTTCCCTGATATTAATAGCTGCTTCTTAGCATCCCATTGCCTGGCTTCCTGTTTACTTATCATTTGCTTTAAAGTATCTTAAGAAACGTGATGTGGTATCAATTCATTAATTCCTTCTTCCTCTGTACAGGACAGAAAAAAATTGTGTCCTCCTGCCTTAGTGATGAAGACAGGAAATTTGTCATGATGGACTAATGCTATTGCTAGGATCTCTCTTGCTCTTGAAAAAAATACTTTTTGTATTGCTCTTTTAGAGCCTCCAACTCTGCTTGCCATAGGATTATCCTGATCTTATTTTTCTTGACTCATCCATTTTCTACGCTTTACAATCTTGACTGACTGTATAGGCCAGAAACTTATACTCAAATGTGTTCCTAAGCCGGAGCTTTTGTGTCATGGATAAATTAGAGTATGGACAGCTATCTTTTAAATGACACCTCTCAGCTGGTTTCAGGCCAGCTTAATCTGACTTGCTACATCTCATTGCTAGTTACATTTTAGCCATTAATAAGGTCAAACTTGGAAAGCATTGAGTGTCTCAAAAATAAAGCTTTGAAAAGAGTGTTAATAAAGATAAATCCCATTTTCATGCCATCCCAGAAGATGAGCTGCCAGCATTTCGAACAGCTCTGCTAGGGCCTGACTTCTGCTAACGTCTGCAAGCTCAGGGGAGAACTCCCTGTTTATATCACTAAATTTTTACAAGCTGACCCAAATGAATGCCTATACAGTGCTCTAGTCAACCTTAAGAGGCTTGTAACAATACACTGAATAAATAAACACTCAGCTGTTACCAAATAATCCAAATCAATCAACCCAGTGGCCATGTAAGTGCAGGGTAAGCCCGTGCTTAGTATTTGTGCAACACCTAATGCAAAACTGTAAAACAAACAGTAATGAAGCTGTTTTATGGGCATTAGCACCAGTTTCTAAAAATGAACCCATTGGACTTTGGGGACATTTTGTTTTCAGATCCAAATTTGCACTGGTTTTGTATGAATTTCCAAGCCACTGAAAACTTTTATTTTCAGTTTAACTCTTGACTCACACCTGTGAGACATTTGGGCCACCAGAGCTGATTCAGATCCACTGGAGTTCAAGCAGGGCAGTTCTCGGGGATCTGAGAACACACTGCTGGGTGGGGAAACCCAAACCTTTCCTCATTCAGGATCTTCACTTTCTGCACAACCCCTGTTGTTATGCAGCCCCCTGCAAAGAAACAGGGGTCACTGCTGCTTTCTTGTGCTCCTACACCTACTCTTTAACTGGTACCTTTCATCCAGACGTAGCTTGTGCTGAGGTTTGATTGGAAGCCTACATGACAGAAACAGCTTCTCTAGTAGTGATTCTGTGGTGTTTCCCTACGTCCATGAAAGCTGTACTTTGTCTCTTGAAGTCAGCTGGACAAAAATAGTCTTTTACCTGATAACATGCCATCCCCTTGTGTAACATGAGCTTCATCTTGGTGTCCCACCATGTTTGGATGTGTGGCTTTGCACAGTGCTCTGTTATTTCTGGCTGTAGTATGAGCAAAGATGGCTTTTCTCCTAGCCGGTGAGACAGGAAAGAACATTTCATGAATGTAAGCTGTCCTGTACTGGAATCCAAACCTGCTCCTTTTGCTGGACAGAGAAAGAGATGGAGAGTTTTGTGCTTAGGAAAGTCAGTGCTGGGCTGGAGGGATCTGCTGGCTGGGAGTTTCAGCAGACTGGAGCTGCTGTGTTCAAATTCCCATTCTGGTTTGTGGCAGTCATTCATTTTGCTGTCCACCCTGTTGACACTCCCAGCAGCCTCTGGACCTGAAAAGCCCTTTGTGCTTCTGGCATGTGAAACAAATACCAATGCATGTGTAAGGGAGATCACTTTGCATTTCCATACAGACAGGTTTTCTTTTTTTTTTTTTTTTCTCCTTTAATGAGATTTCAGGAGAGGGTGAAGGAAGGTGGCTGACAGAACATTATTATGGAGCTTGTAATTGCTTATGCAGCTTTCTAACCTACCTGTATTAACAAAAGCTTGATAGAAGAGAGGCGAGGGGGTGGCTGCACTCTGAAACGTGGTAGGGAAGGGCAGGGATGCACGCAGGGGTGGACAAGGGCTTTTCTGACATTGCATGCATAATCTAATCTAGGCCATAATAATTTTCTACTGGCTCAGCATCAGTCACATAATTAGCCTAACACTGAAATTAGATCTTGCCGGTCAGTGACATTTGCTTTCCTATCTGGACCATCTCTCTACTGCAGTACTTCCTGGCTCAATTCATGTGGGACCAACAATCCCAGTTATGTTCATCCAGACGTAGCAGAAAGCTTTTACTGAGCACTCCCTGCAGACCAGGGAAACCATCAAAGTGAGTGTTTCAATATGCCATTGCTCTCTTGTGTAAAATAAGAGCAGCTCCATGTTACGACTTGGGGTCTTATTCCCTTCCAACTCTGTGCATCGATCACAAACAAACAAACAGAAAATACTAAAAAGGTATGCGAAGCATATCGCTTATCTAATTCCAAACTATATCTGTATCTATACTGTGTGCAGTCCAGCTGAGACAACTAAGGTGATGGGCCAGATTCATTCAGCTATTGCTCTTCTTCCTCCATTAGGCACTAGGAAATAGAGATGCAGTATTTCTGGCCCCTGCATCAGACCTCTGGTCATACAAGCTTGTGCTGTGTTCTTATATATTAAACATGGTTTAACCAGCACAGTTCTCAGTTAGGAAGCCTCAAAGTGTTCAGAAGTTGCAGCACGGAAGTGGGAGATGTGCTTTCCTCAAAACAGGGCTGCCAGAGCCACCGCCCTAACAATGCTGCAGACACCTAAGTCTTCCATTTTCACCATGCACCCAAAATGACATGTCATTAAGGGGTACTTGCAATAACCAGGGAGTTCTTCACACTTCTGAAAACTAGACAAAATTGAAAAAGTTCCTGTGTGGGTCATAAATTTCTACTGAGCCTCCTGTGCTTCCCAGGGTGCAAACCTCGCTGTGCTCACTACTGATGGTTGCACCTCAGGGGCTGGAGAAATGATCTGAGCCCGTTTGAGCAGCCCCTCTGCCCCAGGAGAGCTGGGTGCCCCCAGCTCACCTGGTGCTGGCTCTGGCACTGTAAAGAGGTTATGGTTCACTTCAGGCACAGCCAATCTGATGTCTGTGCAAATGTATGAGCTGGCAGACTGTGGGTGAGATTCATCTCCTCTTAGCTCCAGACATTTTCAGTGCATTTTTTTCCACTAGAGCCAGACATTGTGAACTTCTTTCACACTTGATGGAGAGAAATAGGTGTTTCTGAGGATTTAACACCTCTTGAAGCAGACGTTTAAAAAGTTAGATGAACCCTAAAAGTGCTTGCTAGGAGGACTTTACCCTTGTACATCTTGAGGAACATTAGTCATGGAAAAGACTGAATTCTGGACAAACTCTAAATTCCAGATTACCATTTAAAAATATAACATTTCAAACAAACATTGTAATGTAAACAATTACTCAATTTACCCTTGTTAGCAAACACAAAATTATTTAATTCACAGTTTTTCAAATACCAGCTGGGTTCCCAGTTAGGAACTGCAAACACCACGTAGATTATCTTCTCATGACATCTTATTACTTTGCACTTCAAGAGGGCTTAGAAAAGAGAAGATGGGTTCCTTTCTTCACCTGTTACCTAATCACAAAGTCATTTTGTGGTCTGATTAAGAACCTCAGGGTTCAATTCTGAAAGAATTGATCAGGCACTCAGAAAATTCAGTTATAGCTTAGGTCTTGTTTTCCTATGAAGGTTTTAGCATCCTGGCCACTCCATTCCTTCCCACCTTGTATTTTTAATGACTTGCCTGCTTCTTGTTGCATCTCCTCTACCCTGTATACAAGGCCATCAGTGTGAGATAGCACCAAATATTTTGTGAAAATATATAAAAAATAAATTCTCACATATGCACATAAAAGGAGGCTTTCATGATGTGTTTTTTTCATGGCCTGGAGCAAAAGAGAGGCACTTTACTTTTAAAATAGGTGTTAAATCAGAAGCATGAGTTAAACTCTCAGACCTTCAGGTGGCATAGATGCCATAGGTGGCATAACATTTTACTTTAGCTGGGGATTTACACACATAATGGAGTTTTATCACATTTTCCTGCAAATTACAGCAAACTTTCATCATCAAAACATACCAATTTAACTTCTGTTATTTATTTGTTAGAACCCCTTTAAGGGATAGCTGGAGCTAAACTGCTGTGGTCCTGCTAGGGGACAGGTATTGATCTGGGCATTCATTTATTGATTATATACTTTACTGCCAAATAATCCTCTCTGCTTGTTTTCATCTACTTTAGATTCTGGAAGCAGTCTGGAAGTTTCACACACTGCCCATTACATTAATGGAAAGTATTGATATGCTAATTATCCAGGAGGTCATTGGAAGACCTGGGGACAACATAATCATCTTGCTGTTCTACATTCTGTCTATGATTACTTATTTTGAAATCATTAGCTGAAAATATTGACAGGTTAGGTAATGAATAAAGCTCACATCAAAGAAACAACATTACTTTTTGAATTAAAAAAAAACACCCTGCAAATGCAATGGATTTCTAATGAGTTCCTCCAGAAAACACCAGTACTCAGAAGGTCAAGTATAATAAAACTGTGACCTCCGTGGGTGAGGCGTGCGGGGTGAGGAGCTTGCAAACAAGAACTGTCTGGCTTTGTAGCTAGAGAACTGTAACTATAGAACCACCTAATTTATATGTACATTTATAAATATGTAAAATGGAAAGGATGCAAATTTTTTGAAATTGCTTTTATTTTGCAATTGAATCTGCTAGTGTAGCCTCCTGCCGCTCCACAGAGTAGGATTAAAAGGTAAAACAGGCATCAAAACATTCTATCAGCTTTTCTGATTTCGAACTGTGTCCTTTGTATCAGAGACCTGGAACAGGGAATTTTCTTGGCTTGAGCTAGGGATGTGGGGATGTAGAATTGTCTAGAAAGACTGGGGCAACCACATATGTTGTGGGTGGGTGGGTGGGGGTGGGGCTGGGAGTGAGAAAACAGTTCTGAAAATTTTCCAGCTGATATTTAACATAGCTTAGAGTAAAATGGAGGGAAGGAAAAAACAGCTGTGTGCCACCTGAGCTATATAACTGAGAGGTGGCATCCTGCACCTTTTGTATTATCAGGGAAAACTTAGACATCACCTGGTAATACTCACAAGTTGCCGTCATGGTGGGCAGAGTGATGAGCTAAGACCCTTGCCCTACTGGCAAGCTGTGCCCTAGGACATGCTGCTACTGCTGTGGCATTACAGCCTCTTACCATGGCTTTGGCAGTAGGGGAGAGCTCAAAACCAAGTGCATCCCATTGCGCTAACAGCAGGGCAGTCATGCACCACCACTGATGCAGTTTGTGCTAGGGAAGGGCACGACAGAACTGAAATTGTGAAGCCCGAGGTTATGCCTGTGGCACAAAAAAGGGAAGGATTTTTGCCCCCCACTCCTGCCTAGTCCCAAAATCAGAAGCGAAGGGTAGATAGGAGGTAGATGAAGGAACTCAAGCAGTGATGAGCCAGAAAGCGTGGGCAAGAGTCTAAACATGCTCTCAGAGTGTGGTGTAGTCTTCTGGAGCAGTGTGGCGGGCCTCTCACTGTGGGTCAGTAAGAGGGACGTAGGCAGGGTGCGTAAAGATTTACTGTGCAATGGAGAACAGTCCCACGTTGCTCAGGGTATGGACAAATTTGCCTTGCAAGCCTTTTCCATCTCCAGTTGCTGAGTCCCAAAGAGAGAACGCCATTATGGCTGCAGCTTAGGCCAAATGGGAGCTGTGCAGCAGGGGGCTTTTTGCAGATTTTGTGAAGAAAAAATTAAAATGAATGGGCCAGAGCCTCAGGGCCTTCCCTTTCCATAGCACTAGGACAGAAAAGCCAGCAGCTATTGTAGAGCAAGGGGGTTCTGTGCATTTTCTAATATGCTGAGCCCACAGCCTGGCAGGAGAGGAGGAAGAGAATTTAACACTTAAGCTGGCTTAATTTGTACTAGCAGAACATCCCAGATACCCCTTCTGGATGCTCATTAAAACACTTTTTGCACACAGAACATAGAGTAGCTGCAATCTGCAAGACCAGTCCCAATATTAACTGTTTATGTTTCATGTGCCTCAGGCAGCTGTGAGCAGTGAGCTCCTGGGAGCACAAGAGGCAGGCCACCGTGGCTGAGCAGATGCCTGAATCCAAGCCTGGCACTTCTGGAGCTCAAGGAAAGTGCACCGGTTTGCCCAGGTGCTTCCTGTTGCTGGAGGCTCTGGAGCCCGTGGTATGCAGGGGATGGGGGAGGCTTGTCTCACTCGCTCTTTGAACTCCATAGTAGTTCAATTTGCTTTTTTGAGAAAGCTGCCAATGTAATTGCCCAGGTCTGAGAACTGTTCCTTACTTTTCATTTGATCGTTATGTTTTCGACTGGCATAGTGATGAGGACCACATCAATGCATACAGTTAATAACGCTTTACATGTTAAGATGTTATGAGAGAACCATACGAGTGATATGAGGAAATCTGAATGCCTATTATGACTCCTTTGAAAACTGATCTCCGACTGTTTTCTAAAGTGAATAATGTTGCAACAGTCAGGAGAGCTTCAAGCTTGATGCAGAGCTAAAGATCAAAACATTGCAAAGCCATAATGGAGATGAATTCTAATGGATAGATGGATATAGGCTGATATGCTAATATACCTGTTTAACTTGATAGATGTTAATGATGATTACAAATTTATAAATGTATTTGGATCTACATTTATCATTTTGCTGCAATATATTAAAAATTGGATTATTATTATTTTGAATCCATCAAGAAGCTGTTGCTAAGCAGAGCTCCAAACTCCCTGGCTTGCTAAGTAGCAGCTCAGTCATATACAAAATACTGCAATATATTATTAAAATTTTTTATCCTTAATTAAAACAGTCCTGACTTTTTATCATCATCAGTCCTGTCACTGGGCGTGACACATATAAATGACTAGAATTAATTTTTTTCAAAGCACTATTTCCAGACTGAAGCCAGCAAATTTAGATTGCATCTAGAGACATTATTACAGTTTTCTCTTTTCCCTTGTTTAGGCAATGTGAACTCCCTAAAAAGCAACTTCTAGTTTATAAGAATGATTGTGACATTAAATATGAGTTGTATACTAAGCTGGTTAGAAATGAGAAATGAAAAATCTGAGCTTCAGCTTACAACATGCTGAGCACTGGTATCTTTTAGAGGGGTCGGGTTCTCTTGGAGATGCAGATGCCCTGCAAGGTACTTAAAAATTTGTGTCCCCCTCCCCAAGTAGGAACTGACAGTCTGCCAATATGAGCTGAAGACACTCTGTCATCTACAATAACCTAAAAAGAGCAGCCTTTAGGTTAATAATTGATAGAGATTAGTTTCAATAAGCATCTGGGTATTTCTTTTTTTTATAGCAAACCCTTTATGTTATTGGTTATTTTTCGTCTGGGCATCTCAGAAGAATATGTAACCAAAAAGGGGTTAAACCCCACAATCCTGGTGGCAGGTTTGCATTACAAAGATTAACTGCCTGCCCCTTAGCAGCACAGTAAGGTGGAGAGAGAATTTTATGCCAAAGCCAGATATTCTCACACCTATTCTTCTGCTGTCATCAGGCACCCAAACTTTGACACACGGTTTGCTGAAAGAGCACCTGATCTATACAGACTTGCCACAAAGAAATTTCTAAGCAGGGCAGAATGCAGCTATGATGTGGATGGAGACAATGACTGTGTATCTCTGACACATAATTTCGCACCCACACAAGGCAGTACTCATGCAGGTCATCCCCATCCTCCGTTAGTACTTCCATTCCATCTGTCCCTCTTCCATTACTTCAGCTTCCCTGAAGCCACCTGCAACCTTCCTGTGGAAGAGTGCAACTATGTGAGCCATGTGGACACTGCCATCACATGCAGTTTTTTATTAAATGCTGTTTGATGTCAGGAGATTGGGATGTTTGTAAATTAAAAGATTGCTGATTTCATTTCAAGACAGGGCAGAAGGTGAAGTTGCATTTGGAAATTAAAATCGAGCAGCAAAATCCCACACCTTTTATTAGAGTCACGAAGGAAGCGCCAGAAACATTGGCTAGTAGCAATTGTGCTAATGTAAATGAGCCTTCTCTGACAAGCTTGGCTCTGAAGAAAGTTTCCCTTCCCAGCCCTTAGCCATAGTGCACAAAGATCCTGCCAAGATCACAGGCCAAGCGCAGCATAATTTACTATGAAGCTAACAGAAGCAAGAAAAAAAAATGGGGTTTTTTTTCAGACTATATTCCTTGTCTGTTATGATCATTGGCTGGTACCCTGCATTACTGGTAGCCATTCAGAATCTAACCACATTCTGAGCAACATGAAATTACTTCTTTATCCTTGCAGTATCTTTGTGGTGTAGGTGGCCTGTAGTTTCATCAAGAGCCAAAGCACGGGCAGACAAGAGTGACTTGCTCAAGGCCACACGAAGTCTGCAACAGAGCTGGGATCACATGTTGCTTCCAGGTGCAAAATGAGAAATCCACCCTGGTGATATGAAGGCAGTTCATATGAGGGTAAGGTGACTCAGAGCATGTACTGTTGACCTGAAGTCTGTGGTGCCACTCAGTTACAGATACCCAGACCTCTTGTTTGCTGGCTAATCTAGTTTGAAGTTTGCTAGTGTTCAGACATACCCACTCAGAATCGACAGTGCACCTATATGCAAGATAGCTAGAAAGAGGATTTAACTAGAACATGGGATAGGCTGTGGTGATCAAACACATGGCTCAGCTACAACTGGCCAGCCCCTTCGATCCTCTTTTCCCTTTATTTAGCCATGTTTTTTCCTCCTCAATCTACCTCAAACCTTCCTTTTCCCCTCCTTTAGTCTTTGCCCTAAACATTCTATAGTAAGTCTTGCATGTCCCCAAAACGTTTTTTGCATTGCATCTCTAAATGCGTCCTATACCATAGGCAATAACCACCTTTAGCTTGCAAGTCATCTGGGAGACAGTTTCTTGATTGACTTATCTTAGCAGACTTCACACCAGGTAGGAAGGTCTAATCAAGTCTTCTCTGATGTACCTAGAAGCAGCCAATGTTGTATGCTCTGGTTTCCCTGATGAGGTTACTGAGGTTTCTCTGCCTGTCTTTGTTCTTCCTGCATCTTTTTATGTACTTTTAATTGTATAACCCGACACCCACAAGGTAAAACGAGGAATCACACTGGACCCTTTATCCTGTGCTGACTAATAAACTGAGGTGAATAAAATGCTTTTACAGCTTGAGAGCTTCCCGCTTAATCCCTTAGCAGACTAGAAGATCTTGCTCTTTTGGTAACTGCCAAGGAGGCCACCCATCCATCTTACTTCGCCTCTTAACCCCTATTGCTGCATGTAGTCGGGGTGAGTTGGCTGGAGCTGGCTGAGTGGCGAGATGGGTCACGCTGGGTTGTCACACTGGGAGCCCAGGCAGAAAGGGCAGCGGCTGGGGACCGGCGTCCTGGCAGGCAGAGGAAATTCCCACAGCCACATCCCTCAGGGGTCAAACCCCACTCCTCCGTCTCAGCCCCCCTTCTGGAAACTAGTTCCCAAGATGACTTCCACGTGGGAATTAGCTATCAGGGATTAAAATACCATGAAAGAACTAACAGAAGCTAAATTAAAATATGCAAATAGAAGTCTTATTTTAAATACAAAATAAAATTGATTCTTCCAAATGGTGTGAAAACCTTACCAATAAATCTCCAGCCCCTCTGACTATATTAAATGAGTTGTAAGAATTCTGCTTGAAACCGTATTTTTGTCCAGATCAGCTGAGCAGTTTTAGAAATCATTTGGCAGCTTTTTACTGTTATAAACTAGCTTTAATTCTCAGCTAAAATACCTTCTGCACTAAGCTCTCCTCTTCAGCTATTAAATACGTGCTTGCAAGCTTTTTAGGGAGTTAAAACTTTATTCTATACACATGCAGATCTACTTATGTACTTGACATACACACATGAGGGAATACTTTACAATCAAAAGGTACCACTTAATGAACAGGCAGCAATTTTCCCATAAAAGTAGAACAGCTGATGTGCTAATGTGGGTTTTCTTCACTCCTGAAAAACAATGTTGTTAAAGCAAGGCCCACCCCTCTTCCCACAGAAGCCAGGTGGGATCAGGATCGGGCCCCTAGACTGAAAATGCAATTTAAGATGCCTAAATCCTGGGTTTCAGAGCTTTGCAAGGATATGAAGTCCCACATGCTAGCTCTGATTGACTGGCTATAATGCAAATGTCTCATTCTCCGTTTGGGGAATGATGAGAGGAGCACACGCCAGAAGATGGCACGGGAGACACTTTGAGAGCACCACATTGCCCTGTATCGCAGAAGGGGCACAGCAAGCGTTTCTGCACCTCGCGAAGGCCCGCGGGTTGCAGCTCTGACCCCAACCCTTCCAGCGGTCGCTAAAGGGCTCCCGCCTGCTGCCACTGGACACCTCCTCACCGTCCTCAGCACCGGCTGCAGGTGCCTGACCGGCAGCAGAACTGGCGAAGCCGAGGCGGCCGTGCCACCTGCCAGCGGGGCGGGGGGCAGCTGCGGCGCACGAGGCCGGGGCACCGGCACGGCACGGCCCCGCTCCCGAGCGGGACACCGGGACGGCCCTGCGGGGCGGGCTGCCGCCAACGCTCCGTTCGCTGGGGGTCCCGGCCGGGCTTTCCCAACTCCCCGGCCGGCTGGCAGGGCCCCGGGCCCAGGCCCCGCCCGGGCGGGCTGCGGCGAGCCGCCGGCGGGCCGGGGCGGTGTCGGCGGCGGCGGCGGGTGAGGGCGCCCGTCCGGCGGGGCGGGGCGGCGGCCGGCACCGCCCTCGGGCCCTCCCTCCGCCCTCCCTCCGCCCCGCCGCCCCCGGCCGCAGGCTCCGTCGGGGGCGGACTGCCGGAGCAGCCCCGAAGTTTGTGGAGCGGCCGGCGCCGGGGCCATGTGGCTGCTGTGGCTGCTGCTGGGCTCGGCGGGTGAGTGCGGGCGGTGGCGGCGTCCCGGGGCGCTGCCCGGGAGCGAGGGGGCGTGCTCCGCTCGGCGGAGGAGGGCGCCGGGGCCTCCCTGCCTCCCCCCGGCGGCTGGTCGCGGGCCGGGCCGGGGGCGCCGCCGGCCTCCCCTGCCCTGCCCTGCCCTGCCCTCTCCCCGGCTCCTCTCTCCTCCCCCTGGCGGGCCGGGCGCGGGGCACCGCCTGCCCGCGGCTCGCTGGGTGGGCCGGGCCGGACGGGGGCGTCTCCGCCCTCTCCCTCCCTCCCCTCAGGGCGTGCTCAGGGTGGTCCCGGCGCCGCCGCCAAGCGTGGTGGGGCCGCTGTGACGCGAGGCGCCCGGAGCGGGGCCGGGGCGGGCGGGCAGGTCCCAGGGCGGGCGCCCCTGGGCCGAATCGACGGGCCTGCCGGTATAGCCCGCGCCGGGCCGACTCGGTCCCCCTTCTCCCTTCTGAGGCCTCCCCGGGGCGGAGGCCGTCGCGGGTGCAGCCGCCCGACCCTGCGGCGGTGCGCGGGCTGGCTGTGGCCGGCGCGGCGCCGGGGTCCCTGCACCCACGTGAAGCGCTCGGGTCCCGCTGGCTTCACCTGGGGTGCTGAAGGGGGGTTTCGTACTTGTTATGCGTGTTCATCTGGATATAAGTTCTTTCTCCCCTCGCGGTCGGCGTATGTCTGTCAGAGTCGGCGAGTTGATGATGTTTTGTGCAGCTTTGCTGCAGGTGTGAATTATTTCTGCAACATGATCTTAGCGGGCGCTTTTCCAGACAGTGTAAGTAGCCCGGCTGCATGCTGCTCTGTGTGTTTCCGAATCACGCCTCAGTGATGAAGTGATGACACGCAGTGGGTACAACTCAGATTATCAAGTTCAATTTCTTTCTTTCGAAGAGTGTTTGTTGTCCTGGAGAACTGATAAGTTTCACAGCTTCCGTGACACAAGTTTGTTTCGAGTTTGGTGTGGATGGGTAGGAAGGAGAAGTGTCACAGGACTTGGACCTGTTTTGAAATAACAGAACTGCACCTTTCAGCTGAGACATCCATTAAGTCTTGTGTAGGTTTGGGTGTCTCTGCAGAACTATTTCAGGAGTTCCTTTTTTTGGAAAACTGGGCAAAACTCAGGTTTGTTTATCTGGATTGTGTCGCCTTCTTCCTTACTAATTTCCATTTTACTACAGTAACATTGCCAAAATTGCACCTGATTATTCAAAGCAAGGAATATGTTTCCATGCATTGAATATATGTGCTTGCAATATCACCCTTAGGTTAATACGCAGGGTTCCATGCTACAGGACACTGATTTTTACATACAGAGATTTCCCAGGCACTCACACCCCATGTTCCTGCTCCACCTCTGCCCCGGGAGCAGTAACCAAGAAGACCTGTTTCTCATACAGAAGTTAGTACTTCAGCTTTTTGACAGCAAACTGTCACCCTTGGACAACAGTTACCTTGAAGTTATTTAACCAGAAACTCTGGCATGCTTCGGGGCAGATTCAAAGAGCTCTCTGAAACTTTTTTTTCCTCATGTGTTCTGTTTTTCTTTTGAAGAATGAAGTATGTGGTCTTTGGGGATTTGTTTTTTAGATGTTGCTTCCTCTGTATGTTTTGGCACCCTTGCAAGCTTCCCACAGGGAGAATTAGTTTGTCTCTGCCTGGCCTTCACTCTGTTTTGCATTTTAGTTCTGGTAACTCCTGAACATATTTCTTTTCCTCTTGAGTCTTTTTTGGGTACAGATGGGCAACTTTGAAACTCTGGTGATCAACTTCAGTTAGCAGAAAGTAAACACTGTGTAATGTCTCAGTCTGAACAGTTCTGTTAGTGAAGGTTTGCAAGGCAAAGTTGGATCTTTTATTTACATCTTTGTTCTTAATATTATAGTTAGATCGAATAGTGCTTTTGATCCTGAAAGACTTTATCTGCATGGAAAAGGTTCTACCTTGTTATGATATATAGTGTGAACTTACACCAGGCTGGTTTAATTTCAGCTTGTAATTGATCAGAAAGAAACTATTGATCTGGAACTGTAACCTCTGTTCCCTGTGCAGGACTCCCCGACTTCCTTGCTTTCCTTTTCCAGTCCCTGCCTCATTTCAAGTCTCATCAGGCTCTGGGGTGTGTGCACACACATGCACACCCAGACTCTTTCATCTCTCCGTGCTCTTGCCAGTATAAGCAGGTTGTGCTCAGCTCTCATCCCCTCCTGCTGCCCTACGTGTGCCATGGCCTAACCCAGTTCGCAGCGCTTTGGCTCATTGTTAGCCCAGAAGTCCCTGGATGTGGGTTAGGTCCTGCAAGGATTCCAGTTACCGGCTTAGACTGTAACAACATTAGTGGATTGAGTTAATGTAGAAGAAAGTTTGTTAGAAAACAGACATCTATGTTTATCTTCTTCCACAGTTTGTATTACTTAAGTAGTACAAGCTGAGCTACACACAGTTACAGTAAGTTTAGGAAGGTATTGCCTCAGAGAATTGCAAGTACATTATAACTGAATAAAACAATAACATGTAAATAGTCACTAGAAGAAAAATTAACTCTTTGTAATGCTGACTACTGCTGTGCTGTGTTTTGAAGACAAAATTTCTTTTTGTTCAAAGAAACCTAAATCTACTGAATAAGTTTTAAACATAGATTTATGTAATTTTTTTTCTTCAACCTGTATATCATCTATTAAGGAGATAAATGATGGCAGGAGTCACAAACATTTAGCTAAATAAACAGCTTTTAAGAAGTGTGATTACAAAGTGAGTGGAAAAGGAAGATCACTTTTTTTATGACAACTACAAACGTTCCTGTTTTGGCTGTGAAGTAGATCTTAAGAATGTCAGTCTTCAGCTGGCTGGAGAGTCAGAATGCAGTGCACAGCGGGAATTCCTGAGTATGGTCCCCGAAATGTCACAGTTCAGTGTACAGACCCTTCTGATGCATGTCAAATGTATAATATCAATATTATATCTCTTACAATATACACAACTTGCTGTGTATTAAATAAGTGGAGGCTTCTGTGTCTTGTTCCCTCCAGTCTTTTGGTCTACTACTGTTGCAATCGGACCCCATTCCACAGACAGGGTAAACATGCAGGGCCACATGTGTTCATGGCAATTTGCAACTGTGTTTCAAAAACTTGGAACAGAACAGAACATCCCCCAAATCAAGCAGGGGTAGGAACTGCTTGAAGAGTAATGTTACCACATTAATCTGCATCGTGTAATGTCTGCTAGCTTAAAACTTCCACATGCTACTAAGGAAATATCTAGTATTTCCTTACATGGGTCTTAATTTGTACTGACATTGAGAAGTATTGCTTTTAGTAGAGTTTCTTTGCTGAAAACCTCTATGTACTGCATGGGAAGAGCACCGCTGAATACCATTCTACTCTGCTGCTGTGTAAGTAGAGAAAGCAAGAAAACCACTCTCTGTTTGGAGACTTGTGTTTGTCCTGTGTGTACAGTAGGTCTATTTTGTATCGTTGCTGTAGTCCTCTTGAAAAGTCTTAAACTGGGTCTAGTGCTCGATAACCAGGGTTTGTATCTCTCTCAGTACACAAGCCAGCTGCGGGCTTGCGTAGCACGTCAGTGTATTAGAGATGGACAAGGCTTCCTTAGTAGCTTTGGCAAGTCAAGAAACTTCCAACTTGGCAAAGTAATAGGAGGAACCGGTGAAGCACTGTATGTTTGATGAAGGCGTAAGTCTGCCAGCAGTCGTGATGAGAGCAGCCGGGAAGTATTAACCTTAGTGCAAAGCTCCACATCCATGCTGGGGAGAATGTTTGGGATTTCTCGCAGGAGCCAGTGCGGTGCCTGGAGACGTTATTCTCATACCGGTTTCTGGTTATTGAATGTTTGAGGCTGTTGTCAGACTTTACTCTTGAAGTAGATTTTTAATGCGGGGACTGAAGTAAGCAGATGGTGATTTCGTGGCTTTTGTGTAAACTTAGGGATTTGAATAGTGTGAGGGAAAGGGATGTGTCCTTGGCTAGACTTCCGCAGGTTCCTGTTGCTTCTCAGATGTGGGGAGTTGCAGGGCCCAGGTGCTTCCAGCCATACCATCCCACTCAGGATGACTTTGCCACAGCAGTAGCCTGCAGCTGTCAGGGGCCATGAGGCTAAAAGCATGACTGGCAATGTTGCAGTCATATGTTGTGATAGGAAGTAGAGATTGTTAACTATAAAATAAGTACTAAAAATACAGCTTTTGTATAAATGTGAAATAAAATGTAAGCTTACAGTCAGTCTGCGGTGCCTGATAGACTGGGACACTAGCTAGCTCTATGCTTTAGATGAAAAAACTTCCTGATGATACTATAATATGTTAATTGTGACAACAGTAACCTGTATTCTACTTCCATTTGTATGCTGATTATCAACCAGGTGAGGAATAAAATGGCTCCCTTTGCTGTAAATCCGGTAGACTAAAAGAGAGGTGGTGGTTTGATAGGCAGCAATGATGAAATGAGCTAAGGTTCAAGCACTGTTTTAGGGCAGTAGTGTAGGAAAGTCTAATACAAAATTAATTTATCACCTGGAGACAGACTCTTTGTATTTGTTTGCATTGTTAAATTTTATTTTTCCGAACTGGTAAATCCTACCAGAATAGTTTCTGTGAGATATCCTGTCCTGTGGTTGATCTCTCTATCTGTATAAGCAGAAATGCAGTAATGGAGGAGGCCTGAAAAATCTGTAGTGTGAGATCTGCTGTGATGATAGCAGTGCTCTATATTTCAGTATCTTGTCTGTTGTGGAAGCTAATGATGAGTTTCATGAATTGGTAGGAAGCCTTGTAGGCTGTCACTGTTCAGTTGTCCTGCCTGCTGCAGACTGAAGCTGTTGATATCCTACCTTTGGTAGAAGGCACTCTGTGATAAGTATTTAAACGGGGATTTTCAGGGTTTGAACTTGAAAACAGTTTTGTTGTGCGCAGATAAGTTTTGAAGATGAGGGAGAAAGATCTTATGCCTCAATAGTTATTTTGGGCATTTTTGTCTTTTCACGCATTAAAGCAAAACTCTTCTGCTCTGGTGAGATCTCATAACAGGACACGCCAAGAAGTAGAATGGAATATTTCAAGTGAAACCAGTTTTAATGATGTGTTTCAAGGTATCTTTACAGTGAAACATAAAATGGCAGACTGTCCTTTGCCTGAAATATAAGTAGGTCATGGTTGGAGGTAATTGTATATCAACCTTTAGTATAATCAGTTTATTGTAAATTTACTGACGACTGAAGAATTTTTGAGGGGGAGCTCGTACATGTTTTAAAAAAAAAAAAAGCACCAATGAAGATGAAAATCTAAACAAATAGCTTAAGAAAAACAAACCAAAAGTCTTGGTAAACACCCCTGCAGAAAGCATTTAACTAAATTAGTAACTCTGATAGTTAAAATTCTAACTTACATGATCCATGAAGGTTTCTGTTTGCCACGGTCCACGTGTGTATCCAGATACTTGCTTATATGACATGTACAAACTTGTTAAACTGCAGTAACTTGATCATGTGTTTGAGTGTTTTTTCATGCAGCCTCTTAGGCTAATAAAACTGTCAGATTAAAAGGCAGTTTAAGCCAACCTTATGTTGCATGTAGTGTTGGCTATCAGGACAGAAAAGTCCTTTTAAGGGAGAAGATGGTGTAATGCTAATTGGTTTTGGTGTGTGTTTGTTTTAATTTGCATATGGGAAATGTTGAGGCAGTGAGGAGATTTCTCAATGGGAGCCGTTAGTCTCTGCTCATGCTTGTTCTTGGCTGTTTGCACAGATATCCAGATCTTGATTGCGAAGGAGTTTGTTCAATGAGATACCTAATTTAGCTGCAGCTTATAGAAATATGTCCTCTTTGAAAGTCTGAGAGAAATAATAGGTGCTTCCTGTTAGTGTAAGAAATGTGTTGAAGGACGGGGGAAATCATGTGGGTGGGTAATCAAAAGGGCCCAGATGAACAAAATCAAAAGGGAAGCAATTTGCAGGAGAGTGGCTGGTGAGAACTTTCTCCTCTGTGATCCTTAAGCCTTCTTCCTGCCATGGGCTAGAAAGCTGTGAACTTGAGCACAATTAAAACATGTCAAGCAAAGTTGCTTTTTGTGTATGAGTAAACAATTGTGTAAGTTGCTATATCAGAATGTGTGACGTCAGAGTGAACAGGGAACTGAGGTAATGTGATGGGGCCATGAAACTCAGCTAGAATGATCTCTCTTCCATAATAACAGGCTTTTAACCCAATATGTGGGATCATTTAGGATTAGAGGCTGATGAACTCATAGCAGATCTGGAGAGGTTCTGATACTGTGTCTTAGCTGAGGGGTTTCAGTTTTCAAATAGATTTAGTATCTCTCAGGTAGCCTGTGAGGCTTAATTTATTAAAGGTTGGGAAGTGTGTAAGTTGCATACAGTTGAAGTGTGATGTTGTGTTATGAAATATTTTGCTTCAATGGGGCCAAAATACAATTTTTTCAGTTTTTAATGCTATATTTTGGATTGGTCTTTTTCTTTTCTTTTCTTCTTCTTTTTTTCTCTTTAGTAGGGATCCTGTTTGTTTTTTTCTTTTAAATGAAAGGCAAATCCCCAAGTGCCACACCATGCTATGAGTCTCTGGTGCTGGGATATTACATTTCATCTGCTTAGATTATTATTCTAGACAGCTTCTAGGGGATGTGTGGGAGATTCCTGGTTCGGGGTTCTTTTATTGAAGATTTTAGATTGAAATCAGTTATATCAGGTGAGGTAGCCTATGTTGGTCTACTTTGAAACAGCTGGGTTTGTAGGATGAAAAGTTACATTTTAAGTAACATTTTCATGTGGGGATTTATGTCTGGTTTTGATAAAATGCGGTAATGTTACAGCAGCAAGTAGGTTGTGGCCCCTTAAACATTAAGATGTGAGTTCTGGCTACTTTGTGCTCAAATTCCTTGGAGTCCTTTCACTTTATATTTTTTGCACGAATGTATAACTTCAGTTGTTAATGAATCAGATGATGCTTATAGCTCCAGACAGAATGCATTTGCCAGCCATATCTGTGTCAACTGAAGACTCGCAGACTGCTGGACAAGGCTGTTCAGGGTCTTAGTGCTGCAGGATCTACTGCAGGATGTATTACTGATCAGCAGTATGACTTTGGACAAGATCTATTTCATCACTGCACTCACTTCCATTTTACCCGTTTAATCAGGATTTTTTGGACCCCAACTCTCTTTCCTTCCATCTTTCTTGACTGAAGTTCAGTCAAGAGCTATATGCTGCAAATAACAATAAGCATGTCTTTCTACAGTTCAAAGTAGCTCTTTGCCTTGAAGAAATGTTCTGTCTTGCTGGCAGGGGTTGAATGCAAGATAAGTATATTTTTCTTGATATGTTGAATTTTACTTAAGTGTTCCTATTTTTCCTTTCTCATCTTTTGTTGTTGTTACAGTAAAGTCATTAAGATTCTTCAGAGGGATTTTAGATTTAGAAAAATGTGAAATGTGATACAGGTGCACAAAGTGATATAATTATGAAAGTCCATGTATTTGGCAAGTTGCACTTTTCCCATCTTTTTTAAGGCAGGGTAGGAGTTGGCAACGTGTAGTACTGTTGCTTGTCCAGGGTATTTGTCACTGGTAACCTGCTAGGCAGTACTGCATTGAACCTGCTAGTCAGTGGCTGCTCACAGGGAATGTAGTCATTGCCCATACATGGCTGCAGCAGGTAACACTTCAGCTTGTGTTTTTGAGTTTGGAGGCTGCAGATGCAGTCTTGGGACTGATATTCTGCTGCTGTTCTCCTCCTGCAAGAATAAGCTACGTCTAGGGCTATTAAATGTTTCTGCTGGTCTTTCTATAAGCTTAGCTAAAATTCTGCAGCTAAAAATAGACATTATTTCTCAGACTGTGAATCGCTTTCTTGTCAATGCCAAACTTTCTTTGCTTGTATTCCCGTTCTGAGGCTGCATGCTGATGACTTAGCCTTCACTTGCTTCTTTCTGTACCTGATTTCTTACCTCACTCCTCCTCGCATCTCAGGACTCTTTCCCCCTTCCCCCCCCTGCTTTGTGCCTCATGACCTCATCTGAAACTGTGCCCATTGCTGCATAGTTCTAGTCATGGATTTCCTCATCATGCCTTTGACTCTGTACTTGGAAAGAAGCTGTCATGTATGCTTATTATACATATACCTACATACTAGGATTGTATGCTTCTGTAGGCCAAACCTGCAGCTGCGAATTGTTGTTTTTCTGTTGCCTCTGGCTATTGCAAGTGCTCTGTAGCACTCTGCTGCTTTTCTTTGGCTGCAGTCTAGTGTCCCAGTTCATATCGCTATTCTGTACTAAGTGTCTTTCCTGTACTTCATGATCCACTTCATCTTTCTTCCTGATTTGGATCTTACATTCAATGGAATATGAAATTACTGATATAGGAAACTTTGCTGCATAGGATGATATTATGCTGCTGGAGTTGCTCTTCTACCTGTCCTTCCCCCTATCCATTGCTTAGCTGTGCTGTGTGTGAAGGCCCAGGTTGGAGCTTCTGCTGTGGTGGTCTCCCTAGGGGTTCTTGATACAGTTTACAAGTGAGTTGTGCATCTTGTGCAAATCACTCAGTTTCTCAGGGATCATCTGTGAACTACAGTTAATATTTACTTGCCACACAATGCGAGGTGTGCATGTATAAACGTCTAAATACTTTGTGATTGTGGGCACTGTTAGAGAGAGATATAAAATATGCTAGAGCAGTTCCTTGTGTCGTTAAATACGCAGAGGAGCTCTACTGTGCTTCACCTGCCGAAGCACATCAGTTCTTCATGAACAGGTAAATTGATAAAGTCAGCACTTAATGATCTCCAAAGGAAACACATTGCAGTCAGTGTACTTCAAAGGCAAGATGACTCCTCTAGCTAGCTAACCTGTCAATGGCACAAGTTGCTCTTATGACTAGAGCCAAGACTATGCAATCTTAAAAGCTGGATGGAACTGCACACTAATAAAATGAGTATATAATCTAACTGGAACCTGAATTGCATGTATTTTGTCTTGAGGAGAATGACTGTCTATGAGAACAGTTTGGGGCTCTGATGCTGATTGGGGATGGGGGACTAAATCTTCCATGATCTGAACAACAATAAGAAACATGTCTTATCAAGGAATGGGCATCATGTAGAGCAGTCTGCAGCTTTGCTTGTTTGGGTAACTGGAAAGACACAATACAGATGCTGACATAAAGATCAGTTCAGGCTGGCAGAATGCAAACTGCATTAGTGAAATCCTGGAGTCTGGAAGAACTGTACTTACTGCTCAATCAGTTTTAAAAGACTAAGTCATTAAACTAATTAGGCATAATTCAGAATTGCCTAACAAGCAACAACAGTGTGTGGTGATTGCTGTCTATACAAACTCAAAAAAGGCGCTGCTTTTTTTTTTTTTTTCTTTTAAGACAAGCTTTTGAAAAGTGGAAAGAAGGTGGAGAGGAACAAAAAAAATAATCCATGTGGCTGTTGTTAGTCGCATCTTTTAATAAAGTGCTGGCTGAATTTCAAATACCTGATTGTGAGTGAAATAAGCCTGTATGGAAGTAAAAGTAGAATTGTAAAAAACCCACAACAACAAACAACCCCTCCCCCCCAACTCAACCAAACAGAAAAAAACCTATTGTGAACTTTTAAATGAACAGATCATTCACTTTACCATGTAACCAAGGTTCTGAATGTTAAACTTTCCCTTTATTAAATCAAGTCCTATTGGAATTCCGCTTTACATTCTCTGAGAAATTTTTGTTTGTTAGCCCTCTCTTAAAAGGTGACATCTATCTACACTCGTTAGGCATTTTCAGTCTTGTGAATGTACCAACTTTGAGTATCAGCAAGTGAGAGAAATGAAGCCCTGTAATATTTCAGCCTATGAGCTCTAAAATGAACCACAACAGTTTGTCCTTTCACAGTCAGATGGAGGATTTGCCCCTAGATCTGCAAGCAATATGTGTTTTAGGAACCAGTTCTTTTTTCACTCTTCTGAAAAAGGAGCCACCATTTGTGATGAACAAATCAGGAATGTACTTCTGACCAAATATTAAAGTGATCTGACTAGAGCATTAGCAGATAAAAGACATTGACAGTAGAGTTCCTAAGAGTATTTATAAACAATACAAGTCGGTAGTACCAGTTGTACCCTAAAAATCTTCTGTGAGGAGTGTTAGGTCTTAAATGGCAAGTTTAAGGTAGAGTGTTGTCACCTTTTGGGATTTTTTCCTATAAGGTTTGGTAACAGTATCACAATCTTTGAAACACTTTCTCATTGCCATCTTTCTTTTCCAAAAAAGAGTCCAGAATAGTTTGTTACCATGTTTCACATTTGAATTATATGTCCATTAAAGGTAAGAGCATAATAGCCATTTTTTTTCCTCCACCCAGGTTTTTCATAAAATGTAGAAACAAAATGTTTTACAGCGTAATTTCTTACTTGCACTGCACTTTTCTTTTGGGAGTGCCTGTCCTTTTCAACAACTGAGATATTAGCAGACAGTTCATGGAGAATTCCTGAATCAGAGTTCCTCTCTTTTGAGATAACATATTAAAGTGTTTGTCTCTTATTTACATCAGGAGTATGAGTCCACCCAAATGTAGCGGGTACTGGACGACATTGCTTTGAACAGCTGTATCTTTTATTCAGTCTTACTTTTTTAATATAGCATAGAATGCTTTTGGCATTCTTATGCAAAACTATGCGTATTAGTTACAGCAAAAATGTCCCGTCTTCCTGCAGCAGCTTTGATAACTTTCAGGCTTTCAAAGTTAAAGACTCTCTACTTGTTAATGACTTCTGCATGAGTTAGGCTTTGGTATCTAATCAAATTGGGTATCCTTAAATTTTCTAATGGGATCCTTGAAAATCTGCCAATGGACTATTATAGGTTTTCTGATAAATTGTTTAAATGAAGCTCTGCCTTGCTATTTGGTTAACGGTCTTCAGGATAGCCTCAGGCTGCTTACTTTCCAATTTCCTTGGGTAATCTGTAGATAAACGTCCACCTTACTGGAGCTTAATGGCCAATTAGCTGAGTCAAATGAAATCTGAAAATACAAAAAGCGGTTCTGATCACTGGCAGGATATTCTTGTCCTAACTGAGGTTGAATCCAGAGTAGGTGGCTTGCTGACTGCCACTGCTCCTTGTAAGTAGTCTCATGGGGAAACCGTGTTCAGCCTGTAAAGCATGATTTAGCTAACTTTTTCCTGCAGTGTTGGTGGTTTATTTGTTCGCTCATCGATGTTGCAAAATTAGGCAGCCCACTTTTGTGAACAGGCTTTCCCATTTAAGAAACGTTCAATGTAACTTTGTTTGGGCCTGTATTGAAGAGACTTGTGTTTCTAAAATACCTGCTTGTTATCTCAGTTTTGGATGGGAAATATGTCTGATACGGGATATCTCAAAGGGGCAGTGACTTTTGGGAAACAGGGTACTCTTTCCACTTTTGCCAGGCTTGCCCTTGAAGGTGGGATGATTTGGGTCTTTGCAAACATGAGCCTTCCAAGCTCCTTTGCATATCCCTATAAGAAAACTAACTTGGCATAGATTTAGTAAATATTCCAGTGTTGTTTACTTCATTTTGGAAAGACTGTGTTGGCCTATTGTTTTGGAAAAAAATGTATTACTGAAATACTGTAGTAAATGTTTTGATTAGAGAACAGTTTGAGTGAGCTCAACTGTCAAAATTAAACCCTAGGTGTAAGCAGCTGTACCAAGAGCTAGTGTTTCCAGGGCAAAGTGATTTTGGATACCTTGAAATACACAGATTCATAATCTGTTTTTTAAACAAGCTTCCCAGGTTGTTCTCTTCTCCTCCCACAAATCACACCTCAGCATTAAACAAAAGTAAGTGGTAGGTATGTGTGTGTGCAAAAGGGAGACAAAAAAATGACACCATGCAAGGGGTTCTTATTGAGCTCCCATGAGCGTAAATAAGAGGATAGTTAATTCCTGTATCTAAAATGGCTTGAATTTTCTAGGTCTGTGGGATCACTTTTCTCTGTAGAGTCACTGTGTGAACTGAGTCTAGTTGGTAGTTGAGCAGGCAGGAGTTTGGGAAATTGAAGTTTCTTCTGTTATAGGGTGGGCCTACCTATATTTTGATCAGAATCCTTGGACAGGGTATTAGCTGCATACCTGCTCAAAGATTTTTGGGTATGACTTTGCCTGTTTACTAGTTAGGAATAAATTATTCAAGATACACCTGTGGGCTTTTAATATCAAGACTTTGCATTTTTTGTAATGCTGCTTAAAAATAGGTTTTTTATATGAAGAGGTATATATATAGGTACCCATCTCCTCAGCATCTGGGCAGCATGGAAGCAAATTATGGATGCTTGCAGGATTTCCATGGGATGGGAGAGTGTTAGTAATCATTAATAGATAAGGAAAACTGAAGCCAAGGAAAGCAGAGTAATATGATCATATAAGACATCTGTGGTAGGGCTGACCCCTGTCTCTGGTCTTCTCAAATTCCACCCAGAAAGCTGCCCTTTCCTGAAAAGGATCTGGTCTGCAGACTAGGAGTCGGCACACTAGCATTAAATGGTTGTGTTGTTTAACATGGCATCATGGTGTTTAATGCCAGTTGGATGACCTGTGGCTTCCAGTTTGTAAAGCTGAATCTGTGTTTACCTCAGTTTGGGTAACTGTTGTTGGGTGTGAAAGCTCAAGGAGTGCAAGAGACTTGTGTTTAAGTGCATGTAGACCGTACATGAGCTTGATGAAGAATGGGAAAGAGGCAGGATAAATAACACAATGTGCAGTGAGTGCTCATGTCCTTCTGTGTCTGGATTTTAATAGGTAGTGGCAAATAGATAATGGCATCAGCGTGTAGTATGGTAGGAGTAAATGGAGTTCTCTTTCCTAGATTACTTTTATGCGTTAGTGATAGAAAATGTGCCCGTGTGGTATTACTGACAGTCTTGAGTGACTGGCAAGTGTTTTAAATCTGAGACTGAATTCCTTGGCTTTCTGCTGAGCTTCTGGTTGAATTTATTTGCATTGGCAAAAAGTTGGCTGACTTGAAGACATACTCTGCACAGATTTAAAGTATTGTGAAATAGTAGGGCTTGAAGACCTCCTTTGTTTTCTCAGGGGCAAATTCCGCCACTGAGCATATGTTGGAAATCACCTGTTAAAGTGATTTTTCCATGCCTCCTGTTTTGCTGCCCTTTACTTTGAACATAGCCTCCCCCTGCCCCAAAAGGTATTAAGTTGTGGTTACTGAAATTATTGAATTTTGCACATGGAGCACTCGCTGTGCCTCTCTGCAGTGGGAATATTTTACACATTGGTAGAGTGGCATATGAATCAGGTGATGTGTGATCATGTACAAATAGAACTAAGATAACATCCTAGAGATAAGGGCGATTCTTGGCAGTACATGACATCAGGCAAATTGTTTGTTGTCTGCCTTGCTTTGTGCCTTACTTGAAACGGAGATACCACTTACCCACCTCAGTTTCTTTAGTTCCATAAATGCTGGTAATTGCTCAGTTCCCCAAAGTGAGTGTCATCAATAATTCATTATCACTTAATTGCTGGATCTGATTTCTGATTTATTTGGTAAGCAGGATGCTAGGAAATGGTATGTTTCCCCTGTCAGTTCCACTTCACTGCTTTTGCCAGCATTTCATGGGGGAGTTGTCCACGTGCCTTTTCACTCTTTTTCCATGGATGCTTTGCCCTAGGGCCAAAATAAAACTGAAGACGCTTACAAAAAGAATGGGGCAAACAATACCAGATGGTTTTGTGGATTTCTTTTTGCATCATCGGCATGTCTAAGAAAGGTTGAACCACAGACAGGCTGGAATTGGAGGGCTCAGCCCTGCACGTGTGACACGCTTCTTTCTCTTCTTCAGATGGAGAGGCTTCTCCTGGCCTGCTTGGTCTTTTCTTCCTGCTGGTGATGAAAGTGCTTTAAGGTCTGCTACTTCTGTCTGATGCTGTTGTCTATAAGCTTGGCTGAGAAGGCTGTTTCAGCTCTCTCCTTTATATCCCTACTTTAAATCGTGAGTGAGCTATTTCTGATGGTTTTCCATATTAGTGAGAATACATAGTTTTGGAGTGGATCATGGGTGTAGTTATATTTGCTTTCTTTATGTGAGGAATGTACTTTAAATTGTACCATCAGAGATGAGGATTTGGAATTCTGCAGTCTCTCCTTCCAGTTTTTCCTGACTGCAGAGGGGTGAGGGGCTCCAGTCTCCCAGGATGGAGTATCACAGGTTTTCTTTTCTGGCAGTAGTTTGGACACTAGAGAGGGGAACTTTAAAATAGATATCCTGTAAAATATGTGATGTTTGTTTTTATTAGTATAGGATAGTCTCTGCTTTCTGTAAGATAAACATTTCCTGACACAGCTGGTTGGTGAGCCAGCCAGGGGAGATGCCCCACTGGACCTGCTGTTTACAAACAGGGAAGGACTGGTGCGTGATGTGGTGGTGAGAGGACGTCTTGGGCAAAGCGATCATGAAATGATAGTTTTTGATTCTCGGGGAAGTAAGGAGGGGGGTCAGCAGAACCGCTGTCTTGGACTTCTAGAGGGCAGAATGTGGCCTGTTTAGGAGTGTGGTTGACAGAGTCCCTTGGGAGGCAGCCCTGAAGGGCCACGGGTCCAGGAAGGCTGGGCATTCCTTGAGGAGGGAGTCTTAAACATGCAGGAACAGACTGTCCCCATGTCCTAAAAGACAAGCCAGCAGGGAAGAAGACCAGCCTGGCTGAACAGAGAGTATTGGCTGGAACTCGGGGAAAAAAGAGAGTTTACCACCTCTAGGGAAGGGGCAGGCAACTCTGCAGAACTGTTAAG
The DNA here is from genome assembly GCF_023634155.1 of Falco peregrinus. Taxonomy (NCBI): domain Eukaryota; kingdom Metazoa; phylum Chordata; class Aves; order Falconiformes; family Falconidae; genus Falco; species Falco peregrinus. The sequence continues at coordinate 82,031,760 of NC_073721.1, forward strand.
GATGTCACGAGGCTATGCAGGGTGAAGATTAGAGAGGCAAAAGCCCAGCTAGAACTTGGGCTAGCCACTGCCATAGAAGATAAAAAAAAATGGTGTTACAAATACATTAGAAACAAAAGGAGGGCCAAGGAAAATCTTTGTACTTTATTAGAGGGTGGGGGGGAATGATGATGATACTGCCACACAGGATAAGGAAAAGGCTGAGGTGCTTAATGCTTTCTTTGCTTCAGTCTTTAGTAGTCAGACCAGTTACCCTCTGGGTACCCAGCCCCCTGAGCTGGACGGCAGGGATGAGCAGCAGAATGAAGTCCCCACAGTCCAGGAGGAAATGGTTGGGGACCTGCTGTTCCCCTTGGACACACACAAGTCAATGAGGCCGGACAGTATCCCCCCCGAGGGTACTGGGGGAGCTGGCAGAGGAGCTCACCAAGCTGCTTTCCATCATTTATCGGCAGTCCTGGCTATCTGGAAAAGTCCCAGGAGACTGGAGGTTAGCCAGTGTGATGCCCGTCTACAAGGAGGGCTGGAAGGAGAAACTGGGAATCTACATGCCTGCCAGCCTGACCTTGGTGCTGGGGAAGGTTATGGAGAGGTCATCCTGAGTGCAGTCACACGGCACACGCAGGACAACCGGGGATCAGGCCCAGCCAGCGTGGATTTATGAAAAGCAGGTCCTGCTTGGCAAACCTGATCTATGACAAGATGACCCACCTGGAGGATGAGGGAAAGGCTGTGGATGTTGTCTACCTGGACCTTAGTGTAAAGCCTTTGGCACCATCTCCCACAGCTTTCTCCTGGCGAAACTGGCTGCTCACGGCTTGGGCGGGTGCACTCTGCGCTGGGTAAAAAGCTGCTGGACGGCCGGGCCCAGGGAGTGGTGGTGGATGGAGTTACACCCAGCTGGTGCCCGGCCACAAGTTGCATTCCCAGGGCTCAGTATTGGTTCAGTTCTGTTTAATATCTTTATCAACAATCTGGATGAGGGGATTGAGTGCACCCTCAGTAAATTTGTGGATGACAGCAAGTTGGGAGGGAGTGTTGGTTTGTTTGAGGGCAGGAAGGCTCTGCAGAGAGATCTGGACAGGCTGAATGGATGGACCAAGGCAGATGATATGAGGTTTAACAAGGAGAAGTGCCGGGTCCTGCACATGGGTCACAGCAGCCCCACACAGCGCTATGGGCTGGGGGCAGAGCGGCTGGAAAGTGCCTGGGGGAAAAGGGCCTGGGGGTGCTGGCTGACGGCCGGCTGAACGTGGGCCAGCAGTGTGCCCAGGTGGCCGAGAACCCAACAGCATCCTGGCTTGTGTCCAAAGCAGTGTGGCCAGCAGGGAATAGATTTGTCCCCCTGTGCTCTGTACTGGTGAGGCTGCACCTCGAACACTGTGTTGAGTTTTGAGCCCCTCACTGCAAGAGGGACATAGAGGTGCTGGAGCGTGTCCAGAGAAGGGCAACAAAGGTGGTGAAGGGTCTGGAGCAGAAGTCTTAATGAAGAGCGGCTGAGGGAGCTGGGGTTGGTTAGCCTGGAGAAAAAGACATTCAGGGGGAGATCTTATTGCTCTCTCCAGCTGTTTGAAAGGAGGCTGTAAGCAGGTGGGGGTAGGTCTCTTCTCCCAGATAACAAGGGACAGGACAAGAGGAAACATCCACACCAGCGGAGGTTTACATTGGATACTAGGAAAAATTTTTTCACTGAAAGGGTGGCCAAGCATTGGAACAGGCTGCCCAGGGAGGTGGTGGAATCACCATCCCTGGAGGTGTTTAAAGAACGCATAGATGTGATGCTTGGAGACATGGTTTAGTGATGGACTTGGGAGTCCTGGGTCAACGGTTGGACATTATGAATCTTAAAGGTCTTTTCTGACCTAAATCATTTTATGATGCTATGAAAACACAAATGAGGAAGCAGTGTAGTTCAGTCTTACATACTAAGAAATGAGAGGTGGGGAAGAACTGTTGGTTTATTACAGTTTATCTCCTAGGGCTACTGTAAACATATTTCATGCACTTTTCTGGTTGAGGTCCAAAGGTAACTAACTACAACAAGACTTTAATCATAGTATCTTCTGATAGCTTTTTTGTAGTTTGAGACATGGTCTTTACCTTGCAGAATCTGAATAGTTTGCCAAACCCTCCACAGGTGTTAGTGCAAAAGGTTCTCAAAGGCTGTGCTATATCCTAAATACAGACCGCAATCTGTTAGACCATGTCCTTCATCTGAGTCTGGTTTACCAAGGAGACATTAGGAAGGAATGTGTTTTTGTTGTGGGTTTTTTTTGTATAAATACAGTTTCCAAATGGGTTCTGTTCTATCTTAAATCAACATATCAAGGATTTTTGTGTAACTATTTTTATACATTTTTGAGGCCACATGTCCGGATTCTTCTGTTTAAATGAACTTGCATGGATATATTTCAGTGTGTTAACACTCTGTTTTAAACTGCTATGAATCTAAAAATGATTTGAGAACCAAGTTCTCAGAAATAAGTATTTTGTTTTGAGTTGTTCTCATATCTTTAAACTTAATTGAAATGACAGGGCTGGAAAGAATGTCACTGTCACTAAACTGCTTTGTGGGATTCCCTAAAGACTTGTTTCGATTTCCAGTTAGCAAACTTCCTTTAAAAAGTGTTGGTTTCAAAATGAAATTTCAAATGATGAAATTCCATCATTAAAACTGAAGGAAGTTAATCTTTTCAGCCAGCTGCACTTTGTTCTGTTCACAGTGTCACCCTTACCTCTCTTTGGAGAAAGGAAGAAAATAGCTGGACAAAAAAGATGCTTTTACTTTCAATTAATAGTTTTCCATGGAGGAGTTGTTAAAATGGTGAGTTTTGACTTGAATTCGTTGTGGCTAGGATATCTTGAGTAATAATGTACCTGCACACTATGTTCCTAAATCTGTTCTTCAATATCTCACAGAAAAAAATGTTGTAGACTTTTCTAGGCATCAAATTGAGAAGGGGAAAATAATAGGTTTAAAGTCTGAGTACAGTGGTTTAAACCTTCAGTTTCCACAAACAAAATGCTTGATTCTATGTTCCTTTTCACCAGTCAGATTCTAACAGCTTCAACAGAACAACTCCAGTGTAAAACTGCTACAACAGAAGGAGTAATTGAGACTTGAGCTGGTCTATGGGGAAGGAGTAACTGGATTTTGGTTTCCAGTGGCACATTGAATTTTGTGCTCTGGTTGAGGGATACTTAGGGGGAAGGAATCTCAGAGTCACGGAATGGTCAGGGTTTGAAGGGACCTTTGCAGATCATCTAGTCAAACCCCCTGCTAGAGCAGGTTCACCCAAAGCAGGTTGCACAAAGTTGCATCCAGGTGGGTTTTGAATGTCTCCAGAGGAAGAGACTCCAGAGCCTCTCTGGGCTGGGCAGCCTGTGCCAGTGCTCTGTCACGCTCAAAGTAAAGAATTTTTTCCTCATGTTCACATGGAACTACTTCTGTTTCACTTTATGCCCTTTGCCCTTTGTCCTGTTGCTGTGCACCACTGAAAAGACTCTGGGTCCCATTCTCTTGACACTCACCCTTAAGATATTTGCAGACATCGATAAGATCCCCTCTCAGTCTTCTCTTCTCCAGGCTACACAGGCCCAGCTCTCTCAGCCTTTCCTCACAAGGGAGATGCTACAGTCCCTTCAGCATCTTTGCAGCCCTTTGCAGAACCCTCTCCAGTAGTTCCCTGTCTCTCTTGAACTGGGGAGCCCACAACTGGACACAGCACTCCAGATGCGGCCTCACCAGGACAGAGCAGAGGGGGAGGAACACCTCTCTAGACCTGCTGGCCATGCTCTTCCTAATGCACCCCGAAATCCCTTCATCCTGGTCACTGATAAAAAGTTGAACGGGACTGGACCCAGTACTGTCCCCTGGGGAAAACCACTAGCTAAAGGCCTCCAGCTTGAGTGTGTGCTGTTGATTACAAACCTCTGAGCTCTGCCATTCAGCCAGTTCTCAATTCCCTTCACTGTCCACTCATCTAGTCCACACTTCCTGAGCTTACCTATGAAGATATTATGGGAGACAGTGTCAAAAGCCTTGCTGAGGTCAAGGTAGGCAGCGTCCACCACTCTTCCCTAGTCTGCCCAGCCAGTCACTCCATCATAGAAGGCTATCAGGTTGGTCAGGTATGATTTTCCCTTGGTGAATCCATGTTGACCTTCTTTTCCTCTATATGCTTTGGGATGGCCTCTAGGATAAGCACTTCCATCACCTTTCCAGGGATGGAGGTGAGGCTGGTGGCCTATAGTTTACTGGGTCCTCCTTGCCCTTTTGGAAGACTAGAGTGACACTGGCTTTCCTCTGGTCCTCAGGCATCTCTCATGTCCTCAGTGACCTTTCAAAGATGATGGAGAGTGCTTCCTCAGCATTCAGGGATGCATCCCATTGGAGCCCATGGATTTGTGGGTGTCACATTTGCTTAAATGATTCTCCTTGACCAGAGGAAAGTCTTCCTTTCTCTGGACTTCCTCTGTTGCCTTCAGGGTCTGGAGGAGGAAGGAAGGAAGCTTACTCTGTCTGTACATTTAAGATTTTACTGTCATTTTCTTCTTGCCATGCAAAATCTTTTGTGCTAAGCGTGTGTTTGATCACAAAGCATCTCTGTTAGCATGTGCTTCTTGCTGACAAAGTGCTTCTGAAACATAGAATGTGTGTTGACATAGTGAAGAGTTGTGGTGTCACCTTTCTGTGGCAGTTGCTGTGAATGACATGACAATCTGTTGTGTCTGAGCCTGACGAGAAATGTCATCCAGGTACCCAAGCCTATTGTGTCAGTATTGTCTGGCACTTGCTGAACATGTTTACAGGGTTATCTGAAATACACTGAGAAATTCTTAATGGACACTCAAATAATGACAGTAATGAAGCTGCAAAGTTAGCTTTCTGGTAGCTCGGAAAATTGTCCTGCCTTTGGGATGAAACTTCCTCACGGCTGAAGGATACTCTGTACCATTGGCAGTAGATTTTTAGAGGAAGTAAGAAATTAATTTTCCCCAGAGAGCTCATTTCTTTGGCATCAGATTTCTGATTGTATCTTCTTTACAGCCTACAGCTAGCTGAGAGGACTTACATTGCTGCTGCTACTTGTTCCTTGTGTGTTGCCCTCTCCTCTTTGGAGTCAGCATATGGCATGTTACAGATGAGATGCTGATCGCATGAGTAATCTTAGTGACCAAGCAAGTGGAAAGAAAGCAAAACTTTCATTGTCAGCTTAAGGGATATCTATGTTTGGGATATTGTATGGTAGACATGTTCAGGTATCCTTCTTTGAATTCACACATAAAATGAATGAGTGTTACATGGCAGTGGTAACACGTATGTTCTGTTAAGTTTGTTTGTGCAGTCATCAGCCATACTGCAGTCAATACTCAGACTATTCCTTTTAAATTTATTTCTTTGGAAATCCGGGGAAAACAGCCATAGTGCAAAGAGCTAGCGGATAATTTAAGTGCTGCTGGCTGAGCTACATCATCTGTTTTGCATATGAAACACATGAATATGGTGTAGGACACTTAGAGCCTGTGTTATGTTTACCAAGAATGAAGTTGTTTGGTGTTAGAATCTTGGGTGAGTTTTAGCATTGCATTATATTTTCTATATGTTAGTTTTCCTTTTATACTTCCAGCTAGTTTACTGAATATGGGTCAGTGTACATGGTCAAAAGTAGTATTATTCTTGTGTTAACTTCCTGAATCAGAAATACTTATATATGTAACTACCAGCAAAGCAATGAGTGCATAAATCTTTCCTTTTTATGTTATAGACTATATTTTGTTTGAATATTTGAAAATAGCATAGAAGGTTAAGGTAGTGGGAAAGATCTATAGTAATCGCATTCAGCCTTTTTTGAGTGATTACAAATTTTAAGTTAAATGAATTGGATTTATTTATTGAGCTTCACACCTTTTTCCCTTTTAAAAGGAACCAACCCTTGAACAAAAGAGAAGCCCTGTTGCTTATATAGAAAGCAAAGACAATTGAAGAGAAGTGCTTGCAATATAATGGACAACTATACAGTTCATTTCTCCTGCAACCACTCCAGTTACATGGCCATTAACACTTAAATTATTAATGAAGTATTGCTGAAGGAAACTGTTACTGACTGTCAGCTATCCTGTTTCCTCTGTGCTAGTCACCAGGGTCACAGGTGTCTCGTTGCCCATGAAACAGCGTGAGATGCAGACAGGCTTTCTTCCAGAGTTGAAGAGGAGAATGCAGCTGAGTTGTCAATGCCTTTCAGAAAACTCAGTTTTTCTCGTTCTTGAAAGCAAGGAATTTACTTTTACGTTACAATGAATGATGAACATCCTCTTACATACTGGCAAACAAAGGCCTGTCTAGAATGAATCAGTCTGGGAGACACTTGCATGGGTATCTTTGAAAGCAGAACATGTTTGTATTGTGTAATATGTGAGGTCACATGGTATCCAGTGATATCACCTATCTGTCATGATGGTGCTTATCCTGTGTCCTAGACAGCATGGCTTATTGTCTTCTGCTAATGTGTAATGTCTCCTACAAACAGGATGTTATAGTTGTCCTGTGAAATTGTTGTGACAGGGTGTCACAAAGCATCAGTGTTTATAAAGAGGAAAGTGCCCTTTTTTTGGAAACATCTTGAAGGATAGTGACTTTATTTATTTGTAATAAAAACACGATTTAAAAAGGTGCTGAATTCATTGTTGTATCATCTAACTGCAGGATTCATCTTCCTGGCCAAACATTTTTGCCTTTGTAAGAGAGATTGTTCTTTTTTATTTATTTATTTTATTTTTGGTGCTAAAGTACTGATCTTCATATACTTCAGTAACTTGCTGGTATTGGGTAATATAAGTGAAGGGAAAATTTAGGATAGATAATTTTGTTAAATGAAAGTCCCCTTCTTTTTAGGAAGAAAGTCTTTTATCTTTTTATTTATTTTTTTCCATTTGCTTTGGATCTTGTCTGAAGTATGTGAACTCTTTCTGAAGTGTTAAACTAATTTTCTAAAGTTATATCAGGGTCTGTTACCACAAAGAGGTTTGTACCTCACCTGTAAGCCTGTTTCTCTGTTCGTAATGAAGTAGATGCACAGAAGAGAGAAAACCTTCGCATAGGGATGATTGCAGTTTACCAGACTTTCTGACTAGGAAAGTGAGAGCTGTGACTCTGCAACTCTGACAGAACATCTGAACAGAGCGTGTCAGTTTGTCTTTTTACAAAAGTAGAAATTACGGCAGTAGCTGGGAATCAAAGTTAAAGAAATGAGTCTATGAAGAATGTTGGGTGCCTTTTTAGGCATCTTTTTTGCTCCCAAATGTTTGCAATTCAGGCTTCCCCAGAAGAAAAATGAGTTTTGAATGTTCAGCAAGATTCCCATTCTCTTAAATGTGGGCCTGTGTGTTCAAAGTGAGAGTATGTATGGCAGCAGCTCTGGTGCCAAGAGACTGAAAATCTTAGTAAGTCTGGAGTAAGTCTGCTTAGATACTTTGCTAGAAAATCGAAACCCAAATAACCAGCAGCCAGTATGGGCTGCGAGTGGGTTGAGACATTGTTCTGTCAAGTAAGAATTAGAGTTATTGTTAACAGCAGTGATGCACAGACATGACGGTTCATGGAAATACAAAGACTAGAGACTATTTTGCTTGGTTGCTGCTGTTGCACACGTGTTATGTAGAGTAGGAGAAACCTTGGCTAGTGCTTGTATGTGTTACGCTAGTGTTCTATTTTGATGGCAATGGCTGTCAGTCTAGCACTTTATATTGCCTGCCAGAATGTCCTTAAAAATATTTATTCTGTACAGTTTTCATTGTCTTCTGAGCTTCTTGTAGTGTGTGGGAAGGACAGAAAGGAAGGTGTGTATGAGTGGTAGTGGAGAGCCAGTTAGAGCTAGCCAGTTGCTGATTTCTTGCAGCTGTAAAAGAAATTTGAACATGGTTGTTACAGAGAAAATATGTTCAGGTAGTCCTTGTATTCCAAAGACCTCTCTTCCTGCTTGCCTTATCTTACCCAGATTTGATAGCTGCTTGGCACTAGCAATTCTTTGCTCATCGACCTGAAAGAAATGACTGTTGAAACTCAGAAATGCAGCTTCAAGCTGTGCTGCCTTTGTCATTATCCAATCAATACAGTCTGGTTTTTCTTATTTCTTTCTTTCCAGAGATTTAGGGAAAAAATATACAAGCTCTCATAAAATGTGATATCTTTCTTTTACTTCTGATTAACGAAATACAGTCTCTACCAGTGAAAAAGCACGATGTGTGAGACCCACTATGCTAAATTTACACCCTGCAATTTTCAGACATTAGTTGCCACTAAATTGGCAGAGTAACTGGAGCCAAATATACCTGCTTTGCAATTACATCTTCTGGGTTGGTATTTATGGGAATAGCCAACTAGGCCAATGAGACTAAAAATTAAAATTAACCTTTAATAGCAACATGCTGAAACTGCCATTTCATTAGTATATTCATCAAGGCTCTCAAGAACCTGTTATGGCCAGTCTCGGGTGCCGCTGCAAGTGATGCTTGCTTCCCTAGAACTTTGAAAATAAGATTAGTAAATCTATGAGCATAGTGCATCTTAAATTTCAGTTTGGGTTTTGTGTGAAGGCAAATGTATCCTGCCTTGGAATGAAATAGATACTTGTTTTGAGGATAAATAATTTATTACTGAATATGTAGAAGCCATGTATTTTGCCTGGGCATCTTGAATTCTCTGGGTTATGGAGATATTGTGGACTTCTGTTTTTATTGAAAATTTGCTTGAAATTCCTGAGATATTGTCTGATCCTTCTGGTCCCCATCTGTGTACCTCTTTAGGTGATTCTCCAGCTCATCTGTTTGCTCTGCAGCCCTTGCAGTATTTGCCAATTTGATGCTCTCTGTCCAGATGTGTCTTTGACTTAGCTTGTTCAGAAAGTACACTTTGTACCATACATAAATACAATGGTTGCCCGGAGGAATGTGGAGCTTTCAGAGGTTTTTAACCAGCAAAATGATGCATGGAGTTAAGAGATCTCCTGAGTTTTGATTTGGCTCAATGGAAGAATACCTGATGCAAAAAAATATTGAATGAAGCCTTAGAAGGCAAGAATGGTTTTGTAGTTAACCAGAAACTTAGTAGTTTTTGTGAACTTGGAGTTTGTCCCAGGACTGACCCATCTGAGTAAAACACATCCAGGTTTGGAAGCTGCAAGTGGTTCAAGTGAGACACCTGAAATATTTGGATTAGGGACTGAAGTATATAAATGCTTATTCTTTCTTAACTGAAGTGTACTAGGAAGCTTCTCTTTAAGACTTTTTGTCTTAACGGGCATTTTGAGTAGTGTAGCATGATTTCCCCCCCCCCTCCCCCCCCTCTTTTCTTTCTTTTTTTTTTTTCTGTCAAGGCCAGGATAGATTTCTAAAAATCGGGTGCTACTTTTGTTTATGGGAAACTGTTTGAGGATTTTAGGAAATAAAGGAAACAGAATTGGCAGGAATCAAAGAAGCAGCAAAAAATGGGAAAAGGAGGAAAGCTGGTACACCACATAGTCTAAATCCTAGACTGTTTTTTGTGTGGCCCTTTCCAGAGACGTTGACCACAGTTGCCTCTGCTGCTTCTGGGGAAATGTTCATTTTTTTTCATCCATGCATGAAATTTTTTTCTGCTTTTTGCTAAATATTCCTGCCTGTCTTCATTCCAGTATTCTCCACCATGCTGTTAAACACAGCAGCTGTTGAAAGAGCCAAAATCCAGGATTGTCTATATTGCAGGCAAACCCCTGATTTTACTGCTGGCATGAAAGCAGTTTGTAATATATGGTGTGCATGGGTGGTATCTTGCTGTGGCAGTATTTGCTGGAAAGGATTGGTCACCAGTACCTTGCAGAAAGATTGCACAGCCACACTACACACCCTGCATTAATGTCCCGTCTGTGTGGGAGCACTGTTCCTCTACAATGGAAAAACATCATTGTTCTTGGCTAGGTCTTCTGGTACAATGACGAAGTGAAATAGATAAGGTGAAACTAAACTCCTGTGAAAAGAATGAGCCGCTCACTTCAATGTAATCCTTGCCATGTATCTTCCTAACAGCATGTTTCTCTTTGACAAAATGCAAATGCCATTTTTTTCTTGTTATTGACCTGCTTACAGAAAGCAGCAGCAATCTAAGCCATGCAGCAAATACTGAGCCACATTATCTTCTGTATAAATGTTTATTATTACTGTATAAAGCACACCAAAGAGCTCGGTTTGAATGGGAAAAAACATGCTTTAGGTAGGTGGTTATAAAAGCTGTTATTTTTCACTTGAAGTGATTATTTTCTAGGTCTCTGATAGTGATTATAGGAAATTCCCAACTTCAAGTAAATAACCACTTTTTGTATACATCTGTCATTCCTGAGCCCCATCTTCTGCCCCCACTTAACTGTCTTTGAGGCTTGCCTAGTAGAGGACATGTGACTGGGAAAAGGGCAAATGCACACTGTCTTTTTTATAAAAGAAACCTCTTAAGTCTAAAGTAATGGCACAATCTCTTCAAGTAGATCTAGGGCATGACATTTGTAAAGGCTAGTGTCCTGTGATGTCACTGTTGAATTAAATGAGTATATTAGCAGTGATCTTCAAAATACTGAGCGATGTGAGGTCCTGGACTGTCTAAAGGGTGTTGCTGTGGCTGTGCCATGGCTTGTCGTGTTTTCAATATAGGGTGGATGATGATTGCCTGATGATAACCCAGCCTGGTGATCCTCTGAAGTCAAGACTCTAGTTTGGCTTACGTTGAAATTGTTTTTTCTAAAGATGTTTATGTCCATTTCTGCATTATCATTGCATTGGGAGAGTAATGAGTCACCTTTCCCATTGAAGACTGAGGGTTCTTCTGAGTTCACTTTGTTTTGTCGCCCAACTCACATGGTGTTCATGTATGCCCTCTTCTCAGTCTAACTCTTATGTCTTTTGATTTGCATTCCTGTTTAAAGAGTTTATCATCTGTTTCCAGGTAATGGTTCTGTTTAGGAACAGTACCCCATCTTGACTGGCCGTGTGCTGTCACTAGCATCTACTGCAGTCACTCTCCTCTTCTTAAACTGTTGCCTTTCCTTGACTGATTGTCTTCTGCTGATTCTTTTCCTAATTGTAACTGTTGCTGCAGTGTATTGTTTGGAAAAACATTCTTGTTCCTCTTCCAGATTTTTTTAGGAGCCTCAGGAGGGAGGTTTCTGGTCTCCTTGTTTTCTGTTCTTAGGGCAAGACTTCAAAGCAGGAGCTGAGTTGCCTTCCCAGGGTAGGGAAATCTGCAGATCTGTCTCTGTCTAGATTAAAATTGTGGTAATCTGTCATCAATCGCCTCACACTTGGAAATTAGCTCAATGTCATTAAGTGAGAGGTTATGAGTTTTTTCTTTATTGTTAAGGACATTGTGGCTGTTTCGTTTTGTTACTCTGGCCTGCATCCTGGCGTTTCTTGGATTTGACACCTCTGTGGAGCCTTGCACCCCAGCTATGTCTTGCAGGCTCTTTTTGAGGTGTGGCCTTTTCATGTAGTCACACAGCCTGAGTTCTCCCCTTGTTACCAATACCACACCTTACTTTCACCTCCTGATGTGCTGTACTGACGTGCAGTCAGATCCTAAATGCCTAAATTACTCTCCTGATATCAGCAGGAGGATATTGTTATCATAATTTGTTTTGCTTTCTCTACCATGCTTACACAGTGAGTTTGCTTTCAGAGCGCTGCATGTTCTGTCTCTAGCACACCTGTCAAATGGTCTTTTACCAGTAAGATGTCAGCATGGGATACGATCCTTCATCTACATGCTTGCTGCGACACAGCATGGCATGCCTGGTTCTGACAGCTTTCTTTACTGGTGAAGACTTTGATTTGCAGCTGCCAAGACAATTATTGCTCTTGAAAACTTTCCTTTACTACTTAAAGAAGGAATTATGGCATAGTTGTTAAGGATAAGCCAAGTTTATTAGACTAAGTGATATCTGTTGGAGTTCGTAATGGCAAGAGTGTTTTGGTTTTAGGTCATCTGGTTAAGCATGAGAAAAGGCTACAGCCCTTGTCTTGCTCTTAACCTAGAGGTGTGTTTCCACAGCAGCACAAGGTGTTTGGGCTGTCCTTCCTTCCAGGACTTGTGTGTTCCTTTCCCTCTCTTCTGTGATGGCAGATGCTTTTGAAACTTGGTGGTGGGTTCATTCAGACAGTGCTGAGAACTAAAGGCTTATAGGTTCGCTTTTCTAAAGCTTGCTGCCCCACCTGTGGTAGAGTTTATGCAACTGGATAGTAAGAGGGAAGACAGGAATTTGTAGCCGGGGCTGGAGAAGGATGGAACTGTTAGCTCAGATTTGGATCAGGTTAAGCTGTTGAGGAGATGCACCTTTAGCTAATTCCAGCTATGTACAAAAAGCAACTGGGATTAGTTTGGCACAGAGCTTCTGCCACTGACCGATAATAACATTCCGTATTGTCATCATCTTATGTATTTGGACTGTAAGATCTCTGGAGGTGCAGAGGCTGGTTTTTTTGGTGGTTTTTGTTTATTTCTTACTGGGTGAAACATTCTTCTGCCTACCACTTAACAATTTCTGTTTATAGGCTTTTTTCCTATAATGAGTAGCTCTTGCTTAAACTGCATTCGTTTGCAGAGGTTGATTCTCTGTGTCATCTGTGTGGTGGGACAGCAGACTACAGAAATACTAGATATTCTTATGAGTGCTCAGTGGCTACTCATAGGAGAAGGGGCAGGATAATACCTTCTTAGCATCCTGCTGAGGGACGAGGTTGGCGTTCTCCTTTGTAGTTACCACTTTTCCCTTCCTCTACTCCACTTCTACGTTTTTGTATTACTGCATATTTGGGTATTGTTGTTTTTGTATGCTGGGATGTAGAGAGGGATAGTGTCCAGTATCAGCTACCAAATGCAAAGGAATTCAGTGCTTTTTATGCCTCTAAGTTACAGCATATGTTAACCACTGCCATAGTGAAATGTTTCCAGAGCAACTGATGTTACAGATTTTTTTTTGGTTTTTTTTTTGCAAAGAATTGACACTGCCATTCAAAGCCTCGCAGTTAACTCCTGCCACTCCTTGTGATTAATTCTCATTGGAGAACCCTTTAAGTCATTATGGCATGACACAACAGAAGCTTGAAGTAGCACTTGCATGTGGGGAAATAACCAATTCACTATTAGTTTTCTCCAGATAGAACAACTGTGGGATTTTTCTTACATTGGGTGTAAGACCTAAACGAATCTACCCAGCTAGTAAGCCTGAACATCCCAGAGTTTGCACAGTTAACTGTCATCTCTGAAGAACCATAAGTTCTTCAGCGATTTTGTTGATGGCTTTGCAAGGGAATGGACTGTAAGGGATGGTGGACATTATGGACTGCTGGGTCCTCTGGCTGGCACTGTGTACCACCCAGACCATGTATCCACCATTGCTGTGGGAGCTCTGAAGAACCCAAGTTCTTCAGTGCAGGTAATTCAATACATGTATTTAAGCAAGAAAATGTGGTTAATAGCAGCCTTTTATGACCTCTTGCATGTGCATAATGCAAAAAAAGTCCTTGCAGAAACAAGTCTCAAAGAGCAATTACAAACCTGTGGTCTTTGAAAGTAAATGTTCAGATTTTGTAATTGGGAAACTTAAACTTAATTGTGCCAGGTAAGTTTTTATTGACATGGAGTATTGTGTGAGGAAGCTTAAACCTAGTCCCTTCCAACTGTTAGAAAAAAACCCAACAAAACCCTGTAAAGTGCTTGTTGTTAAATGGAATTTCTGTTCACTTCTTTTATTGTAGATTATTCCTTTAAAATTGATTAATTTTGAACATTGAATTCACTTTTGCTCTGGACTTGCAGCTTGCTACATATTGGTTGGACAAATCTTTCTTGACCAGCTTGTCTCAAATATGTGTACCTAAACCAAATGGACAGGATTTTTAATGGTTCTGCAGCCATGCCACAAAATCACAAATGTAACTTCAGTTCAAACTTTGTCGTTCTCTATTCCTTTGCTTGCTCTTCCTATCATTTAATTGAATGATGCATTCTTCTTTAATCTTGGCAGTCATTTTGTATAAGATTTACTGTCCAGTACTGCCATTTGTCCTTACTGGTTTACACAAGCTTATGATTTATACTGGGTGGTGCTGTCGGAAATATCCTGTTGCCAAGGAAAATGTTAGACAAAGGTGGCTGTGTTTGCTGTGAGAGCAAGGAGCTAAAATCTGGGCATAACAGCAGAAAGTAACTGCGTACAGATCTGTATGTAGCAGCTTGGTTTCATCTCAGGTGGATATTTAAAGGCCAGATTTATGGGTGACTGATTACGCCCTGCATTGCAAGAGCATTTAAAAATTTCATGTTCTATTGTGTTTTGCAGACAGAATATAATTGTCTCAGCAGCTTGTGAAATAAAGGCAAATTTGAATTGAATCCCTAGGAAAGATCCTTGAATAAACTAAAACTTAGTAGTACTCCTCCCACCTTCAAGGTGTTTATCCGTCAATATGAGACTATTTCTTTTCTTTCCTTTCCTCCCTGTCGATAGGCCATTCAATATTAGTGCTCAGACTTCTTCCATTCCAAGAAAGAAGATAAGATTCAGCTTGGAAATCTTATCGCTAGGTGGATGTTGGCCTTGAGTACATTTCTCCTATCTTATCAGCAGAGTAAGCAGTGAGATGAGGCTGGTAGAGGAAGTGTTGTGGCATTAAGAGTTGTTGTAGACAGAGGAATGTAAACATCTCCCTGGCTGTGACTATCATTTAACTTTCCAGTCAGCTCCCTCTGACTGCCCTGAGAAAAGATAGATTTGGTTCCTGCAGTGGGTCGGACCAGCAGCCAGAGCTCGCATTCCAACCCGCAGCAGTCCTGTTTCTTTAGGAAGTATTTCAGATATCTCTGTTCTAAGTAAGCTGATGTTTAAAAGCTGTGAAAGTCAAGTGGGTTTTGCTTCCAAAATGGTGGTGGGGAGGAATTTGAGTCGACAAATCAAAGATTTTCTGCAGTCACACATGGAGGGGAGTTTGATAGAAGGATTTGATATTGGTGGTGGTTTGGGACATGAGACACAAGACCGAGATTACTTATCCTGTATTTACTTTCTTTACATCCATGCCATGTTGTGAATAATTCAGGCTGTGTTTTCAGGGTGACTAATACTGAGTGACCAGCGTGCAGGCATGATGCAGACAGCCTATCTGTTCAGTTTGGTGAGGTGCAGCAGTCTTGTCTGTGGGAGGACGGATGATACTCTATTGATCATAAGGGTTACCAAGGCAAAGTTGGGCCTCCTTCCCTGTTTTTTAGAACCCAAACCTTTAAGTCGTAACTGGCAGACTGTGTCAGGTACTTGTACTTCTATTCTTTGACAGTAGTTATACCACAACTCGATATACTGTCTCTTCACAGCATGGTCTGAATCTGTCCAAGAGGAGGATAATATACCTAACTGTATCATAAGGGTGATGCAGACAAATCTTTCCTCAAAGGTAGAGAGGCTGAGCAAAACAAGATAAAATCTCTTCTGAGATGCTAAAAACAGTTATCTTTTCTGTCCCCTGTAGGTGTCTGTAGTTTGTAATGTGATCTGTGAGGTGAGTTACTGTTGCTCTTTGTTGCGGGGTAGCCTCTGTATAGCGATGAATGTATTACATAAATGGTTTGTGAAGAAGTTCGATTCTTTTCTGTGTACACAGGTTCTGTCTCTTAAGTGTGTTGAAAGTTACTCAGTATGGATAAAACCAATAGGATTCACTTTGTTTTTAGCATGGTTGAATATGGAAACTACATCTTTAGTTTTTTATTCTTTCTTGCTGTTTTTGTTGCTACCCCCATCAAGATGCTCAGTTGCATTTTTTGATGTGTGTTTATATTGTTTATCTTTTTGTCACCAGTACTCTTGTGTTCTTCCATCAAATTAAAGCTTGAAATTAAATTTAAAAAATATGCTTTTTCAGCCAGGGAACATCTGGAAAAGTACGCTAACCTGGTTGTGGTGAAAGCAAAGTTTCATGTAACAGTGTCTCTCTTAAAACATTACTCTGTAAGGGTCTAAGCCAAACTGTTAACACTACTGGGGACAGGAGAGCCAGAGCCATTTCAGAAACAGGTAGGTCTGTCACACAGCCTGTGAAGATGACTTGTTTTCTGATGCTGAAGCTGAACTTCCATACAATCTGTCTGAATGTGGGACTGTGCCTTAGAAGAAGTGCCTTCTACTAAGAGGTGGAAAGGCAAGTCATCCTGTTAGTGTGCTGGTGTTTGGAGTTGAGCTGATAAATTGCTAGGAGTGATTTTAAGGGAGGAGCACCACTGCCCTGTGAGTCAAAGCGCTGTGCTAAAGGAGGCATCTTCTCAAGACTGAAAGCCACAGTCAGTGGTCATCACTGGCTGCTGTTTGAAATCCTTAATAGTTTATAAATAACTATGGTCACTGCCATACTGAAATCTGAAATGTGAGCTTCTCCTGGTGCAGCAGAAACTAAAATAATCTCCCAAAGTCTGCTGGTTCTATCTTTTCACTTCTCTTTACTAACTATGCACATTACTTCAATAAATTAAAGATCCCATAGACTTGTCTAGCAACTGTGCAGCAACCCCTTGTGTTTTGCTCCTCATTCTGCTTACCAAGATGCACGAATGTATACCTGGCTTTAAGCTGCATGGAAGTTAGTGATGAAGAACCTGGCTGTGGAGCTGATGTGGAGACAGTAACTGGTCAGAATGTAGTTTCCCTCTGGACTTGGTGTTTCGAGGAAGTCAGTGTGGACCTCTTTGTCACAGTGCCTTCTGCTCTTTTGGAAGGTCAGGAAGATAAGATAATAATAACTATGGGTAAGAAGAAATTATTAGAAGAGAGTTAACTGTTCAATGGTTTGAACATGACAGTGGGTGGAGTATGTTTCTTGTATTTCAGATTTTTATTCTGGACTGTGTTAACTTTCTGTTTAAGTATCCAGAGATAACAGCTAAGCTCTTCTGAGAGTATGACAAACACATAATTAGGGAAAATATTTCCATTCCAGAGGATGTTAATTATTAGAAGGTTCTGTGTAAGTGCATACTTTACTTTGTTACACAGTAATGGTTTCATAGATTCCTTAAAATCACTGTGGGGAGAGGAGCTGGAGAGGAGTCCGGGATAAACAAAACAGTTGTAAATTTGGAGTACTGGTCTTGATCTAGGGGCTGAGTGGATGAGTCAGTCTGAGTTGGTCTTCCACTGTAAGTTATCTTGGGCAATTGAGGGCAAGCAGAATGGGAAAACTGTTCAGTAAAGATAACCATTGACTCATATGGTCCTTGTAGTCAAAAGAAAGAAGTTGGGGATCAGGTACTGACCCTGTTTGCCATGAGTATCCAGGAGTCTCCAGTATTCAAAATCAGGGAGAAAGCCATGTGATGGCTCCATTGCCTTATGAAGGATCATAAACATTATTCACCAGGGGATAAAAAGGGCTAAATTCCATCCTTCCTTTGTTCTTGTCTGGAGAAGCATATGCACTTCTTGAAGTTAAATGCTTAAATTCATGAGTAAATGAATCAGACTGTCTCACTGCTGTCACAGTTCAGGGATGATCTCCATATTTTCCAGGCAGAATGTCAGCTTGGCCTGGTCATCAGGAGACCAGAGTAGTGTGATGGGACACATGAGCTTGTTATCTTCTCTTTCACCTCTGCCCCCCCATTTGATTTGTCTTAGGTACAACTGTTTGATACAGACACTCCCGCTGGACTCCTGTTTGCAGGTAATTACAAGTATATCACTAAAGCAGGGACTGCTCTAATCTACAAAAAATCTTGGAATGGAATTTACGTCTTCCACACTATTGTATGTAAATCCTTTAGTCCATTCTTTTTGTGAAGAAAAAAAGAATGTTGTCTTAAAGGTAGTGTATAGCAATACATCCCTCAAAGGTATTAAGAATAAGATATTTACCTCTGCTGCTTCTGTAAGGAAGCGATCTGGATAGCTGTAGTTTGGATAAGAACAGTGTATAATCTCAATTTGACCTTGCTGGGGAATGCTTCTCTTTTGAGGTGCACCCAGTTCAGTAAGCTAAGTAAGTGTTTCTTCCTCTTTTCCTCCTTTTGCTGTACTTTTGCACTTGTACTGGTTTGGAGCTGTGTTCACTCTGTACTGTTAATGGCCCATAGCCTTTTTCTTTTCTGCCGTGCTAACTGCTGAGAGCCTGCAGACATAGGAGGTGTATGTGGTTTTGGTGTGTACTCAAGCAGCTGCACTGGAGATAAACAAATGTGGGGGCTCCAGTCAAATGCCCAGTCCACTAAATAAAGAATCCAGCTGTGAAGGCTGTAGGATTAAAGTAAGCAAGCCTGTTCACCTTGTCTCACTTCCTGCGCATGGTGTTGCAAGGAAAAAGCAAATGGCTGTTTATTAGGAAATGATTTAGAAGATTATATTTAATTCAGGGGCTTGCATGGCTAAGTGCTGAAATGCAGCCACCTACTATGGGGAATGTGTCAACTGCTTAAACTAACACTGTAGGATATTTAGAAAAAAGATATTCTATTCTATGCTTGTTGTATTATTTATGGTGGAGATCATGATGTGTTAATTGCTCTCCAGTTCAATAAAGGCAGCTTTTGCTGTGAGGAATTAATGGGTGAAGGATGGGCATCTGATAGCTGTCTGTGTTCTCCACCACTGTAGTTTTCTGTCTAAATTTAAAGAAGCTATTCTTTTTAGTGCTTTAAAAAGGGTTTTCCCATTGACTTTGACTTGATTCAGTAATATTTAGTATTTAATTGGAAGTAACCATAGGAGTTTCCGCTCTTTTGACTAGGCCTGATCCATTTTAAATCTTGAAAGTGCTAGATATCAAATGTATCACATCTCAGGGATCACAGCTGGAAAACTGAAGGAGGGGAAGTCAAATCTGAACAGTGAGCAGTTCCTTGAATAATCACTAATTTATCTGCTGCTTCAGTGAAGAAACATTTTTGAGCACTCGTATTGCAGTGGGGCTGTCAATCTGCCTTTACAAATAACCCTCATAATTTCTAATGTTGCTTAAGAAAATGCAGTGTTACAGGTTGGGGGCAGAGCGGCTGGAAAGTGCCTGGGGGAAGAGGGCCTGGGGGTGCTGGCTGACGGCCGGCTGAACGTGGGCCAGCAGTGTGCCCAGGTGGCCAAGAAGGCCAACAGCATTTGTCCCCCTGTACTCAGCACTGGTGAGGCCACACCTCCAGTACTGTGTTCATTTTTGGGCCACTCACTGCAAGAGGGACATTGAGGGACTGGAGCGTGTCCAGAGAAGGGCAACAAAGCTGGTGGAGGGTCTGGAGCACAAGTGTTGTGAGGAGTGGCTGAGGGAGCTGGGGTTGGTTAGCCTGGAGAGAAGGAGACTCCGGGGGGGGGGTCCTTATTGCTCTCTACAGCAACTTGAAAGGAGGCTGTGGACAAGTGGGAGTAGGTCTCTTCTCCCAGATAACAAGGGACAGGACAAGAGGAAATGGCCTCAAGCTGGGCTGGGGGAGGTTTAGATTGGGTGGTCAGGCATTGGAACAGGCTGCCCAGGGAGGTGGTGGAATCACCATCCCTGGAGGTGTTTAAAGAACGCATAGATGTGATGTTAGGGACATGGTTTAGTGATGGACTTGGCAGTCCTGGGTCAACAGTTGGATTTGATGACCTCAAAGGTCTTTTCAAACCTAAATCATTTTATGATTCTGTAAGTGATGTAATCAGGCAGTTTAAATGAGTATAGGGGAAGATAGGGGTTAAAACTTCCAGGGGATTTTTGTTGTCAGATAATCACTGGCAGGTGTCCTTTACCTGTGACAGAAGACTTAGGCATTGTCAGAGGCTTCACAGCAGAGCAAGAGAGAGCTTGTCTTGTTCTTTGCTTACCAAAGGCAGCCTGAATGGCAGTGGGATGCTTTTCTTCTATTCTGGCAAGGCACCTTTGCAGTAGTGCATAGGAAAGGAAATCAAGGTGAAGACTAGCATTTGTGGGGATTTACGAGATACGCTGATGAACGTTCAGCTGTGAGCAACTTTTTGGGTGGTATCAAGGATATTTATTGAAGATGTGGAAAGTAAGCTTGTTCCTCGTTAGTGTACTTTCCTAACCTGTTTGGTGCTATTAATGGGCAATCTTTTTATGCCCTACATGCTTGAATTCATTATGGAACCTTCCTCTTAAACACTAGTGCCCAGTTTTCATTTTAACAATGGGTGAAGTGTAGTAAAGAGATTAAGTTCATTACCACAGACTCTGGGTGGCTGCAGGAGTCCTGACTGTGATGTTCCCTCATAAGCACAAATCCACTCTGTCTTCAGTTTCAGTGCAGTGAGTGTTAAGCCAAAATGCCTTAATTTCACTGCTGTTATCTTGCTGACAACATACTTCTGTTGCCAGTGGAATTTATGTACGTACATGTTAAACTGAAGTTTATAGGCGAAACATAATGTTTGGAGTTTCCTCATACTCAACTTTTGAATTCCTCTTCTGGATGCATCATCTGCATTAGCAGTTATCTGTAAAGTAGATGTGGAGTGAGTCAGATGCTTCATGTCAACATAAAGAAGTATGGTAAGATACATCCGTCCTTAGCGGCAAGGGAACAAGCAGAAAGAAAGAATTATTTCATTCAACTATGGAGCTTTCTATATGCATCATGTGATAGAAAAGTATCATTAGTAACCCTTTGGCCTCACAGCTGCATACCAGCCTGGATCAAAGCAATTCTTTTCCTTTCTGAAAAACTTTAAGCAGCGATCCATTGAAAGTATCCACTGAAGATCCCAGGATTCCCAAAAAAGATATGCCAAAGGTTTGTTCATGCATCCTGTTTGGCGATAAGGCTGAAGTTACTGGCATTGTTCACGAGGATGTTGAGCATGTAAGTGTCTTGTATTTCTTCCTCAAAACCTCCTTGGCCAGGGTGACTGCCTATTCTTACTGATTACAGTTTCTGATACAGAGGCAGCAGTGTTATCAGTAGTGATCTATTCTGTAACATGCACAGTTCTCTGGAGTGCTTACAGGTAAAGGTTTTTTTGTGAAAGATATCCTTGACTTGCTATCTTAATACAGTGTGAAGTGCTCAGTATGACTTGTCCTGTTATTTATTTTTCCCTGATTATTTTTCAGTGAGCATTAAATATTTAAATGCTAACATTTTTGGAAGTGGTTGCTAAAACAGATTGACTTACTCAGGCCCCTCCAGAGTGAAACACGAGTCCCTTTTTTATTTATTCAGCCCAGATGGTATGCTGCTTAAAGTGAGCAATGTGTTGCAGTGAAAATGGACTACTTCTTTCCCCTTCTTCCCTTTCTCCTTTACTTAACTGAACACATCCGTGTAACTTACATTTGGGTTGAATTCAAAATAAGTCAAAGAGGCTGCAGGGTAAATATGTCAACTATTGGAAAGCCAGCTCTGCCAGATTGAAGGAATTTCTGCACCTGCCAACAGGCGGTATAGCATGTTGGCTGCACAAAACCTGACATCTGTATAGACCTTATCAGAAAAATGGACAAGATGATCTAGT
Organism: Falco peregrinus; assembly: GCF_023634155.1. NCBI lineage: Eukaryota > Metazoa > Chordata > Aves > Falconiformes > Falconidae > Falco > Falco peregrinus. The sequence continues at coordinate 82,053,263 of NC_073721.1, forward strand.
TTGATCTTTTCCATGTCTGCCGTGTGTGTCTGTAACACTGCTCATCCTCATGTGCGTGCGCAGAGCCCCCCTGAGTCATGCAGTGGGCTGTGTGCAGAGTCGGCAGGAACATTGCATTCCTGAGGGTTGAGAGGTTATGACTGCACTGAGGATTTCTTTGAGGGTTTTTACATCCCATAGAGTAGACTTGCAAAGTGAAGGAAGCAAAAGGAGCAATATGATTTAAAATGGTTCCACATGTGCAATTGTTTTGACAGTTATTTATCCACCAATGGATTTTTTGGAGATGGAGTAATGCATGTAACAAGTTTCTAGATGCATTGACTATGACTCTCAAATTGCTGTCGGTAACCTGCAACTCTGTTCTGACAGCTGATGAAGGTCATGTTTTAAGAGAAATAGCTGTTGCTTTGAAATTGGATTGAGTCAAGAGTTCAGTGTTCCCATTCCGCAGCAAAGCTTGTGTAGGGCTGTCGCCAAGTAACTTGATCTGCCAGTATCTTTTGTTTCCTGTTTGGTGAAAAGGTTAGTAATACATCCTTGCTTTAGAAGAACGTTGAGGATCAATTTATTTTGTGACAAAGGAGATCTTATAAACAAAAAAATTTCTGGTTAACAAATAACATTTGGTATCTGTTTCTGGAATGCTGCTTCAGTTTAGTAGGGTAGAAGTATAGTGTTTATTTCAAGGAGTTGTTAAAAGTAACAGGAATTTAGCTTGCTTTTTTTTTTTTTTTGTGTGGTGGTGGTAGTGTTTCTTGGTTTGTGTCTTTTTGCTTTTTGAAACTAAAAATTTCTTAAATGATTTGGCTTGGTCTAAATTTTGTCCTTAAAGAAGTGTTAAAGGAGATCATGGGTAAAGCTTTTCAGGCAAAGTAACAGCAGTAGATCTGACAGCAGCTGAACTTCAGTTATTCTACACAGGAGGAGTCACAGTACTTGAAATGCATCCAGTTATGTTTTCTCAGGGACACTATGATGCTTAGGTGGGAGAAGAAAGTTCTGTAGTTAGGGCAGGTAGCTGTGAGACCTGGTGTTGATTCTTAGCTTGGAACTTGCTAGCTAGAAGAGGTCTCACTTAAGTGTTGACACAGGATTTTTCATTTTGAATGGATGCAGCTTCTGTGTGGAAGTAGAGCAGGTTGGATGAGGGATGTACTTATGAGGTTAGTGAGGAAGGCAGGTGCAGAACAACAGAGAGATGCCATGAAAATGGCATCTTTTTTATGTTCCTGCCTAAGTGTACTACCTAGGTGCTTAGGTTTTGAGAGAGCAAAAGCCTTGGTAATTCCTACTTCTTTTGTAAAGCTTGAAGTAACTCTGTTTTACGTCAGAGATTTATTCTTAGCCAGGACACTTCTGTTTTGTAATATTTGAGAACTTGTAAATTCGCTCTAATAAAAGTTATGACAACTTCTAGGAAAGTCTTCTGGTGGCACCATATTGACCTGAAAGCTATTTTTTGGTGGGAGTGTGGGGAAAGGATTTAGGTTCTGCTCTTGGATGCTTTATAACAAACCTGAGAACATGGCATATTGGCTGTGCCTTTATATTGCAAAGAATACCCAGGTATCTCATCTCTTTCATATCTTGACCTGGTGATGGCATGCCATAGTTTTGTAATATTGGGGTAGGTTTTCTCCATTTGCAGGCAGAGGTGTTACTAGCGCACTGGGAGTTGTTTGCTAATAGGAGGTTCTGTAATGCTGACAGTTTCACCCTCTGTAGCTGTTTGAGAGTGGCAATTTTAGTTTGCTGATTACTTACCAGCTATAGGCCAATGATATGAAGACTGATCTGAATGTGTGCAGTTGCTGGTTTCAGGAAAAAACCCAAATAATTAAAACAAAAAGAACCCTTGTTGGTTGAACATACAACTGCAGACCTCACGGAACAGTGATGCTGTAAGGCTGCACTGGCGCAGGGGTGGTTATTGACAGCACCTTATCTGTTTGGTGTTTCACATCAGGACTAGCCAAGGACAAACAGTTCCCATTACTGATTTAAGGACTCGGGCATGAAGTAGAATTGGGTACAGCGTTTCCCTGGGGCCTGCTGAGAGCAGTGAAGGCTCTGCTTGAGTGGGCTGGAGCTGAGCTGCTTCCCGTGTGCTCTAGGTTGTAGCCTTTTCCCATCGTGGTGTAGAGACCAAACCTGTTCTTGATCAGAAGAGCAGTGTTGCAGGGAATGAAACTGAGGTTTGAATGAAACTGCTAAAATCAAAAAGACACCAAATTTCCAGCTGCGTAGCCTGGGCTTGCCTTTTGCTGGCTGTCTTTTTCTGTCAGGTGCTACACCAGGATTACAGGTAGCTCTTGAGTGTGTGGCCAGTGGCTGAGATTGCCTCATCTGCCTCAAAAGACCTTATTTCTACCTTTTTTCTCAACTACCTTGTCTTTTTAACAGCTCAGAGCACATTTCCGTGAAGGTATCTGCTCCATGCTGGCAGATTCTTAAAATGTCCCCAGGACAGTCAGCCATTTGCAAGAAATAACATTGGAGAGGACGTAGGTTGTTTATGGCAGGCATAGACTTCAAAAAATACCTCCCCAAAGCATTCCTGTCATGTCTTTTGAAACAACGTTGTAAAATGTAGTAGCTTTGCCTGTGTCAGGGATGGAGCATTTTGCTATGTTGCTGGGGAAGAAGGGAACCATCTGGGTTTGGCTGATTCAGGACTTTCTGGAAAGCCCCATGCTTATAGGCTTGTTTTGGCAGCTGAGTTCTCCAAAGATGCTTGTACGGAACAGATTCCTCCCTGGGACTGCAGGAATGAGCTAGGAAAGAATCTTCCTTGAAAGTGCTCATCCTGGCAGCTGTGATCTGCTCTGTGCTGCATTGAAGAATGGGGCACTCGCTGTGCAGTGTTTGTAAGTGCTTCTCCACGCCCCTGGTGCTCAGGCCTTCCTGGGGAGAGGCAGCAGTTAGACTCCAACAGAGCAGAAGGCAAGCTGGTGTAGGGTGGACAATGGAGGGAACTGACTGCAGCTCTCCACTTCCACAGGGTTCCAAAAATCATGCAATTATCCTCAAAATGGGTAAAGATTAAGTTGCACGTCAGCTTAATTTCTTCTTGGTTTCGAACCATGAAGATATGTGGTTGGGAGGGGGCATATTTTTGTGACACTACCACCCGTATATGGGAAGGTTTGTATTTCTGGTTTTTGCCTCTTCGAGTGTTTGTTGTCTGGGACTAGTGTGGAATGTGACAGAGGAAGAGGAGGGCATATTCGTTCTCTCATTCTCTGCCTTGTCTTGTAGCTTCCCCCCAGCTCAACAACATGTTGTGCTATTTGGATGCTTATTAAAACCATTGAGTGTCCTTATCTTCCTTCACTGAAGTTTGTGTTCCTTGGATATCTGCATTCTAAAAACAATACACAAAGTGGGCAACAGGATAGATTAAAATGACTGGTCAGAGCTGTCCTTAACCTTGAAGTAAATCTCTAGCTTTCCCTCCAGCACGGTTCTTTTGATCTCCAGTATCCTGCTACTAGTAACTCCTTCCGCTTGGCAGACACTCAGTGTGCCAACTGCTTTACTAGCCTGTGGACAGATGTATGCCAGGTGACTATATGTTAACACCAAGAAGCTCAATTCCTACTTTGGTTAGCAGCACTATGTTTAAAACTTAATTGAAAACCTAGTATGAATTAGTCAATGTGTTACCTAGTTTGTAGCCCTTGGGTTACAACAACAACCACAAATACTGTGCAAGCTAAGTACTGATCTGACAAAAGCATTGGACTATGGAGCCAAGTTTTTGTGGCCTCACCTATTTTACTTGTGTTTAGACCAACCCTGTGGAGAGATTTTTATTTTTTTTTTAACAAACTGTGCTTTGATCTGAGGATACATAAAGGCCTCATGTATGTTCTTAGAAAGTGAACAGGAAGAAAGAAATCTGTGAAATGGGGAGTATGAATGGAGAACAGGTAAAATGATGATTTAGGAAAAAGAAAGTGCTTCCAAGTACCATACTCAGGATATTGGTAGGATAATGACAAAATAACCATGGTCAAGATCCATTTGTCTTGTCTTCATTCAACCACTGATAAACAGCTTGCTCAGTGACTGCTTTTGCTGCTTTTTTAAACATCCCCTGTAAACTTCCTTCTTTTTTTGTTTCTTGCAGAGAGCCAACTGTTGCCTGGGAATAACTTCACAAATGAATGCAACATTCCTGGAAACTTCATGTGCAGTAATGGGCGCTGTATCCCAGGGGCCTGGCAGTGTGATGGGCTTCCAGACTGCTTTGATGACAGTGATGAGAAGGAATGCCGTAAGTGACTGTTGCTATGACCTTAACATGTTTAATATCACAAAGCTTCGCTAGGTAGTGTTACTGGCATGTTCTGTAGTGTGTATTAGGTAAGTAACAAAGCTACTTCCACTTTTGTAATTTAGCTGTTAGAAAAAATGTACAGCCTCTCTTATTATTTCAGGTCTTTAATGCTCTTCAAATTGTCCTATTTTAATACAGAAGTTGGTAGCAGGTACCTAAACCCCTATTCACAGATGGATAATTTGAGACAGACTTGACTTACAATTAGTGGAATAGTGATGCGCTGTGATTTTTAGGGATTCTGTGTATACGCTTCAGCACAGTGGCTTAGTGCTATAAGTTGATGTTTGCTACCATCATGATTAGTCCCTTTCATTTCAAAATTGTTGACTATGCTGTTATTTTTGCTCTCTCCTGTTGTAATTCTTAATCCTTTGAAATATAATACTAACTTTCTGGAATACAGACCAAATGAATTGGCTAATAGTGTTTACATGTTTTAAACCTCCCTATAGAACTCCCAGTTCTAGAGAGTTCAAAAAAGTTGGATCTGGTTCTCCCCTGTGACTTCATCTTTTTCTTAGCATTAATTAAGCTTTAGTTTAATTAAACTTAAATATTATTGTTGAGCCATTAGTTAGTGTGAAACTTTCTAGCCTACATGTTTTACCTAGACAGCAAGATTATGCTGCAGCATAATGCTATGATTTGAAATCTAGTTGGGAGTAGAAAAATCCTTAAATTTCATGTGGTTCTAGAGCAACTGAGTAATTTCTGACAAGTAAGTTACTGCTTTTCGTCTAACAGATGTTGCTGCTTTACATATGTACTTTATGGAGTTTTTCATTAAACTTAAACCAAATGATAAGCTTACCTTTCCCAGGACACTTCCAAGACATTATTAGCTTCGCTTCTGGAGCAGAGGGAAGAAAGAATAGCTTCTTCCAAATTAACTGACTAGAAATACCATGTTTTGTTAAATACTCTTGCTTTTTCAACTTAGTATTTCTTCTTTAACTCCAGTTATCCATCCCTTTTAAAATAAGGGGACTTTAATAACTATGTTGTGGAAATCTCCATACATAGTTCTACTTAAAGCCAGCGAGCTTTTCTCCCTTTCTAAGGCATTAAAAGCATCTGTATAAAATATCTGATGCTTTGCAATTTTTATAAAGCATCAGGCTGATGTTACAATGCTGAAGACAGGTTAACTTTCTTTTTCTTAGCTTTTAACATCTTAGGAAAGGACGGACCTGTTGCAAGGATTGATCATTGTCATGCATATCTGTTTAAAACCTAGCTGAATTTAAATTAGTGGGAGCTTTGGCAAGAATAAAAAATGTCCAGAGTTCAAAGTGTACCTGTCATTGAGATATTCCTGATTGTAACAGCTATGTGACTCTCAGGTTCCTCATTATTTGGGTCCTGAATATGCTGCTAGCATGACTTCTGGTATTCTGTTTCAAGTTTTTAAAACAAGCTGAATGATGGTACTTCTGTTTTTATAGGATAGCAAATCACAACATTTTCTATCTTTAAGAATGTTTTCATCCTCTGCCTTGCATGAATTTTGTTTCAGTGGTACAACTATAAAATCTTAATGAAGATTTTCATTAACCTTAAAGAAGTTTTTCTTAATGAAGGCAGTGCTGGGTATTTACCCATGAATCAGCAACAGGAAAATATGCTTTGTGACTCCGTTAAAAAATTTCCTTACCAAAATAGGTTTGATCTAGTGAATTGCAGACAGTAATGAACATAGTAACTGACAATAAAATATAAATAGCTGGAAAATGACAGTTATAAAAGTTGTTCTTGTCACAACAACCTCAAATAAAGCTCACTGATCTAGGCTATGCCACAACTATGAATTTAAGTTTCTGCAGAATTGTCCTTTTTTTTCCTTTTCTTTAAATACTTCCAGCCCACTTGATTGGCTGATGGTTTTTTGGATGGGCATCCTTTTGATCCTGCCCAAATTAACAGAGATAATAAGACTATTCTTTCCTCTTCCCATACATCTATCCACTATCTGATCACCTTCATAAATGTGAAATTAGCATGGAAAAGAGACAGGACGGAGAGCAAGGGATTCTTATTCTGTGCTAGCCTGCTGTTAACAGGTCAGATAAGCCAAAACAGAATGGAAATAAGTGCTTACTTGAATCTTCAAACAAGAAATTAATGCTCATGCAGACAAGGTTCTGTAATGCATCCAGAGAGCTTCAAGCTGCCTGTTCTGCATCTCCATCCTCTCTGTTCCAGTAGGCAGCTTTTAACTCTGTGTATGCTGCCATAAGAAGTATATCTAATGAACTAACCACTGTGTGTATGGGATGCTGAATATGCCGGTGTAGCTACAGTCAGTGTAATATGGCAGAGACATGGGGTGTGAGAGGAGTCACTGGGAGAAAAGAATTACAGCATTAGTAAGGAGGCTGGGAAGGTTTTCTGTTCTTAGTTGTTGTCTTATGTCTGAATTGAGGAAGTTGGATTACTGTCTCAAGCGTGGATGATCCTTGTGGCCCAGGAAACATCCCTTTTGAATCCAGCTAAGCACCTAGCCTTGCTAATACCTTCAGAGGGACAATTCAGTCACTTACACTGTATGTATATGCTTACATATGTATGTAGCTAAAAAAAGTTTCGCTTGCTCTTTCGATGAATTTTGAAAATGGTCCCAATTCTTACGGTGTACTGTTATAGTGTTAGCAAGCAGTCTTTTACATCAGAAAGTAATCAAAATTTGGATGGGCTTATACGCACAAATCTGGTGTTAGAGGAGTTCCTAGCCCAAAATTAAGGCATTGAAAGGCAGCCCTAGTGTCTTCTGAGAAGGGAGAAGGAAGAAGGAAGGAGAAAAATCACGTCTTTTCTCCCGCTCCAGTTTATGTCAATCTGTAAAGATAGGCTCCTACATTATTATAGGCTGGAAAGGACTCTGGAGGTCATTTGGTCCAGCTGTCTGCTCAGAGCAGGACTAACTTGGATCAGGGTTGCTCAGCACCTTGTCTAAGTCAAGTTTTGCACATTACCAAGGATGAAGAGTCCGCAGCTTCACTGGGCACCTACTCTAGAGTTTAAATATGTGCACTGGGAAAAATTTTTTCCTAGTACATGATCAGCTTCCAGTGATGAGATAGAAGCTGAACAAAACAATTTGTAAAGATGTGCAATGTGATGAACATTCAGATCCTCTGGTCTTAGTGAGTGGCAGAGGGGAAACGTAGGAGCCCAGGAATTATTGTTCTTGACTGCAGAAACAGCAACTGAAAAGTAAGAACAGTTGACATTCAAAATGTGTGTGTGTGTGTATCACATGTGGTGCTATTGTTGTATCAGTGTGTGTTGTGTTACTTGTGTCAGGCAACTCCAGGGAGGACAGCCATGCTTGAAAGTGTCAAGCTAGCCTTACAAGGGTTGGAGTGTGTGTGTATATAAATATAAGTGTAACATTTTTTTAATTGTTTTAGGATAAGTTTTGTTACCTTCCTCCTATCAGAATAGGGCTCTACTTCCTAGAGCATACCTTGCAGCAAAATTGGAGTTCTTTGTTTTCTGCTGTGATGTTGCTTTGCAATAGCTGAGCTGTGGATAGTCAAGGCAAAGCTGTAAGAGTTGCATTAGCAGCATGAGATGGCTGAGTTCCCAGTGTGTTACTACTATGAGCTGTGCTTTAAGATGCTTTGTTTGTAATTCTTCATCAACTAACTAGTTCAGATTAAAAGGCTTTAACCTTGCTTTAAAGTGTTTGTGTGTGAATAGGAGTTCAGTTACAGGATTCATTTGGTACTGTGAACTGCTATTTCTGTGAAGACAAGTATGCTGCCTTTTGGCATGACCACTGAGGAAGTTTCATGCGTGCTCCTGTGTGGTTATGTGCAAAGTCTTTCTCTCTTTTTTTGGACTGCCTTTCAGTTGAATGTCGATGCCCAGCAATGTTTTATCAATTCTATTGCTGTACTACCTCATCTTGTGTGTTCCCCTTCAAACAGGAAAACTTAGAATTTATGGTCTGGTTCTCACTTTCTGTGGCCAGCAAGTGAAAAGTGCTGGTTTGGGTGTGAGGATGAAATAAGATGCAAAGCACAATTACTGGCACCTTGTCCATTCATGTCTTATCTCTTCCCTCTCTTCCTTTTGTCCTTTTTCTGACTCCTGCTTTGAAGGACTATCTCTATTAACCATGTTATTTTGTGGGCTTTTTCATCATCTCCCATGCTTGCCAGAATCCATACCATCTGTCATCTTTCTTGCTTCCTCTGTGCCCTGACCCGTGATCAGTTTAACGCTTCCCATACCAGCTCTCTGTATGCTGTTTAGTGCACAGGACACTTCTTGTACTCTTGCCTTCTGTCATGGTGCTGTGACGACAGAAAAAAATTTACCTGGTTTTGTCGGGGGGGGGCTGTTGAGAAAAGGCCTAAGAGGGAGGAAATAAGCTGAGACGGTGACTTCTCATTGTTCTTATTTACAATTTATCTTCTCCTTGAATCAGAGTATCTCTTTGGCTTTTCCTCCAAGCCACTAATTGAGCTTGAAAAAGAATTAATTGACCATAGCAGTGTAAATGTTTTGTGAGTATTTCCAGTTCTCTGTAGCTTGAGTAATCTGCTAGTATCAATGTGTCTCCCAAAATGGAGAACACTTTTGTAGTTCATTCCCCCTGACTCTGCTGGTTCTCATCGGTTGGATTGCTCATCAACCTGTGTAGTCCAGTAACAGTCATGCCGGTTTCTTTTAAATGTTAGTGGGCTTTTAACTACTACTACTACTACTATTGCTTTTTAGCTGTGTAGATGATTTGTAATGGAAGCTGAGGCTCCTCTTGACAAATGCAGAATCTTTACCAACGGGACTTTCCTGCAGAGCTTATGGATTCATGCTCACACTGGTCAAGGTGGGAGCTGTATGCTGTCAGCCACTCTGTCTGTTGTCAGATACAGAAGATCCAAAATGGCACAAAATAGAGAACCTGGATGGAAAGAGATTAGAAATGTGTGCTTACATGTTTCAAAACATTTTGAGATAAATGGATTGTCTTTAGTGCTGACCTTTTTACCTGCCTGCTGACAAACTCCTTTGGTACCAAGACCTGCATCCAGCTGTTGGAAGGATTTCTCTCCTTGAGATATGAGAGTACACTAATTGTGGTTTAACCCCGGCCAGTAACTAAGTACCACACAGCTGCTCACTGGCCGCCTCCCACCCAATAGGAATGGGGAGGAGATATGGGGGAAAAGGTAAAACTTGTTGGTTGAGATAAGAACAATTTAGTAATTTAAAATATAATAATAATTGTAATGAGAAGGGGAGAGAGAGGGAGAAAGGAATAAAATCCAGAAGGGAAAAAAAAACCCCAAGTGATGTACAATACAGTTGCTCACGACCCACTGACCAGTGCCCAGCTGTAGTCCCCAAGCAGTGGTTGGCAGGTCCCAGCCAGCTCCCCCAATTTTATATACTGAGCATGATGTTGTACCCTTTTGGCCAGTTCGGGTCAGCTGTCCTGGCTGTGTCCCCTCCCAATTTCTTGCACTCCTGTGGCCTTCTTGCTGGCAGGACCTAAGAAACTGAAAAGTCCTTGTCTTAGTATAAACATTACTTAGCAACAACCAAAAATATCAGTGTGTTATCAACACTGTTCTCATACTAAATTTAAAACGCAGCACTGTACTAGCTACTAAGAAGAAAATTAACTCTATACCAGCTGAAACCAGGACACTAATGTTCTTAGTTAAGCTTATAATTTACTCTGTCATCTTTGTTTCCTCTGCTCTTTGTACATCTTTGTATTACATTATTACAGAAAGAACAATGTGAACACTGAAGATGGCTTTTGTCAGCTAATGAGCAACAGCTAGTGGAGAGATGGCATGTTGCTGCCTTTGTCAGCTAATGAGCAGCAGATGGTGCAGATTCAAAGCATGGCACATCATCTGTGCTAAGTGCCTGGCATGACAGCAGCCAAAATTAGAGACATACCAAATACCCAGAAGTCTAGATTTTCCTTCACAGTTCTTCTGAGAGCCATTTCTTACATGCCAAGTTTGTATGTTCAGCTACGAGCAAATAGTGGCACACAGTGAATACAGTGACTAGCTGTGTTAATCCAAGGGAGAAAGAGTGTAGGCTGTGGGCTAGAGGAAAATGCTATGCAAGGATAGCCTTGGGGTGGTGTGTTCTTGTATTAAGAACTTCTCTCATGTGTTTCTGTTTCCAGTTGCAGCTGTTGCTCATTCAACACAAAAAACTAAAGCAGGTTTTTGAGTCAATGCTAAAGTCTGTATGATTGGAATGTATAGATGTCTGAGCAACAGGGCATCATCCATGCTTATAAGAATGTGCTGCCAACACACTTCTGCAGTGGCTCACAAGAACTGGCCTCTGTAGCAACATCTGGAACTGCAGTATTAAAAAGCTCATTTCATCACCAGCGATCCATCATCATCAGAGCTTGCTCTGATTGTCCTTTAGACAGAGTCTTTATGAGCAAATCTTCTCCATGGGGGAGAATGCAAATGTCTTCGTTAAATGAAGTGCTGTGTGAAAATGGTCAGTTTTAATTAGTGTTCTCCAGACAGGTAATGAAGCCACATGCTGAGCAGGCTTCTGCTACAGGTCAGCTTCGTCTCTTGCCTGAGACACGGGTGCTTGCAGGGAACCCCTTGCAGTCAGAACTGAAGGGTTTATGATGTCTGCAGTTCTGGGTTGCACTCAGCATAGTATGGTGAGCCAAGCTTTTCTGGAGTGGCACAAAAACAGGCTAACTATCATGGCCTTGAATGCTATGACTCATATTGGGGCAATCTGAGAAACCAGTTTAATCCAGGTGTCTAGCAGATGTGGAAGGAGCCCTTCTGTTTCTGGATCAGGGAATTAAAGCTCTCGGAACCCATGCTGAAGTCAGGGTCCTGGTGAGAAATACCCCAGGAACTCCTACATCTGGTAGGCTGCATGCTGTAGTGCAAAGATGAAGGCCCGAGAAAAATTAAATTTTCTTTTTTTTGTTCAATTCCTTAAAGTGTTTTGGGGGCTTTTATTTATGTGTGGTGGAAGTTTTCTGATCTGTGTTTTCATGATTGTAACCATGCTTCTATTGTTGTCTTTGCAAGCATTTTTAACTGTCTTTGGCGGATTAGTAGAATAATATTTGAGATAATGCTGTAATTACTTGTTCATTGCTGATATGTTGGTGTATTTATTCTTGATTTCATCTTCTCTTATGTGTCTTAACTCTCTTCTTGGTTTTTATCTTACAGAGTTTGAACTGTGTGTTTATATATAAGAACGCCTGGGGGTTTTCACATTCCATTTTGTGTCCGTCTCTTCTTTCTTGGGTATATTTTCAGTTCCATATAATCTATCTAAACATATACCAGCATTTTGTATAAAAGCTTTATAGTCTCAGAACAGTTTATAAATCTTTTGGTGTCATCAGAAGGTGGAGTGAGGTGGTGGCAGATGTGGCACAACTAAGCTTGCATCATTCAAAGTGTATCTGCACACTTGTTTTTATTTTTTGTTGACCCTGCTCTGGTGGGCAATTAGATTGGATTAGCAATGTATTCTAGCTGTAATATACAGCCCCCAATAACCATTTTTAGGTTTCCGCAAGGTTTCCTGTACCATATTGTTCCATGTCCAATTTAAAACCTATCTACCAGACGAATGTTCACTGCTCCCTCTGGTGTTCACTTGCAACAGGTTTTACTGCTCGACAAGTTCAGGAATGGAGTTTGCAGCAAAGTGTTCGTAGTAAACAATTACGGACGGTCATGGATGAAATATAAAAAGTCTTTTCATAAGAATTATAAATGAAATCCACACTCTGCAATTGGCAGCCTGGGTTTCCTAGATTATGTGAAGAATCTTTTTCCTGTGCTCTAAGACCTTTCACTTGGGATACTGAAACTCTCCCAGAACAAAGGCAAGTTAAGTTTTCATCTTCAGACTGGTACTTAAGGTGCGTTTTGACTGACTTCATTACATCCAGTTTCCACAAAAGATGTTGGTTTTTTTTTTTAAGAATTGTATGTATTAAAAACTTCACCACATCAAAGGGGTGGAAATTATTTAGAAAAGGAAAAAGCCCCCTGAAACTGAAGTCACGGCTGAGGAAGTTGCTCTGTTATTGGAGAAGCTGTTGAGTGCAAGAACTCCTACACTGGCAGGTGCAGCTCTCAGTAGAAAGGAGGAGGATTCAGCGGGGACTGCACCAGGTTCAAACCCATGCCATATGCCTGGAAGGCTCAGATGAGGACTTTCAGACTGTCTTGTCTTGCCCTCTTTGATGTGGGGTACATTTCGAAAGGCCTTTAAATTTGTTGCTGTCAAATGCATATATATATCTAAAATGGAATTTGCTTTGATCAGGAGTGTGCTTCGAGTCCGCTCTATAGGAAGATCATGAGCTGGAATTATATTAAGGTACATTATGTAGCCATGCTTTTCCATTTATGTCCCAAAATTAAAATGGAGGGTTAGACAAAATTTACTGACAAATGGTCATTACTATCAACCCAAATGATTCTGGTGACAGTCTGAATTTAGATGTTTGTCCTCTCCTTTCCTTACGCTTGGCTGTAAGAGTAGGCAAATTCATGACTTCCCCACTGCTAAGAATAAGTAACCAGATCTAGTAGCCACTTTAAAAGACAGAGAGAAAAGGTCTTGTAGATACAGTGAGTTCTGCAGTCTCTGTGGGCTCTTTAATGACTGCTTAATATGATACTCCTCGGGGACTGCATCGCAGGGGCTGAGTGTACTCTGCATCTCCCAAGAGGCGCTCAGTGCTTGGCAGGATCTCACGACGGGGTGTGGATTTGGAAATCAATGTCCATCCTTTTAATATACATATACATATATAAATATTTCATAATCTGGAAGTGGCTGTGTATAACTTGTGGGGTGGGGGGAACTGCATGACTTTTCTTTTGATTAGATGCTGAATCAGGGTGAAGTAGAGTTGGTTGGATTGTTGTCTACAGCTGGGCCTAGTAGAAATGGAATTAGCGGAGGGCTGAGTCTGTCATGCTGATCACAGCGTTAAAGGCAGCCTGGGAAGTACTGGTGGTTTGGTGGTTAGATCAGCATCTATGGTATAGAACACTGAAGCCATAACTTTTAACTGGAGTGGGTTTGATTATTTTTTTATTATTATTGTTATTTTATGTGAGAGTCTGGATTTTAACCTTTTTAAAATATTGTAATTCTTTATAAGAGAAGAAAAGCATCTATAATTATTACCTCTTGACCCGTTTGTTTGTAAAGAGATTACTGCAAAAAAAAGAAGTGAAGATATTTCGCTTGGGTTTAGCCACTCAGCAGAGTCAGTCTAACAAACGGTTTTCAAGTACGGGAACAAATGGCACAAAAAATCTGGCTGCTGTACTTTTAAATAGTAGGCTTTAGGTTCAACAAGCAGAGCTCAGTGCACTGAAGAATGAGAGAGGCACTTTATTAATAGACATTTTTGCCCAGTTCAGAAGGGATTGTCTAAACCAGCTGAGGTCTCCTAGAAATACAGCAGTGGGCCAAGAGCCTGAGTAGGGCTAGTCCTACACATCTGTAATGATTACTGATTTCAAATTATTTAATGTATCAGTGGCCCTCAAAAATGATTCTTAAAATGTCAGTTAAAGCTTGCTGTTAACTAAATCTAATGCTATAGAAGATGAGGGGCAGGGTGATATATTCAGGAGATGCATTCAGATTCCTGGGATTAAGATCCAGGATTGCATACCTGCAACAGTTTTTTCTGGGCTGCCCCATCATTTATAGATGAGAAATAATCTCATCTGCTGCAGTCTGCTGCTGCTAGCCAGATACACTTTTAGCTTTCAGAAGTTTCCAGTGCTGCTTTCTGATAAGTTTGAATTCTCTCTTGCTAGCTAACAATTTATAACAGTGTAAGCTAAATAGCTGTTGAGTGTGTGTTGTATCACCACATTTTGGAAAAAGTAAATAAGCAACTAATGAATACTTGTAGGTAGGTTGTTTGGCAACCTGCCACTTGAGAAACCCCCCCAACAAAAAACCATCCCATACCCCCCCAAAAAAAAACCAAAAAAACCCACCAACCAAAAAAGGGAACTCAACATCAAAATAAGTTGTCACGTTTAAGGGTTTTATCTTATTATTCTAACACCATTCAAAAGTGTTAGAGCTGAGCTTGTACTCTTTAGTTCATCAAATCTGTATCTGCTACTTTGGGAAGTGTGGAGCAGTTGTGACATGGCTCATGGTACTCACCAGAGGGTTACATGGCTGTGAACTTTGGTCATTGTATGCAGTTTTGGATATGGTGACAAGCCTGTGCTGCAAATGGATGTGTCCAAAAACAGCTGAAAGGTTCACACAAATAACAGAGCTAGCTGTCAATTACTGACTGGTTTAACGTGCTCTGTGATCCTCTATGAGCATGAAGGAGGACAATACAGACACAAGGAACAAGATAAAGGCATAGAGATAAATATAAAAGTAGTGAGTTAAAATAACTGGTGTAATTACAGCAATTTGAGTACTTTAAAACTCTATTCCTGCTAAATTCTATGTGAGGAATATATGGAGGAAGTGTGGGGCTTGTGGGTTTTTTGGAGTATGGTTTGGGAATTTAACTCTCCTGATAAACAAGACTAAACAGTTTACCGTCATGATACGCTGCGTTACACTACATCCATCTTAATCTAGTGCATTTTAAATGTCTGTGGAGAAAGCACATGTCTGTAAGAAAACCTGTAAGCAGGTAATTTTTTTTTTATTATTTGACTGCTTAGGTTGTGTGTAGGTCAATATGTGCAAGGAGAAAATCTAACAGCAGCACCAAAACTAAGGAAGAGAGAAGCTTTCTAGCAGAGCTTGCACCCCAGAAGAATCGTGGCAATGAAAAGCTGCAGTCAAAGTAGATTCTGTGCATTTGTATTAATGGAGTAAGCATCGTCATGTGCTAGGATTCAGGCTGCCAGGTTTTGTGCAAACAACAATCTTATAAAACTGTACAAAACCTGTGTTTAGTGGTCCTGTGCTTATTTATAATCCAGTAATAATTTGTGTAAAAGGCTAATGAAGTTAACACTTTTTTTTCTTTTTCTAAGTAACTAGAATACATAGCAGAAAGCTAGGAATTCCTCTGTAAAAGTAGTTGTATGTACGGTAGTAGTCATACATATACCCCTGGAATACCTCTGGACTTCTATTTGCAACTTATGATCACTGAGTGCTTTAGGTTTCCTTTTGTTTTTCTTGCTGCTTCCCATTATCTTCTGGTTGACCTGGAAAATTTGTTGCAGGTAGGCAACAGACATCAGAATTCTGATTCAGCAAAGCTGCGTATTAGGCAATGCATGAAATTAGCATTTGTATTAATTGGGAAGATACTGTAAGCCAGCTGCTGATCTTTTTGTCACTTACTCGGATGATTCTCAAATTTGGAATATCAAACTGGAATTAAATCTTGTTTTCACTTATGATTAAGCCACCAAATACTTTGTAGTTTAAATAAGACTTATAATGAAGTGACAATGGTGAACGTTTCATTTGAAGCTCAGTTACAGAAATTTACATGGAAGTAAGGGCAAGTGCAGTAGCTACTTGTGTTTGATAGCTTTTTATGCAGGAAGATCAAGAGGTTTTGTGGTGCTGAATATTTAAACCTCTTGATGGTGTCCTCTAGATAGGGGTCAGTAAATAGCCCAGTTGGAGAGCTTGAAATCAGAAAGGTTTAACAGTTGGATGAAATCAGCGGCACAACTGAAAAAGAAAGATCAGGTAGCTAGCCCAGGATGGAGTGAGGGATCGTAGCCCATCAGGCTACTGTCCTCTGAGGAGGGTTGTCCTTGCTACTGAAGTCCCTTAAGGGTGGTGTTCTGTCCTGCCTGTGTGCCTCCTGAGTAGCTTAACAACTTTGAAGTTGTGCTTAATTTGGATGGTGCAACAGCTGATTGAATATTTGTCCTTTTGTATGATATTACTGTTCAGGTTGTTTAATGAGTAGTAACTTCTAAAATACTTCTTCTAGTGAGAAATTGCTTTACTAAGTGTCTGAAAAACAAGCTTCTCTGTACTGTCTTCAGACATCTGCTTTGTGATGATCTCGAAGGACTGAAACATGGACTCCTAGACTATGAAAGATTATTTTAAAGCCTTACTATCTGGCAAGAAATAAAAGCCACTGACTCATAGTAGTCCAACGTAGAAGTGCTTTCACTTCTTTTCAAAGGAAGCAGTTTACTCTTCATGGCAGCAGACTCCATTGGCTTTTTTACTTTAGTGTTGTCCCTTCTCTCTTACTGTGAACTATAGTGTAAATACTGCCCATTTAAGTTGGTGATAGTTTACTGTGTTGGAGGCAACCTCTGATGTTTCCTATGGGGCTAATTCCACTACTTTAAGAAAACAAAAATAATGCTGCCTCTAAAATAAAATACTTCTTAGGTTCACTTTCTCTGAGTTTACATTAGCAGTTTATGACTAGCAACTCTTTCACCTGAGTGGTTAAACAGGGAGCAAAGGTAAGAGTGACCCAAGAGCTTTTTGTAGGTGCAATGATTGCTCTGCAGTTGATTGTGTTTTTGATCAAAACTCATTAAATAGTTAATTTTGTCTTGAATTGGAGGATTTCTGGCATAGTAGAGTTTTGGGTGGATTTTATGCTGGGAAGAGCACTACGGTGCTCATTTTTTTCTGAATAGGAAAAAGCAAGCAAAGGAGGTGAAACTTCTCTGTGTAATTCTGCAAGACAGCCTTGTTGAAGAGGTCTGTGAGCCAATAAAAGACGCATTTGTCCTCTGTGCAGAGGCAGCTGAATGACCACAGGTAGTGGTGGATTTCCCCACTGGGAACTGAACTGAAAATACTGTAGGGTCCAAACAGCAATTAAGTAACCCAAAATAACTGTTAGTATTAACTGAGTTAGGCTTTGTATCATTTCTTGGGGTGAAAGGGGGCAGTATCCTGGTGTCATCCTGCTTGTATTATGTAGTGTTGTAAAATAAAACTTTCTTCTCTTTGTAAATGGAAGTTAAAACTTGTTTTTCAAAGAGCAGGGACAAGTTGAAAAGATGGCTACCTTTAATGCCTTCGTGTAGTCTCTTTACTAAAATGCTGTGCGTCATCATGCACATATCAAGAGAGACTGAATTTACGGTGCTGTCTGATGTGGCTGTGGCATTTCTCAACATAAACAAAGAGCAGCAGAGAATTTTAAGGTGGTTCATTACCAAAGTCAAGAAAATACCTGTGGCTCTGCAATAATATAGCATCTGCATGCAACAGTTTCTGTCTAGGGAGTTGCTCTTGTCACATGCAAGTAATCAAATTTTGATTAGCTGAATAAATAATCATCTGTTGTTGGACTGTGACATGTGGGTGTGAAACAAAATAAAGTTATTTTGCCTGATTGTTACCTGGAGGGTTCTAAGGCAACAATAGTTCAAAGATGCTGATGCTGAAATACTGTAGTTTACTTCTAGCTGCAGGTTGTCACAAAATGTCTGCTGTTGGATCTGCTACATCCCATTTCACTCACTCCAGACTGAAATATTTCTCAGTTATTTTGCAAAACAGAAATGTTTGCAGAAATAAAAGAAATGTGCTTGTCCTGGTGGTTGCATCACGTGGGGTGCCTGTTGTATGCTATCTTTGCATGTTGCATGCAATAAGCAGTGCCTGGTTCACTGTAACTAGTTGAGAAACGATTGCAGGTGTGAACTTGCTGGCTCAACAGTAATGATTCAGTTGAAGTTTCTTACCTAAAGTTTCATTAGCAAGACTGTGTGCTGGCTTCTGTAAGAGAAACAACCTGTTATACGTGTCTCTTTAAGCACCGTGTCATTATAGTGGGGCACAGCTTTAAAATTTTACTGTGATATCTGAAACAGTAGGTTAGTATCTACTTAAAGTTACAGATGAAATTTTTTTTTTCCAAGAAGTTGGGTTATGCTGTCTTGTTCTGGCTGTATTCCTCAAATCTGTAGTCCATAACTGCACTTGCTGATAATTATAGAAGACATTTGATCTCTTTACCCTATCTATGGAGTGAAAATTCACCTGCCTATCATAATCTGTTGCAACTTTCTAGCTGGGTTTTAAGTCTTTGTAGCCAAGTCAGGAGTGTCAGAATTGCTCTTTATACAAGGGGGTATCTATATACAGTAGAAGGTTTTACACAGTATATGCCAAATCTGATTCTCCGCACCACCCCCACCCCCCCACCCCCCGTTGTTCATCTCTGCTGAGAAATAAAGTGGATTACACTTTTTGAAAAATAGTGTTGTTTCACACTTGGTACCCTAAAGATAGCAAAATGTTTTTCTGTTAATGCTGTAGAGCCGTGCCTGCAAACTGTCACATCTTCAGTGGAACGTACAACCGGTCCTGATGGGAAGTTACTGTTTTGTTAAAGCTTTAAAAGAAGGGGGTGGGAGGCTTGGTTTCTGTGTAGCATAAGGAGCAACTTCACAGACTCACATATACAACTGCCAAAACAGTTTTCTTGAACTTAAGCAAACCAACCGGGGGAGGGGAACGTGTGGCAAGCTTGTTCTGTGGCCAGCAGTTCTCTGCCACCATCTTCACCACTTGCTTCATGTTTGAATTTTAAGAGATAGGAAGAATATTTTAGTGGAGAGCAATTTCTTCCCATGTCTAATGAAGTCAGAGGAGGCTCCTCCAGTGCATGTCAGTGGTGCACTGACAGCTCTTTCTAAATACCATGGCAATACGCCTTTGTGTAATGTAAATACAGATTCATGTTAATGTTTCAGTCCTGCATGGCTTCTCCCATTACTAGGTAACACATGAAGAATTGGAGTGAATCAATCCTTTTCTGCCATAGGTTAACAATTGGTTAAATGTCAGTTTATTTGGGGTGAGTTCTGTACTTGCTGTATTTCTGAAATCGGACTGGATCTGCTATTTGAGCAGTCTTTTTTTTAGACACAGTTTCGTAAGCTGCTGTGTGATTTCTTGCTGTATTTCAACTGTGTCCATCAGTCCTTACCTCTTCTCCTCCAGCATGTGGTCTCTCAGTTTCTTAAGTTCTGGAGACCTGGGCTTGGGACTTGCCAGTTCCTTTAAAAACAGCCAGCTTCTCCCTTCCCTTTCCTTCAGCTGGTTGTAACACCAAGGCTAAATAAGGTCACACAATCCACATGCATCTATGTCCTTTTTCACTCCTGTTTTGTCATTTCCTGATATCCCAGTAATTTTTGATTGCCCGGAGCCCATTTCAGCCAAGTGTAACAGAAGGATATAGATTGCAAAGGTAATGCTGTTCTTGAAAGCTTATCAAGGCTGAAATCACTGAAGGAGCCAAACAGGTAGCTGCTGTGGAGTAATCATAAAGTTTTTCATTTAGAGCTCTGTCTGAAAACTTGAGATCTGTGCAGTAGAAGACATGAGCAGAGAGCAACATGAACAGAGCAACAGAGGATGATGAGCAAAGGAGAAGAAAACAGTTTTTGACAGTCTTTTAATGGGAGTAGGAATTGCAGAGGAGTGCTGTGAGTAGTGGAGCAAATGACTTGAATCTGCTACAGGCAGTTGTGGTCCTGGTATGCATATCTGTTACTTGAGGGTGCTGAAGATGTGAAGAAAACTAATAGCCCCTTCATGTTAAGGATATCTCCAGAGATCATTGCAGAATGGGAGGATATGTTTCTGCTCAGGAATAAATGATTTTTCTTTCCTTAGGAACTTTATGAGCAATGACCAAACAACACTTGCTTGAAAACCTTGGGAAAACTGTGCCAGATGAAAGGAAGATGTCAAATTAAAACTAAAGCAGAAATTCCCCCGTGGAGTTCTCCAGAGTGGGGGATATGGCTTAGACTAAGCCATTACTGGTTTCTCATTTTTCCTGCATTTATGCACAACATATGAGAAATGTATTCTGTGTCTGGAATTGGAACTTGGATAACTGAGTTCTGTTTGTTGGCGAGACTTGTATCTAATAAATGGCTAAATAAGAGACTAGTGAATCACTATGGCGTTTGAAATGCTTCTTTATTTTTTTGGGGTGTCTAATGTAAATAAGTTTGACTTTGGATTCATTTGTGTATGTATCATGCCTGTTGCAAATATACAGAGTTACATTTGGGTTTTTTGTTATTTCCTTCCCTTGAGTTTTAAAAAAATAATAATAAAAAAAAATCAGTAGACAAATTTGAAGATGTTTTAGTTTCTTGTTTGGTTTTGGGCTGTGGTTACTAGTATGTGCTCTTCTGTTAAACAGTTATTCTAAAATAGAATTTGCTTGTTCTCTGGCTGCTGTTGCAAGAGGAGGAGAAGATAGGAAAAGGTCTGGCGAGAAAATGTTGAACTAAACATTATTTAGCTATCTAGGTAATACTTCCATTAAGCCATTGTCCTGAATGGTATCTTCCTCTTTTTGATGGGATATCGGGATGCTCTGGACAGAAGAAAGAGTGCATTTTCCAGAAACTCAGCTTTGTTCCTGGTCATTCCAACACCTTTTTCCTCCAGATGTGGTCAAACGTCAAATATTGCTTATGGCTTCACTGCAGTAGCTCAAGGGTAATGAAGCAGAAGTGCTTTGGGCCTTCTTGCCTTAGGGGTCAGGACAGCTGAGATTGCTGTGATGTGTCTGTTGTACCTGAAATGGAGCCCCTGCAGCATTTGCCACCGCTTGTAGTTCTGGTCAGGAAAGTGCAGACGCGTGATTTCTGCTCTTCAGAGGGCCAGAGACTTGGGTTTTGATGATTCTGTCTGAAGTCTCTCTGGAAAGGTAAGGCTGTAAGAGTAAGAGATGGTCCATATTAGATATTTTAGAAGTAAATAATGTCGACGCCTTAATTTGGCAGGATTTTCAGAGAGGTGAAAAGGCACTTCTGAATGTGATGTGCCAGAAAGTTGATAGCCTCTGAATTCAGACCCCAAATGACTAAAGTAAACCTGTTTGAAGAAACGGGATCCAGTCAGTGTTAACAGGCAAAACCACGGTTGCTGCCCCTTTTTCTTGTTTCTTCATTCTCTCTTCTTCTTGGAACTGCTCTGGCTCAAAATACACCTCTAAAAAAGGAAACTGTTGGAAGCAGTCATCTGGTCTGGGAAATGTACATGCACTGCATGGTTTCAAAAAATGTTAACTCTTAGAAAAAGGAAAACAAAACAAAACACGTGAAGCATTGGACACCTTTTCACATACTGTGTTATTACCACACACTGCAAGCAGCAGCTTGGCTGCCTGGTTAGTGTGCTGAATATTGGTCAAATGCTAATGCAGACTGTTTGCTTCAGTGATGGTCTGCAAATCTGTTGCAAAGGTGTTTGTTTTGCTGCTTTTGTTTAAAGGCTGGGAGTATGGTACTGCCTCAGACCTTGTGGTTACTGAAGTATTTAGCTCAGATCAGTCTGCCTGAGCTTTAACAGGACTTGCTCATTGAAGGTGTGTGAAGAATCGCAGGGACTCGGATGTCTAGGCTGAAGATTTTCCACTACTGGTGGTGTTAAGCATGGCAGCGGGTAACTTATCAGCTGTTTCTCTATGAAGTAATGCTTTACTTTTTTCTCCTCATGTGGACCTTGGATACTCTTCAGAAAAAATGGTAGTTGAATATGTGAAATTCAGTGATACATCCTATTTTACACTTTGTAATTCTAACTGAAAATTACTGGTATAATAAAAACATGTTAAGAGAGGAACTGCAGGGATTTGCTTTTGGAGGACACTAAATCAAGCGAGAGTTACTGTAGCTGTGAGTTGAAAACAGTCTATATGCACACTGATGAGTGATGGAAGAAGGCTTTGCTACAGCTGCACTTATTTTTTAACCCTGGAAGAGAGAATTCCTTCTAAATTAATGCTGAAGCTGTTTGTCCCTGTTGGATGTACTTTTTTTGTCTGTACTCTGGTTGTTCTCAACCTTGGCCTAGCCTTATAAAACTGCGCAAGTTGGTGTATTGATATGCCATATGGCTACATAAAAAGACTGCCTGTCACTGTGATCTCCAGATCTGTCATGTCTCAAAACCTGGGAGTTGTAAATGCGTCTTGTGGATTTGGTGTAGGAGTAGGAAACATTTACTCAAAAGGCCCACAATTTATGAAACTGGCTTCTTTTCTGGTGTTCTCCCATCAGTGGTCTGTGCATGGTATTTCTGTGTGTTCACATTGCACAGTACACACCTTCCTGTGGTTACCGGCATGCTCTTCCTGCAGTTACTGGCTTTGCTTTAGAGTGGACTTTCTGAAGAATTCAGCGTCCTGTGATGTGGTCCATTGTGTCATGTGCTAATTTGAAAAAGCAAAAGGGAGAAAACATCTAACCACATGTCTTGTTAATTTTATTATTATTATTTTTACTTTAGGAGTTGCTTTATTCTAGGCTGGTGATACCACAAGACTTAACTAGTGTTTGCCTTGAGCATCGTGGTGGAAACAACTGCATCACTCTAGCTGAGGGCAGTGTTTTCTTCTTGCTGTGAAGAGTTGCTGTGCCATAAAAAAAATGTGAAGTACTTGAGATCATAATGAGATTCTGTAATCATTTGTTAAATGCATTTTGATGCTATTGTTAGTATTTAGTGTTACATGAATAGCTGTGCTGGTACTATGAACAAACATGTGGTTTCTGTCCTGAAGAACTGTATAATGGATGATGGAGAGAAGTACAGCAAGAGATGCAGTTCATATACTCATGTTCCTTTACACCCAATTGTATACAGATTGTGCTAAATAAATGTGGTGTTAATTATAGTCTTTTCTTTTTTGAGTTTGATTTTTGCAGCCTGAAAAATACTTTAGTTAAGGTCTCTTTTGTTTCTTATTCTTAGAAAGACACTAACTCACTTGGTATCTTTGTATTCCTCCTTTCCTTCTCCTGGTGTTTTCTTACTATTTGTACACCTGTCTTTGCCCAAGTTTGCCTCCAGGTCCCAGATTCTCTGAACTTGCTACCATGTTCATTATCACTGTCTGCCTTGGGCTCTTCACCGTTTGGCTTCTCTGAGCAAGCAAGTGTACAAAATCTAGACTTTTGCTGCAATTTAGTGTTTGTGGACTCAGTGTGACATATGGCTACAGGCTGGGGGGGCTACCACTAGTCCAGCTACACCTTTCTTAGCCTCTGTGGGTTGTTGTCTGCTGCCCAAGAACTTGCTTAGATGTCTGTCTCTGGGACTTGTGCTTGGGATGGTGACGTTTACAACAGACTTCCATGCAAAGAGGAGTTAGTGGGACCCTCTTATTTTAATATTTTTCCTTCAGTGCTTCTAAGTTGGTCAAATTCACGTGGTCCTTTAAAGAGACAGGACTACTTGCTTGCCAAATTTACAAACTTATATTCCAGAGTGTTGAGCAATTTACATTTTTTTGAGAGCCATTTGACTTATTTTAAGTTTGAATGTTTTGGTCATTCTGGAAATCGTAAAAATTGGAAAAAAAATCAGCCTAAGCAAGTGAAATCTCACAAAAAGAACCTTAAAGTAGTTGAAGGCAAGCCATAGGGAACTTGGAAGGCACCTAACATGGGTGCCACCAGCACTGCCTAGAGTACCCTAACCTGCACAGCTGCTACAAAGTCTCATTTAACATTTGTAAATTGTTTCCCTCATTTTTCCCTTTTCTCCCAGCGAAAGCCAAGTCCAAGTGCGGTGCCACGTTCTTCCCCTGCGCTAGCGGGATCCACTGCATCATTGGCCGCTTCCGGTGCAACGGCTTCGAGGATTGTCCCGATGGCAGCGATGAGGAAAACTGCAGTAAGTGCAAGCCTACTTGTCAGTGTGGCTGCTTTTTTTTTTCTTTCAGCTAATTAATACTACCTGGAAAGGAAGCATTCATTAGCCTTTAGTTTGAGTTTAATACTCTCCCTGTCATTTATGACCCAGATGATCCCTGTGCTTTTCACCTTGCCTGTCTTATTTTTTTTTTTTTTTTAAAGGTCCAGCTCAGTTTTTTGTATATAATGCCTATATGACACTACAAGTGCCTTTGTAACTTTGAAATGAGATTTAACTTGCATGTTTGCTTTGAACGGCACTCTAGTCAGATGTAACTCAAATTGGGTAAATATTAAGTATTACTTTAAATTGTTTAGTTTTTATTTGCCTGTTTCTTGTCACTGAAGAGTATGACTTGTTCATCAGCACGTTTAGGTTTCGCTGTTTATACATGTTCTCAAACAGAAAATAAATAAATAAATAAAGGGTTATTCAGTGAAACAAGTTCTTGGGAGGAGAAGGAGGTTCTCCACATCAGGCATGCCTGCCAATATACTAGCTTGACCAGCTGTTCAGCAGCTTGCAGGAAAGTTGCAGCAGAGATATTATCTGAAGTGCTACTTGCTTTGGGCTATACCCCCTGCATGTGGCTGGCTGCACAGATCCATTTGTATCCAAGTCTAGCAGGGATATATCATAGCAGTAAGGAAAGGTTACGTTTGATACAGCAGCTCTGTTGCTATTATCAGGAGCTATTAAAAGCACAGGTCTGTAGGTAGAAGCTTGCAGCAAATACTTGCTCCTTCTCTTGTTGCAGCATGTTGGGCTTTTCCTTTTAATGACATTTAAAGGTCAGGAGGAGGACAACAGATACCAACTTTCAAAGATAACAAAAGGGGTGATCTTCACAGTGATCCATCACTGTCTGCTTCTTGGAGGACTTGCCTTTCTTGTTTATGTGCCCCCCAGCATGAAGAGTCTGGTTTGTGCCCTGGGAGGACTGTGGCAGGGTGATAGCACCTCTGTGGAGCAAGTGAAGCTAGAGAAAGAAGACGGAAGGCTATGGAAATGACTCTGGGTTATGCTTAAACAAGTGAACTAGAAAGAAGTTTTCACAAAAGTGCTGTGAGAATATTCTTGAAATGGTGGACTGACAAGTGGCAGGTCTCAACTGAAAATGCACCGTCTCATGGAGCTGATGATGAATGACCTAATTTCCCATGAGCTTGTAGTGTGTGACTGCAACAGGACCTTACAACTGATAACATGCTGCTGATCTCTGTTTCTCTATACCATTTCAGCATATATTTGATATTTTCTAGCTCATCCAAGTGTCTACTCACTGTTTTGCTTATGTAGAGGAAAAACACTGTAGACCCTAAAGTGACCTGGAAAAATCAACAGTTTCAGACCAAAGATTTAGCATGTTCATGATAAGTGTGCTTTTGGGGAGCTGGAGGAGTTTAGAATGTTTGCTATATATACTCCAGGTTATATGCATGGCAGACTTTAAAGTTTTATGTTGGTTTTGGGGTTTTTTTAAGACTCTTTAAAGGCAGCTCTCTAAAGAATAAAAAATAGGAAGCCGGTTGTTATTTGGGATCTGTAATCCCCTTTTTTATTGTAGCAGAGAAGCTCTTTTGAAACAGACAAGACATCTAAACAGCTTTTTTTTTTAGGTTTTCAATTGGAAAGTTGCATTCTCTTTCTGTTACCTCGTTACCAAAAACTGGCGGGAGTTCAGAGAAGAGTGCCAAAAATTATTATGGGACAGAGAGATTGATTTATGAGGAAATATTAGAAACTCCTAAATTATGCATATCTCAGCTAAGCGATGACTATGTTGGAAAATAAAGCTATATATGCTGTATGTGGAGGGTGCAAACACTGTTAAAGGAGGGATAATGTAGTTATGTATGCTGGGCTATAGCACTGAATAGAGATGAAATTAGAAAAGAGAAAACTAAGATGAATATCAAGGAAACCTCCTTGGCAGTGAGATGCATTGAAGCTGTGATGTAATCTGCTAGGAGAAGTGTTGAAAACTGTGCTCCTCAAAGCTTTAAAGGAAATTAGGCATAACAACTTACAGTGTGTTTACTGCTTGGTTTGGCATGGGTGAGAAACTGCTCTACCTAAATAAGTCTGCTTAAATACTGTTCTGTTGCTCTGCTGGGCCTTAGGTGAAAGGATTTTCTGGGTGCTACTGCAATGTGTGTGTTAGCCTTAAAAAGGAGTTGAAATTCAAACACTAAGATGTTGAGAAACATCAACATTGCCATTGTGTTGACTCAAAATAATGAGGACGATAGGGAAGGTGGAAGAAGAAGCAGAGGTAAATAAACCACTGCCTGGCAGTTCTCAGCCGGAGTTGTTGGCTTATAATACAAAACTCGAGCTAAACTGAGTTTGCTGTAATGGGAAGCAACAGGCAGTGTTTATGGTAGGCAGTGCTACCCTCCATATGTCTTCAGTGTGAGCAAATGCTGAACACTGAACAGTCATTGTGATAGGGGCTCTCATGAAAGTGAACAGAAGGCTTATAACTGTGGGTGGACTAAATCTCTGCTAATTGTAATGAATCTTGCATGAATTAGAAATTTCAGTGTGCTCTGTTCAGAGAGACAAGGTTAGTTTGCCAAGTTACTCCCACGTATTCAGCAAATTGACCAACTGGTGAGTTGTGACCTGTTGCTGTTGATTGTTTAACGGCTATTTCACTGCCTGGGTAAGAGAATTTCTAATGAAAGATCTCACTTGCTTTTTTTTTTGCAGCAGCGAATCCCTTGCTTTGCTCTACTGCCAGATTCCACTGTAAAAATGGTCTTTGCATTGATAAAAGCTTTGTGTGCGACAGTCAAAATAACTGTCAAGACAATAGTGATGAAGAAAGCTGCGAAAGCCCTCAAGGTAGGCGCAGTGGTTTTATTCTATTCTGCAATTCTGTACCAACTCCAATTAATGTGGAACAGGCTCAGCAGAAAATATGATTCTGTTGGCTTGCTCAGTGTTGGCTAGAGCTGTGGTTTCCCAATTCTGCAAATAATGAGTGTGAAATGTGTAGAGTGTGTGTGTGCACACATACATTTCATTCTCAGCGCTCAGAAGACTAGTATCTTGTTCAGATCAGTAAAAATGCGGTTTTACAGAAAGCGCTTATATTCTGTGATCCAGTGCTCACTGAAGTTACTGGGAATCCATTTAGTGGCTTCTGTGTGAGATGGATTGGACGCGGAGTGATCAATAATAAAACTTTAGTTTGAAGTAGTTCAGCATTCTATCTATTTACCAGATGAGTAAATCTGTGTAGCTTTAGATCCTCATTGCTCAGTTACTTTCTGAAAGTGCATGCTTCACTGCAGGACAAGTATGCAGTGAAATAATTTATTCCTACCCTTCCTTGTTTCTGTATTTAGAGAAAAGGATTGAGGACAGGAAAGAATTTTTTTGTTTGAAAATTGTTGTGTATTGAGTCTTGTGAGAATCTCAAAATACAATCTGTGACAATTTTTTTCTTTTTTGACTTATGCTGTAGAGTCTACATCTAATGCTCCTCATTTTTGTTTTCTGTAAATTAATGCCATAGTATTTTGTAAAATGTGAAGCATATATGAATGACTTGAGGTTAAAAAATAATGTGTATTGGACATCAGCCAGTAAACATTTTAATGTCTGAGTTACTACGGATAGATTAGAGTAAGCAAAAAATGGGGGATGGTGGGTATCTGCAGGGGAAATGCAGTGTGCTTGGGCCTATAAAAAGCAGGACACATGGAGGTAAAGCAGGATATGAAGGAAGAAGAAATTAGGGAAGTGGAAGGAGAATGACTAATATCTAGCTGTGCTGATGATTTAGTCCTTTGTGGAAGGTAGAATAATTCTGAGCTTAACACGGTGACAAACATTTACAGCTTACAGGGGAAGAGGAAAACACGCAACAGCAATGCCAACAAAACAGGCTTTATAGCAATGGTATGTGACCATCTCCTCTTTGTCATTCCTCAGCCTAACCTATGAGTTCTTTCCTTTGGCTCCGTATGTAAGGGGTCACAGGGTCATCCTGGTAACTTGCCTGCTTGCTGGGCTACATCACAGCCTGGGAACATAGCTCTGCTTGGATCGGAGTCTTGGAGAGGGGGCTCTGGCCTGACCCTACCCTCTGTCTCGGGAGGGAGGAAGGAAAGGGCTGGTGAGGGACTAGCATGTGTGTATTGCTCTTGCAGCAGTTGCTGCCCCTGTGCTGAGGGCTGAATTGTTTTTCACTACAGGCCTAAGGCAGCCTTATAAGATTAATGCGGGTGGCAAGGTTTCTTGTTGGGTTTCTTTTTTTTTTTTTTTCTTTTTTTTTTTTTTAGCTTCTGAAGCTTAAAGCAGCAGTGTTCTTTTCCAAGGTTGGGATGACTGCTTCCTCTGCAGATTAATTGGCTGGATTGCCTCCAGGTTGTTTGTTGTCATGACAATCTGCTTTTGGAAGTGACTGTCAGGCTCAAGAGAAGAAAAGAGCTGTATTTCATGAAACCATTACTTTTGTCTTTATCTTTGGTCCCTTCTGGAAAAGTCAGATTAGTAAGAGGGTTAAGCAAAGTAATTCTGTCTGATTCTATGTGTGAAAGAGCCCCAGACAAGGAATAAAGAGTGCTGTCATTAGGGCCAGAGCAGCAATGGTTTATGGGGTTTTTATTAAATGAAAAAAAAAAAAGGGTCCAAGTCATCCAAGTACAGGGCTGGGAATGAGGAGTTTCCAAAGGGAGATGCTGGTTTTGGGGAGCGTGTGTGATTGCCTTTGCCCTTTGGCAGCTCAGAGCCTCCCTCAGTTGCTGTTTTGCCATTTGTAAGTAGACGAGGCTCACATACTTGTCTTGCAAAGCAAGGATTAAACAGTATAATGTGCTCAACTTCCCATCTGAATGTAAATGACCATTTCCCTCTGGAGTGTGCAGCTATGGGGTGTATCTGTCCTGGCTTCCAAACACACCAACTACTTTGTGTTAATTGAGAATTAGAGGCTACTGTGGACAGTCTCTCATTTCTCACAATTCTTTCTACAGCAGATCTAATTACTGTAATTACAATGAGTTTCATGTTAACACAGTACCCTAGAATCCTGGTCATTAACTAGAATTCAAGTGCTCTGGGTACTTAGGGACAGAGCAAAGCAAATCTGTAAGGTATTACAGAATTAAGATAGAGAGGGTTCTTCCCACTAGCTATGTTACCATGTCAAATGTGATAGCTTTAGTTCAGTGTAATTGAGTGTAGTCTGACATGAGATTGCCCTTGTGTGCTGTTTTTTGATCTAAAAATGTGTTGATTTAGAAATCACTAGCTAAGCTTCTGAACCACTGGATGATAGTGTCATTATTGCCATTTAACAGATGGGGAAGAAGGGGCATAGATCAGCTAAACAAAATGGTCCCAGAGTGACATCCTGGCTGGTAGGAGTAGAGCTTCATCTGTGCTTGTCTGCTCCAGGGGGATGCTATGGGACTTAATAAATGTTTGCAAAGTGTTTTGAGATACTATAATATCATGTGGAATAGAAGTGTGAATTATTAATTGGTACTTTGCTCTCCTGCTCTTGGGTATACTGACAAGCTTTTTAAATTAACACCTTTTCCTACTCCTCCATGAACTTCAAAGGCCTCCTTTATCCTGCTGTCATTACTGGAAAGCTCCAGTAGCATATCGGTTTGGTTTGTGTCAGATACTCCTCCATGCATAAAGATCCTTTCAATCAAAAAGAGTCACTCTGCAGGCTAGGAAAACAGGAATGTGACCCCATATTGAAAAATGTAGTGACCCGGCTTTGATATGGAACGCTTCAAAATGTGTGGTCCTTGATGAATAATAGCTTTGCTAGCATGCTGCAATTTGAGATGAGCCTGAAGCCATGGGTATATAAAGATTAATTTTACTCATAAGTAGGGGTGGATTCATTTGGGGGGAGGGAGGCAGAGGCCCCAGGATTTATTTGTGAAAATGGGAGGAAGGTCAAATTTTTGAAAACAGGTTCCTGCCCTCCTTTCTTATTACTGCTTGTAACTGAGTGTTGTGCATTATAAAGTTTTGTATGTTGTGGGGGAAGTGTCTGTTAAAAAACTTAATCAGTGACAATTTAGCCGCAGGTCAAATAATTCTGCTCTAATTCCCAACAGTAAATATTTGTAGCTCTTGTAGCTGCCATGGCAAACGGCAGAGCTGTTCCTTTAAACCCACCCCAGCTACATTTTGGCCCTCTCCAGTTTCCAGCATTGAAGTAGTGTGGCCAGACATTTCCCTTAGTCTGGAATGTGGTGCATTCATCAAAGTATGTGCCTGGGTTTGGGGATTAGATGGAGGATGCAACTGCTTGGATTATCCGCAAGTTGCATATATGAATTGCTCTTTCTAAGGTGTTATTCCAGTTTTAACAACACTGGTAGCAATTGGAAATTTATGCGCCTGTTTTGTACTTAATGGATCTTAATCCAGGAAAGGTCCTCGCCCCCATACATTTTTTTCTTTTATTACTTCAAGACCTTTTTCCCTATGCCTTGAATTAGTTGACAGTGCTAATCATTCACAGCAGCTGTTCTGGGTGTACTCCTTGGGCCTGTCTGTCACTGGGGGGATTTCCTGCTCCACAGCTGACATCCACTCAGTTGGAAGGGGGTTCCTCCCTCGTAATGTTTTTCAACAACCATGTAAATTTGTTCAGCTCTAGGACTGTATTTAATTTATTCTCTTAATTGCTTTTTATCTATATGTGTCTTCCCAGTGCTTCTTCCTTTAGACTCTCCTTAATTTTGTACTTTTAGTCTCGAAAGCTTTAACACCAACAAAAGCGTACTGGATATTTTAATTCAAAGTCCTTTTGTTTTCATGGCCTTTCTTTTCTTTCCTTCTAAGTTTGCTGAATACCTTTATTAGCTTTAACCCCCTTGCCTAGGAAAGAGCCTTTTGTTGCTGTGAGTCAGCAACACTTTGGTGCTGTAGAGAGAGGCTCTTGGCTTCAGTAATGTTCCTACAACTCTTGCTCTGCAGTTGTTAGTAAACAGTACCCTTGTGGTCAAATTATAAACCAAATGTTTTGCAAGTGTCCTGAAGTTGATTCCTGCCCTGTGTTTCTACAGTGTATTTGGTAATGTCCACTGTTGCATGTGTGGATACTTCCTTTTTTTATTTTTGCATATTTTTTCATTGAATTTATGTTGGGGTTTTGATATACCCCAAAATTTTGAAACAGATTTAGAAGCCTACATGGTTGTCAGAAGTTTGACTTATTAAAATTAGGTTTTAAGTGATAATATAAATTCTGTAATGATGATTTCTGTGGATTTAGGTACAGCTAAAAGGAAGATGGGACATGGTTTAGTGATGGACTTGGCATTCCTAAGTTAACAGTAGGACTTGATGATCTTAAAGGTCTTTTCCAATCTAAATGATTCTGATTCTATGAAGTTGGAAGGGGACTGGCTGTAATGGTAAACACTATGGCCTACTGCTGGTGTTTGCACAATTGAGTTGCTATGCAAAAAGAATTCTAGAGCTGACAGCCAAGTGGAACAGACATACTCTATAGATTTCAATGAAATGCCACAGAATTTAACTTAAATGCAAATAGCTCCCAGAACATCCCACTCTATAGAGCTTGTAACCAGCCCTTTGCATGTGGCAAACTGAAATTCTGAAATTCCCAAATGCTGTGGTATCAGACATCCCAAAGCTTTGTAGTCTGATCCTGGCTGTGTATGTTTCCTTATGGAGTCTCTCTGACTCGTTATTCATTCAGTCTTTAAACTGAAGCTCAATTTGCAATTACTGTGCATGAGCTTAGCCCGTATTCAGCCTACATTAGGAATTTAATACTCGGAGCCAGACTAAATAGAAGCAGAAACTTAAGGAAGGATACAAATAAAATGTCACTGAATGTTTTATTAAATGAAAGCTTTTCCTGAGCATATTTAGCTCTCTAATATCCCTGTTTTATAATGCTGCTAGATGGAAATGTTTGTCAGCTCTGAATTCCTTCTTTCCTCTGTTCCTCTATTCCCTAATTAAGTCCAGGCTTCATCTTCTTTCCATTTTTCTTTCCTCGTGAGATTGAGAGGGTTCTTGTCAAGGAAAAAATTGATCCATCTGCATGGATACTGAAAGGTAGGGTGAACTGCAGTAGCCAGGTGTTCATATTAGTTGGTATTGATATTTCAGATGACCGTTAAGTTCCTGTGCACACTTATTTCAACAGCATGCAGACTCCACAGTCCATGCTGCCTCCCAGGTCAGGTTGTGGTTTGTAAGATTGATTATTGATGACTTCGTTTGAACAGCAGATAACAACAGCACAGGCATTATTGTAGATGGTCCCAGACTCATTCAGAAGCATAGTAACTTCTGAGTGGGACTGAGAGAGGAATTCTTACTAAGCTGTGCATGGAAGCTTTGCAAGTAATGTAAAATACATGTGGGGATTTTGGGGAGAAGTCCAGGCAGCTGGTACAAGTGGATTTGAGTTGCTACATCTTACAGTTCCCTCAGCTTGTGAAGATGCAGGGTTTTGTTGCAGAACAGGTATATGAACCTGAGGAAGAGTCGTCTTGTGGATCATCATGTTGCTCCTGCAGGCATTTTGGCCTAGCTAGCATTTTGGCAGAATAGTTAGCAATAGACATGCTGCCAAGATGTTAGGCTACCCTACTGTTTGGAGAGCAGCTGTTCTATTAAGAGCAACTATAATATGGCAATAGAAAAGCAATGACTTCAGGTCTTCAAATGGACAACAAACTTAAAAGAGTGTTTGTAGATCTGGGAAGCATTCAGCCTCTTTGTCTAATCTCCTGTTTTGCCCATATTTGCATTGAAGCTCAAAGCAGTTACCAGCAGGTGTTGGCTTGGCTAGCGTAAAAATCAGTTTTATGACATAAGTCAAATCTTAGACAAGGTGTTGTATCACTGGGGGCTCACCATATTTATCAACAGCTTTAGCAGGGGAAAAAAGGAAGAAAAAGAGGATCTGTCAACAATCACCTTGCCCTGAAGGCAGTTCCCTGAAGGTAGTAAGGATGGGGAACTGATTTTATATTGCCAGCTCGTATTATGCCTCTTCTGTAGACAGATGTACTTGAGGATGCTAATAGCAGCCTTCCCTCAAGGCACAATTTACTCCCATGATGGGATTGTGGTTCTTATGGAAGTACCTTATTGGATTCTTGCTGTAATCCCATGGTGGTTTTGGGTTTGGGTATTTTTTTTGGTTGTTGGGGCTGAAATTGCAGTTCTCAAGCTAGTTACAAAAGCCTACCTGCAGGTAGTAACCATGTATAAGCTAGTTTCCTTTCAGCCAGTGGCTGCCTGATGAGGGGAGCTGAGAATTGAGACTGTAAATGGCATGTTTTTCTACTCACCTGTACAGAAATGAAATATGAGCTCTTAACAATTGTGTCCAGATGTTTTTACCTTCACTTTGTGGCATTTATGCTTAATTAACAATTCCAGAAAAAGGTGATGACATGAATATCCAGTTTCTCTGCCTGTGCTTCAAAACTTCAAAAACAGGTTGATAAAATATGTTAGAGGAAAGCAAACAGAAAAAAGGACATTCTTTTTCCCCGTTGTTCTTGAAGCTAACGAAATTTTCTCTTGAGCTCTTGTTAGTAAAAATTAATTCCTTTCAAACACGTTTTCCACAAGTTTTTAACAGCATGTGGGTGTTTGAAATATGCCATATTGTATTGGCATGTCATGCCGTGTGCTGGCTGCTGAATTGCATTAACTTTTCATAGAATTCAGTGTCATTTAATTGTATAGAAGGCTCCTGTTGCTGGACTGTCGGTGCCAGCCCCAGTCTTCTTTGCTGTCAATAGAGGGAACCCAAATAAAAGGCATAGATTTTAATCTTAGACTTGCTGTAAAACAAAATCAGTTCTAGGAAAGATGACCAAGTGCTTTTTCTACAGGTGTTGTGGAAAGGACTGTAGTGTTTGTATTTAAAATGAAATTTTAATATTTTTTTTTAGTACAATTTCAGTACTAGGACAACCTGATCTTTGTTGGGAAACGGTAGTTGTCATAGCAAATGTGTGTTGGGGGAGCCACAGCAAGGGTTTCCTGGGTTAAGTACTGAATAGAAGCTCTTGCTAGCACAGCGGGAGTTAGCTTGGCTGTCTCCTGTTTCTAGTCCTAACCTTCATTCATCAGACCAGCCTGCCCCAACCTGTAATTCTGCTTCCAAGCCCAGCTGGGAGCTGGTCTGCGTGGTTCTATCACCAGGTCTGGCTATCAACCCTGCAGTTCCAGTCAAGTGGTAAACCTTGTTCTTTAGGCAGATTATTAACATGCATCTTAGAAGTGATAATGCTTCAACCTAAATCTAGCTTTGAGACCTGCCTGCATTAACCAGGGCAGCAAAAATCTGAGGTTAATTTATACTTCAGTGCCTTTACAAATCTTGGTCTGGTATTGTCCTTTCTGTAATCACTAGTTAGAAATTATTTCCCAAGGTGAATTATTGAGGAAGCTCACTACGCTCAGCAATTTGTGCAGGGACTTGGGCAGAGGGCACAAGAGTTGTCCTTTCTTGCTCTTTAGGAGTTGGTTCACTCTTTTTGTGCAGCAGTGGAACCGAGTAGATCAGTTTTGCTGTTCAGACCTATGTGAGTGGGAGAAACAGATCCCAGCATCCTGAGTCAGACTTCGGGGTAAATATTTTCTTTTGTTTAGTTTTTCCCCCTGCAGCAGTAAAGCTGGAAGATGTGGCTCCTAAAATGTCAGGCTACAACTCGGTCCTCAGCTGAAACTAGTTTTGCATATGGTTAAAATCTGTATCTTTTCACAACTTCGGTTATATCTGGGAATAATTTGTGGCGTGAGCTCGGTCAAAGCCTGTGCGTGTGTTCTTACTCAAATGTAAAGCCGCAAGCAAAGCCAGCGTGACCAGGTGTAAAAGTATTTCTATTCAGATGTTGTAACAGTTCAATACATAATCAATTATGCAATTGACCTAAAGCAGCATGTTTTCAGTGTAGGCAGTCCCCTGGAGCAGGGTTACCAAGGTCTGTTGAAAAGTTTTACTGACATCTGCTCAACAAGAGTAAATGCAGCAACTCTAGGTCAGCCAGATGTCTCTGTAGCTAGAAACTGTGCTGGTGCAATGCACTTGACTTGTAGGAAGCGGAACAGCTAGAAATGCAGAATTGCCCTCAGAAATGTAGGTGACCACATGTGTGTGGGACCTTTATCAGTCTGGGCAGTTTGTGTCTACTATTTTGAGAAATCCTTGCTTAGAGTAATTCTGGTTTTTTTTCTAAGTAGTTTCACTGTGCTGGCATAGCTACAATTTTACTCTGCATTACAGAAAATACGATTGTATATCATCTTATAGGAGAAATAAGGGTATGGCAAAATGAATTTGGAGGGGATACCTCACAACTGGAAGTGGTATTAACATCAAAGCATGTCTACCAGAGCTCACTATGTCTTCGTGCCCACTCACTTCTAAATGCTGGTCCCAGCCAGGTCAGCGGGAGTGTTAAGTTCCTGCTGCTGAAGCAAATGGTGTTTGTTTCTTTATTGCTATACCAGTGTGCCGTATTGACTGTGGAGCATAAATTGCTTCAGGGTAATTTTTAAAACCTGAGCAAGTTGCCAGCCAGGGTTCTGGAGAAAGGTATTTCATACTGCCTGATCTAAAACTAGCAAATGAAACCTGATAAGCAAGTGGATTACCACAAAAAAGAGAATTTCTTGGCAGGCTTTAGATTAAGCTGAGATTCATCCCTCAGCCACCTGTAAATCTGCAAAGGATGAGACTGTTGAATTCTAGCTTTCTCTTCTTTGCTGTTCTTGCACAGGTTTTAATACCTGTGTCCCAGAGTCTGATTGAGCTTCCTTGGAAAGCTGGGCACCACAGCAGATTTTCTTCTGCCTGCTGAAAATTGTGAAGTGGTGAGAAACGTCAAACCAGTATTTAGTCTGTGTGCTGTTGCCTGAGCTTGCCAAACTAACTAATGCTCCCATCAAACATTACCAGATACTCTTTGCTAATTTGCTATAAAGGATTCTGTAAAAATCCATATTCATGAGAGATGTTAAAAACATAAAGCAATTATATGGTTTTCAATTACATAAACATCAACATGCAATGGGAATTAGAAGCTGAATAATTAATTTTCTGTTTCTTTGTAGTATAGAATCTATGCAAACAGTAAAACCTGGAGAACAAGCAGGGGGATGAGTACAGAGGGTACAGTGCCATAAAATGCACTCTATGTACCTCTCTTCAAATTCAGTTCAGATATCGAAGTATTGGCTGTTAAGGGAGGTGGCAGCTTGGTGAGCAGGAAGTACTGGGTGCAGAAAGTCCTGTTCGTACCTATGCCTTATAAAGTAGTGTTTCCACTAACATGGCTGAGTGTTGGAACTATCAGGATGTCCATTTATGTATCCCAAGCACAGAGGTGGCAAGAGCTAGAGCTACCTGAGGCTTCCTTCTGTTGGTATGATAAATGACCTTGGGCATTTTGGGTTAGTGTCTGGCATATGCCTGATCTTTATTTTACAGGTGAAGAATACCAAACTTCTAACTTTTGAAACTTTATGAAAGATTATAAAGTCATTTGAAGAAAATAAATATCATGAATCATTTCTGAATATTACCCACACCTGAAGTGCACCAACCAGTGACTGTGGGGTCTGGGCATTGATGCTGAATTACATCCTCCAAGGCTTCAAAGTGGAAGCTTTCAAGGCTTCATTTATTCTAATAGCATTATTGCACCACAGTAAATGCAGTGATTACCAACTAGTTCTTAAATGGAAGTAATTTTGAGGTTCTGGTGTTTTTGTTAAGAGGGTAGGGAATGTGTTACACTGCACTAAAACCTATGGGAATTAAAATCTAGCTTGTTCTATTTGTTCAACTATGTATTCTTAGATTGTCATTTCCCTTTGCCTCCTACACGCTGAATAGCTAGCAAACACCAGCCTGATTCTAGTGACAGCTGTCCAGAAGAACACTTTTAGACTTTTTGAGGCAGTTTTTTCCATGGCAAATGGTGCTCATGATTTACCCTCTACAGGAGAAGACTTCGGACTGTCCTTCTACAAAACAAGTTCTAGAGCTGAGACTTTCCTTTGAGAAAGGTTTTCAGAACCGAAACTTGCACTATTGTCAGTGAACTTTGAAGTCTATGGTGGCTGGAGCCTTGCTGACTTTTTTGCAGAGGAGGTGGTTTGGACTTGGCTTGAGAGGAAGGGATCATTATGCACAATTACATGGAAGCTCTGCAAGGTGTTTGGTGCTTACGCTTGTAAGAACCCATAGCTGTAGGAATATTGTATGGGAAAGAGATTGTCCTTATGGTGACTAACTTGCTGTCAAATTTAATTTTCTTTTTTCACACTCTAGAAGCAGATAGCAATAGACATGTGACTTCAGGAAGGCAGTGCTGAAGGGGAAGTTATATCCTATATAGTTCTAATAACTGGACAACTGTGGACAACCAGGAAAAGGTAGATGAGAAGACTGTATGTTCTGTTCAAAAGGTAACAAATTCCAGGCTGAATATTTTCTGTTATTTTTGCTTGCTATTAAAGCCAAATCTGTCTGAGCAGGTTGGGACAGGTATGTTGGTGATCAGTTAGAGAGGTTCTTAAGAGATGGGCTCAGACAACAGGGTGGCTACAGCAGATACAAGAGGAGTGAATCAGCTCTTGTGATAAAAATGAGACATGGTGCCAGTGAGCAGAGCCTGGCTTGCAAATAGGATGTGGAGATCATAGGTAGGGGCTTAAGCTATGCTTCTACCTAATTTTGTTAATTCTTTTGTATTTAATTTTGTTTTGTGAAAGGATCACTTGTCCATAGTCTTGTAATTTGCTTTTGTGTGGGAGCCAGCTCATATAATTAAGACTGAGGTGGTGGTAACCTTCTGCTCTTAGTACACACGATCAGTTTTGTGATGAATCAGCTGCCAAGGTTTACATTCCTGAGCCCAAACTTGTGCTCTTTCCATTGAACTTGCAGCACAAGTGTGATTGAATCACTGAGTGTTTGCAGAAGCCACTGCTGGTCTCTCCCTTGTTTTCCAGACTTCTTTTTCCACCACCTCTTGATATATAAATCCCAGAGAGTTGATGATTACTTGGCAGCCATATGAGATCAGGTTCTAGTCATGACTGATAATTGCAAGAAAATATCCAGAGAGTGTCTTCCTGGCCAAGCTGGATGTAATTCAAGACTCTGTATGTGAAGGAGCACTGGCTGGAGGAGCCTGAGGAAATGTGCAGAAGTGATATTGTGAGCTTGCTTATTGGAGAGAGATCTCAGCATGATGCCTTTGCAAGCTATATGGCCCATCTGAGCTGGAAACCAAGTAACACGGAAAAACACTGTGAAATGAGTTAATCTTCAAATAAGAAATTTCCCGCAAAGGTACAGGACTGCTTTTGGTCTGTATCTTTCTTACCTGTGCATCAGCAATATGGTTAGTCTTTCCAGAAAACCTAGTGTAAATATGGAGTAGAGAAAACATACTGAATCTGTTCCTGTGCTCTTTCCCTCATAGTTTCACCCTCACTGCATTCTCTGCTTTCTCTTGTTGGAAAAACTCTTCCAAGCAGTGCATGGAGTTTTTGTTTGTAAAGAAATTAAGTCAGATTTGTGCTTCCCCCTGTTTTGTTTTGGTTTTATTGCCTTCTTTCCTGTAAGCCATCAAGGGCTTTTCCTTGTTCCTGTTGTTTGTTTGCTTTCTGGTTTCTTTATCTCTTCAGTTTTTGTATCGCGCTTTTTCTTCACATGTTTATTTTTGGCTTTTCTGGAGGTATCAAACAAGAGAAACTATACGTTAAGCCACATTCAGGCTTCAATCCACTACCTACAGTTAGAATACTACAAAGTGTTGTGGCCTTGTTAAGGTAAATCTGTCCTACTCAATCATTGTTCTTACATTTCGGTGTCACCCCAGAGGGGCAGGAAGCAGTCTAGGCTTAAAACACACAAACAAATTAAAAAAAACAAACAACCCAACCCAAACCCCACATGTGGGAGAAATCATACATCTCCCGGAGAAGACTGGATGTACATTCCTTTCTGTTATGTCCATCTCTCTGAGATGGACCACATCTCTGATATGAGTGCCAAACAGTGGTCCTCTATGAGAACATTGCCAGCTGGTAGTATTACTAGGAAATATATGTTTTTTGATTATAATTTCAGCTGAGATTTAATATTACAGGTTTATTGGTGTCTGCAAGTCACACGGGTGAGAAAAGGAGTCATTTTCTGCTCTGGTTGTGCTAAAGCCAGTAAAGCAGGAATTTCCTTTCTGCCTATTTCACCACATGATTTGTACTACTTATATTTTATGGTCTTGATTTATAGTGTATGTCATGAGTTTCCCTGATGCTGCTAGCAGTTCTCTGCCTGTGGTTTGCTAGGTGGGAGTAGTCTCCTAATGCTTTTGACATGAGGTGTGTGCGTTGGCTACAGCGTGTTCCCATTGGACACCGGAACCAAGCCTTTGCAGTGGAAGGAGGGGAGGTGTCTTTGAAAGAAATTACTGCATTAAACATCTGCTAGAGGAGGAAGTTTCCACAAGAAAAACATCTGCTAGATGATGAAGTTTGCACAAGAACAGGGTTAATAGTCCGCTTTTGGAGTGTAAGCTGGAAGCGACAGTTTGGCCAGCCCCCAGCCACGTGCAGCACATGGCGGCAGACACAGCATTGCAGCAGTTGTGTGCAGAGCAGGAACTGCGCTAGTAAAAGTTGCCTGCTCATATATTAGAGGGGAGGAGGGAAAGGAAGCCTTTGCAGCTGGATTGAGTGCAGGCTGCTGCCAGCAGTTGTCTCAAAGCATTCCTCACTAGTGTGAGATCTGTGAATGGTGCTTGGGAGAAAAATCTCTGCTGGGTTTTTGATGCTTTTCAACCACAAGTCTTTGTCATTTGCAACAGGGTGGAGTTTTCTGCAGCGCTCTTCTGTAAGCTTTTCAGCTGTGGGAGCTGATTGAGGAGAGAGGGAAGGGGGGGGAAGACTTTTTCAATTCCTTCCTTTCCAGGGGCTACAGAACTGCCTTTCCAAAACTGTTACGTTACTCTTACAGCAGTTGCCTCTGGAATTGCAATCACAACATATTCTGTCTCTTCTCCCAGTACTTAGAAAAGGGCTTCTTTAGCTTTTTCCTTTTTCTTTCTTTTCTTTTCCATATCCTTTTCCCTTCTACTTTTAATACACAGTGAGAGTGCCAGGGA
Source organism: Falco peregrinus (assembly GCF_023634155.1). Lineage (NCBI taxonomy): Eukaryota > Metazoa > Chordata > Aves > Falconiformes > Falconidae > Falco > Falco peregrinus. The sequence continues at coordinate 82,093,457 of NC_073721.1, forward strand.
AATTAAGAGTGTGCTTTGCACCTCTACCCTTTTCACATTGAGAAAGGAATTTGTGTCTCTTGTGAACGCTGTGGCTGGGTCCCAACAAGAAAGCCAAAACCTGTGATGGTGGATTTTTTTCCCTGCAAAGCATCTCTTTTGATGCATGAGTAAGGTCAACTTTTAGCAGGCTTTGTTCTCTTAGGCATTTTAAAAAAGATCACCCTTTTTATCTAAACTCAGGGTTTGGTTTTTTTTAAGGAGGTAAATAATGAAGCACCAAAGAAAGCTTAATGCAAGCAAAACTTCTCCTGGCTTGAAGAATGCTGTCCTGAGCAGATATTACACAGACTATTTTCAATTCCCTTCTTGTTAGAGGCTTCAAAGAGGATCTCCATTGCTTGACGATTGTTTACCCTGTGCTGTACCACTCTGTTGTGCTTTGTTCAATGTAAGTTTCCAGGCTTTATGTTGTGAAGATTTCATTACTGTTCTTGGGCGATTATTGTACCTGCAGTCCTCAGAACAAGTTTTCCTGCTTTAACTTCACCTTTGCTCTAAAGCCAAATAAAATTCTTCAAGTAGTACATTCCCTACCTGGTTTCTGGGCCTCTACCAGCCTGTAGTGCAGGTCACTTATTGCAGGTACAAAGTGACTCTAACCATCACCTGCCTTTGTTTACATGCAGAACAGACTCTCTAGTTCTTTTGATTTCCCAAATGGGGGGGGTGAATTTATTTCAGCTGTTGTGGGTGAAGACTGATGTTGAGATTGCAGAGCTCTGCCCTACACTGAGCAGCTTCTGCTCTTTCTGTGAACTGTAGCGAATGTGTGCCCTGCATTTAATGAACACTCCATCCCATCTGCATTTTTGGTGAAGATCTCATGAACCAGTTGTTGCTGAGTCTTGCTAAATAACTCCCCTGCAAGAAGGTTCTGCTTGTCCTGAGGCAGGATCATGTAGTGCTGAGCTTGTCTTCTGGGTTGTTACTCTTCCAGTGGTTACATCAAGCTGAATTCAGGCCTATTCTGTCATTAAGAACTTATTAAACTATTGCTCTATGGTTTCATTTTTAAACACTGACCTTTCTGTTGACGTGTTGTGTGTGGTTCAACCTGCCCTGATCTCCTTCTGTCTTCTGCATTTTATCTGTTGCGGGCTTTCCCCCCCTCCAAGTCTCCTGTGTTTGCATAGGTGCTTCATTTCAGAGGAGTACAGGAGGGATGCAGATGTTATGACTTAATTTTTTATTATGTATTATGCTGTTTGGGCTTTTTTGATCTCTGGAACTCAAAACAATGATCAAATAAGGATTCTCTTTCATTTTTCTTGGCACTAGTTTCTCTCTCCATGGATGTGGAGTGACCGAGGTTGGTTCTCACAAAGTCAATGACTGGTAAATCCCATTAATCCATCCTCAGTCCAGCTGAATTTATTACCTATTTCTATTTTTGCTGGATCTCAATTGTTAAACCCTTCTTCTGCCCCACATAGTTTACATTTAGAGTTTCAGGCTGAAAGTGTATCTTGTGGGCCTGGGGGGAAAAGCTTGGGGGTTTCCCCTTCCCTTTTTGCTTCCCCCTTGGGCAGGATCCACTGCCAGGTGGCCAGCACAGAGATGCCCTGAGGAGCAGGGAGGACAGCAGGATCCAGGCCCCTGTCCCCAGCCTGGCCTAGGGAGCGGCCAGGCCCCCCTGCAGCGAGGGGGAACGTGCCTGGTGTCTGGCTGCTGCGGGTGGAAGGCAGCTCTGCTGCAGCCTCCACAAGCGCTCGACAGCATCTGTTTTCTTAGGCATTTTCAAGCTGCATGAAAATTACTTCAGGAAGCAGAAACATGTTTTACTTGCCAAGTATTGTGTGAAACGTCCAGAAAACAGATCTGGTTAGGAGGAGGCCTTCCTTGGGGAGGACAGGAGAAGAGGAAGATAAGTTGTATATTTTTTACTGCTTTGAAACAGCACCTCTCACAGCTTACCATGTACTTAAATCTGTCTGGTTACTGATTTGTTTCCATTTCAAACCTGGATATAATTAACATAATTTTATAAACATGAGTGTGGAGAAAAGGGGTAATACAACTTGTGGAACCTTGTTCTTCAGAGCATTATGCATGCTCTTTCTCTGGCAGCTCCTTTTGCAGAGCAGTTCATAAGCAGCTTCAAAGTATTTATCCTGCTTAAGAACAATGTTAAGTATCTTAATTAGCTTGGAAGATGTTCTGAGCTTTTTCTGTGCTTTAATATATTTTAAAGATTTTCCATAGTGAGGCTTCAAAGTGACGTTTCTACAATTCCTTTGACTGTGCAAGAGGGCTGTCATATTTTCCAGAACTGTGTAAGCTACCTGCTGACATTTTTTTTGCTTTCAGGTGAGATGAGGTTTTTGCAGATAGGCCCACAAGCCAGAGGTGTCGAGTAGAGTCGGTACAACATTGCCAAGCCTTTTCTGGGAAGAGGGAGGAAGGAGGCTTGAGGGAAGGTGTATATGCTTTACTGGTGTGGAACATGTTAACATGCTGCATGTGTCCCTGTTATATGTGGCCTAAAGAAAGTGTAACCTGCCCAGAGGCTGGGGTGGGTACAGGCAGTACAAGCTCCAGCCAGAGCTCAGCCAGGGTGCTGTGCCTGCCCAGTTCAGCCCCCTTCTGCAGTTCAGTGAGTTCTCTGCACCACTTTGTTTCATCTCTATGCAGCTGGCATGTTTCTCTTCATTAAAATCCATTGCTGGAAGGCTCTGATGGAATGTCAGGCAGAAACTTCTACACCTGTAAGTGTGTAGCCATCAGAAGCTGTCAGAGGGAGTTCAGTGAGGTGGAAGGGGGGATCTTTGGCCACAATAGTGAAGCCTGTGAGAGTGTCCTTCCTCTTTCTCCCCCGACCCCAGTATCTGTTAAAACTTCCGATTGTTGCTGTTGCTTTTTAAAAGGTATTTTTATTTTGTCATTCGTTGGTCCATCGCACATTTGTTCACTGGTAGCACTACACCAGTCTCCTGTCTCACCACTGTCGGTGAAAATCCTTTCCCTGGCCTTTCAAGAGTACCTTGAAGAGCAGGCAATTGTTTGGTGGATTTCACTTGCTGAGTCAGGTTGCTCTGCTGAAATGAAGGAGTATGTTAGCTCATGTACAGCACAAAAAAAGAGAGGTGATTGCTTCTGTTGGTAATTCTGAAGGCAGTCTGCTCTCTCTTTTATTGGGGAAAATGGGCTGGTGTCCTCATACCAGCTCATTTGGCAGTTTCTGGTGAGTCTGAAAGAATGCTGCCTGCTGAACAGCATGTCTCTGGCATGAGAAGTTCTGGGCTTTTCTGCAGGGCCCTGTAAGCTTGGTGATGGGGTGTCACCCTTCCTCAGTGCAGTTTTATACCTCTGGTGGCAAATGGCCTGTGGATAAAACCACTGTTTGGCTGATGTGGTTTTGGTTCTTTTGATGGAGAAGTGGGAAAGTTGGAGGTAGGCGGGAGATGTGGCCCTTCAGCACCATGCAGTCTGAGGGAGGGGGCCCATTCTGTGACAGGAAGGTGTGAGTGAGGAATGTCTGCAAGCTGCGTGTGAATGCGTTCTCAGAAGAGAGTGTCAGCTTGTCTTTTCCCTCTTGATTTCATGCTGTGTTTTAGCGACATGTTCTGTCAGCCCTGGAGAAAGCTTGTGCCTTTTCTTGTTTCACGTGCTTAGCTAAGGATACAAACGTTCATTCCTCGCAAGGATAAAACTCCTGTCACCATTTAAAAGCACTTAGTATTATGAATTACGATGCTACCTCTGCTCTGCTCAAGTGTGCTTTAAACGAAGCATGGGTTTGACTCACTGAGGGAGAGCTGTCACTGCAGCAGGAGTCTTTAGTGTTAATGTAGCTCTCATTTCTACAGGATAGAGTGAACTTTCCACTCTACAGACTCACCCACCATCAGTTCATACAACCTATCACTATCTTTTGCCATGTTGCATACAAATAGACATTTTTAAAATGCTTCATGTAGGCCTCCGGCGTTCAGGTCATTTAGTCTGTGTTCTGTTCTGTGCATCCCACCTTCAGTTTTTCCTTGCAAACTAGTGAAAGCCAAATTAATTATAACAGCTTGCTCAGAAGAGGCATGTTCAAAGGAGTCCAGAAGGCAGTGGGAGTCCTAAGAGCTTGCATAAATAAATTGCTTTGCTCCTCCCCATGAACACTTAATGATGTGGTGATGGTAGCTCTTCTAGTTTTATGTACCTTTCCAGAGGAATTGCACTGAGGTTGGTTGGGCACAGACTAAAGTAAACTGTAATTTGAATCCTGTGAAAAATCCAGGGCTGTATTTCAGTCAGGACTTTGGGTTTTGATCTGAGATAAAGCCTGGAATATTGTGGAATCTTCTAGCATGGTGGTGTGGCAGTGTTCCTGATAAAAGTGGGTACTTGCTGAATTCCTGTTTCTACTGTTTGCAGTAGCATTTTCCTTCCCTTTCTTCCTCTCTTCACACAGCCACAGGCGTCTCAGGAAACCCATTTACCCTAATCCTGTGTTTGACTCCTGAGACCCAACGAGCTAATAGCTTGAGTATAAATTGTTGTAGCAATTGCATGCATAAATAGCATGAACAGCTTTCTTAAAGTGGTGTTTGATTACTTGAGACAAAGATTTCAAAACATTAAAACAGCTTAAAAATAATTACTTGGCTAAAGCTATAAAGTTCTGTGGATAAGTTTCATTTTTTCATAACCCTCTTTTTTTCCTGTCTCAGAAAATGGACAAGAAGCGTGCATTAAAAAGTAATTCAATCTTCAACCCAAGCAAGACACAGAAAATTCAAAATCAAATGCTAATGCAGTTTTTTCATTTTGCAGATGATTGTTGCCCACTCACATGCACACAAGTATGCACATCATTAGCACTGACAAAGAGCTGACTGTTAACTTTGAAATCCTTTGTTTCCAGGAGTTTATCTCACACTCTCATTATGTAAATGTGGTTTTTTTAAACTTCAGCAGTTGCCATGAGAATAACTGTCTGTCTAGAGCACTGTATGGGGTGCATCCTGCAAAAGCTAGGCAGAACTATCTGTTCTGTTGAGAGAGAGTCATGTTTCTTTGATTTATAATTAATCTTTAAGACTCTAAAGCATCTTGACAGTATAAAACAAACAAATCTGACTGTCTGACAGGTGTTTGCCAGATGAGACAGTGGCCTGCATAGCATGGTATGCATTGCACTGAGGCTTGATGGATTGCTGCTGTGTAACTGCTGGCTTTCCTAAAAAGGTGTGTTGTGTGATACTGTGCTCCTGTTGAAAGTGTGTAGAAAGGAATATGCTTTAAAAACAAGCACTTCTGGCTATTGGGTAAATAAATAAATAAATAAATAGATTACTCTTGGATCCCTAATTTTATGTAGCACAAACCCAGGATGTGTTTGGGGGTGTGGTGTGATATTTGACAAACCTTATTCCCTTGCTTCTGGAGGCCTGATGTGTGTGTTGTTTATTGCATGTGTGATCCAACGTGAGGGGAAGAAGATCCTGCAGAGCACCCAGTTGCCTGAAGCCCTTCAGGGTGGAGGGCAGCTCTGGGAATTCTGATGTCAGGTAGTTCACCTACCAAAAAAAGTAGAAAAGAAGCCTTGTTAAAGTCTACTTTTTGGGTGGTAGTCATATATAGGCAGGAGCTGGTGGGGACGGGTGATGGGCATGGGAGGATTTATTCGCACTGGGAGAACGGTGTACTTCTATGAACCTGCAGTGTATGGTACATGGTGCCAAAATTACTTTTTGTGAACACTGTGGAATGCTTTTGGAAATAATGTACACAAACTTGTCCCATCCTTTTGAAAATAAATTCCTAGCTTTTCATGGTAGGGAAGTGGACTGAATAGACAGACAGTTCAAGATCACACTTCAAGGCACATTAGTTAACGTGTCTTTAACTTTAGAAGGTTGTTAGTGTTAGTCCATGAATTCTGACTTTGAAGCTGGCAATGGGTGATGTTATTTTGCCAGTCTTGTCCTTTTTAAAACAAAACAACACACCCTTAGGTGGGACTGCTGCTCAGGGCAGGAGGTAAGATTCACCTGTTAAATAGAGAATTTTGTTTGGCAAAGAACTTTCCTCTGTAGGTCTGTTATGACAAGAGCATGGAGAATGAATGGCTCTTCTTGGCACTACTAGACTTGTAGTTTGATTGTCGTAGAATATTTAATAAGTGATATACATAGCTAGAGGTGAGTGTCAATTTTTTTAAATACAGAAATCTGTTCACTTTGATGTGGCTTTAAGTTTAGAGTGAAATGCAGTAACTTGACAATTAATCAAAATAATCCCTGCAGTGTCTTTACGGCACAGTCTGGTTTGAACACGACTCTGCTACTCCCAGGCCTACAGTGGATCATTCCGCTAATGCTTTGCCTTCCTTCATCCTCATATCAGCAAGGTAAATGAGTTGTGTGTTGTTCTCCTGGCCTTTGCAGCCGGATATTGATGGAGATAATGCTTCGCTCTGAAGAAGGAAACCATCACGGGTGTCTTGCCAACTGCCAACTCGCTGTCAGGACGTACTAGTTACAATCTGAGTGTTCACTGGTAACACCTCCCATCTTCTGCAGCGAGCATCACCTTGCGTTCCAGGGATCAGCAGATCCAGAGCATCTCTGTTGGTGGTGGATTAATTTCCCATGATCTGGTTCATGCATATGCAACTTGTCACTGTGGGTTTTAACATTCAAAACATATTTTTTTTCCCTCATGGTCCAATACAGAAATTAATTTGAAAGCTGAACTAACGTTTGGAATACTTCCCATATTTTGCCCCAGAGCTGCAGATATGCCTGTTTCATTGTATTTTTGTGACTTTAAAATGGGTCACTTCAGACACCTTCCTGTAAAAAAACTGAGCTAGATCTTTCTCAAGATGAACCTTTAAAATTAGAAACTTCACACTTGAATGTCAGAGTTGGGTATAATTTGCTGTGATGACAACCACATGGCCTCAGTCACAGAAGAGTGAAGTGTCTTGAACTGTTGAGCAAGTTTGTGCCAGTTTCAACAGCTTCCATGCTCCTGTAGTACAGCTAAAGAAGTTAGCTCTGGGTTGTGTTGAGGCTAAGCTTTTCTGGTGTGTTACAGTCACTCTCTGGGGAATTATCAGCCTTTCATATATTTGTGCTGTGCCAGGCAGGGTCATGCTAGTTATATTTGTAATTTATATTTTGCTATTAATGATATCATGTAAATGCTGAGTTTGGTTTGTGCTTAAAATTATTAGAGCAAAGGATAGATCATTCTTCTCTGGGCTACGTATGGAAAGTTCTGGGATAATATGTTTGATTTCCTATCAGAATAACTTGCCATCGCCTTTCACTCCAGAGGGTGATGTTTTCCGTTCTGGTTCCCATTACTATAATTAGACTCATTCAGCGTGTTCTGTTTCTGTCTATTAACATATAATCGTGTGATTGATTCTTGCATGCCAAGTAGATAGTTTTTCCAAAGGAAATACGTATTTTACATGAGTTTTCAGACCAGCTATGTAAATTGAGTGCTTATGAGAAGTGCTGAGACATCCAGTTTGAATGCTAGTCTTTTAAACGTCTGTCCTCTGCAATTCCCCCTCATGTACCTCCATAGCTTTCTGCTACTCTAATCGTTGGTTCCCCTACTACAGTGCTTAGTCAAATGTTCAAAGCACTGGCTATTTAACTTGCTAAGAGAAGATGCTTCTGTATCGTGTGGAATTTTTTTATGGATCAGGACTTAGTGGAAGGCTGACTTGCCTTTCTGAATGGATTGCTTGTATCAAGGAAAGCTGCTGACCAAGGATATTTTTAGACATTGTTAATGATCCAGAGAATGTACTGTCAAATATTTTCTTTTCAGTCTTTTTCTTTTTTTGGCATCACATCAGCTTGTTGTGTCTGCATCCTTTGGCACTGAATTCTTTGTATACTTCGGGATAGCTGTCCATGCAAACTCTGTGGATCTGATTATTTCTGTACCCTCTGTTTCTTTTGTTCCCTGATGGAAGGGGATAATGCCTCTGAACTATAGTAGAATTTCTAAAAGTAGCCAGTAGCTGTAAAAATAAATGGACCTAAAACACCCATTCACATAAACCCCCTGTTTTTCAGCCCCAAATAATTAAATTGTATGCCCATGCAGAACGCATGGATGGTCAACACTGTCTTCCTTCATGCTGCTTTGTGCCAGAGTTTAGGATTGGTCTAACACCATGATTCCAGAATCGTAAATTCTGGGTGTGGGTGCAGTTATATCAGCCAGTGGTACAGATTTTACCAGTATTTTTGTTGTTAGCCACTACACTGGCTTTGTGTCAGCTGAAGGAGGATAGTTGACACCTATCCAGCACAGAGTCTTCAGAGAGAACCCCTTACTTATTTTTGATAAATTTCTTATCTTGAGCTAGCACTTTGCATAATGTGTCCCAGATATTTTTTATTTCCGATTACAGTCTGTGGCCCCAGGATTCGTGCTTGGGATGCAGAGTGGGTCAACAGAATGCTCTTAATCTAGGAAGGGTATTAAAGCCTCATAGGTGAGCAGATACTCACTGCATACTTCATTTAAATAGACCTTCTCACCTAGAAGCAGGAGCTCTCTTAATCTTCAGAGATGTAAAGAATGTTTTAATGTGATTTCTTTATCCCAAATTCTCCAGTCTGTTACAGCTTGAGAATTTATTGTGGTTTGTGGTGTACGCCAATTGCAAAGTAAATGAGAACATCCCAACCAATTCTGCTACTGTAGCCTATCTGACAGACTTGGGAGCAAGGTATTGGTAATAAATCTTGTAAACTTAATCTGCTGTTGTATTAATATTATAATGGTTTGAAGGATTCTTCTATAATAGAGCCTCTTCCTAGGGAATGAGCATTCACTAGGAGCGTTCCTGGAGCTTAGCTTTATGAATGCATCCTCCAAAGAAGGAAGAGAGCTTGATGGGGGAGTTTGGCGTTTAGTTGCACAACACGTTTAACAGTGTGACTCAGAGTGCTTACTTGCTGAATATGTGGAGGTATTCTTTGCTGTTGAACTCCTCACTGTTAATAAGAGTATCTTCATTGTTGGCAACTGATTTTGCAGGTCAAAGATGTCGGTTTTATTTTTAAAAATACTTTTTTGCTATTGTAGTTAGAGTATAAATATCGGGATGATCTGTCTGTCGGCTTCCTGGCATATTCTTAATTGTCACCAGAGATCATAAAGTTAAAGATCAAAGAAAGCATCATGCCACTTGGGCCATCCTAATCAAAGAATTGAGAGATTGAATGCAGTTCCTTGATCATCTGTGATCCTACTGTGTGACTTGCAGCAAGTTTCTGTCTTGATATTTTTTTACCCAATTTTAAAAATAGCAGTAGTGCTTCCTCATCTCCCAAGGATGTAGTTGGAGATTATATAAACTATTTGTTCATTGCCTGCTTAAGACTCTATCTTAAGTAACGAGAGTCACAAAAGTCAGGGAAAAAAATAAAATTTTTAACATTGTTCTAAGACACTGAAAAGAGTGTGCCCTGGAATTGGATTGACACATGCTTGCTTGGTGCTTTTCTCTATTTGTTGAAGGAAGGATACTCTAGATACACACAGATTTAATGGTGTTTCTTAGTCCCTGTGTGCCATGCTTGTTCAGTATTTATCCAGTGATGGAAATCAGCAAAAGCAAAGGATGGCCTTTGCCTTGTCCACCAGATGGGTACAAGCAAAGCACAGACCTGCCATCCCATCAACATATTTTCTGAGAAACATTTGAAAAGAGGCAAAGGAGACTTGTGTTTCTGGAAGTGACGCATGTGTTCATAGCTCTTAAACAGATAGGTACGGAAGCATGCAAGTACTTTGACACAAAGTGCAACCTGTACTAATGCTCAGTTGTGCGCAGCTGTGGGAAGCTGTTGTGCTGCTGCAGGAAGATCAGCACTTCTGGTTTATACCACTGCAAAATTCAGCCCCTACCACTACAACACCCTGGTGTTTGATCTCTTTCTTTAGGAAGAGAGTGTCCCTCTAAAAATTGATAGATTTTATGTATGCCAGTCTTCAGCAGACTTGATCTTTGGAAGACCATGGCTGTAGTGGTGTTTTACATGTATGTAACATCTGCATGTTCTAAAGAAGTGCTGCTGAGTTTTGGGGTTTAACATAGCTATTTTCACTACTCACCATATTGTCAAAGGATGATAGGTGATAAACACATACTGTAATAATCTGATCATGGGCACTTAACAGACGCTTTATTTGATTTACAGTGTTTTCAAAAGGCTTCATAAATAATTTTTGATTGTCAAACTGATGTTAGTAGAAAACAGCTTTCTTCTTTGCAGTCCTGAGATTTTCTTATACTGAGTATCTTCTAATGCTTGTTACCATCATAGTGTATTTGTGTTTGACAGCATGCATATAAAAATAAGTTAATTTCTCTTTTTAAGGATTCTTACAAGTTTTAAGGGATGAAAGGAATCATTTATGTAATTTTAAGCTTGGCAGAATAGCTACAATTTTGGGTAGCGATAAAAGAAAAAAAATCCAAACCAACCACAATGAAAAACCAAAGCTGTGTTGTAAGTGGTCAGTCAATTGTATGCTGGCAGAAACAAAATCTTCAACTCATGGTGTCTGGGTAATGTTGTTTGCACCATGATGTGATATCCAGAACTTACCAATGTGCTGAAAGGTTATGTCTTTGCTTTTAGCAGGGTGTTTTGTATGATCTACACAAGCTGCAAAGCACGAAGTTACTATCTAAACAGAGCAAGACTTCTAGGAAATGGGGAAAAATTAATTCAATTTATTTTATTTTTTTAAGTGAATGGGGCAATACCTTGCACTGAGATATGAATGGGTTTGTGCCAGTGGTCTTAAACATAGCCTTCTGATGAATTTTAGTGGACTAAACATCTGAGTGTTAGCATCTTGTCTTTTAGTATCCAGGAGAGGAGAAACATACTGTCGCAAGTTCACTTGAAAACACTGTTCAGGAAGAAGTTGGGAATGTATTTCTCCCTTGGAAAGGTTAAGAGTTAATTCATACAGTTCCCCAGAGCACCTACAAGGTGTTCTGAAATAGGGTGAACTTGATTGGATCCTGCTGTATGTTTTGCAGTTTGATTTGAATGGCGCTTCTCCTAGTAGGTGATTTCTCTAGGAATGTGGAGTTGGTGTATGTGGAGTTTCCCAAAAGAAATCAAAACATCGTTACCCAAAGTGCTAGCAGAACTGCTGTCTGACCTCTGCATGGGTGAAATGAGCATCTTTCTGTGTGCGGAGAATGCTTGTATCACTCAGCCATTTGAAGTGCAACAAAAAAATTTAGTTCCTCTTCTGATCAATATAGTCTGATTCTAGCCTTTTAATCTTTGTTTTTTAGCGTGGCTCTTATCCCTTATTAATCTTCTTGAGCAGTGAGAAGACAGTTTAATACAGAAGACCCATTTCACCTCTGCATTCCTGAAAGTTAACACTTCAAAGTCGTATGGAAAAAAATAATGTGAGAACAAGAGGACGTGTGCAAAATAAGCATTTACATTCTTATCTCAAAATACTCACTTTAACCTTTAAATCTCTTTATCAAATATTTTTTATTCTTATCTAGCGAAATATGAGAACATACACTTATCCCTTTTCATATTTACAAGTTTTCATTTGAAATCAGTCCAGCAGTTAGTAAATACAAGTATCAAATTATCAGAACATAATTGAGTCACTATTTTGCTTCTGCTGTGTAAGTAAATAATGATTAAAGGACTTTTATCAGTTGCCTCTAACTCTTTGTATTTTTTTATTTATTTTTTTTTACTTACACAGGTAAGAAATTTATCGATTTGTCTCTTGAGAGGATGAAGGGCTTAGGCAGCCTTCTCCTAGTCTTGGCATATACTTCTAATGAGTCTAGGTATGTTATCTTCTGCTTCAAATGAAGTCTTTATTATTTTATGGTTTGTGGGGGTTTTCTTAATTCAGCTTGGTGTGTCATAGAAAGGCATTTGAAAGACTGCCTTTATTAATCAAATCCATTACTTATTAGGAAAAGAAAAATACCTGTTAGCTAAAACAATGCAATTAGTTAAGAGTGTTTTCAGTGTTATTCTTCAAGAGCTAAATTTGTGCTTGTTCAGGGCAGCTGATCTTGGAAGTCGGTGATATAGAAAGAGAGGGGTTTTAGCTGTCAATCAGTGATGAAGGCCAAAACATTAATTGAATGTAAGGTGTAGCACAGAGAAGGCACTAGGTTTTTTTCATTTAGTAAAATGGCTTTTGTATTATTATTGGGGCAGGCAAGGATTTTCACTGTTCTTAGTTAACAGCAGGAAGAAGCATCTGGTATTCTACAGAGGGTTTTTATTTGGGAAGTAATTTCTTTGTTAGCATCTTCATAATGATCATGTTCACATGGTTTGTGTATATGCCAGCCTCTGTTCCCCTGAAGTTACAACATGCAAGCCCCTTGGAGTTTGGGGGAGGACGCAAATGCTGTGGAGGTACTAGGGGTAAGAGACTGATTGCTGCTTCATTTTGTGACAATCCAAAGCTTGTCTGCATATGAAGATACTCCTGTCTCACCTCGTCTCAACAAACTAACAGCTCTTGTTTAATTGTTTTGAATCTGTATATGAGAAGACACTGGGGTTTTTTTGGCGTCTCCAGCAGTTTTTTAAGTCTGAAAGGATATTTCTAAACATTACAATTAAAAGCCATTTTCCATTCGGAAGACAATTTTGAATTTTATGTTTCTGTATGTACTGAAAAGAATTAATATAAAAAATACATAATATAAAACATTGTGGGATACACAGCTCATTGATATGAGGTCTGTATTCAATGCTGCTCATTAAGCTGCTTCTATTCAATTTCTTTTGATAATGAAGTGAAACAGTCCTCACGCTACCCAAATTTTAAAAGATACCAGTAATTCTTTCATGGATAAATGTGGTAGAAATGCAGTCTCTACTACTTTAAATCATTAATTCAAAGAAGAGACCGGTCAAGCTAAAAAACCAGCAAATGTGTTCAGGACGTTGTGTGAGATGAAAACACCATTACCGTAAAGAGTATAATTTTCTAAATAGAAAAGGCCAAATGAGAAGAATAAAGGCTGGAACAATTATTAAAATCCATAGTAGTCAATGGTCAATAAAGCAGTTCTCTATTATTGCATTTCCTCATGATGGACACACTTTCAAAAGGATATGATTTACTACAGAGCTTCGATACATAGATCTGTAATATGAAGCTAAGCAAAAATTGGAGCGATGTGGTTATTAACTCCCAGGAGAAGATCTGATGCTGGTGGTGACAGCAGTTTTTCACTTACCTGGTTGGGTGCCTGGTGTATGCCATCCTGAGCAGCTCTGGGTTGTGTGGTCTTAGAAATACCCTATTGTTTAAAAAATAGTATATTATTAAAAGTTTTGTACAAAGAAAAATTTTGGGACTTGCATAAATTAAATCTGTTTCATGTCTGTAGAGAGGTGTAGGGGGAGGGAAGGAGGAGAAACAGTGCAAAATAATGTAATTTATTTAAAATTTCACAAATGCCAGATCTTGAGTAATTTTCTTTGTAAGTAGATCTGCAGTGCATTTCGTTACCCACTGATTTTCGTTTCCTTTTAACCCAATTAGAAAAACATACACTGGCAGTTGCTGTGTTTTGAGAGGAAATGTGCTAAGAGGAAGGATCTTGATGTTACCCCTCCTCTTGCAAACTTTCCTCTCGTGAGACAGGTGAATTTTATATGTAGTGTAGAGAAGACCTGTTTGAATCTTTTCCTTATTTTTCCAAAATTAAGTATTGATCATCTTAAGATAATAGAAACAAGTGTTGGGCATTGCAAAAAGGAGCCCAGCGGTGAAGGAAAATGGAGCTGTGCAGGCTCATATGTGAGAAGGCATGTCCAATAATGCATTGCTGCTGGCATGGTAAGTTAAACTCAGCTGTTCATATATATACCTCAACTTAAATATTCATTTGACAGCTCTTGGATCCTTGATCTCAGCAGGAGGGGAAGAAACTGCTTCCCTTCCATTATCTGGATTGATTTCTGCCAAAGGGTATCTGTTCCTATCCACATGTCCTGTTTGGAAACTATTAGCTAACCTGTGGTCTAGAAGATTGGTACCACATTCAGATGTAGGCTGTCTTATGTCAGCAACATGGTATGTTAATAAATGTATTTGCATCTGTACAGAAAATGAAATGGCTGTCATTTCAAGCTTCAGCAAGTGTGGAGTTCAGTGCTAATATGGGAGCGTGAAACTGTTACCAAGTACTGATCAGTGTGACAGTGTTTGTTGTGAGATCTTGTCAACCAGTCTTGAGATTTTTTTGTTGGTGGTGTCAAAAAAAGAAAAAAAGGCATGCCTAAGTAGTTTAAATTGCTTTGTAGATGTTACTGAGATGAATTCTCCAAGACTAGTTGCCCTAGGGGAATCAATATTAGGATTGTTAAAAGGTTAAGGACCTGACCTCAATATAACATACTCCATTTTAAACGGCATAGTAAGTCTTCTGGTATTGTAGTAATTAATCTGGTGTAGATGAGATTGAAGTCAGTATCAGATTAGTGGCTAATTGGAGGCCTCTGATTGGTGTGGGTATGTCTTCAGGGGCTGGGGAGAAATTCCCATAGCCAATTCGGCTGTGCAAACTCTTTTTCTTTGTTCTTTTCCACATTTGCTACAACGCTTTTCCTCCATGTCTGAATTTGTAAGCTCTCATAATTTAGAGCACCGTATAGTACAATTGAAGAGCTCTCCTTGGGGGAGAGTATTTCACTATTGTCTGCTAATCTCTAAAGATAAACCTGAAACCAGAGCAGATGGTGAAAATTTATATTTATTAAAGAAGAAAATGTTACAAAACTGAAATCTTCTTGCCTAATATTGGTGAAATTGGCTTATATTTTACTGTTCTTTGTCAAGTCCCAGTTCTGTCTGATTTTTCTCACAGGCTTGTTTTATTGTTCTGTGTTCGTTGCATTCAGGGCGCAGTATAGCTGGCTGACAGATGAGGGGGAATTGCATTTGTTTTTCTTTGAACAAACTGTATTAATTAAAATGCCTCCCACAGGGCTTGCACTTTGCTGTAAGTAGCACATATCATTAGCTTTTAAAAACCAACAGGATCATAAACTTAATGTTACTTTAACTTAAATGTTGCATGATTTAAGATGCACAGTATGACCCTGAGGCAGAACAGCAAACCTGGACACATGACTAGGTGTCCCATAGAAGAATGTATTTTTTTGTTGATGGAAAAGAGTCTGTATTAACTAGAAGGGGGAGAAAGTTACTTTTTCTTAATCAGCAAAGCAGGTTAATTGTTTGACCAGAGCAATCAAATGTGAAAATTAATACAGTCTTGACAGATGCGTTCATTTTTACATACATGTGCATATATTACTGTAGAATGGCGTGTCTGGCATGTTTTCTTCCTGCCAAAATGCTTTCAGTAATGAACAGCAGGCTTCATCCATGGACAAGTTGTGGCTTGAGAAATTTAGGTCTCTTATTTTCTGTTTCCTGCTTTTCATCTTAGGTTGGATTATTATTCTAGACAGGTGAGAGCATTTGCTTGCATCTTTTTAGGACACTTTAATGATCAGGAGCTTGTCAGAGTTACACATAGAGCGTGAGAAACTTTTGATTCAGTTGGAAGCAACAAATTGATTGCTCTGTGAAGCACAAAGGGGTCAAAGGAGAATTCTAAGGTACTCTGTTTGCTATAAGATAACAAGAATAATAGTAGGGAACATGTACTGTGTGTTTTAGGAGAAAGTGTCGTTAGTTACAGGAGAAAGTCAAAGCCTTTAACTATTTCAATACAATTCAGTCTGGGTTAGGGTTTATTGAAGTGACCCCTTGAACTGTTAAAAATGCACAGTATACAATGGATGAATGAATAGGAACTTTCCTCTGCTGGAAAAGAAGTAATTTGCATACAGTATTTAAAATGTTTATCACACACCAGAAGCCCTAGCATTGAATGTATTGTCATGGCAAATGCTTATGCTTTGTGGAATGCATTCAACAGAGTGTAAGTAAATAGAACAGATGAAGTTGGTCTGTTGGGCTTCAGATTAAGGGAAGTTTCCCTTATTTAAGAAAGTACTGGCCTTGGGTGATGTAATGCAATATTTTTATTTTTTTTCCACTCAGCTCATTATTAAAAATGCAGTGCAGTATAAAGGACTGTTAAATAAGGGTGTGCAGTTCATTAAACAAAATGCTTATATCCGGTTAGCATTGAAACAGCAAGCAACTAATAAGCAAATGAATAATTATATTTAAAATTTCAGCAAAGAAACTATGCCAAAGACTAAGTCAGAAAGAAAGGTGGTTGCTAATCTGTCCCCCATAATGTAGAACTACACTGATCATAATGGTGAAGGCAACAGAATGAGAAGAATGTGTGTTTGAAAGATCCATGCCATTAAGGTGTGGCAAGCAGTTGGTCAAAAAATAGACCTAGATTAATGCAATTGAAGTGTTCTGTCTGCTTCCACTTGGGCAGGGCAAAGCAGTTTGGCTTTGGTTTCACACCTCTATCTGATTGGGATGCTCTCAGCAGGAGTTCATTTACCAGACTCCCAAGGTGGAAAACTGGCATGCACGAACAGTATTAAGTTCCACAAAAAAATATAGCATTTGCATCCACTTAGCTCAGAAAGACCCAGGATAAGCTGCTTTTCCCTTTCATCCACTATCTTTATAAATCTTTGTCCAATGGTATGGAACACCTTGCTGCCTTCATCCTAAAGTGATTAAGAGCAACACACCTTAACAGACAACCTTTATCTGTACAGCTTTAGGCTATTTGGATGGAAACACTCTTTTCCTTCTGTTTTTTCTCTTTGCAGGAGAGAATTTGAGATTCCTTGGGCTGGTAAGAGGGGAAGAAAGAGGAAGGATGCTGCAAAAATGGCAGGGGAGGAGGCAGCTTTGTATTCCATTTTCCTCCTTAAATGTGGCTTATGTGTTTATATATTGCACTGCATGGAAAAGCATAAGCAGTCCTTGGACGAGAGGTCAGAATTGCCTTCTCTTTCCCAGGTGAACTTTCAAATAGCTAGGCTATGACCTACTGCCTAGGTAGGTTCAGTAACTTTGGGGAGATAAATGAGCGTGGATTTGAACTCCCTTGACCAAGTAAGATCACACAAACCTGATTTCCTTTACTATCAGATCCTAGTGAAGGAGGATAATAGAAGAGTGCTGCTTTTGTGGTAAATGTCATAATGCTGCAGTTCTGTTATGGAATTAGCATGCAATGAAAAGCATGCGTAATATTTGCTCTGTACAATGAGAGTCAACTTAGGAGTCTTTGTGTAATATGCAGCACTGGAAAGAAGGGTGTGCAGCACAGAAATTGTCGTTGTTTTCTCCTTCATCTCTACAGATTCTATTACTTCAATACTGGTTTAATTATTTTCCTGGGTATGATCTCTCGCTAGTCACCCTTAAAGCATCATGGTTTTACTCCCAAGGCAGAAACTTTTCCTTTGCTGAAATTTGGCAAGTCACTTTCAAAAGGATGCAATTTCTCTGAGTCTGCAAACCTGATTTATTGGTTAATTCCCACAGAGGATGTAGAAAGTGTCATATGTTATCCGTTCCATGAGTTTTTTGTCTAGACAGAGTATTAGAGTAGGGTTATAAGGGTACTCAGGAACATGTGCAATTTTTAAATGCAAGAGGACTCTGTTATGAAGTACCTTCTCAGCTGCCAGTTGCTTTTCAATGAATAGTTTGTGGGTTTTTAATAAATCCAAATGCCTGCAGTTGCTTCCTACTGAACAGCTTTAGCCTGTGTTCAGCTACTCAGGTATCATTAATCAAGTAATTGCTTTTAGTGCTTGGGTTTTGCCCAGAACCAGAATCACTGTCTCCATCTGACAGGTAGCCTTTTGAGATTCCTCATCCAAAATCTTGGTGCAGAAAAAGAATGAAGATGTACCCAGGTTTTCCTTCACAGGGAACTAGAAATCAGTGAGGTGGGTTTCAGATTGCCAACAGGTGGCCTAGAAGTCAGTTTAGGACATACCTCAAGACAGAACAGAACTTCTTACCATCATCATGTTGGCTGTGTTCTTGATCTTTTCAAAACCCTTCATGTGAACAGGAAGCTCTGCAGACTTTGCTCAAGGTGACAATCCTCATTTTCAGGGTTTGATGGGAAACACTTTGTTCTGATGCTGTATGGCCTAAAAGACTCTTCTGTTCCTCAGTCACCTCCACGCTCATTTCTGGCTGAAAGTTATTCCCTAGGTTTCCTCTTTTCTTTCCCATACCACCCATCATCCCCTATGAGAGCTCTGACTGTTTCTCTTGAAGTGACCTGACCCCTGACTCCTGTGTCAGAGTGGCTGAGTGAAATGTTTGGTGAGAATAATGAGTCAGAGGAGAAAAATGTCAATCAAACCTGAAGGATGTATGGGGACTTCTGACATCAGGTCCACTCTTACTGACCTGGTAAAGTGAAGGCTGAATGGGCCATTTCTCTGTAATGGTCCAGTGCATTTATTTCCATCAAATGTTCAGCTGCCATAGACCTCAGGTATGTTTGGATTAAACTTGTTAGACCAGTACTTTTTTGCAAGCATGGTATTACTAAGAATCACATTTAAACTATGCCATAAGGGACAAATTCCTCTGTCCAGCGTCTTGCCAGACTGAGGATTTTCCATTAGACTGAGGTCATACTGCTAACCTTCAGTGGTTTCAAGGGGAAACAAGCTCCTTTTAAACCGCAGCACTAATTAAATCTGCATGCCTACTTGACTGATATGATATTTAATTAAAGCAGAAGTATTATGGTGGGGTAGTTGAGATAAAAGACAGTCAACATTTGCAAGACTGACATAATCTGATTTTTCTTTTTTCCGTTTCGGTTTTAAAAATGTTACTTACTATAGTATGTAGGTATACGTGGAGAAATCCTTAGGAAGTATGCACTAGCCTGGAATGTTCCTAGCAGGTATTTTCCAAGTTTTGAATAAAAGAGCACAAAAGACTTCCATCAGATGAAAGATGCAATGTACGTAAAAAAAATAAAATAAAATAATTTCACACCAAACTATTCATGGTATTTTTGTGTGTATATCTGTGCAATGCTATTGCTAGCCATAAACAGAATGAAGAAAAAACAATTTCTTTGGTTAAGAAAATTTTAGACCTGTTTACAAAGAGCTTTGCAATTTTGTGTGATGAGAGGTATTTAACTATATAGTCGCTCTATGCAAGTATGCAACTGAATTATGTTTTGCTTCACTTCTTAAACTGGGCATGGTAAACAAGTAGCAATTTTTCCTCATTGGATTGAAAATTACCTGTAAAACAGAAATCATTGCTTTCGGACAGTGTACCAGTCTAGCTTGTTCAAAACTTCCCAGTTAATAATACACATGTGGCTCAGGTTCAACAGCTCTTAGACTACTGAGACAGAACAAATACTGTATTCATTTGCTTTGCTGGTAAGGGATCACTGGTCAGGTCTTTACAACACTTACTGAAAGTGCTTTTTTGGCATTCTTGGGCTCTTGACTTTCAATGCTTTTTCTTTTTAATTACCTTTTTAATTACTCCCCATCCACCCTGGGAACTCACTATTGGCTTTTCACTCAGGAGCTTTGCAATGAGGAATTCCTCTTGGCCACTACGTTTGCACCTTCCTCATAATAGCTACTCTGGTGATTATGATGTACAACTCCTCCTGACTTGATGAGAGTCCCTTTCTGTCTCTTACTGTATATGTGGTCCAAGGCAGCTTTAACCTTGTGCCCTCTTGTACAGCTTTGTATTGCTCAAGCCTTTGGCACTGTTATCACATGCTTTAATAAGCAGTTGCTAACACAGGGGATGGGATTAAGTGTCTGGGATCTGATTTTTGTTGCAATAAGGTTTTGAAACATTCTAGGCGTATTCCAGATGTAGTTGCTCTCACCAGTCTTTTGGAAGGTCTCGTTTATTGATGTTGTACCATATCTGAGGTGTTCCTCTTCGCCTTTTGCTTTTAGAGGACACCGGTCTTCACTCTAGTTAATTGGAAGAAATGTTAGCAGTGACATTTCTCTTCATGGCAGGATTGTCTGTGCTGTTGATCTTTGTGACAAATTTAGTGTGGAGAGATCTTTTGTCCTGTTGGAGCAACAGGAATTTTTGCAGAATTGCAGAACTTGTAAACTTGTTTTTTTTCCTTTATGTAGCGGTGTCTTGCGCTTGCGGTGGTTGCTAAGCAAAAGCCACACCTTTGAGAAGAACTTGCTTTCTGAGGGAGTCGGCCTATAAACTGTCTGCCTTGCATTATTGCAGCTCACTGTCTTTTGTTCTTGTAGTGAAGCCTTGAAAGATTATAAGAAAAAAATTACCCATTGAGTTAGGTAAGTGGCTTATAGAGACTGTGGAGAAGTAAGGAACAAGTGAAGTAAGTTCACAGACTTCTCTTGTCCTGAAAAATCTACTAGCTGATTAGACATTTGCAAGATCTCTTGAGAGATGAAAAATACTTAGATTTGATTAAACCCAGCAAGATTGAAGCTTTGGAGTTAGATTAGAAAAGGTGTTTGAAATATAGGTGAGTGAATTTGTTGTTGTTTTGGTTTAAACAGTAATGAATTATTTTAAGGGGCGAAAAAGCTAATATTTCCATTATCATAAGGTACTAAGGAGAAGGGTTTAAATGAAAATAACCTTAATAGTTGATTGATTTACATGGGGATGTGTGGTGTGGCCCTCTGAAATGTCCTCTGGTTTGCTAAGACATGTTACTGGTTCTGTTCAAGTACCAGTTGTGTTCTGGAAATTGCTGGGACCCCCATCCAGAGCTTTGGCATCTTGCATCTGGTGTCATGGATATTTTTTAGTAGATAGCAAGATTTTACATTGTACAGAATCCTTCATAAAAGGCATATCTCAAATCAATAAAACACGATGTGTACATTTGAAATGGACTACCCTAGCAAATGAGGAGACCCTGCTAAATGCTGGCATATACTTTGAAACACTTTGACCTGTTTATTTAAGTTTGCCATGCACAGCAGGTACTCCTGGGCAATTATTTTTCTAGGCCAAGTCAAAATTTGGCTTTCCTGTTTGATTCTTCCTCAACTCTCAAGGGAACAAATGTTTGTTACTTTTTTCAAAATCCGTTGTAGAACTGAACATCAGAAATCGTTGGTCACCCTTGAAATACTAGGCACAATATTTGGACCACAGTCAAAGAAAATCCAGGTTTGAGCTTGATCTAGAGTAACTGTGGCACTGATAGAGTAGGCTTTGTCTCAGGGGATGGCATGCTAATGTACTGCATGAGATGCCAAGTGGCAATGGGCACGTTGAATATTCTTTGAAATTGTACAACTAACAAGCGTATAGTGAATATGTATTAGGGCAACACTCGTTTTAAACAATAAAATTTACAAGACTCCTCTATGCAACGTTACTGGTACTGTGCTACATTACTAAAAGCAAAAGAATGTTTTGGTGTATGGCACCATGGTAAAAGCACCGTGCTTACAAGAATGGCTTGGTTTGAAAAATTCTCATTTTCAATTAAGCTTGAAAGGACAAAGTGCAGAATTAACTAACATGCAATTAATTTCAGTAGTAATTATGTAAAAAATTCCAGGCATATAGAAGATGAGAAGCATGGCATAATTAGTTGTGGAGTTTTTTTACTGCTGTAATTACAGTGATGAATATGCATGAGGCTGTTTTGGGAAGGGAAGCACAGCAAGCAATTGTATTTAATTAAACTTTCAGCTGGCTTAGTTATGGAGGCTCTTCTTTGTTTTAATCCCTTCAAAACTGCTGTGAATTTCCCAAGGTAATGTAGTTATACCCCAGAGTGTGAATATTACTTTTTAGGAACTATTTTTCCTATTTAGAGGTCTCCCAGGTCATCTGTCTTTCACGAGTCATAGGTAACCATTATGTTACAATTTTCCAGCTCTTGAAACTTATGTAAAAAGCCTGATGAAAGCAAATTGCACCTTTTATTATTGGTATATTTTAAAATGTTCAGAGAGAAAGGTGTAGAGTTGCACAGGTGAGCATGAGGTGGAGGATCCATCCTGATCTTTAATAGCCCAAGGCAAGACTGACTGCTGTACACAGTAATGTTAAGATCAGAGTCAGGCCCTTAGCTTCCAGAGGGAGTTTTTTTCGTGTAGTCCTTATCTACAGAAGCAGACATCAGCTGAAAAATTAAAGAGAAATGGTTTGTAAAAGCAGTAGGGAGTTGTGAGGAGTGAGTGTCTGTCGTTTGTTTTGGGCTTTTATTAAATATTTTTAATTTTCTAGATATTAGGTACGTTGCAGTTAGCCTAGAATCCAGTGTGATTTTGTTCTTTTTTATAATTTTCTTTTATAATTTGTGTTTAGTCAAGTTTTGAAGCTGGCACGTAAGCATATTAAATCAATCTCAGTCTTGAATGTATGGACACTGTAAATTGCTTGTTAAAATACCAGCGTGCTGGGGAGGACAGTACCAAGTTGTTCAAAGATAATTAAGTGCACCTTAAGAGTAAAGGAATAAAGCTACCTCCTTTACGATAGCAAAGAAAAAGTAAATAATCCATTAAAGTGTGTGTATGGAGAGCAGGGTATGGCAGATGGAAGCAAAGAACTCCCGCTTCTGATCCTGACTGACAGTTTTTAGCTCTGCAGCTTCAGGTGAATCATTTTATTAATTTAAGCCTTGCTTTTTAGGTAGGTAATATGTTTACCTACCCTGTTAGATTACGGTAACATTTTATGATTTGACTGTAAATACTTGAAAGAAGAGTACTATAAAAGATATAGTATAGTTCATTATTTGCATCTGTACTATAAAGGAATAGTAGTAAATGTTTTTGTTTCTTTTTGTTCTCTGGGTTTGAGATTAGGTAAACACTTAACCTTTTTTGTTTTAAGAATGATTTTTAAAATTGCTGCAGATGGTCTATATGTGTGTATGGAAACATGCTTCAGCTATTACAAAAGATGCTCTGTGGAAGCTTTTCCCACGTGATGTGGTTGTTCCCCAGCACTATTCATTCACCCAGCTTTTTTTTAAATATAGTCATGAAAAATCAAACAGCATTTCACCTATTTTCTCTTCTTTCTGTGAAGTGTATCATTAAATTTGTTCTTCATCTATTCCCTTTTACCCTTCTCACCTTTAGTTCTGGTCTGCCCAGCAATCTGAAAATGAGTCACTGGGCTTAATTTTTATAACTCATGGCTATTATTAATACTTCCATCATGTCTCCTCTTAAACATCTTTCCTCAAGACTAAATAAATCCTACTTTTTTCTCTCATGATATTTAAGCCCTGTTTCCCCATTCATCATCTTTGTTTCTCATGCTGTATTCTCACCAACCTAATTCTGTCTGTCTTCCTATTTTGGCCAGCTTATTTGATGCCGGTGTTCAAATGCGGTTTCGTAGAATCATGCAACAATATGTTTAACATCCTTCACTTGTGATAAGCCAGTTTTCTATTAACCTTCTTTACTACTGCTATGCATTAGACCAAGATGCTGTCAATAAAGGTTCATTTTCATGTGACACATTAGCTAATTCAGTGCCTTTTAAACTATGCTTAGCTGTACTAACCATTATTATTTGCCTCCAGTCTTTCCATACAGAATGTGAACTGTAAGTATGCTACCAAAACCCTTTTCATTTGTCCTTACACCCAGTAATTATCTTGACATAGCGATTAATGATTATGATTCTTGCCTCTTAATACAAAGTTAAAATACATTTTTATTTCTTGCATTTTACACATGCTTTTTATTTCAAATTTTGCACAATTCAGTATGACTAGTTCAGTTAGCCAGGGTCAAAGGGAAAATAAATGTTTCCACAATCTCTGGAAAGAAAAAGCAAGACTACATCTTCAGCGAGAATAGAAGCTGGCACGCTCACATTCATTAGGCTGCATTTGTCAGTGCTGAATAAACAACCTTTCATCAAGTGCAGCAATTTTTTTTCACTCTGTAATTAAAGATTTTTTTTGCTTAATTTATTTATATGAAAATTTGCTGAAGTGAGACCAAAATTTTTACAACGCATATTTCAAAAAGAGGAATTAAGGTTCTGGATAAAGTCCCAAGTACTATAATATCTTGATTTACTGTCTGAAATGTTGTGCTGAGTCCATCCACAAAGGAAAGCTATTCAGGTTTCCTCTACACAATAAAGGAGGAGGTGAGCTCCTTCTTCCTTTATGAATGCATGGTTAGCTTCTAAGACTTGTAGAATTTATAGGTTTGTCAATGAAGTATGAACTTCTACTGAACGTGGCTGTAGGATGGAATCATGTAACAAGTGAGAAAAAATTCTTGAAAAGTAGAGATCCATCCTAATTGTTAGAGGGTGTTTTCAGTCTTTTTTTCTGTTTATCTGAAGACAGGCTTGGTGAAACTAATGCAGGTTTCTCAACTCACTTGGAGAAATAACCCAAATTTAGAGTTGATGGGGTGTTTTGGATTATTTGATTGGCAGGGATAGAGTGTTTGGTTTGGGGTTTTTTTTTCGGCCAGCATATACATGCAGGACTATCAGAGGTGTCAGGGTACCTCCAGAGTCATCCAGACCATTGTTAGGTAGAGACAATCTATTCCAGTGCTTTGTTATCTTTGCCACTTAACATGGCAAGCTGCATCTGACACCAGAGCTATATATGTGGCTTAGGAAGCTGGTAATAAGCTGTTGTGTCGCTTTGCCTTTGGGGGTTCAGATTCAACCTGGCTTGTAGTTAGTTAAAATTTGTAGGATTTTGGTATTCTGCAGAAAAAACTTTGGGAAACTCTCCTGAGGACATAGAAGGATGGTAGTCCGTACAATGAAATAATCAGAGTGGCCAGGGTAACTGGAAAGCTATAGTCGTGGAGGCACGTGGTGCTATTACTGTTGACTTACAGAAAAAGGTAGCGGCTCTAATCAATGAGATGTATGAAATAAAGCTGGGATCTCATGTTAGTCATTTGGGACACTTCCCTGCAGCTTTTGAAAGCACTGAGTTTACATTAGTTGGAACAGGCATTGTTTTGATCCTCTTTCAAGTCAAACTTCTGTATTTAAAAAATTGTAAGATTCCTTGCACTGTTTTCTTCAGCTGAAACAACCCTGATTCTTACAACCTTTCTTGGTAGTGTCTTATGGACATACGATAAGTGCTGTTCTCCACCAAGCTTTGATTTACCTTTGCTTTTTTTTAAGTGTGATGTCCTGAGCTGGATAAATACTCGCACCAGCCAGACACCTTGCTAGGGTTGGGCACTGTTGGGACTGCATTTTTCATTGCTAGTTCACATGCTGTTCTCTGCTGACACCTGACTCCATGTGATCCTGACTATCTCTGCTGATCTCTGATAATTTTTAATTTTAATTTTGTCTAGCAGGCTGCAGGGTGCTTGTGTCGCCTAACAGCAAGCTGAATAAGCGTATTCTCTCTACTTTGTCATTCAGGTAGTTATTGATTAGTATCAGATTTAGTGCAGAGCCCTTTGGGCCCTGCTGAAAAGCTTCTCATTTTCTAATGAACCATGGGCAGCCACAGCCTTTGGATGGTTCCCTCCCACTCCCTGTTTTTAGTGTCACGTTTTCTGATTGAGTTTTTAGCAGAGAATGCAGCACTGCTTATTTTCTTCCTGATGTTAATGCCTTCCAGATGCTCGTTGGTGTCCCATTTGTGTACACTAGCTTTCAAATACAGCTTTTCTCCTTTATTCCTCCTTGCTTCACTTGCTTCTCCCCCTGCCCCCCCTTCCTTTGCTTGCTTCTCTTTTTTCCATTTGTTTTCTTCTCCCTCTCTTTCTCTGACATTAGACAGTCTATGTCTGGTGATCAGGAAGGCCAAACAGGGCTATGCAATAGCTAGTTTCAAAACCAATCATTGTCACCTTTGCTGTTGTGTTTTATGCTTTATTTCTTTTATCATATTGAAGGAAAGATTTAGAGTTTCGTTTGCCACCAAGTATAATGTTTGTTAAGACCTTCCCAAAGGTGTAACCTGAACATAGTGAAGCTACTGAGGCCAAGTACTTACTTGCTGTTTACACTGAGTTTGCAGAGCTTGTAGCTGCAAGGAAACATTAGTCTGAATGTCAAACAATTGTAATGCAAAGTCAGGATAACTTTAAGAAGCAAAGCGTTGCATGAAGTAACTCCATGCAGGTGCGTTCTCTGGTGGAACCAAGCACTGAACTCCATCTTGGTTTGAACTGCGCATCTACCCAAATTCACTCTGTCGTTGTGGTCTTGCTTTCCTCTCCAGTCTCCTTTTGCTTCCCAGAGGCAGCCAGGGCTGTCTGCAGGGTGCTTGCTGAAATGGATTTGCTGCCTGCTTCCTCTGTTGCATCCTAGAAGCAGTCAGTGCAGAGGCATAGGGTGGGTATGAATGGATGATGTGAAATGTGACCCTAGGAAAAGTATTAGGTGATTTAGCAGATCTTATCTGTTTTTTGTTTTGATTCTTTTTTTACTCAAGATCACAGCCTGCCAATGGCTTCTAAATTATTAGGACACTATCTTGAATGAGTGAAGTTATGGGACTGTGTATCTGACCGCATCTCTTCCTCTTCATGATTCTTGAAAAAAAATAGGATTGATGATAGTAATATATAAGACAGGGCATGGACTTTGTACTAACACTTTAAAAAAAGCAGAGCTATTAAAATACAGTCCTTGAATGATTAGATTAAATTTAAAAGCTGATTAAAAACATACTTTACAGTATATCTAAATCACACTTAAACAGTATTTCTTGCCAAGTATAGCTGACTCTGCAGGCTCCATAAACCCTGCACCGCATCTCTTCAAGCCTTATTATCCTTCTTATGCACCAGCTGTCCGTACCACTAATGCGGCATCTCGGAAAAAGTTAATGTGCATGTTCTAGCTGAATAGTATGTGTCTTTTCTTACCAACGTCCGAAACAAACAGTGCAAAAAATGCGATTCATCTGTCTGTCCTGTACAGCATCCCACATTCAGCTTTTCCCAGACATTCTGTTGAAATAACATGCATTTTTACAGGCACGTAGATCACCCAGGATTTAGTTTCAGGATTGATAAATGATAAAACCACAAAGATTTAATCCACTGATTTTCATTTTAGTTAGTTTATTTTTTGTTTTGAGTTGGTTTTTTCCTCCTAGATATTCAGATGATTCCAAGGAACGTTAGTGAAGCGTGTCACAGAGACTTGGATTCTAAACCCTCAGAATCAGGCTGTAATAGGGAAGGCAAAGCCACCCATGGCCTTTGACAAATCTATTTTCCTTACATTTTTACTAGGAACTGCCTGAGACCTTTCAAAATTAATCAAGATAGAGCATGGTTCTGTGCTGGTAGGGAGCAGGTAGCTGATACAACATCCAGGCTTTTACCTAGCTCAGAGCTCTGGTATTTATAATTAACCCTTGCAGAAGACAGGGTGGTGCGCTTGCATGTAAATTTGCCAGTGTTGTCAGGGGTACTTGGTAGAACATACACTTATTATGTCATTAGTTAAAACAGTGAAGATAAAGCTGATGGAGACTGTGAGTCTGCTTGGGTCTTGCTGGTTGAAAGTCACAGTTCTGTTAACTTCTCCATTCATTCTTTTGTTTTAACTTTCATGACTATACAATACTACTCCTTAATTGTACACAATTGATTACGTGGCAACCAGAGACACAAAAATCTGGGGAATACAGTTTGTGACTTGAACAAGGTGGGACTGGACTATCTCTTGGGAGATTAGAGGGAAAAGGAGCAGGCTGTGGTACAAGATCAGTGGCTGTTATGTCCAACTTAGGCATAGTGCTCGCACTGGGGATGGAGCCTGGGATGCTGCTATTTGTCACAGGTCTTGGCAAGAGCACCAAGAGCATGCTATGAAGAAAATAACAGTTTTTCTTTCTCTGAAGCACATTAGTGCTTTATTTTATAAGCTTGGCTCACCAAAGAGCCTTTTAGTGGTGCTGATATTTGAATTTTTTGTCATGCAGAACAGGTTTCATTTAGTGATTGAGAGGAGAATGATAGTAATGGAAGCCCCCAGAGCTTTCAGTGCACCAGACTTTTGGTGGGTGGCATCTTCCTGTCCTAAAATGTTACAAGAAGTGTATAGTAACTAACTTCTTAGCAGTCTCCTTGATGGTGACCCTCACTTTTTGGAGGAGAAAGAGGAACCAAACGGAAGTAACTGAGCCCCTCTATTTAGAGAAGAGGTCCTTATGAGGAGAAAGTTCATCTTTTTTATGTTCTGGCCCTGGTTTTAGGTGTAGTTTCTGTACTGGCTGTGAATTAAGCAAATTATACCGCTAGCCTTTTGGACTATCACGTGTTCAGAAAGTGCTGCTTAGATCAATGTCAGAGTGATCCTGAATTGCATTTGAGTAACACTTTAATTTCCTCCTTGGCTTCCATCCACATGCCAAGCCTGGACCTTTTGTTTCCATGCTTGATGGCAGGTTTTGGCTTTGCAGGTTTTTACGTTGCTGCCAAGTTAATTTTAGAAGTTTAGTTGCCATGGCTACTGCTAAGTATTTCTTAGTTCTACTTATTTGCTCAGTTTGCTGCTTTGCTTTTTTTTTTTTTTTTTTTTTTTGGTGTGTGTGTGTGTGAAGTGCATGGAGTAATTATCCTACCCTGCAGAAGATAAAAAGGAGGGCATGTGAGAGGTGAGGCTCTTGATCTTCACTCTGATGACTCAGCTGCTCTTTCAGCAGCTGCAAAGACTTGAAAGCACTGCTCTGGTAACCATGGTCAGGATGAGGGGTTTAAGTCTGGGGGGGAAGGCATGGGTAATGCACTCATTCCAATGCACTGAATGAGATGTGGTGAGCCTGCTGCTAATTCTGCTGACTAATACTGTCTTGAGGTTTATCTGTGTCTTGCTGGCTGGTTGTATGGACTTATAACTATATATAGTTCCAAGTCTTATGCTTAGGCTTAAATTCTTTGGAACAATGGCCATCGTCTTGCTCGGAGCCTGTACAGTACATTATACAGAGAAATCCTACTTCATTACTAGAGCTCCAAGGCGTTACACTAATATCAGTAATGATTAAAAAAATTATATGCATGGATGTAACAATTTCCCCATATTGAGATGTCCTACTGTTTATGCAGGCAAGGTTGTGAATGTCGTTTCAGTCATCTGAAAGAATAGGCAAAGACAGAGCACCCAGGGGTATTTAGACTGCTGATTAATATTTGAAACACTTAACGCTTTTGAGGAAAATTTAGTTCTTGTCAGTACTGAAGAGCTTGGGAGAATGTCCTGAGAGCCCAAGAACATTATCATGTAGTTTTCAGGTGGGGTTAGCAGAGCAGGGAACCAGGCAGAGGTGGAGAAAATTACCTGATGGCCAACTTCAAAAGCCGTGAATAGAGCCACCCTCTGCTCCAGCTTCTTTAGCTCCAGGGCTGTACTGGTTGCTGTGGTTCTGGTCCATAAGTATGAGGGACACTTGTGATTAGCACAGTGTGAAACACAGAATAACTTGGTGCAATTTCAAGCCTGGACATGTATACAGATCAGTATTGTTTGGATGTGAAGCCATTGCTGTTGTAGACGTACTTGGAAGGAGCTTGGGGTTTCATCCTGCTGCTTTCCTAGAAATCTAATCCATTTACCAAGTACCTGGTAAGCAAAGATATAATCATATTGTATTACTTTGGCCAACTCCCATAGTTAAGATCTGTTTAATGTGTAACACCTGTATTAACAAATCTCTCTTCTGTGCCTGAAATGGGGAAATCAAAAGCAGGGCAGAAACACACTTTGAATGCAGCTGAAAAAAAATCCTTGCCTTGGCTGCCTAAGAGAAATATGAAGCAGCTTGGGAGGGGAACAAATGATAACTGAGCATGGAACTCCATGAAGTCAAGGTGCTGTGCTGTCTGGGCTAGATCTTGTTTGTAGCTTGGAGAAGCGCAGTAGGGAAAAAAGGTAAGTGGATTAGAAAGCACATCAGTAGAACAGAGAATATTCTGAAAGTCCAGGGTACAAAATCTGCATGACTTGTTTTAGTGGGACATAAAATCATGAAAGATAAGAAATTTAAGAGCCTTTGGAGGCTTAGGTGGATACCCTAGGAACTCCTAGCACAAAAAGTCAATAATGTGCAGAGGTGCTGCCCATCTGTCTTTGATTTTTGTTGTCTTTAACCTTCCAGGCTGCAGCTCTGCTCTTTAACCAGTTGGAATTTAAATGTGTTGTTACAGTAGCATCTTTGTTGGAGATGGACCGTGACTTGTGCTCATTAAGGCTACAGATGTCTGCTCAGATTATGTATTTCAAAAGCTTTTTCTCTGATGAACTGTGAAAAGTCAGGCTTGAGCATAGGATTGTGAAAGATAAAATAATAGCCTTTCATCCCTGTGTCTGGCAGACTTAATGCAGTTACTCTCAGATCTTTTTAAAAATTTGAAGACAGCAAATTTGTTCAGTGAATAAGATAGCCCTCTGAGCACAACCCCATTACGTTTCCTTTATCAGTGTTTTCCTAAATTACTCACAAAGCTTTTTACACTCCAAAAACCTCTAATCTGTGAATTCAGCATTTCCCAGATACTAAAGTTTATATAGGTATAAATAGCATTGGTAAACTGTTTATGTGGTGTGATTAGAAAACATAGATCTTCTTAATGGGGGAAAAAAAACCATGAAAGAATAAATACTCCATTAATTTAAGCTAAATTAGCTTGCCCACTCACCTTTTTTGAGAATTTGCATTTAATAGCAGAGCAGACAGAACTTTTTAAACCTGCCTAATGTAATACCTGCTTCTTCTGGGAGAAGATGACTGAATTATCAAGAAAATCAGTTCAATGACTTCTGTGATGTGTAAAGGTTTGCTGAAAGTTACTAGAGCAGAACTAAAGAGTCGTGGTTTTTGCTTTCTAAAGTAGCCATGCATGTCCACCTGATATTTTTCAGGTGTTTTTAGATCTCACCTTCTCCCTATTACAGTATGCACAAGATCGGTAGAGGTTCATTGGGCAGTCTCAGCTAGGTGTCCATCATTCCCTTCCACACTTCTTTGTACTCACCTGGCTCTACAAAAAACCAGAATGTTACCAAGGAGTTACCAAGAAGTTATTTATTTCATCATGATTATATATAGAGAGAGTAAGACAAAGAAAAAACTTGATGTAAAAGTCTCTTGTATGCAAAACTGTCTCATACTTGGTGCTATTTTGTTTTAGCTGTGATATAGAGCAGTTTTCTTGCTAGAGCATTCTTTTGGAAGACCATTAAGGGCAGTTCATTTATTTTCCTTGAATGGGATGTGTGATGTGTGCCCTCTTTAGGGTTACAAGCCAAGCAGTGCTGATAGGCTGAGGTAATGTTACTTTCATCTTTTGCAGGTTTGGGTGTACTGACTTTGCTAGAAAAGGAAGGTTAGATTCATGCTGGTCTTTCTTGGTTTAAACTACACCACAGCAGAAGCAAAATACCACTGGACTTGTGAGCATGTTTTGCTAAGGGACCTTAACATTGTTCTTGTCTTGGCCCAGAAGACCCATCCGTAAGGCAAGAATAAGGTTGTTGTTGTGGTGAAAGAAGACTTTGTTTGGATGATAGCTGAATCTTCTTAGGCAGAACTCTCTCAGAGATATGGTGTACTCTCTCTGCTCCTGTAAAGGTATAAAGACTATGCCTGTTGAGGGAGCTGGATTCTTTTTCTGGGTAGAGAGTGTGTGTCTGTGCAAAGTACTCAGCACTGTCCAGGGCACATGAAAGGGCACCTGAGAGATAAACCAGATCTTTCCTCTTCACAGGATATATCCATCCTTCTCAGTGCAACTCAGTGTTAGACATACAGGCTAGAATTCAGTGCCCCAAACCACTGTTGCTGAGTTGGCCAGTTCAAAGGCTGCACCAGACAGCACTATTCAAAACAGCACCTTCACAGCTGTACTTCTGGTTCAGATGTACACAGACCTGTGGTCCCTCGTGTAGGCATGCCCTTAGAGTGCTCTTGTTCTCAGAGATACAGTGAACTAAATGGGAATACAAGCAACAGATTTAAAAACCTGAAAAAGAACAGCTCTACTGGTCAACAAATGATTCATTAGCCACAGTAACCCCAAAGCTTCAAAACTGCATGTTAACTGCAAATTTACCCAGAATCTCTGCAAGATAGGTGGGTGGTTGTTGTTATGAAAAGGATCATCAACCCATATAAAATAGGTGTTTTGTTTCAGACTGTCCTAAAGCTGGTCATCAGATCCCATTTGACTTTTGGCAAAATATTTTATCTTCAACAATATGGTTAACCGTTTGGATTTACAGAGGCTTTTCGTGCGGGACCTGGAAGATGCTATCCTAAACAGTCGGGTAACCTTAAAAGTTTTGAAAAAAAGTTGGTGTATAATTCAAGTCTGTCATTTTTCTTCTCTTTTAATAAGATAGAGATTATAAAGAGAAGGGACTAAGCTGCTGCAGAATGATCCCATGGTAACTGATGAGGTCTCATCAGGCCTGCAAAGGCATCCTGTTCTCAGTCTCATGCTAATGAACCAGTGCGCCAAGTTGAATGAAAGTCTTGTGGCATTTTGCTGGGATGTCATGAATATATTTACCTTCCTTGCACTGAAGAATTGCAGATAGTCATATTCATCCATGGATCTTTCCTTGCAAATACACTTCTTGTTGTTTGCATAAAAATGGTCTGCTTGTCACTATGCTCCCTACTCTAGCCCTCGTCCATTATATGTGACCAGAATTCGTTTTTCAACTGGTGAATTTAGGGAGTGTATTAAAGAAGCTACAGCAATATGTGATGAGCTGTAATTAAAATTACTGACACATTTAAATTCCTTTCTTCCCTTCTGCACTGATTTACATTCTTCATGTAGACTTTGTTCACTTTGCTGAGTGAGCCAGAGACCTTAGTGTTGACTGGTAACTGATTTCTGCTTTCTCTCCAGCACAGTTGCATGGGGAAATAAATTTAGTAAGGATCCTTGCTGAGGTGTGACACTAGGTATCAAGAAAACTGTGTGGCTTGCAGCTGGCCTGCAAAGCTCTGGTCTGTGGTTGTAGGGGCATCATCAGTAAAACAGATCTATTTAAGAGTGGTAGTTTTGGTACTCGGTAGCAGGACAAATAATCATGTTCTCTTAGTTCTGGTACAGCCTTTCTTTCCCATCTCATCCCTTCTTACTAAAATATCTATGATTTAAAATGGAGACATTTAAAGGATTAGCCATTTTATGCTGTATTATCTTACCTAGCCAATGCCCAAGTTATTTTTAGTGATGCTGGAAAATGTGGTTTCATGTTTAACTGTGGAAGTGAATTACCAAAATCAAATATTCAGAGAAATACCCAAAGCATCTTGATGCAGAACAGTGGGTGCTTGAGGAAAGCTCTTCTCTTATGCCAGACACAGTCGGTATTGTTGCTAGGGAAATGTCTTAAGTGGCTCAGTTGCAATTCTGAGTGCCCAAAAAGCAGGTTTAGGTGATAGGTGAAAGAAAGGAAAATCTTATGTTAAGATGTACTGTCTAGCCTTTTGCAGTGGGAGATTAAAAATTTGAATGTGTAGTCCTCTTGTAATTGTGTGGATTTTGGAGGTCAAGGGGTTGGGTTTGTTTTATTTGTTTTTTACTTAGCCTCTTGTTTTTCTTGAGGTAGATGAATGTCTTGTATCAGAATAGAATTTTTCTTTTTGAAGCTATAAGGACTTACAGCCTGCACAGAAATAGAAATTCTCCCCAAAAAAAGAAAACAGTACTCAACAGCTGTATGACCTTGTGACCATGGGGCTGAAACGGAATTAGGGGAACACGGTTCTGTGGTGCTGGCACTGGCCTCAGATGCAGCAGTTGTATCAGTGTGTTTATGCTATTTTGCCTCTCTGAGCTTCTTTCCTCCTTTGCATTTTGTTGCCTTTTATTGTATTTTCTTGTAAGATTTGTGTGCAGTTCAAAGTCCATTCAGATGTTGTCCAAAGTTGTCATTCCATCACCTCTCTGCTTCTCTGGGCCCAGAGCCTGGGTGGGAATTCTTCTCCTGTATCATGACTGATCATTACAAATCCAACTGTAACTTCTCTTATGATTCTCAGTAACTTTGCCAGTTCTTCAGCGCCTCCTGCAAATAAAACATACACTATATGCCGTTTGAAGTACGTCTTCTGATCCAGTCTTCTCATCTCTTCCCATCATCCCTGTAATACTGTTGTTCAGGGTTGTGCTTCTGTTCCTGCTGCCTGCCACTCTGATACCATTTCCAGCCATTCCCTTCATCATTTCCATCTCAAATTGAAGCTCACTTGTGCGATCTTTCATGGCCTTAGCTCAGTTCATATTTTTTCTTTTCATCTTGTTCTATCTTAACTTGATTTTTTTGTTTGGTTTGGGGGTTTTGTTTTCTTTTTACCATTCACTACTTTCACTGCACTCTGTGCTTTTATTAGACTTTCACATCTCTTACTGGTATCACATCTACCAGGCTTATAACACTGTTTTTACTGTTTCAGTGTCCATTCTTCTTTTGAATTTTTTTCCGGAAGGAGGTCTTCTGATCACAAACATCCAAATAACACCCTTTTAGTAAGCAGCTATCTATATTTTCTCCCATACTTATTTTGGACTGTTAGATCTGTGGAGCACAGGATTAGTTGCTGCCTTTTTTGATAAAGTATGTAAACTTCGCACTGCAAGGTATCATTAAAAGTAAAGATCAGGCCTTTTATATCTCTGATTCTAGTGTGCTTTGCCAGGTACAGCTGGAGTACTGTGCTTATGCCTTGGAACTGGGTGTCTCACCTTTGGAAACAAAAAGTTATGACTGATTGGTAGGGATGGGGCAGATACGCACCTGATAGTGCATATGCTTCCTACTAAGGTGTGTATTTTCATCTTTCTCAGCTTGTCTCTCCTTTGTAGTTTATCTGCAGGTGAGGATGGACCTTGATAGTCAGCCAATCTCTGATTTGCATGCATATGCTTTTAATAAGCTAATTTTCCACAATCCAAAGAAGAAAGGGAAACTTGCTTTTGTCACCCAGTACATTAATGGAAAACACAGCACAGGTTAAAAGCAGATTTTTATTGAAACATGTTTCAGGCTTCCTTTTCCTTTTGTCTTGCAGAGGCAGGCAGCGGCCAAGATTATGTGACCTCAGAAAATCAGCTGCTTTACTACCCTAGTATTACCTATGCGATCATTGGTAGCTCTGTCATTTTCGTACTTGTGGTGGCCTTTCTTGCTCTAGTCCTGCATCACCAACGGAAACGCAACAATCTCATGACCCTGCCAGTGCATCGACTGCAGCACCCTGTTCTGCTGTCCCGGCTGGTGGTCCTCGATCACCCACACCACTGCAGCGTCACCTACAATGTCAACAATGGGATCCAGTACATGTCCAACCAGGGCTACCACAGGCCAGTGGACCTGGACTCTCCGCCATCCTATTCAGAGGCTGTGCTCGACCAAAGGTATGTACAAGAGCTAATTCTGTGTTCGCCAGTGTTTCACGCTACTGGTTGCAGTTCTGTTAATCTGTACTTCTGCTCCCCATTTATGCTTATTACTGCTTTTAACAAGTACAGCATTGCAATTCTGTCACATGCACAGGGCCAAATTTGGGCAAATTTGAGCTGCTCCTGCATATGAAAAATTCATGGTACTGAGGTCCCCTTACTGCTACTGATATTAAAAGGATTTAAGGCAAACTAAGTCACGCTCTCTTAGCATGTGTCATTGGTAGCAGAGACTTTGAGGACGGCAGAGAATGCAAAGAAATGTATCACTTGTCTAGTAGTGCCAGCCTGGAATCAAAACATGAAAACTGAAGTTGGAGTTTTGCCAAAAAAAACCCAGCTAGGTTGTAGGTCATACAATTTTAAAAAAAAATGGTCTTATATGATTATACGTATATAAAGGTGAGAGGTCTGTTCTTGCATAAAGAAATTGTATAGTCCCTCTGCTCTCTGCTACATTCCCTTTACCAATAGGAGAAAAGAACAGGACTCTGAAATGGAAAGTGCTGTTCTCATTTTAAATATCTGAAGGTGCTTTGAAATTTTGTGGGTGGGTGTGGCTTGGGTTATGATGTTTTTGTAGTTATGGCACTGGTTTTATTTGTAGGTAATTAACCTTTGTTTTAAGCTCTCTCTGTACAGTCTTTCCTAACAAAACTCCTAGACTGACATGCTTTGTACACAAAAAGGGGCATGGTATGAATTTTAATTATCCAGATTGTTCACTGTCACCTTGTTAGTATGTTTTAGTAGGAACTCTGGGATCTAAGAATGATAAACATTCCTATTCTCTGCTGCATTGGCAGCAGCTCCCTTGTCTTAATGTTGACACGCATAATAGCGGTATCTTTTCATTAGTAAGGACAACTAAATGAGCAACTGTCCAGAGTGTAATCAGTTCTCACCTGGACTGATACAAACCATCAGCAATTTCAGAGCTAATTGCTCCCAAGACCTGTTATCAATCTTGTTTACTATCACAACCAAAAAGACCCAGGTTTCCTGAATCCAGTATTCATCTTGTCTATGCCTACTTAGCAGTTGCTCTGCATATGGTATCGTGACAACAAAAGTGATTTGTCATGTGGAGAATTCAGTTCGTTATTTATGTGTAGACTGTAAGCCATTAATCTCTGTCACTTAATGAAGGTTTCCCCAGATCTTTCTTGTGTTCACATCATTGTCTATAGGTGTAAATCCACTACTTACCTTATTTCTTTTAAAGTGCTTTCTCAGGCTGGGTAAATGTTATACAGGAAGAATTCTTACCTCTTGCAGCTGTCTTTGAGGATAAGCTGCAATTTGTTGGAAGCACATAGCCTTGAATATTGGAATGTAGAGTGTTAAGTATGATATAATTAGCTATGTTGCACCTTGACCAGGAACCTTAGTGCCCAGTGGTGGTGTGGGTGTTTCGGAACAACCTGAATAACGTAGGCAGGTCTGTAGAAGATGTCCTGATAGGTGTCATCATGGAAAAGCTAAGAAATACTGTTTGGTTTTTTTCATAATGGAAAAACTGTGTAGTTTCTTACCTACTACTGCTTTCAGTAACTTCTTACTATGTTGCATATCTTACAGCAGACCGCCTTGGTTTGACCTTCCTCCACCGCCTTACTGTTCTGAATCAGAATCCCCTAGCCAGCCAGATCTTCCTCCTTACCGATCTCGGACGGGAAGCTTGGTGAGCACAGACACTCCCATGGCAGGAAGCCCTCTGGGCACAGCCACCAGTTGGACAAGAGACATCCATGACAGCATGGATGGCCACAGAACTGTTCTCGAGAGGACAGCAGATCAAAGTGATTCTCTCATCAACCACACTGCTGAAAGAGAAGTGTAACTGCTCCAGTGTTTGAGATGGGCAGGAAGGCATTTACTGTTTCAACTCTGTATGGGTTAATTGGCTGTGGCTAATAGGTTTCAGAGGGACATGTGCCTGAGTGATTACTTGATTTGAATCCACACTGAGTTAATACTTGGATTCAGCATTTTGGGCTCATCAAAGACAGAGCCGTGAGAGCTAAACCTAGAGTCATATCAGCTCTCCGCAATATTTCTGCAAGCAAGTTCTGGTTCAGACCAGTAAAAAACCCGTAAGTGCTGTGTCAAAGAACTGATGTGATGTCTTTCTTGAACTATTTTATGTACATGAATGTATATATGTGCATGTATAAAATATACAGGTATTGCACACAAAAGCTATGCCAGAAGGACTCTTTTGTTCAGACTGCCTCCCGTCCTGGTGACATGTGAGCTGTTTTGTCTTACTGCCTGGTGCCAGCTGGTGGTCGCTGAGCACGTGAGAGGCAGTCTCTCTGCTTGGAGGTCTGGTGCCCAATGGCAGTGATCAAATTGCAGATGTCCTACTTGACCCTTCTCTTCATAGCCTGGAACATTCTCACTGTGAATGTAATTTTCAAAGTTTAAGCTTGTGAGGATGCAACAACTCTGAGCAAATCAGGGTTTTTTCCCCAGATGCTAATATCCAGGCCAAATTTTTACAGGCTTTCTCAGGAACAGTGCAAAGGTTGGCTTATCTGTCCGACTTCAAGGCTGAGTACAGAGGCACTGAAGCTTCTCAACAAACCAGCACAAGATTTCTTTTCAAGTGTGGCAAAATAACATTACTTAAAAAAAAAAGGCACACCAAACAACAGCAGCAGCAACAACAAAACCCCAACCAGAAAAAAACCCTATACTGTTTCAACTAAATCTTAAGCACCAAAATCAGCCTGAGGCAAACACCCATCACAGAAAGCTTTAGTGAGGATGACTAGTTTGTTATATTTGTAAACTAACTGAACGCAGGTCATGTAGTGAAAGGTGTTGGGCTTGTTGGCCCTGTCTGCAGTGTGTATATGTACATGCATGGATACACATTTAATACTGTGTGTATGTATGTGTATTGCATAGGTTTAGTTCTGCTGCACCAGTAGAACTCTAAAATGTCAATGTTCCACTCATTCTATTCTCATTGGGGTTTATGGAGTTTGCCTTTATTTGTGTTCGTTTGGTTGAAATTGTAGCTTCTGCAGACAAACAGAATTATTTGTGTTCACTTTGTCTTAACTCTTGAAATGGTCTCCTGTGAAGTGTGTTTCAGTGCACAGTGTTGAATCATCCCTGGGAAAGTGTCTCGGAGGTAAAGATATTCAGAGTGGCAAGAGGGAAGGTAAGCTGTGAATTTAAATGCCACTACAGTGCTGTGCTTGTGCTCAGTGTACAGCAAACAATGCAGTGTCTTCCTTTTGTCCAGAGGGAAATTGGCCCTGAAAAATTATTTATATTTGTCTATCAGACACATTTCCCATGCCTCCTTTCATGTAATGAAGTGTCATTAACAGACTTTGCTGTGTAATGGAAATGAAGGAAGCCGACGGCCCACATCATCTGCTTTTTTCTTCCCTACTTTTCTAAGGAAACTTCTTTCACCCAAAGGTTATGCTCAGAACCCAAGAATTTTTGAGCTTGAGTGTAGGTAGGGGAACGACTTGGGTTCAGTCTCAGTTTCCACATGTACAAATTTTTTTGTGGTGTTGCTTTTTTTTTTTTTTTTTTTTCCTTTTAAATACCATAGCAGTAGCTGGAAACGAAGAGGCAGGGGCCAGGTGGATATACAAGCACAGGTCATTCCAGAACTGAGATGATACAGTGAAGAGTTCTGGAGAATTTTAACGCTGGATTTGGAAGCAGATGAATGGCAGCCTTTCATACAGACTTAGGCAGCCTGTCTTGAATTGTGCTGCTGGAGATGCTCCAAGGTCCTTGTAAAGCAATGTACAAGATCGGGTCAGATTTCATCCTTGCTGGGAGCTCAAGCAATGTAATTACGCTGTCCTTCACAAAGCAGGACGTGGCTAATTAATGACTCCATCCGACTTCATAGGCAAACTGTTGTCATCCCCACCTAGCAGACAGTTCCATTTCATTTTGCAGGTAGGTTAAACTTGGGTTTAACTAGCTGAGTTAACAGTAAAGGTCAGTGCAGGGCTGTCTCCAGTGAACACTGGACCCTACTGTCCCTCTTGCCTTTCGCTGTTTCTGTTCAGCCTCTGTAAGAGAGCTACATAATGCTGTATCTGAATTAGCCTTAATGTTTTTCTGTTCCAGTTTTAAAAACATTTT
The DNA here is from genome assembly GCF_023634155.1 of Falco peregrinus. Classification (NCBI taxonomy): domain Eukaryota; kingdom Metazoa; phylum Chordata; class Aves; order Falconiformes; family Falconidae; genus Falco; species Falco peregrinus. The sequence continues at coordinate 82,133,026 of NC_073721.1, forward strand.
ATTGGACTTCACTGCAAACTCTTCAACATTATGTTTTAGTTTCGTTAAAGTAAATATATTTTTACAGTTGCCTAAGGCTGTATTTCTGAAACTAAACCAGTGTTCAGTGTAGCTTACATGGCATGTATTCCTCATGCAAGTCTTCCATGGGGAGTGCATTTCACTATGTGTATTCTAAGACACCAGGGTGTGTGCAAACTGAATATTGTTTTCCTGTGGCATCAGAAAAACATTGCCTTGCATTACTAAGAAGTAGGAAAAGAGTGGACATAGCCGGCTTCTTCTGGCTTCTGTGTCAGTCACTCATATATGTACATATATATATATATATATATATATACACTACAAAAAACCCCCCAAACTTTCAGGTTGTATATATTCACGTATCTTTTGCATTAAGATAATCCATTTGGACTTTACAAGTAAAAGAAGGAAAAAACATTCTGAACGGTGTGACGTTTTCCCTTCCAGTTAAGGGTGTATTTATCTTTGTATAGGATTCTTCTAGTTTTTGAGAACATGCGTTAATAAATGGAGATTGTGCCTTTCTGATTGAATGTTGATTTGGGAGGCTATTAACTACATTCCTGGGTGTTGTTACATATCATTGTCTAGAGATCCAAAAAGAAACAAGTCTTGTCTTCCTCTTTGTTGTTACTTATGGAGACCACTGAACTTTGAGGAGTACAGAACTTTAGTATCTTGTTCCAAAAAGGCATGTTGAAACTTTAAGGGGGCCTTTCATCTTACTCCCGTTTTCTGGTTTGTAAAGCAGATTTGCTAGCTGGTTTCTTTGGAAATTGCTGTAGTGTCACACAGAAATTGTTTATAATGTGTCACTTCTAGTAGTGTTAATACAGTGTTATACTGCATTATTCAGTGGAATCTTTGGGAAAGCATGGTAGCAACAACCGTGCTGATGAAATTAAATATTTCATTGAAAATCCTGCAGCTTGTAAGGTTGAAGTTAAATGTTCATGAAATATCAGGTGGTAGAGTTTCGTTTCGGTAGCCGCTAAAATTGGAATCGATCATTCTGTTGTTTGCAATAGCTTTTCACATTTTAGTTTGAGGTTAGTCTTCCAGGAGCTTTTCTTTATACTTAATATTTATAAACAAGTGGATGTTATTTCAAAGACCTATTCTTACAAAAGTAAAACTGATCAGTTTTCTTCCAGAGCCAAATTCTGATTCCACATCTGTATTGAATAGTGAGCACTGTAATGAATAGTTCACAGTGCAGGTATTAATATATTTCATTCCAGCAAAACAATTTGAAGAAATGACTACTTGAGGTAGACAAAGGAATGTGGATTAGCCTGTTGGAAATAAGATTTGGGTTATTTAAAAATAAAAGAAATAAATTTCAGGAGTTTTGAGCGTAACCTCTGCTGAATCCAGAGTGATGTGTATTTAAAATCAGGCCATTAGTGAATCTGCTTGATAATAATCTGAATTTCCTTGTAAGGCAAATTACAGTTTACTTCTCTGGTATTGTGCTAATAGAAAACTGGCAGTAATGCTTATAAAAGAGAGCCTGTGAAGAATTTTCTCTGCTCTTGTCTACAGTGACACACATGACAACAGTGACTGCATTGCGATTTTTAAATAACTGCATTGATTCTTCCTTTCCTTTTAAGTCAAATCAGTTTTATTTACACCACTTCACTTTGATACAGCTAATAGGGCCCTTGTGATAGATTTAGAAGCTGAGTGGAGGAAAGAGATGATGACTCTCATTTTAATTAATGCTGCAGCTTGTTAATCTCGCGTGCTTTACTTTTTAGACATCTTAGGAAAGACAAATGGTTTTAGTAGATAAGAAAAACTATTAACGATGGAAAGGATAGAGGGATGCTGATTCTGAATTTAATTTTTAATGAATATTTAAAATTGTATAAATGAAGGAAGAATTTAATGCTGTATTTTTTATGTGGTGATCAGATGGCAAGTACTGTTTTTAACTTTTGCTCATCGGAGGCTACTTTGCCTATAATGCCTGGAACTAAATTGGTAAAATGAATGGTGGTCTTGCAGTTCGTACTGGATCTGAAATATTTTTTATTAACACAAGGTTATTTTGCACCATGGACTAAAATATGGACTGCAGAAAGAATTTAAATACTGTGCTGGATTCTGCCGGAATGTATCCCAGTACAGGACTGTGGCCTTCATTTGTCCTTTTGTTTGTTTTTTTTTTTTCTCTCTGATCTGAGAGGTTTTGTCAACCTGAAATGGAGATGTTACATAAGAGCTTTTGGGAGGTTGTATCTTGAAACCCAGCCTTGTCTTGAACTTTTGTAAACTGGAAAGCTTCAAAAATGTACTCTGTATTCCTGAATAAAGTTGGTGTTTTAATACTGTTCACAAGTGAGATTTCTGCTGTCTCATGAAGTCTCAGTGTTAGTTTTATAGCCTTCTACATGAGGTTTCTTCCAACTTCTTTTGCATTCAGTGTTAAGTTCTGTTACCTCTTTGTGGGTGTTAAACATATTTTTAAAAAGTGCTATTGGAAACCCACATGTACAAGTGTGTATAAAAATATACTGATAATATTTATAAAAATGAAATTATGTAATTTCATAATTTCTTGTTCTTATTTTGCCATTCTGATCATACTATCAAAGATGAGGCATCTGAAGCAGTCATGTTCTGTTTTCTGCTTTATAGCAAAGCTCTAGATGCTTCAGCAGAGGTTAATGCTCTGTGTTGGCTGCTGCATACAGATTTCCTAGCAGAACTAAGGGGCCTCTAGCATTAGCTGCTGTCTCTCCCTTTCCACCTAACGTTTCCCCACCACTTATGTTCCCAGCACGATGACCCAGTTTATATCCAGGTCCATGATCCATATGCCAGGTGCGTGAGCCAGGTTCAAGCTGAGATGCTCTGTGGAGGCTGTGTGTCTGGCTGAAGTCCCATGTCAGGGCTCTTTTCCCAGCAGATGCCTGATGCAGGCACCACCACTATCATGGGAACCATCGAGCCCCATGAAGTCCAGATCCACCTGACACGTGGATCATAGCCATTCTTTTTGTCAAGGTCCTGTCACCCACAGGACTAGTGTTAAGAAATACCTCCTGTGAAGTTATTTTCTCAGACTAAGGAGAATGGGTGCAAATGTTACATCTAAATATTTCAATCTATATGAGTATATAGAGGTTGACATACTTCGCTTCAATGACTCATCTCCACTTGCTACTGTCTGTCACAAAGACATGTCATTTTTATCATTATCCTTGTTAATTAAGCCACATACCATCACTGAAATTCTCAGATGGTAATCTTCATTTGATGCTGGCAAACTGCCCCCAGATAAATAGCTGTGGATCCAGAATTCACACCGGCAGCATAAGGGAGATGGAGCTGTCGAGGCTGCCACAATGAGCTCTCTGCAGGGAGGGAACGCTGGGGTCTCAGAGCTGGCTCACTCAGCCATGTCCCAGCAAGAGCTATGCTTGAGAAATGTTGATGCAGAAGACAGCTGCTTATGAAAATAAATAGCATACTCTCCAGCTAAGCTCCCCGATTAATCATTTTTATTCTCTCTGCTTCAATTTATTTAAAAATCTTAATTCTTACACCTTAAAAAATTAAATACGCAGTTTATTTCAGCAGTGATCTCAGTGCAGCATCTTTTCTTGCTGATTTGCAAACAGTCTCCTAATTATTCAGCCTCAGTTATCTATTGGTGAGAGAACTAAGCAGCTTTTCACTTTTTGGGGAGCTGTCGTCCAAAATGGTGTGCTGTTATTAATTGAAGTAAGGGCATCTTCATGTGGAAATTCACAGCTCTTCTTTGCTTTTCAAAGCAAAGTTGAGGGTATGCATATTGCATAAAGTACTTTGGGTAAGTACCGGATTGATCTCTCTAGGGAATTAACTTCTCTGTTTATCTGCCAAAACATACTGTGAATAGATAAACAGAAATGTGATCCTTTGCTTCACAAAATCCCAACAGTATTCCTTCCTGAGGCGACCACTGCAGATGAAAAGGTAGAGCACTTTTGTGGCTGATCCGGCCCTTAGCATTTCATAGAATCATAGGACGGTTTGGGTTGGAAGGGACCTTAAAGATCATCTAGTTCCACCCCCCTGCCACGGGTAGGGACACCTGCCACCAGACCAGGATGATCAAAGCCCCCATCCAGCCTGGCCTTGAACACTTCCAGGGGTGGGGCATCCACAGTTTCCCTGGACAACCTGTTCCAGTGTTTCACTGTCCTCACAGTAAAGAATTTCTTCCTAATAGCTAATCTAATTATCTCATTTCTGTGGGAATGGTCACAAAAGTGGTTCAGTAGTGCAGTTGCTTTGGTGCTGGATACCATAGGGAAAACACCTTTTCACTGAGAACTGATTTGGGACCATCACTTCCTATAGGCTCCCTGACGGCCACTCCAAGGTTAAGTACTTCCCCCACCCCCCACCTTCCTGCCAGTGGCTCTTACCTAAGGTTAATTCCTACCGGTTACCCTGAGGTTAAAAAATTAGTATCTCATTACTTATGATACCACAGCCCATGACTCCTTCAAATTTAAATCATGGTCATTTCTCAGCATAAAAGTACAGAGCTTTCATCTGTGTAAGAACAACAGGAGTAATAGCTCAGCTTGACCCAAAGCAGTTCACTCCTAGGGTAGTGCCCCGGCAGCATCAATTTGACTGAATGAACAATTGGTCTATTCCATTTATTTGGAATACGTGCTATTTCCTTGACAAATGCAAGTCATGTTGCAGCACAGTGATGAAGAAGCATGATGTTTTATTTGACAGAGTAGATTTTTCTTCTCATTAGTTTGTGACAGAGTTACCTTAGAAAATGCTTTTTGCCCAGCACTGCAGCCGAAGTAGCACTAGCTTGCCAAGGTACAGGGTAAGGGAAGGACAGTAAGGTTGGCAGTTTGATGCAGATATAAAGCCTTTGGAGGTTTAAGTGTTTCAGGTGTTATACCTGAATAAGGACTATTTAAATGCTGTACAGTAAGCACTCTTGCAGACTAAGGAAACGTGGCTGATATTTGGCTGCTCTTTTGCTAGTTTCTGTTCCCTCAAATACAATGCAAAGAGCAAAAATTCTCCATGCATCTGTTGCTGTATGTATTATTCTCCCTTGGCAGCCTCTGCAGAGCAAAGGAGTTAGCAGAACCAATGAATTATCCAAAGTGGATTTGGAGAGTGCTCTGCTTCAGAAATAATGAAGCTGGTTTAAATACCCGCTTTCAAGGTGTTGTGTTAGATATACTGCTTAAGACATAAGGTAAAATCATACCTGAGCTGCTACAGGGAAAAAACCCGACAACCCTGTGAATCTGAGAGGTGCAGCAGATCTTCATCAGCAAAGCCAGTCAGTCTGTAGGAGCTGGCTGCAGATCATGGTTAGAAATTCCTGTGCCTTGAGCCCAGGTGGAGCTGGTGCTGATGCAGCATCCACAGTTGAAAGCAATGGCTGTTACGGTTTTGGTAGTATGAATTGGTCTGTCTGGTATCTGATACCAGAAATACATGAAAAATCATTCTAGACTGATTGTCACCTTCCTTCAGGAAGCTGGATAGAAATCCTCTAGCTGCTTTCTTGAAGTCATGTCTCTCAAGCAACTAAGCACTCCTGTTTCTCTCTCTTATCAGTCGCAGGGACTGGAGGAAGATCTGTGCTGTTTTTAAAGTGGGGACACCTGACACAGGGAGAGACATCAAGATGAGTTTCAGCAATAACAGAACCCGCATGTTCCAAGATCCAGCCTCCTGACCACTGAGTAATGCTATCTATCCACCGCATTTGGTGTTATCCATCCATGTAATCTTTTAAACCAAATCAATTTAACAGAAGATTTTTGCAGATTAAAAAAAAACAAAATTAAAAAAAAAACGTCTGGACCTGCAGGTAACTGTTTGACCTGCAGGTAACTGTTTCAAGTTCTCTTCCTTCGTGCAAAAATTCAGGTAGCTATCAAAAACCAGAAACAAATATTTGAATTTTGTATTTTCTCCTAAGCTCTGGGTACTTGTTTGCCTTATTTATAATTGCAGACTTATTGGAACAGTTATCCTGTATAGCTCTTTGTGTGGAGGAGGATTCTACTCCTAGAGTAAGTATCCAGACTGGGACTTTAACCTAGAGTACATATTTCTGTAGTTTTCCACAGGTTAACAAATATGTGGACTGTGAATGTCTCCCAGAAGGGAGCTAGGGTGTATTGGAAATGGCTTGCCATAAATCGTGCTGATCTGAAGATGAAAACTGCAATTGCAGTGTGTGGAGGGTAGAGGCACAGGTTCCTTGGGGGAACAGGGGCTGTAGGAACACTGTCAGGTGGCCAGTACCACATTTTTTGCTTTATGCAATTGGGAAAGGACAAAGAGAAAGTGGGAGGGAGAAATGTCATGTTGACCTGGGGCGTACAGTTAGCCCAAAGTGACTTAGGGAACTACAGAGAGAAGAGAGTGACCTGGCTGCCTCTTATGCTGATATTTCAAAAATGAGCTTAACATAGCGCTTTGAAAGATGGCTTAGTAATATTATATTAAAAAAAAAAAAGTTCCCACTTTCTTTTCTTGATACTGATATCAATACCAAGAACGAGATGACTAACGGGGAGAGAGTGGCTTGAAATGATTTTTAGATGGTTTTTTTTTCTTCCTTTGAAAATTTAGGTGAAGTTAATTATGGAATGGCAGCAGCATCTGATCTGAAGCAGGAGCTTTCATCTCACCTCCTGCTTTTAAAATAGCTATGCTCTTATCTCTGCTTTGAGGAAGGGGGTGCGGGGGGTGGGGAGAGCACCCCAGTGTTCTTGCAGCCTGGTGGTCACCAGATGAGTGAAATGCCTTGTGAGATCCGAGGCCATTAAAGACGCCAGCAAAGATACTAAGAGCCTGCTGCTATGCCGAGAGCATTTTTTTTTTTTATTAATCTGATAAAGTAAGCAGAGGAGCTCTCATTCCAGCATAGGCTAGGTGCAGCGCAGAGAAGCACTTACTGTGCATAGCAAGGTGGGCTTTGGGCTGTAAGGGGAAAGTGTGATGTGACACTGAGCCAGAGGACTGAATGAAAATCCCAGGAGGACAAAGCGCTGGCTTGGGGGGAAGAGGGAGGCAGGGAGCTGGAGGGCTAATAGCATTGCTTTCTGCTAATCACATCAAGGCAGAAATTGCCTTCACCCTTGCTTCTTTCCTGGGGGTGTGCATACGCCATGTGTGTGGTGACATCCCAGCTAGCGTGAGAGCTGAAATCAATACTGCTGTGTCAGCATGGGCCTCCATTAAGCTGCTGGCTAATGAGGCTTATAAACCCCGTGCCGAGGTTAATACTGCTGCATGGTGTGCTGGGTAGCACCAGCGGCTTCAGTGTTATCCATTATTTCTCAGTGACACAGAACTTGCCTGCACAGGCACACCTGAAGGTTTCACATTCTTTTGAAGAAACAGGCACTTATTTCAGTGGAAGGTCTCATCGGAGCTTCTACAATCACCATTAGCTAATGGTTTATCTCTTGTCCTGCTGAGCTGTGCTGAGTGGACTTTTGATGGTGGCTATTCTACTTCTGAAGTAAGAGACACTTTAAAGAATTAATCATTGCTAGGATTTTTACTTTTCAGGTCACTGAAGCTGGATCCATATGAGGGGAGGTCTTGGATGTCTAGGTATGCTCAAGATGAGGGCTTTGGGCTTCAGCCCTCTTCTAGTGACTGAGGATGGTAGCTGAGCCTGCATGGCAGTCCCAGGAGAAAGTCTGTCTGAAAGCCCTTAAACCACATTAGGGGATCCAAGCACCTCCTTAAACAGAAGCAACGCAGTTCTTCTTTACCAAATGGACTGTGACAGGTCCAAAAGCAAAACGGGGGGAAGTGAAAGGGAAGGAGGGGTAAGAACATGTCATCTGGAAACAGGCTTATGCTGTACTCTTTGGAGAGTCGGGCTTCACACTGTCAGCCAAGCCTACGAGGGATCCCTGAGGCTATGGGGGCCTTTCCCCTGCCACTCTTGGCTGCTGTGGAAATGCCAGTGAGTCTGTCTGCCTTCACTGTTGTTCAGCCTGAGAGTTTATTAAGATGAATTTCTTGTTTTATTGTGCCTGTGGTTAGATCTCTTCTGTCAGCTTCCTGTTATGCGTCCCTTTGGTGAAGGTCTGGCGCTTGCCCTTGCTTTCTCTTCAGCTTATGTGACTGCTTTACAATGTCCTGATGATGGAAGGTAATTCAAACAACTAAACGCTGTCTCTGAACTTTTCTGGGGTATTCTCACAGCCCAACATCTGCCAACTGTTCCTATCGCAATTTGGGATGAGACCATCTTGTATGGGCGTTGTACCCTCTTGTGTGGTGGATTTTAGAATGACAGAATCATTCAGGTTGGAAAAGACCCTTAAGACCATCAAGTTCAATCCTAAATCCAGCACTGCCAACTATACCACTAAACCCTGTCCTTAAGCACCATGTCTACATGTCTTTTAAATACCTCCAGGGTTGGCAACTCACCCACTTCCCTTGGCAGCCTGTTCCAATGCTTGGCAACCCTTTCAGTGAAGAATTTTTCCTAAGAGGCCATTTCCTCTCATCCTATCACTTGTTACTGGGGAGAAGAGACCGACACGCACCTCACTACAACCTCCTTTCAGGATAGTCTCCCCTGAGCTTCCTCTTCTCCAGACTAAACAACCCAGTTTCCTCAGCCACTCCTTGTGGGACTTGGTCTCTAGACCCTTCCCCAGCTTCAGTGCTCTTCTTCAGGCATGCTCCAGCACCTCAATGTCTTTCTTGTAGTGAGACCCCAAACTGAACACAATACTCGAGGTGCAGCCTCACCGCTGCCAAGTACAGGGGGACAATCACTTCCCTAGTCCTGATGGCCACACTGTTTCAGATACTATTTCTGATAGTTTTGTCGCAAAGCTTGCCAGCATGGAGCAGATCTGGCTGTGCTGCTGTGGCTTGACCACCTGCTTGGATCTCGACTCACCATTTTTAGGTGGCCAGTGGGAAAAGGCGAGTAAGCATCCTTCTGAGGTGGCAGGTTGGAGAAGTCTCTCCCTAACAGTACACCAGCAATGGCTTGGTAACGTCAGACATACCCAGCATCTGAGGCACTACTTATCCTTCTCTAATGCAGTCGTATTTTCCCCATGCAGATAGAAGTGGTAGCGTACTTCTCTGTAAGCAGGACCCTGGGCTCAGGCAGATTAGCAGTGCATTAGTTACGATGTGTTTGTGTTTTTCAAGTGTCTTTTTTTTTTTTTTTTTTTTTTTTTCTCCAGCCAGAAGTTATAGCTTTGGCCACAGTCTGGTGAATCTGGGAGTCACAACTTACGGAAGAACCTTTCAAATGCAGGATCTAAACCAATAAAACATCTGGGATAGTTACAGCTGAGTTAATGGCCCAGTGAAGAAACAAATCGCTGTGTGACCCTTCATGCTTCTAAGTCTGCCTGATCTGCATTTTCCCCCTGCAGCCAAGCTACCCTCATCACCCAAAAATCAAATGCACTGTAATATAATCAAATGCAATGCGATAGTCTCCTTTTCTTTCTCTGGCTGGGCTTATTTTTCATCCTGTGCTACAGAACAAGGGGAGCATGCAGACAAGAAGCTGAATTCATTGCTCCTCCTCTGGTTCAGCAAGAAATTACTCAGATTTTTTCCTAGATCAATGAGTTGCCATCGTGTCCCAACAACCTTGCACTCCCTGGCAGAGACATGAAAAATGATCCTTTGTCTTCCTTGTGGCACTGTCGCTGTGGGTGACAAATGCTCCCCTTTTTATGCTTGCTTATTTTTTGGCATTGTGCATTATTCTGGATAAGCTGTGTGGCAGCCCTCTCGTTAATCAGATGTGTTGCTGGCCTGTGAACTGGTAGCCTAGAGCAATCTCTGTTAGATTTGACTCCACTGATGGCAGGGTCAAAGGAGCTGGTCGTTCTGGGGGGACTGGGGTTGTGTCCAGTAACATCACATTTCTTTGCTGAGAGCCATGCACTCCGATAGAAAAGTGAACCCATCAACTATTAGCCTGATTATTTAACGTCTCTTTGAAATGCATGAAGCATTTAGTTCTCTTTAGTCTGCAAGTAAACCAGTGATTCTCAGTTAAAGGTGAAAGAGAAGGGGAAAGTATTAAGAAATTGGCACTGGGGTGCTTTTAGACAAGCCTCTGAAAAATGCCGAGGAGCAGCACTTTGTCATTTTCCAATTGAATAATGTTAGTTCCAAGGCTTTTAATTTTTGAACGTTGAATGGCCTCCTAAATACATCCCGCCCCCCAAGTGGGACTGCTAATGAAACAAACAGATGGTGACTTGAATAGAGTAAAAGGACGTCATAAAGATGTGCTTTGAAATAGCCAGACAGAGCAAATTACACAGGAGACAGGAAAAGAAAGTGATGGAAAACTGAGAACAAACCACCACAGTATTCATGTTATTCACCCAGCATGTGAGTGGAAAGGTGTTTAATTATCTTCCATAATCTGATATTAAAAACCCCCACCTTTTATCCAAAATGTTGAGGGTGATATATAAGGAACTGTAGTCTTGATCAAGTGTAGGGACCAGTTGCATGCATCTGTCTGTGTCTGTGCATCTCACTGCTGTCTCCAGGGCTGTGTGTCAGCAGTGACATTTGTTTGCATTCTATTTTAAGCAATGCCTGGGAAAAAAATATAACTTTTTTTTTGTTTGCCTCTTTCCCAAACTAATGCAATTTGAAATGCTGTACCAGAGAGTCTGGAAGGCCTGAGGCAAAAGTCAACACTGTGACCCTGTGAGTATTAGACTGTATTGTGGCGAGCTGGGTATCTTCTCCCTCAGTCAGGAAAGGGGCTGGGGAAGGACGGCCCCTTGGGCTGGCTGCCTCATCACTCCCCTCTTTCTGCTCTCTCTGCACTGTCTCTGGGCTGCCTTGTACTCCGTGACAGAGGTGGCTGATACTGCTAGTTGGCCTTTCAACAGTACTTTCTCTCTGGGGATTGCAGACTGCTTTACAAACACTATGACTTCAGATTTATAAGCTGCTGTGAGCAGACAGAATTACAAAAACAAATAATTTTCTTATTTCAAGTCCAAAGTAAAAATAGGTAGTGGAATCTGCCCCAAGACTGCAGGCTGAGAAAAAAACCCTAAACTGATTTTATGGCTGCTCTTCCCAAGGCTTCTGCTGCCAGAGCAATGGAGCGTCTCCTCTTTATGCCTGCTTTCCCTCTCCTAGTGTTTTGCATCTCAGTTTGCAGGCCCCTACCATGGCACTGGAAGCAGTCACCTAAGTGTTGAGCACTTGGGAAGTTACAGGTGATTCATTTAAACTCAGTTCCTCAGAGTGGGAAGAAGGGGAGATGATACTTTTGTTTCAGGCCCAAGCTGGGCGGAAAGGAATGCGTTTTAGAATATGCTTAGCTATAGAGTGACCCCCTCCCTCATCTGCAGCTGGCTACACAGAAGTGACAAGGAAATCAATGTCCAAGGCGTGCACATCTTCAAAACTTGGGTATTTCAGTGCCTGACATTCTGATACTTGCAGTAAAAATTAATTGTGCTCTTCTGTTGGCCAAAGTCTCCACAGCAGCCTCATCAGCCAAACGCTTCCCTTTCCCGACTTGCTGAACTAGAAATCAGTTTTGTTTGCTTGGCTTTTGTTTGCTGTGAACAAAATGCTTTTTTGTTTCTGCTGTGCCTGTGATTGCACCCTGAAAGCAGGAGGAAGGCAGAGCAGCCTTCATTGTCTCCATAATCACCAAACGACAGTTTTGCAGCCTTTGAACATCATCTTGCATCTCCCCTTGCTGTATGGCAAGTTCGCTGGTTCCCTCCTGCACCCTTCTCTCCGATCATTAAAATTGTTACGATCACATCTCCCACAGCAGAAACAAGTAGGAGCTGAGGGTGCCCTGATGGCCCAGCTTGCTGCTGCTCCGTTTTGTGCCAAAACAACTGTGGCAGCTGCTCACTCTCAGAAGAAAATGTAGCATCACTTTGTGCCTTTTACTAGGTTTAGTGAATAATAAATATGTAGCTTAAGCAAGGGCAGATTCCTCTCATGCAGACACACATCAGTTCTGTGTGTGTGCACCCGCTACCGTCTCTCTGGAGAGAACTGAAACAGCCATCATCCAGTCCTGGCTCAAAATCCTTATGCAGGCTATTATGCGGTCCCTTACAGAGAACTAAAGCTTTTCAGCTGCTGTGTGTAAGCTGGGAGGAAATTATGACCTGGCTTTTATGCTGGTGTACTTCACAGGCAGAGAGAGGTGAAACAGCTCCATTACAAAGCTTGCTGCACGAGTTGGGACAGGACCCCTGGATCCTGGCTTGCTCTTCCAACAAATGAGTTGTGCCATAGCTTCAGTGGGAAGGGATGACGATGGGGAGATCTTTAAAAGCATCTGAGGGATTTGGAAGTGCAATATGTGTTCCAAAATGCACTGCCTCGTGTATGTCGAATATGCCACTGGCATGGGTCTGTGTTACTACAGAGTGTATAAAAACATACGTTGCCCACGATAGTTTTGAGGGCAAAAGGTGGATCATCACGCACTAGGGATAAGTGTCTAGTCAAAGAATGGATTAAGACGTGGTTGGTTTTCATTACATGGAATCAGCTTTTTGATGATTTGTGCATCGTAAGCTCAATCTGCTGACATGACTAGAGAGCTGCTTTTAGCGAAGGAAATGTCTCTGTGTCTTACCCCTGCTCTCATAACCTGCACGTGCCATGACAGCTGAGGCATCCCCGCAGCTATTCATTAGTTCTAGCAATACGTATTGCTACATTTTTGCAAAGAGTAGAGAGTCATCACAGTGATGTATTAAAGAGAATTTTGCTGTACTTTGGAGGACTGTTGGGTCATCAGCTCTGGGAGAGGTCAAAACCTCAGGCTAATGTGATTTCAGGCTGGTTTTATTACTTAGGTTTTCCTAGAGGTTTGTGTGCAATGCAACAGCTTTTTATCCTCATTTCAGCTCATCTTGCTTAGGCAATCTTCTCTGTGGTCCTCTGAAAAGCCAGGGACAGACAGGAGAGCTCCAGGATGGCTAGGACCTGCCCAGGGTTCAGGTGTGTTTCTTCACGGTCTCTGATGGGACGTGACCCCCTGTCCTAGATTGCAGTGAGGAGCAGCATCTGCAATGCCCAGGAGGACAGTGGGGAACAGGGACCACAAACATCTGCTGCCAAGATCACAGATCTACAGGAAAACATGAGTTGGCTTATCAAAGGTGGAAACTGGCAGAGCTGGTCTCATCCATGATGGGACTGGGATCTATCTACCAGGCCTCATCAGCTAGCGTTGCCTTGTTCAAGCTAAGCTTTTAGGGGAGGGAGGGTAGAAGGAAGAAGGGTCCCCTACCTACTTCTGTGGCTCCCTAGAGTTTCTACCTGTGGAAATGAGTCCTTTCTCAGAGGTGGTAGTCGTGCAGGGAATTTCAGTGGGGCAGGATGGCAGCAGCTAAAATGCGCCTCTTCTGAGGGGCAGGGGGAAGGCGGGCGGCTCAGAGCCTCCAGAAGGATGTTGAGGTATCAGGGCCCCAGGGTGAGGGTTGCTCCCTGGGTTGCCCTGGAGTAAATCACTCTGTTCCTGTGCCCCCTCGTTCCACAGGGCCCTCTCAAGCAGCCTCAGGAGCTGCGAGGGGATGTGAGAGGAGATGTCAATGGCAGCAGGGAGCAGGGAGAGGGTCCCTCGGCCTCACGCTGCCCAGGTGGGACAAGAAAGAGTCAGCTGAAAATCCACATTCAGGCTGGGGACTGGGAAAAATGTTTTTGCAGAAAAGGCAGCAATGCACAGGCTGGGCTGCAGGGAGTGTCTCCTGCCAGCTGAGGAAGGAGTTGTCAGAAGCAGTGCTGCACCGCTCCCTGCCCAAGTCACTCAGCTGTACCCAAGCCATGGCATGGGGACATCTCGCACTCATTCACTGACTCTGTTCTGGTGCTACATTTGCTGTGGAGTCTTCTCCAGACATTAGTACTTAGGTTGCTATCTTGCTGTACTTTCCAAACTTCCCTTTATTTTATGGCTTTCAGCTTGTGGTGTAGAAAAAAAAGAGAGGCATGCTCTCTAAAGAAACTTACTGTAGCTTTGGGTGGTTCCTAGCCTGGCTTGGCCATGCAGGCAATGGTTTGTGTATGACAGAAGTAATGCAGACATGATAAGGAGTTAGCCATTGACCCTTGCAAAGTGCTGTAATACACTGTTGATGGAGGAAGGATAGGAAAAAAAATAATCAAAGGGTCTTTACATCAGAGATGGGGAGGGAAGCTGCAATTAACATGGTCAGATGTGCAAAACTTGGCAGGGGAGAGGACTGATACCAGAATTTGCACTGATGTCCTCCTGTCCAGACCCTATCAATCTTGCCAGGGAATTTGACAGGTGAGAAAAGTCAAAGAGCATCCAAAGGATTCTGAAATCAAAGGCCTTTGAAAGCTGGATCAGAGAATGGAGCACAGTTTCTCCATCTGCTTTGAATTTATTGTTGCTAATGAGGCAGCAGCCTCTGGTCTGAGTGAACATGCTGAACCCAAGGGGTCACTTGACATTTCCACCATGTTCAGAAGAGGGTATCAAGGGACTGTCTCCAAGTTAACCCTTTCACTGTCAAGCATGTACAAATGAGCAACTCGGTACGATGGCACAAGGTGGGAAACGTTTGCTCCTTTCAGGCTGACAGAACATGCTGTTTGGACTCCCAGATCACGGGGTCCTATTTGTCCATCTGACCAGTGGGAGCTCCTGCAGGTAGAGTTGAAAATCCCAGCATTGGCCCCTCCCTGCCGATGGCTTCGTAAGCATGTGGTTTTCTGCTTTGTTGCTGATGTTGGCTGTGGTCAGTCTTTTTCTGCAGAGCTGTGAATCCGAGACCTGCAAGTACCTTCACTCAGTAATGTATAATTTATATACGAAGCTGGAAGCACTTATTTACAACTGGGCCCTGTGTCCCCTTCAGGTCAGATGCAGTCCCCGACAACAGAATTTGCGTGAGGGGAACAGACCTCCACCCCCCAGCCTCCCTGATAGGGCTCCTAAGGAACAGGGACCACAATGCATTTAGGTGAAGGAACAGATGAGAAAATAGGCTGATGAGACAGAGAGGAGTGCTGGAATTAATTTGAGACCTTTTGCAACCCATAAGAGTTTATCTTGAAAGTGGTAGCCTCATTATTTAAATACCAAGCACCAAATAACTTTTCTGTGTTCCCTGCCCTTTCCTGCTCACTGCCCTAAATGCTGATGCCATCACATTTGATTTTTCTCTGACTCCTTCTGATAACGCTGAAGGTTCAACAGCCAGAGATGAAAGCCACAGGGATCTGCTCACTGAGGTTATGATCTCCAATTATCATTCCAGGCCGCTGCCTGTCTGCGAGGCAAGAGCCATAGCTGACACTCGCAGAGCTGCAGATCTTCAGAGAGGGACAGAGTGTGCAAGAGGAAATGTTGGCATGAGACCCACATTCCTGACTGATCATCGAAGAGCTTGTCCGTGCAAGCCAAGGAGTCTCTGTTGCAACAGGAGGCTGGGTGGGTCACGCTGCAAAATTACATACTATCTCTTCTCTTGAGCACTGCAGAGCTCTGAGCCAAGTTGGCCACTGGAGTAGATGCCAGTTGCAAAAATTAGTTCAGGGGTCGAGTTCAGAAAACTTGCAGAGCAGATGAATGGATGCTTGAGTGGGTTCATCTCCTGTGAATCCTTTTCTAGCAAAACACATTTAAACCTAGTACGCAAGATGGATTAGCCCCAACCATTCAGAATGGGATACAGTATGGCCTTAACTTGGCATTTCCATTCTCACCACATCCTGTCTGAACGAGGTAAGTGAAAGGTGTTAACCTGCCTATTGCTGCAGTTTAAGTTTGTGCAGTTGTGTGTGCTCTCAGGCACTGGAAGCAGAAGGCCTTAGTGACTTAGCATAGCTCAGCTGACACGCAATAACTTGTTAAACTGTGATAGGTTGATTGTGTGGCTGAACCCTGAGATTGTATGAACTTAAAACCGTAAAATGAAATTACTCTCGAAGGATTCAGTCATGACTAGCCTCAGTTTGTGATCAGACGAAGGCATGTGACGGTCTTTACTGTGCTCTGTCCATCTTTTTGGTGCTATGAAAGTCTTTACCTTTCCTGGGGTATTTCTTCTTTAGTTGTCTCCTTGAATGTCAGTTTTAGGGTGATCCACCATCTGACTTAAGCAGTGTTGCATTGGGTCTCTTAACAGCACTTCTGAGGCTACTTCAGCTTGTGAAAATGTGGTAGATACCAAACAGAAAAGGGTCCCAAGAGTGGATGAAGGATGCTGTGGCCATTGGTTAATGTGATATTTAAGATTATGTTTTCAAGTAAAGTTTTGGGAATTAGAGAGGCAATGAGTTTTCAAGGACATTTTACCTACTGGGAGTGTGTAAACCTGGAAATACAGTGTTGATAACACAGAAGGATTAAAGCTCATTGCATCAGAATCAGCACAAATTTTGTTGCCAGCTAGTAGCTAGAGCACAAAGCCCTTAATTAGCAGTTAATTCTTTTATTTGGAAGCCTTCCTGCTTCTTGCCCACTAAATTGCAAATACTGACTGACAACTGTCTGTTTCAAGTACTATTCTCAAATCTTCCCTCTGAACTGCTACCCGGATCCCCACTGCTGTACTCAGCCCAGATCACTGAACAACTGACCAAACTGGGCACTGAAATCTGCAGGGCCAGGCACATCTGCTACATACTTTAAACATTACATAGCTTCGGGGGGGATCTAGCCTTTCTGGGTCAGGCCAGAATTAGTAGATATATTTTTAATACAAGCTGTTTTTTCAGGTGAATATAGGTATTTATCTTCTAAATCAAAAGTTTTGCTAAGTCTAATCTTAGTTAGCAATCAGTTACCACTAAAACAGGACCGTTGTGTAGGTCAGTCTCAGCCTGCCCTTTCTCATCACTAGGCTGACTGGTGAATGTCTTCAGTCTCGCTGGTTGCAACAAGCATAGTGAAATTGATCCTTCCCCTTCCTGCCTCACTCCCTCTATGTTTTTTTTTCTGTAATGCCCCTAGCACCACATAAAAAAGGCAAGCTGTAGACATCAGAGCAGTATCAATCCTGTCATTGCCTTCCTAATAGCACCTGGCTGGTTACAGAGCCCTGTGCTGCCTGCAGCCACATCACAGGCATGCAAATCCAGTACTAACACCAGAGAGCCCCAGTCCTGCATCCTAGCAGCAGACCTGCCCTTCAGACCATGCTCCAAACTGGTCATGAAGCTCCCAAGAAAGTAT
This sequence comes from Falco peregrinus, assembly GCF_023634155.1. Taxonomy (NCBI): domain Eukaryota; kingdom Metazoa; phylum Chordata; class Aves; order Falconiformes; family Falconidae; genus Falco; species Falco peregrinus. Next base: position 82,150,271 of record NC_073721.1, read on the forward strand.
GAAAAAGGGTGCAGGTTAAGGGGGGATGGGAAAGCTGTGCCAATTACTTTTCTTTTTTCTTTTTTCTTTTCTTTTTTTTCTCTTTTCTTTTTTCTTTTTTCTCTTTTCTTTTTTCTTTTCTTTCCCTTTGTTTCCTTCTTTTCCTTTTCTTTTCCTTTTTTCTTTTCCTTTTCTTTTCCTTTTCTTTTTTTCTTTTCTTTTCTTTATTTTGTTTTCAGAAGCTCAGTAGGATAGGGCGGTAATGCAATAGCTGCATGTAATAACAGGACTCTAGAAACAAATGATCTTTTTGGTGATGCCTGCGGAGAGCTCCTAGTGGAAGGCTCTTGAGAGGTGTGAGGGGAAGAAGAGGCAGAAACACTGGCTAAGGGGCTGTTTGATAATTATAAAAGAGCTTGTGATATTTTCTGTGTAAGGCAATGTCCAGCAGATCTCAAGAGGATGGTAATGGACCCATAAACCTCTTTGTGGGCCAGACCTAATAAAGGACAACACCTGAACATAACTACTTTATTGCAGGCATTTCTCTGTGAGCTGTGGGATGTCCAAACATCATAAATGCTGTAATAAAAGTGGGTTAATAAGGCAATAAATGGCAATGATGATGGCCCTGGTTGATTTCAGCTAAAAAAAACCCCTGTATTTATATTTCACGTAGGATGGCTGAAGCCTTATTAGGCCACTTCCCTGTTCGCTGCATCTGCTTCATCTCAGGTTTATTTGAGTGATAGATCACTCCAGCCATGAGAAATTGCTAGTATCTGCAAGCTCTGCAGACCCTCCTAAAGGCCTGCCGAGGCTATACCATCCTCCAGGACATATTTATTTTGTAGCAAATCCTACAGCAAATGACTGGAAACCAGGCAACTCTGACAAAACCAAAACACTCTAGGCAACAGGGAGCTAACTGTGAAAATGAAATTCATGTCAGTAAGTTGATCAGAATCATCCAGGCTTGATTCATTCGGAAGTGCCACAATCCCTCCCTTGCTCTGCATGGGCATGTGCATCACACAGACAGCAGGGAATTTAAACACGTGAAATTTCTTTCCTGTGCCCAGCAAGTTCATCTCCCCAGTTACAGCTATATGAAAGGAGAGGCAAAGCTAAGGGACAAGATGCTACTGGAGATGGGGAGAAGGGAGTGTATCCAGGGGAATCATCTTGATAATTTCTAGTTTACACGGAAGGTCTAAAACAAAGCAAAGGGGGTTCTGAAAAAAAGCAGAGGAGCTGCTTTTTCATTGTGGCCTCCATTCAGTTTCCTTCTTAAGCCTTTCATATGAATGAGGTAAAAGGACAAACTTTTAAAGTGGGTCAGGGAGAGGTGAAGACTTGCTCTCAGCTATAAACCCCAGCAGGATCAGATTCCTTTGAAGAGCATTGTAATAGTGATTCAGGTTTTAGTTCAGGAGTCAAATCCTGTTGTATTTTCAAAGCTGTGTGGAACTGTACTCCTGAGGAACTGGAGAGAGTGATAAATTCTGCAAAACACTGTTTTCTTTGCAGGCAGCAGAAAATAATTTCAGCCTGCGCTATCATAAGAAGCACAATACTCTGGCGTTGACATCTTTTTCTTGGCAATATGCTCAACACACTTGCAAGTTCCTTTGCCTACACACTTCAAAAGGCTTAATACCAAGTGGATCAGTTAATTCTCTATCTCCCCCCAAATAGGCGTAACCTAACTTTCTGCCTCCCGGACAGAAGGCAGAGGTAAAGTGAGAGGCTTCAGAGTCACACCAGAGACAAGCACAGAGCTCTGCATTCTGCATTTCCAGATATCGCTCTCCCCCCAGCCAGGCTACCTGCTTCAGTTTTATCTGGGGTCCCAAAGGTGACATCGAGGCCTCCAGTTCTCCTGTAAAGGCTAAACTTGGTCCCACTGCCCAGGGTTGGACATGGCTGATGAGCCCGGAGAGGTGCAGCTGCTCTCTTGGCCCCTCTTTGTTTCTGCATCCAAGGAGATGTGAGAGGTTTGGTTTCTTGTACGGCATGCAAAGGTGTAAGCAAAACCAGCCTGTGGTCTAGAGTTGTACCACTGCCTACCATTAGAACAGCCCTGCGCTAGATGATACTCCTTCCCCAGAACCCTGCTAATGAGAATAAGGTGCCTGTACTTAAGAAAAAATATCATTAGTGACCAGGGTATTTATTTTGTATGCAGTCATCACCCTCAAAGCTTTTCCCCCGTCTCTAGAGAATTACCATTGAGTTGAATTTCATCATCTGGAAGTCAAGTTCATTTTCTGTTACTAGCAGACTTCATAGCTCTCTTCATTGCTTCAGCAGTCATTAAGATAGTCTGCGTAAATTTTTTCTCTTTTAGATTTTTGGTACTTTTCATTTATTATTATTTAATTCTTGAAATAGGATGGTGTGCTTTCACTGCCAGAGTGCAGTCTGCTCTGGAGTGGAGGATGACAGTGTGTATGATACAGAATGATTTAAGAAAAAGGAAATGTAGAGGAAGAAGAAATTTTAACAAAAATTACTTCTTTTGGGAAAAATGTACTGGGAACACTTCTGATACTCTAGATTGGATGGTCCCGGAGGAAGGGTTACTAGAAGTATCTGAAGTTCCAAAGAAAGTGCTCCACACTTCTGAAAACTGGACCGTTTCTCTGTGAGCTGTCACTGGGGACACAATCCACCTGTTAAACTGCATGGATCAGCCTTAGTTACCTATGAAAAGGTAAGACCACTGCTGTACCAAGCAACTGGAAAGCCTGACATCTGATCCTGAAATAACTAAACTATCTTAGTGATCTGTTACAACCAAGGGACAGGATCGTTGTTATTGATGAGACTACCAGTGGTAGCGTTGGCCCCTGCATGGGGCTATGAAGACAAGGTCTCTGCCGCAGAGAATGCACGGTCTAGAGAGGTGGTGTGCAAACTAGGCCAGAACAGGGAAGGACAGGTGCACCTTGGTTAGATTTCTTGCTTAGCTATTTTATTTTTTGAAAGCATAGGAAAGGGGTTTTATTTGTTTCTTGACTGAGGACAAGGCAAAAATGTGTCCAGCTTTCTTTTCTTTTCACGGGTCTATACTTTATTGAGAACTATGCTACCACACCCACAAGGGTAGCTTTGAACATGTCTATTTTAGTGCCTTTGCTGTTAGCCAGAACTTCTAAGATAGCACCAAAGGGAGAAATGAGGTCACCGGAAAGCAATCAGTAGAAATTGTAAATAAGATTGCTTACAGGGCTGATGTGGTAGGTGAGAGTGATAGTGATGTTTGAAGTTTACCATCTGTGCCCTGGAAAAGGAAAACATCTTGAGACACCGGCGGCCAAGTGCACTTTCATGCTATCCTTTTCAGAGAGGGGTGAAAAAAAAAGTTGCCTCTACATGCACTTCTCATAACTTTCAGTTTTGCAGTACAGTCGGTCATGCTTTTGTGTTTCTTTAATTTCACTCTGATCTTCCGATTATTTATCACCAGACATGTCTTCCCAAAAGCGTATCAGCTGTCTGTCGACATCCAGTTTGACCTTTTTAGATTCTTCATGACTTTCTGCCATTCTGGTTTAGTAAAGCATGGAATAATACTGACTGTTATTAATGGATTTAAAAAATAATGATCAAAAGTAAGGGTCATGTCTCTATGTAGGCATATAAATGAGATAAATGCAGAAACAGGCTTGAGAACAAGGCACCAATGCCGAAATGCCACAAAGCACTGAGAAACCAAAATACTTCGGACAGTGCATAACTTGGCTCGTTCTGGTCATAAATCTCCAGTGAACTTTATGTGGGCTGAGCCCTGCCGCTACGCAGAGCAGAGACACAGCCCAGGGAGCCTTGCTGACTTACATAGTGCTTTGTTTGGAAGTGATGGTGACATTTGCCTCCAGATTACTGATACAAAATAGGTATGTTTTATTTTGTATATTTATGTGTATTACGCACGCCTGGACCTAGTCACTGATACGGTTGTAAAGGTGTCAGCATTTCCAAATAGCCCAGTTTCCTGTCAGTGCAAAGGCTAGGCATTGGTATACTGCAGTCTTCTCATTTAGCTTTCTTATCTCTTCCTTACAGCATGGTCCAGAGCGTCAAAGCAAACTTCATATTTATGCTTTTGTAAGAAACTAAAAACCCCACGGCAAGGTCCAGATTTTCAATGTAAAGTTTCTTCTGTATCTTATTTGCATAGCTGAGTTATAACCCTCTAAATTACAAACAGAAGCACTGGCCGACTGCAGCTAACAGCTCTAATGGATGCTATTATATTTCTGCTGCTAGTTGGCACTCAACCTTCACTATCTCATCAGCATAAAGGCATGCTGTCAGCTTGAAAAATTGTGTCTTCCTTAGAGGGGAAAAAAAAAGCGCCATACCTACTATTGTTCCAAAGCAGCCTTTCACAACAGCAGTAACCAGAAGAGAGTAAGGATGTGAACAGGATGCTATTTAACTGTCTCTGTTCAGTGTGTTTACTTTGCATATTTGACAGCACTTTGTAGCCTGTTAGTGTTGCTGGTGTGCATGAGCACTTCCTCTGTCAGTCTGGCAAGATGATGCCTCCTGGGAGGTGGGGGTGCAGAAGGGTCAGCGAGGAGAGGGGATGCTTTCATCCCAGACCTTGTATTAACAGCAGGAGGAAAAGTGAGCCAGAAAGCAAGAAGAGAATTTGTATATACATGGAGAACAGAGATCGAATGTACAGGATGCCATTGTGCTTAGTGCACTCTTTAAAATTGTTTTGTAATGTGCTTGGGAGAGAAGGAAATCTCCCTCTCGCCATCTTACTCCCTTCTCCAGAAATTATTTTTACAGTGCCCTGCTCACCACTGCTTACAGACAAATCTATGCAAAACTTGCATTGTCTGAGGTGGCCCAGTTTGGGAATGTTCCAAGTTGTTGGCATCCCTTTAAATACAACACCGTTCTTTCCCTTGCCCCTGCCGAGGAATTTGCATCTAACCTGGAAAGAAAAGGAAGGGTTCCTACTTCTTTGTGATTAAAATGACAGACACACTGCAGAGAACCGTCTGCTACTACCATCACTGCCAGCTTCCCCTAAAATGTGCTCAGCTGCCTCATCCCACAAATGTGTTAGCAGATGACAGACCTTTTGCTGATCAGTAAATAACATCCCCCTTTCTGTTTTGCTGCTAAAGTGAATGGTTCTCTTTGGGCTGTTGCAGGCACTCGATTGCTCCCAGCTTCTGAGGACAGCCCAGACTGCCTGCTCCCTGCCAAGGAGCTGGTGAGGGAATAGAAATGGGAGACCAAGGTCGCCATCTCCTGGGGAAAAGGCATTTACGCTTCCAGGAAAGTTTATTTCATTCCTTCCTTCCTTTCATTCTCCCTCTTCTTTCTTTGTGAAAATCAAGGTTGTATGAGAAGGTTTAGGAGGCCTGGTGGCTTGCAATCCCAGCGCTGGCCCTACTGTGGTCCCTCTTATGAGACTCCTTAAAATAAAATAAGAGTGAATTTATGTGACAGGGTGGGTACACAGTTGGTATTTTTGTTATATACTTCCTATGTACTTCAGCAGCAGCAATGTCAGTGGCAAGACTCACACACATTAATAACTTCAGAAAATGGGTTTATAGAGTGTTGAGCAGATGCAGGAACAGTCAGGATCTTACGTATTTAAACTGGCAAGGACTGTTTAGCAACTGCCACATGTGCCCTGTGGAGTACAGGGACATCATGAGAGCTGCAGCAGATTACCTAGTTACCGAGTAGTCACAGTGCAACACCTTACTTTTCAGAGAAAGCTGTATGTCACTTAAAAAATGGATGCCTTCAGTGATGCTTGTAAGGACACCTAGGGATTTTTGCGTGTAACTAAAAAATTCAGGACCTTTTGCACATTCTCATCAGGCTGGCTACAGAAGTGTCCCTGCTGCAGTTGTGACGTTTAATTCACCGGTGTTTGTAACGCAGCTGTAGTGCTTTCAAAGCAGGGGCCAGGTGAATGTGAACTGTGAGAGCTGTCTGGAAATGCTGGGCAGGATTACCAAGTACTGATGGTGGGTGGGTAAGCCAAGGTGTTGCACTGTAAAGCTACAAGGCTATGCTAGTGCAGTAATATTCCTGGCATGGTTACTGGAAAGGGGTAAACTAACTGGAGACTAAATTACATAACGTTAATCAAGTTACACTTTGGAGGTGGCAGTTATTCAGTAAGCAAGACTCGAACGTCCCAAGCTTAAGGAATCTCTTACATTGAAAACAGAGCGCAGAATCGGCAACTACCTGCACGACATCTGTGTAGATGGGGGAAAAATCACTGTCATGGAATAAAGTTTCCGACTAAGGGTTCAAGAAGTCAGAAAAGGGCGTGGGAAGGTGCGGTTCCTCAACTCCCAGTGCTGCCACTGATCCATTGCAACTGTAAGCACCTTTACTTCTCTACAGCTTGGTGAGATGAATTTTTTAAGGGGTATGTGAGAAAGACTGGTGGATTCATTAAACTGGTGACTTTTGTAGGGGTTATTGTGACTCAGAATAGCTATAGTTATAAAGCAGCTGAGGAAATTACACCGTTAGGTTGCTAGTACTGAGATTAAGCTGGGCTCTTAGGATATTTGAGAGCAATGTTGTTCACTTAACAGATCTATCACAGATTTGTTACCAAAAATCCCTTTTTCAATTCTAATCTGGGCAAGGGCTCTCATATATATTATTAAACATAAACTCTGTTATCTCCAGTGAAACTAAATACCAAAAAAATTGAAACTAACATTTTTTACTTAGGCCAAAACAATTTCTAAACCAGGCTACTAGTAATGAAATAACTTGTTTGAAGTGAAATAGTAACACCTCATTTACAAACAAAGCAAAAATTTTGTATAGATGACATTTTTGGAAGAGCCTGAATATGTAAATATCACACATTAACTCCAAAACTCACACATTATATTAACTATTATAACATTACAAATCATTATCAGTCTTGTAAAGTCTTCTACTGCTGTAAACCAATGTTAAAAGATCATGAAGTGGAAGCTAGGAATCATAAAGGCATTTTCTTCCTAAGTTGCTCTTGCTCTCAGTCACATCTATAAAAATTTTAGCCTAAACACCCTGAAGTACACATTTTCTTCCAGTAAAAGGAAGCAAAATTTTGTTTTGAACGTTTGTAATGATTTTTCAACTCTTTGACACAGTCAGATTCAACAGTCTCTTAACTGTGAAATTACAATTTGAATTTAACTTGCATACTTGTGTTTTACAAATAAATTTATCACTGTTTTGCTTAGCGTAATTATCAGGTGATGAACAGTGTACATGTAGGAGGGTTTTTCTATTACTCAAATACTGGAATGAAGATGGGAGGTTTTGAGCTCCACTTCACAATGGTGGCTTGTGGTTTCCTTAGAGGAGGGGTTCATTCAGGTGACTCACATACTATGACAGCTCTATCAGTGAATGTCCTTGGACTATTCTTCTTGATATAAAGAATTGTGGTGACCCCACTCAAGGGAGATGCAAACTGGAAGTGAGGAATGGCCACTACAATGCTGAAAGGCACGGACTATACAGCTTACTAGACTTAGTCATCAGAAGTGGAGGGTGATTTCACTGCTTCCTAAGATGAGGGAAAAATGGAAAGGCAGGAGAGAAATAAGGTAAAGAAGACAGTGTTGGCACAGGAACAAGCTGATAATAAAGTAGTGCTGAATACATTTAGGCTAGCCTACCAAATAGCAGCAATATGTGGAGGGAGGATAAAAAATCTAACCAACTTTAAGAGAGCAATCATTTTATGAAAAAGATCACACATGATTGCCTGCAATAGCAGGCATATTATTCTCTCTCTGTGCACCAGTCTCCATAAATAGGACTTTGATGCGAAGTACTGTTGCTGGTCAGGTAACGACAGTCCTACTCAGCCTCTCGTTTTATATACCTGCTTCTGAGCAGTTTCAGCTCTTCTGGCAAAGGTGATAAGAGTCAACAAGAAAATACCTGACACTTTAGGCAAAGGTTTGAAGGCAAGCTCTCATAGCCTCCTAAATCTTGGGATAGAAAATACTAATATCTTCTTGTAGAATTACTTCAGATATAGCCCTTGAAGTCATCAGATATTTTTCGTGTCTCTGATCCAGTGGACAGCCCCCTTTATGAAATTTCCACGAGCAACTTTTAGCTACCTGCAGATTGCACCACTCTGACACTGGAAAAGCCTTTTCAGTTTAAGTCTTTATTTTCTTTTAAACTATTCTGTAGTTGTAGAATTGTTTTACATGACAACTCCATGCAAGCATCAATTCTTCGTTTCATTAGACCCTACAACATTTTTACTGTAACTTCAGTATTTATCTCAAGGACTTCTTGTGTATAGACTTCCTCAGCTCCTCTAATGCTGAGTACTTAAATATGCATTATTTACCTCCTCAATGATTCTTAGCTTCAAAAATAAACATTTCAATATAAACTGGGATTTTTTTAGGGCTAGGCTACAAGGGCAACAGAACTTCAAACTGAGGTCTGTTACGGATGTTTTTCACATCTTGAACCACATGGAACAGATTCTTGACTATCCACCTTCTTCTTTCAGATTTCCCTATTGTGTCTAAAATCCACCAGTCTACCTTGATACTGTACTAATCATTACGACCTTTGTTCAAGGTAGACTTGAACAAGTGACTTGTACATCTCATCTTGATGCACAAGCTGTAACACACCAGCATCTTTTAAAGGCACAGGCTTCATTTACACTTAAAGTCTAGCCTGCATTCTGTGGGTGTGTATAAAATTAATTAAGAAAGCTCTGTAGTTTATGCACATTTCTTGAGTGATCGCATGTTTTCAAACACAAGAGATGTTTTGTGTCTTGAAGGAGAGCCAAATGTTTTATGAAAGGTGGGACTCTGCCATAAACAAAGCATTTGGATCCAGTCTTCTCATTTGGCACACTACAGGAAGCTCATGAGAAAGAAGAGTCTGGATTTTGTTCATTATCTGCACTTACTCCTCCACACTTTCAATGCACGTGTATTTATAAAGTTTTAGATTAGGGTCATCACCTGTAATATTGCACAGAGCTGGTGTCCATGGAAAAAGGTGCCCTAAAACTGTATTATAATGAAGGGAAGACAGTTTAAAAGATGAATCCATTTGAACAGGAAACAAAGGATCCCTCTTCAGCAACAAATGTGAACATGCATGAAACCAGCCTGGAAACCAGGCACCATCACAAAGAGGCTGAGGTAACCCACGACAATATCTCTTCTAGAGTGAAAAGGATTCACAAAATCAATTAGCAGTTCATTTTTTAATTAAATGACTATTTGTACAAACAAACAGAAGACTATGGGGAAATAATAAGCACATATTACCGCAGAAGGGTTTCCTACAGTACAGAAAACAGCCATCAATTCTTTACTTTCCCAGTCTGTTTTTTGTGCAGCTAAGGCAACACTCAGAATCCAATAAACCCAAATACGAATTATCCAAACTCCTTTTTTCTTTTCAAACAGAAGAAGGAAATTACTTGCTGCTAAAGATGTTCAGACTAGTCATTTTGCAAATGGTGCTATGAAGATGATCAGAAGGGAATGTGTTGTAGCATAATTGCCCTATTTCAAAGCATTATCCTGTAATAACAATCTGCAGCATGGCTGTGCTTCATGGAGAGGAAGTGTGTGCTGCATCCAGCATGCACCTCAGTACATGCACATTCCAGGGAGAAGCACTCTCCCTGTCTGCTAATGCTGGAAGGCAGCCCATTAACCAGCTTGAGCCTTTTTTCAGATCCTAATTTCAGGGCAGAGACAGTATTTGCTTCATTGGCTGCAGCTATTTGCTATTTCCAGTTATGATCCCTGTGATTAAGCCAAGCGCTGAGCCCTCAAATCCTTTTCTGAAAGAGAGACCAGCTTTTGTTCAACAACATAGGAAAACTCCTTTTGGCATCAGACTAAAGGAATGATTAAGTGTTAGCTCTTCAAAAAGCTATCTTATTGACTCAAGAAAGAAATGTCTTTAATTTTGTTTTGTTAAAAAAGAAAACATGTTATACTAGGCTGCAAATTATAAGAGCTGTAGGTAGAGAATACTTCCCTTCCTTACTGCTGGAATCCATGCCCTTGAGTATTCATTTGTTTGCAACAGCAGAAAGTTGGTCCCGGATCCTTCCTAAACCTTCTAACATAGTGTCCAGGGTTTCTTTGCTAAGTTCCACAGTCAGTGCAGAAACAACAGGATTATCTCCACATAAGGCAACATCTTCCTGAATCTGTAAACAGGGATGCAGACATCAGCTGTATGAAAAATTCATTCACTTGTTTTTCCAGTGCAACTATGAAAGTCAGTGTTTAGTAGACAGATAAAGAAACATGCTTTAAATTTGGCATTCAGCTCCATTTTGAAGGACTATGGCACATTCTCCACACTGTGTGCCTCACTAGTAGAGTGTGTTCCCACTGACAGAATGCAAGTAAGCATATACTGCTATGAGTACAGGGAAATTCTCAAAAGACTCGTGGCAGGAAGCCACATCCCTATCAAAAGCATCTTAGCAGATACTGCATAGGATACTTAACCCCATCCCACACACAGGAATCAATTTTTCCCCCCCCTCCTCCTCTGAAACACACTCGTCCCACTTTTACTGGTTGGGGCGATCCACAACTCTGTAGAACATAAGCAGCAACTATAGCTATACTCCCCAGATGATACATGGGGCCAGCAAAGGAAGCTTTTAGTACTCAAAAGTAATTTTTCAACTAATGCAGTTAGTTAAACATGCTGACAAGTGGCTTAGAATTAAAGGGCAATGACTTCATAATTTATCATCTTTCTTTCTGTAGAGAACAATGGTGACTGAGAACAAATATGTTGTCTTCTCACATCCTCACGCAAAGAAAACTCTCCCTTGCAAGGAAAAGAGGGCTTTCATCAGAGACATCATTCCCACATTCTGTGGCATTTCAAAGATCATCTCTGGGAAATTCTGTTAATTGCCCACCAGGCAATAGGCAAGCACCAGATGCCTGGCTGAACTGTTTTGCACTATCACTGGTAAGTCAGGTGTTGGACGTAAATATTGATTCTGTATCCTTTACAGCCACTGACATTACCTTTAACTGAAGCAGGCAAGTAGGGACTGCCATTCTGCTGATGCTGTCTGAAGATGTCTTGATGTCCACCCTCCAATCCATGTCAACCAACTGAGGCAGGGAGACTGAGGGATTGAAAAATGCATCTGTTAGGCCCCGCAGCACATGACGACACCAGACCCTGGAACCTGTGACTACCACCATGTACATGCTTCTGTACTTCTGGCCCTGGGAACTGTACAACTTTAGTGCTACTGTGTGGTTTCAGGTCATTTTCACTCTGCAATAAGCCAGTCTTTGAAGGGCTCTGGAAGACACTGGCAGGACAAAGAGGGTTCTCCCATCATCACATGCAAGGATGGTACAGTGCAAGACAGTCATAGGTACATTCACAAAGCAGCAAGGAGAAGGCAAACAGTAAGATTTCTTCGCCTCTTCATCCCCTGCCTTGCTGCCTACAACATTCAACTAGTGTTTCATCATTAATTGCTCCGCAACCTACATGCTTATTACTCTGTTCTATAACGAATAAGAAAGCACACACCAATGCTCTTAAAATTCAGCAGGATAAAACATGTTATTTCAAGTTCCTCAACCTGTGAACTAAAGCATCCTGCAGTACAGCATATGTACTGGTAAACTGCAATCTTTGCACACATACTACCAATGTGTTAAAAATATTGAAGATATCATCCTAATTAGATGTAGCCTAACAGAAATCATTCAACAGTCTGGTGCAATACTGACATCAATAGTTCAGGGCTGGAGACCCCATGAGCCTTCCAAGGGAAGGAGGACAGGTCTGACCTGGTCACCCTGTCAAGAAATTTGTGAAGCTATCTGTTGCAGACAGGACATGAGGATATTCACTCATGATGTTATGTACTTAATGGAGCGTACTGTACCATGAACCCTCAAGAGTACCTAAGCACTGTGTAAACTGGCATAAAAACTGAGATTAAGGTTCTCCTAACAAAACTCTGGCACCAACAGGCTGGCTGCAAGTGCTCTTTGTCAGTTCCTGGAAGCATAATGTTTTTCAACAGTATCTTTCAGCTACTGGTAATAAATACAGGGAATGTTTGAAGAACATATCCAAGTGAAACCAAGGCAGGTAGTTAGATGAGTGGCATGCAGATACCTTTCCCCCTTGTTTGCAAAGCAGTCTCCTATTGTCATTAAAAAAAACCCCAACATTTTAATCCAGGAAAAGTATTGACATTTCATCTCAGATTTACAAGTATTTTCTCACACAAACTGCAAACCAGAAGAAAGCATAATTAGTTATCCAACCAAATAACAACAGCAAGTGTTAAAAGATGAGGCTTGAACACTTGACTGCCCAGTGGTAAAGCACAATTTACCACCAGAATCCAGAAATTTAGAAAATGTCTGTAAGGTAAATACCTAGTTTAAAATATATGTAAGGAAACCAAGTTGTAAGGAGCAGTTTAACAGGGCATGCTTAAAAGTCATTGCCACTTTGGTAGTGTCACGTTTATAAGACTCGGAACACCTCTTGCACCTATTTTGACTCCATTTTCTGGTAAGAGCTGAGCCATACTTCCTATGTTCAAAAGTACAGCACCAGTTTCCTGGGAAAAACCGTAAATTCTCACTGGAAGCCCACACTAAGGACATGGAAACAAAGACAAACACTTTTGGTTTGAAAAGGGCATTTGCAGCTAAGGGGATTAACTGCTGTAACTATGTCAGAGTAAATGGCTACAGGGTGCCTGAAGAAACACTGTTTATGTCAGCTAGGGATTTTCAAAGAAGTCTGAATGAAGTGTAGAACCAACACCATAAAAGAACTGTAGAGGTGATGGTGTATCCTCAAACTCAATTTAAAAATAGAGTTTTCACACCATCAGCTGTGGTGCTCGGTGGGTCTGAGCATCTCTGCAAAGCCTTATCAAACCTGGTTGTCAGCAGTTACTTGACATCTATTTAAGGGTACCAGAGGGGGGTGAAGAGGCAAAACCTAAACCCCTGTTGAGCACTAAGGAAAAAGCAGCCTCAATAGGCAACTGCAGCCTGTCTGGATCCTGCCTGTCATAAAATGCCTAGTTTCCTCCCCAAGGGTTGATTGCTGGCCTTCCTACTGGCTCCAGATGCTCAGGTTGCTTCCTAACAGTGCTTACAGAGATTTCTCTTTCTGAGGAAAGGCTCCTCCTCCTGCTCCGCTGAGCAGAGCTCCAAGGGGCAGTGCAGAACTGGCTGCCTTGCTCCTGCTTTTGGAACAAATTCCAGTTCATAGCCTGTCAAGGGCAGCGCTTGGCAGTATTTGCAACAACATAAAATACATCTGTTTAGCTTTGTATGTTAATTTGCAAAGATTGATGGGTGGTGGGTTGGGAGGGGCAGGAAACCATCCATTTTTTTATGTTAACATAAATCAGTTGATTGGAATGCCTGTTCAATAAATCATTGCCTTGGTCCCTATGTAACAGATGTCAGATATTTCATTAATACAATACTACAATAATCCATCATTTCCTAGAAGACAATCTCATTCCAACAGGGTTCAATAATCATCTAATGAATACAAAGGAATGAGTGTCAGAGCAGAGCTCCTGAGCGGTGTTCCAAGAGCCACATACCGAGCCTTGCTTCTGGGTTGTGAAGACTAGCTAGTGTGCTATGCTAGTGTGTTGTGCTTGCTGTCATTTCCTCTCACACACTGCAGTGTTAAGGATACAGGAAAAAGCATTATGTGTTTGGGTAACACTAGAACATTGTTTACTGTAAGGAACTGCTGTATTTACTGTATTAACATTATGCAATAGTTTCTTCCCTCTCCCTATTTATACTCCATTAAAACTTTGAGGGACAGTGTATTTCCAGGTCTTGCCGAACTGTTTAGCTGTTGGACATTATCTCTTCCACAGGGAAAGAAAAAGGTAAGGCGGATCCATGCAGACCTCAGGGTACTCTGTTATGTATCAGCTCTTGTTTGTAAGCCCCTAAGTGCTGCAGTTGTAAAGAAAACCTCATGTGCAGAAAACAAAGATTTGTAGCTACATGGAACACCTAATTGGGATGTAACTCATTGCCCATGATACTATTGTTAAAGCTTGCATTCCTTAATTACATCACTCTTTCGAAAGGTAAGGAAAAAGCAGAGTTATGAATAGATGCAGTATACTTCCTGATGCATGGAAGAGAAAAAATGCCTAAAATTTACTAGATATGCAAAGATAAGATATTCTCCTATATTTACACATCCTTTACAGTGCACAGTTATTGAATATGGACATCACTTAGTAACTTGAATGGGGAGGTCAGACTGCTTCACTTTCAAATATGCTTCACTCTGCAAGGAAGCAACAGACTATTAAATGGAATTGCTTGAGGACTGGAAACTCAATTTAACACAGCAGCAGAGATCCGAATATAAGCTTGTTGGCCCCTGCTAAGCTCTGCAATGCCACAATCACACAGCTTCATCTAAGGCAAATGGGGGTATCCCTGTGCTATGTTACAAAACCAGGCTGTGATGCACTATTCTAAACTCTAAGCTCCAATGACTACTTACTCTGACTCGCTTGTGCTTCATTCCTCCAAGCAGATCTATGACAAAGTGGAAAAGAAAAAAACAGTATCAGCAGTGCTTTGGTCAGGAAAAAAAACCAAAGAAAAATGACAAAAAGGTAGGGAAAGCATTCAGAGTGACTTATCCCTGACAGAAGGGTCACCAGGGCTGCAGCAGTAAGCAGAGGAGAGAGACTGCCTATGCTGAGGAAAGGCTGTCACTGGTGGACAATGGTGGGCAAACTGGTGACCAAGTATTGGTTCTTCTGTAAGTATGGCTCACTTACGGCATGTACCTTTCTCCCCGGTTTTATCAAAGCAACGGGCTACCAAGCAGTGAGATGTACAAGCATGCAGAACTGCTGTCCTCTACCACCACTCACAAATGCTCTACTTCATACAGAGTCCCTGCACCTAAGCCAAGTTGGTAAGTGGATGAACACCTAGATGCTACCCAATCAGATTCTGTAGTGCTGAAATCTAGCCCTCTAAGTAAGTTTTATCATCATCTGCAGCATTCTTCCATCACAAAGGCGAGTTGTTAGGATAAAAAGGGCTCAGCATTATGTGAACAAAGCCCACACCCATTCCAAAAGTCTTGGGAAAACCCTCTGAACCCATCCATGGCTGTGTGTTTTTTGCCATTCCACTCAGATGACATTTCATTCAACTCTGCTTATCCCAACCTGCATGATTATGTCCAAGCCATGCACAAAATTCATAGAAACAAAACTTTATGTGCCATCAACTATGCACATACCAAACCAGATATATAGGCATTAATTTTCCTGGAGAAAGGAAATGACAGGTGGGTAGCACTCACATGTTCTCCAAGATTATCTTAGTCAAAAGGTTTTTCAGGTTTTGGTGGAAGTTTTCTGGAAAGAGAGAGAGTATGTCTTCTGCTCTCGTCAAGCCACGGTACACGACATGCCTGGTAAGGTTGTGCAAAGCAGATACCAGCTGTAGAGAAGAGGAGAAAGGGCTCCGCTGGAGCCGAGGTCCTCACCGTCCTCTAGCACGTACGCCCCACGCACCTCCCTGCGGCCTCCCGGTAAGGCTCCTCCACGCCGGGCCTGCCGGCGAGGGCCACCTTTACGGACCACGTTTCGTTTTGCAGCAGCGGCCGCGGTCCTTCGGAGTCCGGTGGCGCCGCGCGCGGCCGCGCCAACCCCGCCGCCGGCGGCCGCTCCGCTCCGTCGCGCACGGGGAGGCCCAGGCGGGGAGGTCCCGTCCCGCTGCCCCTTCCAGAGGGGGCACTCCCGCAGGCATCCCGCCCGCTGTCCCGCCCGGCCCTACCTGTTCCGCCTCCTCGGGGCCGGCGGCGAGGCTGGGGCAGGCGCGCTGCGCCAGCGGCCCGAGGCGGGCGGGAGGGCTGGAGAAACACTCCTGGCACAGCTGCCGCACGGCGTCCCTCGACGGCGCCTGCCGGGGAGCAAAGCGGGGGGCGCTCAGCCGCGGCCCGGGAGAGACAGCCCGCGCCGCCAGGCCGGGAGCTTCGTCCCGCAGCAGCTCGGCACCCCGCTCACCTTCAGCAGGCTCTGCAGGGCGGCGAACTCCGCTCGCCGCACCACCGCCATCTTGGCGCTGTCAGCTGAGGCGGGCGGGGACGGGGCTGGGGGCGGGGCTGAGGGCGGGCGTGAGGGGAGGGACGAGCCTGAGGACGGGCGTGAGGGCGGGGCGGGCCTCAGGGCGGGGCGGGCGTGCCGGTGCGGGGGCGCTCGGCGTCCTCCGGCTGCCGCCGAGCGGGGAAGCCCGGCAGTGCAGCTGCACCACGGCGTCGCTAGTGAGGCAGGAGGGGCGAGGGCAAGCCTTAAATAATAGAACTGTCCTCTCCGATCTGCTCGTTCTTTTACTGTTGGTGCAAGTCTGTGCGTTGCGTGCAGAATTTAGCTGTAAACGCTGTTTTCAGCTACTAGGAACTCAGGCAAGAGATTTATCGTGGCACTGCTGCAGTGATATGGGCCATTATTTTACTGAATCATGTGTATCTTCCGGTTAGTGCAGGATCTAAATAAGTTCTCTTTCTGATAGGAATGGTCTTCTCTTTGTCTTGTGTTAATTCCTAGCATGTCTGGTTCCAGGGCATCAGTAATCTATGCCCTTTCCCCATTGCTACATCTGTCAGAGCACCCTCATCCGCGTTTCCATTTGCATCATGCTGTAAGCAGGGTAACACACGGTAAGAAATGCAAGTATGTAAATGCTGTTTGCATTGGGCTTCACAAGTTTGGCAGGGCTTCCTGAGAGAAACTGGTTTCCCTCTCATGCTGGGAAACCTTGAAGGGCAGAAGAATCCAAAGGGAGAGGATTTTATTTTCAATCATTTTTCATGAGCAACAGGAAATGAGGCTCAGAGGGAACTGTTTTGGGGTATGAGTTTACCATCTGTGGCCTCTTGAAATTAATCAGTGTGATTGATAAGTGTAGAAGAGCTGGCACGTATCTGTTGCTTTCTCTAGCTCTGTGTCACCAACAAATCTAACGCAGCACAGGCGGCACATTAGGTAAAGCTGAGGGTTAGCTGTGTGGAGTCATCTTCAGGGCATGACCTTCCTGGTAGAGCAGGTGTGCTGCCAAGTTGAGGTGGCGGGACTGAGTGGGCAGTGGATCTTGTGGATGGCCATTGCTTATCCAGGTGCCTGTAGTATACAACTCAATACTCTGATCAGAAAAGGGAAATGAGCTACACCGGCAACACTGTCTATTCCTTCCTGAGAGGAAGTATCAGAGAAATCGGCAATTGTCTCTGTACTTATGCCACAGCGATCATTTTCCACTTACACAAATACAGCGGTATCTGTAAACTAGATACTGGAACAGAGCAGAATGTGAATGGAAAGACAGTGGGATCCTAATTTTTGTTTGCAAGATGAAAGGTTTGCAGAACCAGTGGGCTAAACATTAGCATCTGAAAGGACAAAAAATGGGGCAGCAGTTAGAGGTCAGGGTTTAAGAAACCGGAAACTGGAATCACGTTCTCTTGACCCGGCTTCAGTGTTCAGATGAAGCAAGGTAGGTCATTTTTGTAACCTGAGTGTCAGGAGGGTAATGTAACTAACTGTGTAAGATAAAGTCCTGCATTAATAAATGAGAATTTATTAACATCAGCAGTAAGCGTGGAAGTTGTGAAAGGATAAACAGAATTAAGGCAGTATTAACACAGTATCAACACTGTGTTACAATCTGAGCAAGTAAGCCTAAAGGAAACATAGGGATTGATCACAGGATATCACTTAAAATTTTTAATTGCATCATTAACCTCTTGTAATCTGCTTGCTTTTCTTTTTTCCAAACCATTAAAATCAGCATTTTCTACAGTCAGAGGGAAGTAGAATTTTTCTAAGCAGTAAAATTTCTGAAGTGGTGTGTGCAGCTATGGAAGATGGTCACTGGGGTTTCTTCAGCACATTTCTAAAGTGACAATTTTACAAGACCTATGTAAAATCAGATTGATACATGCCTAGGTTAAGGACTTAATTGGACAGAGTAACTTTGTCAGACAAGTAGGTAGAGGGATGCAAAGGGCAGAGAGTAGGTAACTGTCATTGGGTATTATCACAAGGGTATGTGGCAAGAGAGAACATTTACCTGTGAGATACATATTCAGAGCAAAGGTGCTGATTTGCAGTAACAGCAGCTGGCATCATACCATACCCAGTCTCCAGTCCACCTCCTATTGTTGCCATTTCCTCACTGTGGGAGCCATGTAATTATGAAAAAGAAGAAGAAGAATGTGTACATTCATTGTATCTCTGAGTTCTCATTCAAAAAAGAGTGCTTTTGGCAACAAAAAGAACTTCATTTACAAACAGTGGGGTTCTGAAACTTCCATTTCTTTTGCACTCGTTGGCACTATTTCAAGCAGAAATTGGCCAGGTAGTAACCACTGAATTAGCAGTAAGTGCCAAGCAGACCAACCCTCCAGCAGCATTCATACATGTATATAAACATATATATCAGAGTTAGTGTGCCCAGGCACCAGCTGGTCATTGAGCTATGCCTGTGCAAGCACAGTATGATGACGGAGTGTCAACTGGCCTTTGCAGTGCAGAACAGAGGTGTGAAACCATGGTGCGGGTGGCCAAGGTAGAAATAACTCTGTTGCCTGGGCCATACATGACCCTGCTGGTGGGCGGGAAAATCATAGCATGGCTTCAATGAAGATCACCTAATTCTGTCACCTGTGTCATAGGCTCAGGAAAACTCTACCTCCACTAAGGAAGCCTTAAGCCACATTTGGCCAAAAGTTACCTATTTCAATTCACTATAGACTCTGACAGCCTTTGATGCCCGTGTTGCTATACAGGAGTCAGCACAGCACAAGATACCTCCTGAGTAACAAACAAAATGGGAAGAATGAAAAACAGCAAGACAGAAGCCTAAGGGTATTTTCAGAGCTGCAAGGACACTAATTCTGTAATGGTAACAGGCACTGAGTTGTAAGCGTGAGAGAGGTGCTGTTTGGAGTTGAAAACAAACAAAACTGTTTTCTTTATGTGCGTTCATGGCGCTGCAGGCATCACTGTCCTGGCACACATAGCCATTCCATGCAAGGCCCACAGCAGCCCTGCCTCTGCAGGGGATGTAGAGCAGCAGCAAGATGGAAACAAAGCCATGGCATGGAAAGAGGGGCTACCAGTGCTCTGACTCAAACTCTGCACTGAAGGTTTGGCAGGTCTAGTTTGAAGGAGAACAGGGTGACAACAGCAGTGACTGCTGTGCGCACGGCATGGCAGCCCACTGCCCTGGCCAAGTCAGCTTTTGCCGGGGACAAAGTCAGCCGGCAGAGATGGGAACCAGTTAATTACTTCTGAAAGCATAAAGTTCTTGTGTTTATAGTGTAAGTTTCCCATTAGTTCTTTTAAATTTAATTGAATAGTTGTGGATTTTAAAAAATTCAGAACACTCTGTGGTGACTTATGGTCTTTTCCTCTCTGTAAACTGCAGAATGGAGCTTGCAAAAAACCCAGCCTCTTAGGACATGCTGTAGTTAATCCTGGCACCCAAGACATGTAGATTAACATGGTATCTGAATCTTTTGCCATGCTGAGAAGAGCACCTAAGCATTGTTGTGCTTGTTGTTTTGCTTCCTACTGACTGGCACATCCAGGAGACAGCCCAACTTCATTCCTTTTCCCCACAATGACAGCATTGTTTAGTTCAGATCAGCTTAAACTGATGCTTGGTGCCTCATGGTACCAGAGACTGATTCTAAGGGCTACTGGGGAGTGTCACAGCCTTAAATAAAACTATGAAGCTGAACCTAGATTTTGTTTTGTTTTGTTTTGATAGCTGTTACTTAAAAAAAGCTCCCCAGTATTTCTCTGATTAGAAACATCTTCTTCTGACACAGTATTTCTGTGATTAAAAACATCTTCTTCTGACGGTTATAAATTTACCTTTTAGTTGAAAACCCAGTGACCATGAGCCTAACAGCAACACTAGGAAGTCATTGCTTGACTCACAGCTACTGATGTTTCTGGCTCCAGGATACTCGATCGCTTTTACTCAGGCTGTGCAGCCTCACTATGACAGATTGTATCAGCAGAAGAGCTACTACCTGGGGAACAGGAGCTCAGGGAAGTCAACTGCAGACATGGCTTTTTTGGTAGTGTTCCTCTGGAAACTATAGGTATGCTGAGGATTTGTGTCAGCTCAGGAAGAGAACCTACACATGCAACAGAAAGGCTGGAGATAGGTGGCTGACTTTACAGTTACAGTGTATCCACATATACAAACCTGTGATTACAAAAGGCAGCGTAAATACAGTGGTGTAAAGGCTCCTCTGCTTTTGCCTGTAACTCTTCATGCCAGTGCTACATGGGAGCATTGCTGCCTGAATCCTCATCTCAAGCTGTCTTGCCAATATACAGTGGTGTAATATTTTGCAACTTCATTACTCAGTGACACAAATACCAAGGAGCTGAAGCACTACATTCAGGAAAAATTGCCTCCACTGGTAAAAATAATGCTTACATCAACACAAACACAGGGTTTTGGTAGTAAGGCCGATTCACATCAACTATTCTGAATCTGCATGTCTCAAAATGAGGCAGAATGAGTTTTCCTATCTTCAGCTACAAACTGTTACAGTTCAGGTAAGTATAGTTACTTTGTACCTCAGGATATATGCCTGCAAGTAGCAATCAGGTAGCAATCTGGACACCATGTCTCAGTCTGTTATGCCTTCTTTTCTGCCTTGTGGTTGTAATGAAATAAGTGGTTGTAATGAAATAAGGTAAATTCAGGACAGTGTATAACCATTACAGCAGTCCTGCCAGCAATATTTATAATGTGTCTTCAGTAGTGTTTTAGTTCAGATCAGAAGTGTACTATTGATAAAAATCTCCCGATCATCTCTGTTGCCTGTGTTTCATTTTACATCAGGACCTGATTTTGGAGTGCAGGGACTAGATTATCTTCAGTTAGATTAAACTGGAAAATGTTCTCCAGAGGTGCACCTAATGTGCTCAGACTTCAACAGGCATTCAGCCCAGGCAACCCAAATAAAGGTGGTTTGAATTGAAAAAAAAAAAAAAGGAATATAAATAGCATGCATTTCAGATCCTCAGCATCTGTGTCAAGCATCTGCAGTATAGATTCTTGGTCTTTTTGACCTTACAATGCAGATGTAACCTTACCTGATTTTTGAGAGGGGCTGAGAGGACCTACAGAAAAACAGGCTCCTAATTTTTTCTTTCATCTTCTTCATATATGAAATGGACCAAGTGAATTTTTTGCTCCTTCATAGACTATGATCCTTAGTGAATTAGTGCTTACACAGTACCACTGCAAGTGACGTGTCATTGCCGTAAATGTACTGATAATGGTGAGGAAAAGATGTTATTTTGTGCTATAGCTTCTAAAATATTTCACAACTTACATAACTGGTTAACACTTCATTTGTTGCTGAAAATATAGCCGCTTCTACTCACTGAGTCAGCACACATAAATACAATATAACTATAGGAAGAGGGGAAAAAAGGGGAGTTTGCATAAAGAATACCATGTTCCAGGTAAAAATCAGCATATCACAACTGAAATTGGATTCAGATTAGCATTTGCCTCTGCTTTTATGATAAGATTCAATGTGATTTTTAAGTACTCAGAATTCTCCCAGCTACATTTCATGGGGAAATGTAGTCTGGAAATGCTCTAATTCAGCACACTGAGGCAGAAGTCCTGGAAAAAATGGTTTCTACAGTAGAAAAAAAAAAGAGTACTCATAGCATCCTTGATATTTTTCCTGTCTGCATTTCTAAACGGAAAGGCATTTGAGATACTGGTTAATGTAAGGACAGTATTTAGAGAAAATGGGATGTTAATTTGTTACAGAAAAAATATGCTGCATTTTCAACAATTCATAGCAGAATTTTTTTTCTTAAGCAGAAGCAAACAGGAAGCATAACTCTTTCATTATCACCACTCATTCAGATTTGATTCAACTAGAAAAGTCTGTAGAAAAAAAATATAATTAAACCCCCCTCTTTCCTTCCTGGAACAGGAAATGTAAAAATAGGAATAGTCTACTTCCAAATCCTGCTGAAAGAGGTGAAAATATCTCATTTATTTGCCAAAAAAAAAAGGCTCTACCTTTGTTTTGAAAAGGCAAGTATAATGAGCTAACCAGTTTCAGGTATGAATATGCAGCATATTGAAAAAGTTCTCTCTGAAGTGACACTGAGAGCACTAAAGCACACAGAGATCTTAACTGCCTTGATTTTCAAGACTGCTATCAGAAGCTCCAAAACTGTTCCAATCTGTGAACCGCTATCAGTCCATAAAATGTAAAAATGCAGGCAATGAAATACTTGCTGACTTCTGACTGACTGTTGCAAGCCAGTGAGCAATATCAGTGCTCCAGCTAAAATGGCTCTGATTATAACATGTAATTTAATTTTTCTAAAATCACAGCATTTTATGAACTAGATTTCAGGTGCTTCATGTAGTGACCTCCTAATTGAAAAACACTAGTAGTATATAATGTGTTCCAGAGATTCCCCACTCCCCCCTCCACCACCACCCCAAAAAAATAATAATAATTTAAAAAAATTGGGTTGTTAATCACAAAAGCTTAAGAACCATATTTCTTATGTCCCAGGTCTGGACTTGGATACTGATTATTGGTTAGAAACTTCCTGTCCCAACTCTGTCTTTCTCTTGGTCAGCTTAAAGCCACAGTTTGAAAAACTGATGCATTATACATTTTATACATTGCAGAGAAATTTCTTTTTCAGAAGACTCACTAACCCAAATAGGTAAGCTTCAAATACTGTGCAGTTGAAACCCCCAAAATCTTGAAGTGGGAGCCTCAGAGTCTAAAAATCTTCTGTTGGAGTCATGAGAATCACTGTGTTTGGACAACCGTTCCCATTTCTCAAGAGGAGGCATGAGAGGAGTTTTGAATTTTTTAGGTCTATCTTTGGCCAGTAACTTGACTAAAGAGGCAGTCACATTTGAGGGAACTTGAACAGATGATCCTCTCTAAAATGCTAAGGCCAACTCTCCTCCCATATAGAGCAGGGATGTTTCATCCAGAATACTTTGTTGGTTGCATCCAGCAGCCTGCACTCGCCATCTTCTACAAATATGATCTACATGATTAGCTGGAACTGTGTCAACACCCCCAGACTACAGCACAGGATACAGGAGGATTTTATTACGAGTTGGGTTTCCTGGAGGGAAGTCAGCTAAAGAGGAGGCTTGCATTCTCCTCACTGTATTGTTCAGCCAGACAGACTTGGACCCTGGCCTTTTCTGTTTCTTCATTCAGACAGCCCATCTCCTTGCATACCAATCTGTATGTGTCCAGTAAACAGTGGAAGCTCACTGTAGTGGTAATAATGCATTGCAGCTACAAGAATCCACATCTTCCCTGGCCAACTGCTAATCTTGGTTCTTTCTGCCCTCTTTTCCCTGCTGCCAGGCTAATGCAAGAAGGTAGATGCAGGCAGTCTGCATCCCGTTCATGCAGACTGTCATTTCCCTGAGCACTGCTGCATGCTGTAACTTTCATCAGATGAAAAAAATACCTTTATGTCAGCAAAATGTCTTTTTCAAGGGTAATGGAGGTGACAGAAGGTTTCATTTCTTAAACATGCATATTTAAAACAGAGGAAAACTTTTTTTTTTTTTCTGTTTTGTTAATTTTATGACCATTGCATGTAAAGAAGCACAGAATATGGAATCAGATTATGGCTTCTTAGAACTGACCTCATTGACTTTGCATTTCAGGCTGTGGCTACATACTTGGCAGCAACATAGCTTAACTCATGTTAATCCCATTATTTCTCTTTGCCTCCTCACAGGAACATGTGCCATCCAAATGGAGTTTCCCCCAGCAAGACACCTGCCCTTTGCAGACTCTGGAAAACATAGATAAATTCAAATCTATCTGCAATTGTAGGGGAGTGATTGAAGTGCAGGGAGCACCTCTTGCTAGCTTTAACTAAGCTAAACCAGGTAAAAATATTGGTAGAGATGACTGAGAGAAGTCATCTTTCCATATGCTTTTCCTGCTACTAGGATCAACCCAAGGCATCTACTTTTGGCAACCGTTGGAGACAGAAGACTGAGCTAAGGATACCCATTCCGGCCATTAATATGTATCATTGTCTAGTAACCAAACACAGGCTAGCCAATGTCCCTGCTAGCCTGCCTGAGCTGAGATTCATGCAGACATGTTCCCTATTTCCAGTTGCTTCTAACTGTACAATTAGACTAAGCAAGTGTCTCTCAGTGGTGGAACTACTACATTTTTAAACAGGTTGATCATTCATGGTGAAAATGGATCTGTCAGACAACATGTAGCTGCACCTGCATTTGCCTCTTAATTCCAAAATCCTCTGCCTAGGCCTGAACATCACCTCTCCTTCACTGAGCAACACCACGTGCTAGGTCCAGCCTATTGCAGAGTCCCTTCATAAGGCACGTTTCCCAGCTGAGCAGGGAAGACTCTGATGTTCCCCAGCTGCAGGTGAACATCAGAGTCTGTTGCTCTTTGTATATGTGCCTCACTCAGTAGAGCTCCTGGCCCATGATGTAGTGCAATGCTAGCCCAGGCACTGCTTCACTGAGGTCTCATTAAAGCTATTTTTTTCCACCGTTAAGGACTGTGCCTTTCCGTGACCTAGCAGATGCACTTGCTGTCACAGAGGGAAGATGTGAGAGAGGATGCCTGCCCAGGGCATGTGTGTATGGGTCCAGTGGGTAATACTGCAGAGTAAATTATGGTTTATTTGGAAGGGGTTTGCCATTTTGATTTCACATATTTTAGGTGTGAAAATGGTGGGGAAGGGAGGGAGAGAGAGAGGGAGGCAAAGAAAGGAGGCAGGATGTTTTAGTCGTTGAATTCTTTTGTTTGCAAAGCCCAAGTGTTGGCCCTGTGTCTGTTTTTGTGAGTTGGCACTACACACACACAAAAAAAAGCTTGGATTTCCTTTATGGATGGCTGAAATTCCAGTCTTGCCTCGCAGAAGGGTAAGTTCCACATAAAGAACATTCTCTCTGGAGATTTTTTGAAAATAAATCAGAAACCTAATAGACAGAAAAATTCTGAGAACTGGAGATGTGTCAAACTGATTTGCCCAGCTTCATATTGGCGCAGTTAGGATATGATTCTCTTCCATAAAAACACAGAGCCCTAGACACATATTCCACAGCTGGTGTTAAACACCCATGTTAGCTCTCTGGAGGAGAGTGTGTCTGTACAGACAGCCATGTGATCACCATACAGTATTGCTCATAAACAATATGAACACGTGCATATGGGTTTCGCTAGTAAAATACATTTATTCTGGTAATAACAAGCTGAATCACAAGTGCACAGGCCCTACTGGCTTGCAAAGACTCACACTATGCAGAATATTGATACACAGACTGCACCTTGATTTAAGTAGCACTTTTTGCATCCTATATCCTTGCTCCCACTTTATAGTGCCTTTGTGATACAAAGGCTCTACCTGATAATAATAGATAATTTGGGATCAGAGTCATCTAATAGCATGGAGGAATATTCCATGAAGCTGTTCTTTACTTTACCATCCACATAACTACCATAAGCTGTGCATATTCTGGGTATTTGCATCTTAGTCTTACTCTGTATATTCAAATGCAGTCCACCTTTCCAATGCCCGCATTTGTCCACCAAACCTTCTCAGTCTCTAGTTAAATCTTACAGTATAGCCTCACCATACACATCACTTCTATGCCAGAAGTCTCTGGCACTTCTATGCCACATGGAAACATCTATTCAAGCACCTTGAATCCTGTGTTCAGTTTTGGGCCCCTCACTATGAGACAGGCGCTAAGGTGCTGGAACACATCCAAAGAAGGGCAACGAAGCTAGTGAAGGATCTAGCGAACAGGACCTATGAGGAGTGGCGGAGTGAACTGGGGTTGTTTAGTTTGGAGAAAAGAAGGCTCAGGGGGGACCTTTTCACTCTCTACAACTACCTGAAAGGAGATTGTAATGAGGTGGTTGTTGGTCTCTTCTCCCAAGTAACAAATGATAGGACAAGAGGAAACAGCCTCAAGTTGCACCAGGGGAGGTTTAAACTGATGTTAGGAAAAAAATTATTCACCAGAAGGGTTGTCAAGCATTGGAACAGACTGCCCAGGGAAGGGGTTGAGTTGCCACCCCTGGGTATTTAAAAGATGCATAGATGTGGCACTTAGGGACAGGGTTTAGTGGCGGAGTTAGCAGTGCTACATTACCTGTTGGTTCTCAATGATCTTAAAGGTCATTTCCAACCTAAATGATTCTGTGATCCTAAGATTCTAAGGAGTTTAACTGGTCAAGAAAGACAAATATAGTTACAGAGTTATAACTCATTAATTATGCCAGTCCCTTTCTCTATGTAAATAAACTCTGAATGGCTGAGGGTTTTCTTCTCCCCACTGACATCCCCTAGCCTTCTCCTCCACAGCACAACCCAATTCCTGGGCAGACAACAATAAGGTCCTTTAGCTATTAAAGGCATCTCCCAGTTTGGCCCAACCTCAGCACTGCTACATCTGGGAGAAATTACCTGGCATTTACAGTGGGAGTCAAGAGCAGATTAAGCACAAAGATGTAAACTTGTAAATGCAGACTATAGCACCCAGCTGCATTCTGTTGTCCCTTTCTTTATCAAGGAAGGCAGTGTCATGCCTGGGAGATGAGGCTAAATTGTCAGCAACTGTGCCAAACCAGCAGCATATGCCACACAACAAGTCAGAAACCTGCTCTGAGGGGAAAAGGCATGTCTGCGTATCGTCCCACCAACTGTGGGATGGCTGGGAAGGTTCACGTCTCTCCTGCATTCTTTCTGAATATAAATACAGGAAGAGCCACTGTGGTCACTTCTGGCATGACACATGATTTCTTGGCCCCTGACTAAACTGTTTCTCGTGCCAGTCACCCCAGGAGGTGAACATGTCCTTCTGCTGTGTCCACACAGATTCACTGACTTCAGCTGGCTCTGAGAGCTACATTAAAGTGATGGTGCTGAATGCCTTCAGGTGTTTTAAGGACAAAAATCTCTTTTTCTCTCACTTAAGAGAGATCTACAGCCAGTAGTGGCTTTCACTGCTTTGGAGTGCTTCTGTCCTGCAGAGCATAGCACAGTCAGTAAAGTGAGGTGTAGGAAGTGAAAAAAGACAGACTGAAAAGCAACAGATCAATCATAGCAAGTCAGGGATGAACTTTAGAAACCTGTAATTAGAACAGTGTGATTTGGCATCCATTCACCAACAAGAGTCATCTAACAGTGATTCAGTTGTTTTGCCGTAAGAAAGATGTCTTATACCACGCGCATACTCTTTTGGGTGTGCAGTTTTGAAAGACAATATAACCGAAAGTTGTTGCCAGCAGACAGCTGATACATGAAATATCAGACCTCTTCGCAGCTGGTAACTGAGCCGTTCATCAGCATGCCAGAATTACCTCCTGCAGTGACTTCTTTACTGGCACAGTCTATGGATCCTAAATGACCTGAAAAAGAGCCCCATGGAGCACGCTCACAATAAGGCAGCACATGTGGCAAAGAAGCTTGCAGTGCTGCTTTCGGGGCCTTCCTCACACTAAGGGCGCACACTGAGGTTCTCCTGGGCTTTTAGGCTGATATCACTGTGTACTTCACACAACAATGGGTCCAATTGCCTTTTTCCAGTACCATCAACAGAACAGTCAGGTCAAGCTCCCCATGGGGAGTGAGGGCAGTGTCATTTTTGTAACCCCATTCATCTTCCTGATCCAATTTGCTGTGCAGTCACATAGATATTTGCTAGCACAAGGGAGGGACAGTGCTGGCCAAAGCCAGTGTGAGAGTGAGATAGCCTTTTTCAGCAGCAATCAGTCACAGCTAATTCAGTGAAACTGTAGTGTAAGGAATTGTAGTAACATAAAGACAGGCTGAGAGCTGTGGTGATAAGTAGGGAATGACAGGCCAAGAGAGGGATGGAAAATAAAAGGTATTGATTTCAACATGAGAGGTGAGGGCAATGGTATTTGTAGCACTGCTCTGCATAGATATGAGTGAAGATTACAGTTTTGAAAGCTGGAGGAAAAGATATCACAGTAATTTTGATATGAAGTGACAAAAGTCAGCCTGAGATATATTGCTGTGTGGATAAGTAAGGACATTATTTGAAAGAAGATACACAGAAAGCATCTGCAAAATTTAGACATGGCTTGAATATAAGAACCTAGAGAAAGAAAGATTTCAGTTAAAACCAAAGACCAAATAAATGTGTGTGTGTGTGTGGCAATATAGTATAATATAGTAAACTGGAAAAAGAAGAGAGAGAACTGGAGTGGAGAGTACAACCATGCTGACAGTTAAACTGTTTTTGTGTATGTGAAATTACCTGCAGACACGTGAAGGAGAAGGAAAGTGCCCAAAAGAAAAAGCCCTCGCTTAGGAAGCTGAGGGGGGTACAATGATGAAGCAGTTAAGGAAGAGAAGAAAACACAGAGGACCATCAGGGAAAACAAAAGGGAAAAGGACAGCTATGCTGTGAAAATGACTGATGCATCAGAGAAGATGGGAACTGCTCTGAGGGTTGACTGAAATATGGTATTTAGAATATGTGACTTACTACTCTGGTGTCTAAGGTATAGAAAGTAGGTTGGAGAGGATTTAGGATGGATGTATAGGATTCCAAGTAATGAATTCAAACATTCGGTTTACCGACCTTTGGGATGAAATACAAGAGAGAGATGGAGCAGATGGCGATGCTGGAGAGACAAATAAAGTCAGGAGTGGGATGGGAAGAATGAAAGCACGAGGATGGAAAGAAGGGTCTGCTCTGCTTGCTTGTGTACTTTGGAAATTTATATTATGGTTTCTAGCAGAGGTCAATATAAGGAACACTAGCTGCCGCTGCCTTTGCCTGGCTATGATTTGTGGTGTGACCGTAAAATATCATATATAAACATGCTTTAGTTCTTTTCTTCATTTAGATCTTCTCTCCTTGTGAGCTAGTTTGTCTTCTCAGAGGTTTGCCACTGACATGACAAACAGTGCTCTACAGAGGAGGAAGCTTTAGAAACACAGAAACTAGAGATGGAAAATTCCTCTGTAGAAGATCAGCTAGCCCACCATGCTTGGTAGGCCAAGGGATAAACACTAGCATTGTGCTTATTTAAAATACTGCAAGAAGAAGTCTCCTGGAGCAACTATTCCACCAGGCAGTGGATCTTACAGCCAAGCCATTGTAACAGGACTCATCTTAAACTTTTTGCCTCCTTTCACCCTAGTTTCTCCTTCCTCACAACAATAATGCTGTCAGTTCTGCAAAGCTAAATAGTTGTTCTCCCATGGTGCCTACTTTTTGTAGCTTTGTGTCTGAGATGCCATGCACAGCTGTATTTAGCTCTTTCAGTTCATATGACAGCATCTCTAAATCAATCCTCATCACTTCTACTTTTTTTTAAAAATAATTCCTTTATGTTTGCTGATGTCTTTTTGATGAGAAAATGATGAACACTGAATGCAGTATTCCAGGGGGTTTACACTACAATACTACTAACGGTGGCCTTTGTTACAGTTTCTGTTTATGAACTCTACTATTCTATTGTTTTCTTGTTTCTGGGGGTTTTTTTCCTCTTCTGTCATCTCAAATTACAGGCACGTCTAACTGTCTGCTCTCCTGCTATTTTAGGTCTCTTTCACTGTTACCACTTCTGATAATCCTTTTTCCCAATGAATAGCTGTGATTTGAATTATTTTTCACCAGACACAGTATAGCTGCATTTTTCCCTGTGGAATTGCATTTTGTGTCCTGAATATCATTTGTGCCAGAGCTTTAACTTGTAAAATTAATAGAATAATGTACCCTCAACCTCACAGCTTGGAGGTACTTCCCTCCCTTTCCCTCCCCAAGCTTGAAACCATAAAAATGAATATTAAAAGACAACTAAAGAAAAAATACTTTTTTTTGTTGTTGTTCCCTTTGCAGGAGTTGTTAAAGCTTTATAGCATCACTGATAACATGGAAATTTCTCACTAGAGCCCCAAGAGAGAGATGAACTGCATTGCTGAATAATTTGCACAATGTCACTGAGGACTGCTGGACTTGTCCTGACTGTCAAGCTGGAATAGGAGGTTGCTCCTCCCGGCTGATCCCCAGCCATCTGCCTCACGCTCCTCGCTAGAATCTGCAAGGTAATTTCAAGTGCAGCTACTCCTAATACTTTGCTGTCAAAATCATCCACTTCAGTTGAAGTAGATTTTTTCTTGCTTGCTTGTGTTCCCACTTTCTCTTTCATTGGACAGCTGGAGCAAATACAAGCTCTCCCAGCAGATGGAAAGAGAAAGAGATCTTTGGTGGATAGGATAAGAATAAACTGAAGGATGGTGACTCTTAACCTGGTTCAGCTGCAACCCTCAGATCTTTAAAAATTAGTACCAGAATTAGGAATGTTCATCAAAAATGATGGCTCTCCTCATTGCCCTCTTCACAGACCACACTGTGGGTCTTTGCCCAGAACTGAATTCTGGGAAACACACGATGCTGGAGACCTGTGGGATCATACAGCCAAAGCAATGGTGATATGTTGTGGATTCATCTCATCAACAAGTGCATTATAAAGCAAACCAATGAAATGTCACATCTGTTAGTCACAACTCTTGTGGTTTGGCTTATTGTATACCAGGCTGTGTGAGAACGCATGTATGCTCTGGGCTGTCTTGCTATGGAGTGAGCTGTAGCGAGGATGTGTGGTGTTGAGGCAGTGTCAAAACCAAAATTATGGCTGTAGCTGTTTTTCATAGATCTATTCATTACATAAATATCTGTAGCAACATCATTGATATTGTCAGTTTGCCTGCTTTTTGGTTTTCTGAGATGATACTGTAGACTTGAACAAGGTTACAGAAGAGGCGATTCCTCTCACACAAAACACATGGCAGTCTGTTTGCACCATGTATTGGCTTTGATGCTGAGAGCAGATGTCTGTAAATTATCACTTATCTGTGTCAGGCAAGGAGCTTTCTTTGGAAACCATATTCTTCTCTTTTCGCTCTAATCAAAGCTAAAAGGGAAAAAAGAACTATTACAGGACATTTTTCTCACCTCTCAATGTAAACATCACTCGTTTCAGATCCCTTTCACTGCTACCCTATTCCACTCAGGTAAGCTTTAGGGCAGGATTTACCTTACCTAACTTTGAAAGCGAGGTGTGTTTTGCATAATTTCAGATAGCTAAAGTTAGGTAAAATGAATCTCACTAAGTTATCTTTCTCTGCTGGGCTAATGTTTCTAATTGTCTTGTCTGCCCTTGCTGTATATTAAAGTCTTCCCACTACCTATGCTCCTGCATAAGATAACTGGGGACCTTCGCTCCCAGTGACTAGGACTCTTCCCTTTCCACAGAAGGCTCACTTCTTCCTGATGGGGAAATCAGAGGATCTCTCACTTATTCCCGGTGAGGTGGCAGGGGCCTCTTCAGCTCTTTCCTCCCTTTTCTCCCACAAGCAGGAGCCCAGCCATACATCAGGATGATCACAGTAAGCCTGTGTTGTGGCAATGATGTCCCTTGGTAGTCCTGAAGCTAAACCCACACAGTTATGGTGAGCAGCTTCCCCCTCACAAATCTAGAGTTCCACAACTCTGCATGTGCAGGTATTTCTCCCACACCTGAAATGTGTTGTCAAGTTTTGATTCATAACCGCCTGAGTTAAAATTTGGGGAAAGATGTCAGCTTGTGTGCTGGCTTTTTTTAGAAAACCTAAGAATTTCTCTCAGATGGAGCATGCCACATGACCACCTGTGTCAGGTCATCATTCTCTTCACCAGCAAATTCCTTAGGATCTTTGCTGACCCACAAAGAACAGTTCAACTGTGATAAATCACATCCTTGCTTCTGCAGTCAGTCTATCCATAGTGGTGGTCATTTCCCAGCTGTGTCATGAGCTACAGGTTGAGATCACCACTCAAACTCCACTTCAGCAATGCTGTCTCTGAAAAAGTAGTAACTGTTGGTTTGAAAAGCAGGTGCAAGGATAAATGAAAATATGCATTTTTATTAGCAGATCAACAGATGCACTAAAATTTTATGTGCTGGATAGGTATCGCATGCCACAATTTGGGACAGGAAACATGTTTTTTTATTTCTTCATACAGTTTGCAGCAAAGTCCTGTCTGCAGGCCCCAGGTACTGATTTCGTGCTCATAATAGTAAATCCTATTTGTATAACTAGTAGTAGCAACGGGCAGCAGGTAAGGTTCACAGTACCTCAGTGAATCTTTCTTTTACACATCTAGAGACAGAAAAGTAGGAAAAGAGACATGAGAATACCTCTCCTACAAAAACAGGTATGACAAGTGTTCTCATCTAAGCTCACTATAGATATTTAGAGAACAACTTGAAAGTGTTTAAGGATCCCTGCATGGGCTGATGGGTTAACACACCAGTTCCAGAGTAGCGTCGGCTTTTCTCATTTTAAGACCAGATGCAACTCGGTGTAAAGCCGCGATTTAAATTATCTTAAGCAGCAGTGCCTTGGGTGGTCAAGCACCAGCATTACGGTGCGTAAACTAATTCACAAAAGCCTCTTCAAGCGGTTAAGAGAAAACGATACAATTTTACAAACTTGCTCGGTCTCCTTTGAACACTTAATCTCAGCGCTTTAAATTAACGAGCAGCTCTCCCAAAGTCATCGCTATACGAGTTACACGTTCCATGCGATTGCTCGCTAATTGCAACTAATTGCGGCTTTGTCATCTCCCGAAGGACCCTGAATTACACGTGGGGTTTTTTTCAGCAGTTTCCTGCCCGGTACCTGCCGCAGACCGCGGGAGCTGGGCAGAGCTCACTGCGCGGGGCGGCGGCTGGCCCCGGAACCGTGGCATCGGAGTAAACCGAGCCCTGTCCTCGCGCCGCACGTTCGGCGGGCCGTAACGACCCTTGGTCCGCAGCCCGGTGCCCCGGGCCGGGCCTGCCAGGGGCCGGCGGCAGCTCCGGCATCTCTCAGCCGAGTCGACGGGACGCCCGGCAGCGGCTGGGGGGCGCCCGGCGGGGCCCGGGCCGGCCGCCCCACCCCGCCAAGGGCCTCCGGAGCCCCCCCATCCTCCCCTTTCCCCTGCTCTCGCCAAAGGTCAGCGTTTAAACTTCCTCGCTCTGCCGGGACGGGCCGAGGCGAGGCGAGCTTCCCCCGGGCGGGGTGGGGCGGGAGGCCGGGGGAGTTGCCCCTGCTCCCCCCGGCGCGGCTCAGCCCGGCCCGGCTGCTTTTGTCTCTGCTGGGAGGAGCCAGCAAGAGGCAGATTGCTGAAGAAACACCACCCCAAGTGCTGGCCGGCCGCCAGGCAGTGTAAAACTCCGGCCGGTTGGTGGCAAGTTTCGCCAGATCGTGGCGAAGAGGCGGCACATCCGTCGGTCGGCGGCGGAGCGGCGCGCCCCGCGCAGCGCCCGCTCTGCGGCCCGGCGGGGTGAGTGCGGGAGGCGCTGCCGGGCGCGGGCCGGGGCTGCGCGGCCGCGGGGGGTGCGGGCGCCCCGGCTCTGCCCGCACGGGCAGCGGGGCCGGCGGCGGTGCTGGCGGCGGGCGGGCGGCGCGGAGGGGATGCTTGCGGAAGGCAGCGGCTGCGGCGGCCCCCCGCGCCCGGCGGTGCCGCCGAAGCAAAGCGCAGACATAAAACCTGGGTAAGTTCTCCATTTAAAAATATTAAAAATAGACCCTCCGGCTCCGTAGCGTTGCCGAGTGAGTCATTTCCAAACTAAATGTCTCGGTCTAACCCTTCCCCCCAGGCAACGCAATAATTCCGAAACCGGGGGTGAAGGGAAACAGGCTTTTCTCCCTTCTTTCTCTAAATAAATTGAATTAGCACGTAGCCACTGCAAGAGGAGACAAAAGTTGTGAGTAGCAGGCTGCCTGTTTAAAAATTGAAGTGTAGCTCCATCCCTTTCTGTCTCCCTCGGGCCTCTACCTCGTGGCGATGCCACCCGTGTTTCCCCGACAAGTGCTCAGAACCTCTCTCCCCAAGGAGCAGTTACAGTGCTTTCCATTTTCGTGGACATAATCTACTTTTCGGTTCCTTCAACTCTAAACCCGTACCCTACCACCTTCTTCTCTGCGGGACACCAGCCACAGCGGCACGTCCAGCAGTGACCCCAGTCAACACAGCTCCTAGCTGTCTATGCTGAAAAACATAGTCCAAAACACAGCTATTTTTTTTCCCCTGCCTTTTCCAGTCATATGATGATTTGTTCATGTAGGTGGGCTGTCTTGACTAGAGAGATTTTTTGTTTGTCAGCAACAAGTGCTGAGCGTATTTATAGGCAATGCTGCAATTTTTGTGGTATGAAAGGTTTCAGTTATGCAGAACTCACTGGGTCAGTGTGCAAGAGCTGTTGACATCTTGCTTATAGCGCTGTATGTGCATGTATATTTAATGTATATACCTGTAGATCTTATTTCATAATGAGGCAGCATGCATAAGACAGAGAAGCTGATGACTAGGCAATGTAGCTTTTTCTAAAACAGATGCCATGCTCCAGCTGTGCAGTGGTCCCTGATGGTATAGATAGATCAGCGGAGTCAAGACGTGCTTTGCAGACTTCCCTGAAACTAGCTAGGGGTAAAATCCTGTCTTCTGACCCCTGTGAAGAACTGTGTTAACGTTTTGCCAAGAAAAAAATGACCTGTAGCTGAATATAAGTGCAATAAGTTATGCAAGCTATTTCACAGCCATGAGAAGGACATTAGGACTGAGAGTGTGATCTGTGGTAGCAGCCCAAATCTAATGGCATTTCTGTGTAGGTGAGTAGAGAAACGTGATTAAAAAGCACTTGCATTCTGGTTTTGCTGTGTAGATTAAATTTCTCCTATTAAAGCTATTTATATTTTTTACAGCCAAGAGAGACCATTGTGATTGCTTGACCTGTCACATAGGGTGCAGAGTGCTGATAGATTCCCCCAGAAGGTTTGCAACTTTTCTTTTAGTTGTAACATGTAAGATATTAATGAACTTAAAAGTGCTACCAAAGTACTGAACTGAAAAGAAAATATGATTCTCTTGTGTTCCAAACCACAAGCAAAAGCAGAATTCCCATCCCAAGTAAATGAAAATTTCACATTTATGTAAGGCAATGTACGCTCTTGATACACAGTTCATAGGCAACTTACAGCATTCTTGATAATATTTTAGTGCCATGGACTTCTATGGCATATCTGAGGAGGAAAATTCTTGGACTTGGGCTGAGAAACAGCTGCTTTTTGGTGAAGCTAGGAAAAAGCTTTTCCAGAAGTAGATTGTGCTGTGGTTGTCTATGTGGGGATGTCCTGGATATCTGACTGAACTAGCTGGCAAGTCAGCTATGGTGCATTTCACTGGATTCTGCATGGATGGTACCTGGAAGCTGGCAGTGCCAAGGGTGGGTAGGGAAGTTCAAGGGCATATGAGAGTCTTTTTTGCTATGTCAGTTTAATAGCAGTATTTCCTTTTGGCAGTTTTACAGCAGAGTTAAGGTGACAGTTTTGCATTTTTCTTCAGCCTTCAAGATAAAATTCTTTGTAATTATTTTTATGCAGCATGTTTATGGGCTGTCTGATGTCAGCGGAGACTCTTGATAAGACTTCCAAAGTTCGACTGGAACGCAGGTAGTGTTTACTGACTCCTCAATCCCTTATGGAAGAATTTCAATTCCTTAAATTTCCAGAAACCAAAGACACAGAATAGGTGAGACATTTAACCTTTTATATGAGAAATAAATCGATGTAGCTTCCATTCTTAGGGAAAGAGTAGAGGAATGGGACCTGAATGTATCAGCAAGGGATTAGAAGTAGCAGTCAAATGAGTACTAGAATTGTATCCTTTTTGTAACTCATTTTCAATGAGTTCAGTTTTCATGTGAGTTTTCTAGGTGCCTGTAGTATTTCTGGGTTTTTTCCCCACCGCAATGTATGGCCTTTTGTACTCATTGTTTCTGCTGATCTGAATTGAAGCATAAATGTACACTAAGTATGTTCTGCGTGCCAGGGCTTATTTAGTAGGGCATAACAACCTGTTCTTACTACAGGAGATGGGGCTATGAGCAACTCTGAGGATGGAAGATTGTGCTTAAGATTTTAGCAAAAAACCCTGCTTATACTAGAGCTGGGTGAGGGTAGGCTGTGATGTATAAGCAGGCTACTTAACTGCTATGTTTTGTAGCCCCAGGGTTAAAAATGTGGGGCATACTTATGTTTTTAATAACAACAATAGGAATGTGAAAAGAAAAAACAAGCAAAAAGGAGTAAGTATGAAGTGCAAGAAAGCACAAAGATAATAGATTGTCATTCTAGCTGCAGCAGAGATAGTTTCTAAAATAATTGCAGTTGCTGATGTTCTGTCTGATTTTGATGAAGTGTATCCTGCATGCTTTCTGATCAACATTTCTAGAAAATTAAACATTTTTAACATTTAGAGTGATAGGACTTTTTTTCTTCTGAAGCTGTGCTCTCTCAACCTCTGCCCCACCTCTGCCTGGCATCTTTAAGAAAGCATCCCTGTAGCTCTCCTTTACCTGTTCCCCTCTTGTAACTATGAATTAGTTCATGAATTTCACCACATTTGACCAAGGAAGGAAAGGTCTAAAAGGACAAAGTTTCTCTGAGCTTTGTGAAAGTGTTTTTAGAGCCCATGCTTGAAAGAAGGGCTCTTGGTGGGGATTATCCCTTCCTGCACAATGAAATTCAGAAGAGAGCATGATGTGGGTGAGCAGGGCTGTTTTAGTTCTGCTGCTCATGTTAACTACAGAGTATGAACAGTTTACTTGTTGAGCAGCTATGACTTTTATTCCTTTTTGCTAAGCAAAACTGCTGTGATCGCTGCAGACTGCTCAATGTACTCTGTATTTGTTTTGAATGAGTTAATACATGTATTTCCTGAATTTTGCAGCAGATGCTACTCGGGAGTCATTTGAAACAGGTTGAAGCTGCTATGTTAGTTTCTAGGTTTGAAAAACAAGTCAGTTCAATCCAAAGGCCTTTTCTACAGCAAAAAGTTTGATAGCTTACTCATACTTGTATCATTCAAGTGTGGCCTGTTTTGCTCCAGTAGGGACGCACTTACTAGTGCATCTATTGAATGCTGTTCCTGACAGTGGAAGGAAATAACTACTTATGTCTGTGTAATTTTTTTTTTTTTCTTTCCTTGTTTTCATGCTATGGCTTGTTTCCATATGTCTGTGCTGATTAAAAGTCATTCTGGAAATCAACAGAGTTTAAGACTGGTAGGCCTGGGAATAACATAGGCCACTAAATCGGGGGCCTGAGCTCCTTGAAGTACTACTTTGCTATTAAATCAGTTATGCTTTTTAGAGTGTAACAGCTTGAGTAAAGCCTTGCTATAGAATTGGAGGCAGAGCAATGGTGATTTTAACTCTGCTGTCTGAAGTGAGCTATGTCTTGATGGGTGAAACTCGAAAGAGGGATGCAGATAAGCTGCTGCTTAAAAAATCTGCACTAGCTGCCGTGGATTAGGACAGCACTGCACTGACTTCATTTTGAAAGGATGGTTACTGTAACTGTCATGGATACAACTTTATGAAATGCCTAAAAAACCCCAATGCTTTCAGTTAATCAGAAGATGGTGATGTATCTCCAATTTCCCCTCTCTTATCCCTTCCTTCTCTCTATTGGATGGGGTTCTTACCTAACCAAAGCGGTAAGCGTATTTTTTCAGTCCCAGTCCAGTCCATCAGTTTTATGATTCTGAAACTCTGCTATGCTTTTGTTTCTTGCCTTTCATAGGCAGGTTTTTGGTGTGGTATTTGCTCATACAGGGAACACAATTCGTTTCAATCAGATTACATCAGTTGTTAGTGCATCTAAATCAAATTTGTCTCTAGCTGAATTCATACTGATCTGCTAAGTGATTCTAATGAGGTGTTCTCTATTCTCCATCCAAGAATTTCAGAGCTTTTTGCAAACATGTGGTGCCTTTTAATAGCTATGACAATTTTCTCCATTTTTTGAATTATGTGAGCCCAAAGAATTAAGTAATGTTTTTGAAATAACATAGAAAACCAGTGGTAGAGAACAAAATAACTTTGTTGTCTTAGATGCTACTCCTATATTACAAAATACTTATTTTTCTGTATGCTCTTTACTGTGACCTGATTGCTTTAGTTTATATTGAACTGGTTCACTGCCATTACTGATTTCTTACATTCTTTTTAATGAGGAACTGTACTGCATATAGACATGAAGCAGCAGTCCTACTTCTAACTGGCCATCAACTCCAAATGGGTTACAGTGGTTTCTGAATTACAGAGAAGCTTCTCAGACCATGTTGGGATATAAGCAAAGGTTTTTCCCCCTCCTCATATATTTCCTCTTGCTGTAAGCAGAGTTTCGCTTTGAGTTTCAGGTTTGCTTTAACCTCAGGAACTCAAAGCATAACTAGTAGAAACCACTGAGTTTCTTTTCAAATGTTACATAGCTCTTTTGTCAAAGCCAGATTAGATCTGTTTGTGAATTTTTGAGATGTGTTGTGAATAAAGGCATGATGTGGGTCCAATTTGAAGAGGGAATATGCAAAAGATGGGGAAGGAAGGCAGGGATGCTGGGGTCTCATTTGTGGAGATGGGTGTGTACTAGGAAGATAGGGAAGGTGAGATCTTGTTTTGGGTAGTCAAACAGTAGCAGTAAAGTTATTGGATATATGGGTGCATACCAGAGTGTCAACACTGTATTGAGAGAACTGTTTTCCCATATTCTGTTTATGTCAATTCTTTTACATATTTCATCTTGGTAGTTAAAAATCTATTAAGTTTAATTAAGGATAGGTGAGTTCACTAGAACATCTCCAGACTGTTTATGGGGCACCAAGTTGCTGCCTTCATGGTGGGGTAGCCCAGCAAAGGAATAATAATGATAAAAAGACACCTTTTGGTATTGAGTCAGCTTTGAAAAGGAGAAGTAGATCAGGTGAATGCTTGTTCTCTCCAATTCTGTGAAATAATTTGAAAACCTTCATTAAAGTTGCTCAGAGGGATATTTTTGTTTGGTGAATAGGATCCTGGCTTGTGAGGTAGAAGACCTGGGTAAGTGACTTCACTGGATTTGCAACTTCATTTCCTCAGCTAGAAAATTGAGATAATTATTTTCACTCTTATTAGTAACCCTCCAAGAGCTCTTCACGAAATCAATGTTTTGCAGGACTGAGTGGCTCATCTACCTGGGGCTGAGCCTGCATGGGATACCTCTGGGCTTTCCTGCGGTGCAGGGTGGGGAGGGCAGGCTGGAGGTGTGGGGTGGGCAGGCAGGCAACCCCAGCAGCAGTGCACTGCCTGCACTGGAGCCAGCCAGGGGCTGGCAGCAGGTGTGTGGTGGGGCTGCAGGTAATATGCTTTGGCTGGCTGAAGTGCTGCATTTGCCAGCTGGCATGTAACCTGCACAGAGAGTTTGAGTTATCACCTTGCTTTGCCCCCTGGGGCAGCATCTGGGTTACAGCTGGATGAAGTGCAGTGGTGTTGGTGGAACACCCTCCTTGTTACTGCCTGGATCCTGCCCTTGTGCTGAGGAGTAGGGGCATTGCCCCCGAGTGTGCCTGTGGCCCGCGATACCTGATCATAGCTTTGCTAGAGTTTCCCCTTGCAAAATTTCTGAGCTGGTTTTGTTGGTGGGATTTCAGAAACAAGTGGCGTTAATATATGGGTGGAAGAAGCTGTCTTTTAAAGTCTGCAACTTGAATCAATCCTGCTGACAAGATTGTCAGACCTGAAGGCTGGTCTTGCACTCTTCCATTTACCTTCCTGCATTGGGAATATCTCTTAGGGCATGGTCTGTGCTCCTGGTGCTAGCATGAGCACACCTGAAGATAAACTGTTCCGTATGTGAGGGTCTGCTCACCAAAGAAAATATCTGCACTTTTCCTTGCTGTTTCAGGGCTTAACTCAAACCATGTTAACACCAATATTTAGATTCCTATTGTCTTTGATGGGCTGTGGATTAAGCACTAAATTTTTCACGAGTCAGATTTCCAAAGGTATGAAGGCATGGAAGGATGAATGTAGGAAGGACCATGCCTTGCAATCGGGTCCCAGGCTGCCTCCAAAATCTTTTACACTCTTGCTTTTAATTATTTTGATATATGTCTAAGACAAAGTTTCTGATTAATGTTAACCAGAAAAGACCTTTGTTAGTTATTAAATAAATCTCTATTTGATCATCTTATCTCCTTCTGAAAATGAGACCTTTTTCACTTTTAAGAAACTGTGCAGTTGGGGGCTGTAAGAGAAACTGTGTTGCAAATTTAACACTGGCAAGTGCTGCCTTTGTTTTTGTAGAATGTAAACGAAGTTCATGCATGTGTAGTTGTGATTACCAAACAGACTTGAAGTTACAGGTTGTGGGCTGCTTTTCCACTTCTCCATATGGCTGCATAGAAAATCAATGGGGGATTTTTGTCAGAAATACTGTCATCAGGTCTTGTCAGTTGAACTTGAATCAAGGATTTGGCTAGTCACGTACTTTGTTAGGAATTTACTTGGCTGCAAGAAGAATCAGCTAACAAGAATCTTAACAGTTTTCTGTGTGTTTTTTGTGTCTGAGGTAGGATGAAACTGCTCGTTGTGGGTCTGTAGGCCTACTACAGTGGGGGATTTCTCTTAAGATTATGCCTCTTCCACATCCAAAATCATTACAAAACAATTCTGGTGCATGTTGCAGTACCCAGTTTGTGTATTTAATGGTCATAGGTCATCAATGTCACAATTGTACAAAGCATATAAAGGAGAGGAAAATGGGCAAGTGGATATCTTTCTTAAAGATGGGGCTGGAGTTTTACCACTAAAAGAAGTTCAAATGGCAGAACTTCTCTTATATGTGAATGCATTCCTCATTCTCTGTTGCTCTGTTTCAGGAGACCTGGGAAGTGCTTGTTTGGATGAATTGAGCATCCTGTGACTTCTCTGCTCTGCTTCCCCTCCCTTGCCTTCTGGTTTAAAGTTACTTTCTGACTTGTGGCTTTTTGGTGTGAAGTAGTGCTGGTACAAGTTTTACTCTAAGAAGCAAAAACAGTTCTAATTTTTGCTGCCCTGTCACTTCCATTAGTGAGTGTTGCTCAGAGTCTTGCAAAGAAGGCATCAGAGGAATTTAAAATGGTTTGTTCTTTTGTTTAACCTCAGTTACCATGGGCTTTTTGTTGTTTAGCCCAAGATTATCATGAAGGTTCATAATTTAGAGGAAATGCTGCCAACTTTTTCTTTGAGTTTTTCTTTCTTTGGTAGAGATACACCTAGGTATATTGCCTGATCTTCCTTTTCCTCCAGACAGTCAGATGTATTATGGTCCATTGGGAGGGAAAGGTCTTTTCATGAAATCATTTTATAATGATTTCTGTGTTGGTTTTCATGGCTAACAGAAAACAAACAATAAAAAAAATCCTAGCTTGATGACCATAATGTTTATATAAATGTCTGTATCTATGTGTGTTTGAAGAGGATTTGTCTCCATGTTTGATTCTTCTCTTTAAAGATTTAGATTAATCCTAGAAGTGTTTACTCAGATGTGATGAATTGCAAGTGAATGAAATTACGTTGTTGTCAGATTGACTCATTGTCCTGCTTTGCTCCCCCAGTTGAGAACACTGGTTTCAAGCTCTGGAGAGTTTGCTCACTCAAAGACCTGGGTTTTACACAGATGACATCTCTCCTTGTTAGAGATCTAGAGGGTTTTGATAGCTGGTCTTTGAGATGATAATTGAGGATAAGAGGGGAAAAAAAAAAAAGACCGGGGATAGGATAGCTGAAAGAGAAGGAAGAGCAGTACCTGTCTCTCACTTACTTACGACAAGCTTCTTCTCAAAACAAGATGTGCAGGGTCATTAAGCAAGATGAGGAGAGTGGGGAATGTTTTAGGATGTTATCAGCTGGCAAGAAGTTTGAAATGCCGTGATGCCACATAAAGCATTGTCCCAGCAGCTGGAGCATGTGGCAGTGAGAGATTATCTTGGTGCAGCTGTATCTCTCATGCAGTTGCTGCACTTCAGTCTCCGGGTCTTTGTGCAGTTTATAGTCAATGGTGAGAGTTTTGCTTGGTCGCTAGAACATGCTGCACCCTGATAGCTCCATTCACTCTGTATAAAAGGAGAAAAAAAAATAATTACTTCTCTGTAAAGCTTTTTCTAGTTTCTGTGGTTGATAAAGAATAGGACTATGATTATTAGAAGTAGGTGATATTTTGTAGTCTTCTAAAACACTTTAATCTTAGGAAGAGGAGACTGTAGCTGCGAGGGAGTTCGGACTGAAGGCCTCTAGGAGGACAGTATCTGTTTCTGAATATTTCTGCGTAATTCTGTGAGAGTTCTCATGGCAAAGTGAAGAGGAAAACTGTTCCTTGCTGTACTCAGTATTTTGCTAAATACTGTTCATTCCC
This sequence comes from Falco peregrinus, assembly GCF_023634155.1. Lineage (NCBI taxonomy): Eukaryota > Metazoa > Chordata > Aves > Falconiformes > Falconidae > Falco > Falco peregrinus. The sequence continues at coordinate 82,192,680 of NC_073721.1, forward strand.
AATAGCTAAACCAGCCTGAATACCATGAGGGCTTCTCACTAACCTATAACTATGTTAATGCTTTTCTTGCCACAAGGGTAGTTTCTCTCAGTAAAAAGCCAAAAAAATGCATGCTGCAGAATGCACGCTATGGACATTGCCAACAAACTGCCAATGCAACTTCACTGTGAAAATGAAGCAGTATTTACAAGGCTGCCTTGCTTTGGGAAAGCTTCCAGTGGAAACTAGTTGCTATGAAAGGAAAATCTGGTCTGATGGAAGTGTTTGGTTGGGCTTGGGTGTTTTGTTATGCCTTCAGATGCACTTGTGCCAAAAGTCCGTTTTCTCGTAAATGCTCTGTTACTTCAAGCTTTATGAAACTCTGGAAATAGCTAAAATAGGCTGTGGGCATGTGGAGAGGATGGTCCTTCTCACAGACATTGGCATTTGCAGTTCTGATAACATGTGGGTCAGTTATGTTTGGATACCATTTGGTGGCTGGCCTGCTTTCAGAGTAACTGAAGTCTGCTGTGCCTGACATTTAACTGTTACTGGTTTAGATAAGATAGGAGAGATTTGTATCTGTGAATCCTGAAGAAATGAAAATAAGACTGAATCTGGTCCTAAAGCTGAAGACCTTGTCTTAAATTCCTGATGAGAACCTAAAGTAAGGTTGACTTGACAGTAACACAGAATTGCAGGCTGGGGTTGGGGGAGGAAGGGGGAAGAGGGATGTCTTATCTGCTCTTCGCAGACAAAAGCTTGTTATTATCTGTCTACGTGACTCTAACAGAGGTTAAGGAAAACAGCATGTATGTTTCTGTGAGCAGAAACAAGCACATTCCTTTGGTAAGAAGTGTTCAGGAAATTTATTGTGGGGCACTGTGTAATGTCACAGTTCTGCTGCTGTGGAATCAGTCTCATAAATCCATAGCACAAGCTCAGGAGGGACATAACTGATCATAGAGTTTTGCCGCCTGCACGGAACAGGCCAAATAATTTCCTAGGCAAACTCTAAATCTATGTATATTAAGGCACAGAGGTTGTTCTCCCAATTTACATTTCTGAATTTAAGCTTTCCCCTTGCAATTTAATCTAACTCAAATTAATATAAATGCAGTTTTATAAAATGATTTCATTGCTGGGGAGAAAGATACTTGTATGCCCTTATGGCACCTGGAACAGTGATAGGAGAAAGCTTGTGGGCTAGCACAGGCATCTTAACCACTCCTTTCTAGCTTTGTTAAATGCCTACAACTGATCTAAAGTAACACTTATATTGCATTTTATAGGTCTGCAAAATATATGCTGTTTTCCCTTTATTAAAATTGTTAGACATTTTGCTGCACTGCTGGGAGAAGTGATCTGTCACTCATTCAGCTCCTCACATTGTCAGCTTTGGAACTTGGAGATGACAAACATTGGCACAAGAACTTTTTTGCAACAGAAACATCCATTATACTTGCATTTTGCCTCCCAGACACCTTTTGGTATGCTGTGAGAAAAGCTTGCCCTCGGCTCTCCAAGGTGCTGCAGCTTTTTTCCTCTGACAACTTCTGATGTGGTTACAATTGCCAATAGAGAAATTGCTAGCAGGTTGAAAATGTGTGGGCAATGTCAAATGAACTCTTATTTAAAAATGCACACAGAAGACCCTGCTGATTAGTTGTATTAGTTTACATTTATTCTTGATTTCTAAAAGTTATGACATGCTGTTGGTTTTTTTTATGTTGGAGCAGAGCAGACACAGAATCAACAGATTTCTGGTCTTTCAAGCCATAACCGTTAAGCTTATGTCACGAAAGACTGTCTGGGCTTTATCATCTCTAAAGACAGCCAGGAGCTGTCTAAAGAGAGAAAAAAAGTTGCAATTGTAGCCATGTTCCAGTTCCACACAGATCTGTGCAAACTGTATTTAGCTTGTGGGGGAATAACAACTGTATTTACTACTTGGTGCTGCTCAAGAATGATAGTACCACGTATTCCAGTGCCTAAAAAATGAGATGTTTTCTTCTTTAACTTCCTTGGTGACAGGGTATGTGGTGTCTGTGGCACAGCATGGGCTTGTGAGGCCTTCATGGTGGCCGAGCAGAATCTGACAAGGCCATGCAGAGGCGGGGTAGCAAAGTATGCTCAGCATGAAATGGGACTGGTCAGGTGAGAAGAAAGCTGTTCTCTTATATGTAAAAGAGTCAATTACAGTTTGGGGAGTGGAAAGAGTTTCCTGAAGCTGAGCACTCATCAAATTAGAAGCACGGTATAGATACACAACATTTCTTTTGCTGATTGTCTCTTTGTACATCTTCAGCATGAGGTGAAGTGGAAAAGAGATTTTGCTTTACATCTTTTGTGTGCAGTTCAGTTACACAAGTTTTTTAATTTGTTTTGTTGGGGTTTTTTCCCTCCTTTCTCCCACATCTCCATTGTCCAAACTGCCAACTACATCTACTGCTTGTATTCATCTGAAGTGGGGAGATCTCAAAGTATAGAAGCTTTGCTGAAGTGTTTTTTTGTGGTTTTTATCCAAGCTAACTTATATTTCTGTGGTTTACTTGGGGCTACATATTCATCTATATGGAGACAATGATCAGAGTGGAAAATACCGGCATTTTGTATTTGGCCTAGCAATTACTTCTCATTCTGTAGAAAACAAAACAAACAAAACTCTCAGAATATCTTGTTGCCAGACCTCTTTTGCAGAAGCTCCCTACTATATCTTTTTTGTGATGGACTAATAATGAGTGGGTTTATTCCCTTGCACAACACTTCTCAAAAAAAAAAAAAAAAAAGCATTGTATTTATTCATCTTTTCTTCCATTGTTCATCTTTTGTTCCTTTACTGGTGAAATAGTTTTATTTTCTCTTTCTCCAGTGTCTGCTATTTTATACAGGCTGAATGGTTAACTGTATTTAAAGGTATTTGTAAAGGGTTTTTTGTAAAGTAATTTGTAAACTCTGGCAGAAGAGTTTAGGCACCATGTTCATCTCTGCTAATTGAAATCAAGAGACCATGGTTGTATTTCTGGCTGGCTGAGTTGGGTCATTATTTAAGGGGCAAGATGGGAAAGGGGGATGCTGTTTAAGAACTCTCGAAGATTTGCCCAAATTTGCTGTTAGTGGGATAGGATATTTTCATCCCTCCTTTCTCTGTCTTGCTATATTCCTTTCTTTTTGCTTTGCAGGACTGCTTCAGTTTCTTTGACATCTTGCAATGCATGTCCATGTTGCAGCCTGACACTGTGGGAAACTGCTAGTCCAAGGCTGACTCTTTGCTCTTGCTGCAGGTTGAGTCCTTGGGTGTGAAGAATTGCTGACATCACTGAGATTAACACTTGGACCTTCAAGAGAAGAGGCTTTCTGACAGCCTTGCGTCACTCCACCTGACCCTATGACTGGAGGGTTCACCATAGCTCCATCTGTTGCTCTCCAGTTCCACAAGATGGGTTCGTTCAGAAGGCCCCGACCTCGCTTCATGAGCTCCCCCGTCCTCAGTGACCTGCCACGGTTCCAGGCTGCCCGGCAGGCTCTGCAGCTCAGCTCTAACTCTGCCTGGAACAGGTGAGCAGGACCCACCTGGGCTGAACTCTCGCCTTGCAGCAGCCCTGTGATAAGAATCCTGCGTGTCTTATCTTTGTGCTTCAGACCATTTACAGCTAAGCTTGTCTGTTTATAAGCATGCATGGATTTTTGGCATGCCCAAGCTTTGCCAGCATTGAAAGCCTTCATAGAGGTGAAAAAATTAGACCTACTAGTGTTCAACCTTGCTTTTGGCCAGGTTTGTTCAGAAGTACTGTCTTGAAGTAAAACAGAATTGCTCTTTGTTAATAGTTACATCTTTTAAGAACCATTTAGGAAAACACATTCCTACTATGGTAATAAAGACCAGTTTCTTAATGCACGACAGGCATTTATTTGCATATTATGCAGCTTTTACCACAGTCAAGTTCCTCTGGCAACTGCTAAGCTTGTGGCTTCCACCAGCATTTCCTATTGACAGCCGAATCCTGTCTGCTGTGTGTGTCACGCAGCAATGGCAACTGGAACAACAAGGTGTAGGGTGAAGAGTGAGAAATCCTAATCTGATCTGTTGCCAAAAGTGGGTGTTTCTACTTTCTCTTCTGCTACTATGCACCAGCTCTGTGCTCTGCAGACCCCCCTCTCTTGCTGACCTAGCTCAGCATATTAATGTTGCACAAAAGTGGCCCAGCAAAAACATGGCAGTTTTGTGCAGGATGGTGAGCTGAGTTCTCTGAAGCGTGCGAATGCCTTAACTGGACCACAGAAAGGAAAGCCTGTTAAGGGAATGATGACTCCTCTTGTTAGCCATGGCAAGACATGCTAAAGCATCTTTACACCGTCGCTTTGACTTCCTCTGTGCTGGTGAGAGAAGTATGAGTTGGAGGATGATCCAACAGCACTTTACAAGCATTAACAGGGCTTAAAGCTGGGTCTCTGTGAGGTGATGCTGGCTGCAGAATGCTTTCCAGCACAGCCAGGGTCCTGCCAGATGCTACAAATTGGGTGGCTCCTGCTAGCATCACTGGATAATGCAATGTGATGTGTTTGGCAGGTATTGCCAAAAATTTATGTCTCCTCAAAGTAACTAGCCTGCAGCATGCAGCAGAGATCCCCTAAACAGCTCTGTTAAAAAGAAATATCTGGTATGAATGTGTTCTTTGTGAACGATGTCTCTGTAACAACGTTCCCTTGCTTACTCTAGGCGCAACTTGAGGTTGGTTCTCCTGTCTTCTTTGAGGATGTAGGTAAATATGAGTGATGATTTCCAGGGGAGAAAGAATGGAAGTATTTAAGTGCAATTAACCTCTCTATCCCATTATGACCACTCGGTTTTTGGCAGCTAGCTCACATTGTGCTCAGTGTTAAATCATACTGGTGGCTGTTATTTATGGATGTTGTACTGTCTCACTTCTTTTTTTGGCAGTGTTCAAACAGCTGTGATAAATGTGTTCAAAGGGGGAGGCTTGCAGAACAATGAGCTTTACAGCCTCAATGAAAATATCAGGTAGGTTGCTGAAATGCGTGGAAAGGGTTTTTTGCTGCTGCTTGTTAGGTGTTTGCTTGTTTTTGCTCCCCTACAGAACCACAGTTAGAGGATATCGGTGGGTAGAGCAGGGACTGGACCAAATTTAGGCACAGCTTTGGGGTTTCAGGCTAATTTATTTTTTTGCTGTTGGGTGGAGTGAATAGCATGGGACGCTTCAATAGCATTTCTCTGACTTGTGTGGATGGTGTAGCTTTGACAAGGACAGGATGTGTATCGACTCGGATTGTAAGGATTTTGTCCCCTCCCAGGGAGTGTGCCTCTCCTGGCTGTTTTTTACACGTTTTTATCAGGGCATTCATGATGGTAGTAACATCTCTTTTCTGAACCAAAGCTTCTCAGAACCATCGAGTGTTTGAAATGAAAGCAAAACACAGCTTTTCATTTAAAAGCCTAATCTTCATTATGATAATTGCAGAGCAAGATCTGAAAATGCAATCCCTAAAGTTAAGAAAACCTAACATTTTCCAACGCTGACGCTACTGATGATTAAAAGTACTTTTTTTTTTTTTTTTAAAGCAGGTTTCGTGATTATCTGTGGTCTCATTCTGATTATTTGGAAAGTTTGGTTAGCAATAGATAGGATTGTAGAGTAGATAAAGAACAATTTATTCTTGCCTTTGTGCCAATTGCTGTTAAGAGGAGTATTGTCAGAGCTCGTGGGTGTACTTCCTCCTCCCTCTTTCCCACTACATTTGCGTTCATTCATCAAGAATTCTGTCATATAGGTTGCTCCACTTTTCCTTTTATATACCTCCCCCCCGCCTCCATTTGCATTTCTCCTTAGCATCAGGATTCAAATGGCAATTTCGGCTAAGTATGTACTAAGCAGCAATCTAAACTACCCCTTTCCCTAATTTCAAAATAAATGCACTTTGCAAGGCACAAGGCTCTGTCCTACTTGGTCTGCTCCCAAAGCTGAAAGTTTAATATAATTCCTTTTGAGAGCTGAGTGAGGACAGCGTCTCATGCTTTCATGGTATTTTAGTGTGTTCAGGTCAGAAGTCCTCAAGTTATGTTTCAGTACTTGGAGCAGTCTTAATTCTCCATGGGATGAGTATTTCTGTACATGAAAAGAAAAACAAATGTTGTAAGACTTCAGAAATACCTTAACCCACAGCCTTTTGGCAGACCTGGGAACCAGCTTCGGGTTTTGTGACTCGTCTGCCAGGCTGTTGCCCGCCATAGTTTGCCTTCCCAGTGCAAGTGGGTGCTCCTTCCCAGCCTCGTGGGGAGGCAGTGTGCTGCGCAGAGGAGCTGTGTTGCTTGGGCTTGACCCCGGTGGCAGGACCATACTCCCTTCCTGTGGGGTGCTGAAGTGGATCCAGGCTGTTGAGAGCTGGGTGAAGAACAGGAAATTCTTTGTGAGCCGTGTATGCTTTGTAAACAGCGCTGATGGTGGGAGGGGAAAGGTCCTCTTCCACGGACAGGCATTCCCAGGCAGTACTTGGAAGCACTCACCTTGAAATACATGATTAATGTTCCCGCAGGTGCCCTGAGCATTGGTTACATATCCAAAGGTCATTCTTTAAATAGCCCACTTTACCGTTCAAGTAGCTCAATAATGTCCCTCTAAGGAGCAAAGGACATGCATCTGCATGTATGTTTGTATGCACACCTGCAGCCTCGCACCTGTGACTCTTGATGTAGCTCGCAACACAATATTAGCTCTGTGTGTGTGTGAGGTGAATCTCTAGCTTGACACTGGGCAAAAAGCCAGACCTGTCAGACAGCCGACTCTTGTGTGCCATGAGGTCAAGCCGGTGGATTTTTCTGGTCTGTAGTTCTCCATTCAGCTCCTTGCTGGAAGTTATTAGATGCAGTGCTTTAAGTGCACAGTGCTTAGTTATTTGACAGTGGGAAACCCAGGAGACTTCTAAAGTAGGACAGTAATGACAGGACCAGGAGACAAGCAGGTGGCAACATTTTGCTCTGGATTGCTGCCACCAGGTTTTTATCTTGCTGTGATTTGGTATCATCTCACTGGATACTTTTTTTTTTTTTTGGTTTTTTTTTTTTTTTTTTTACTGCTCTGAAAGTCAGTTGTCACAGCAAGAGGAAAGGTAAGAAATGCCATCGGGAGATGGCATTTCAGGAAGGAGGAGGTGACCTGGCCATGATCAGGAGGAGCAGGAGGAGACTTCTCTCTTGGGTTCTCTCTAGGGTGCAAGTCTCTGGTAGCTGGGCTACCTGTTGTGGGCTTCTCAATCAGCTGCTGGAGAGCCCTGCAGATATTCTGCCAAAGCTGGTGGAAGAGTGTCTGGCAAATGGACCCCCAAAGATTTGTCTGGTTTACCCATCTCATAGAAATAGAAATGTGTTTTGAGATAGGCTGTCTGAATATAACCACTCAGACAGAGGAGTAAAGGCATGTTGGTGTGTGAATAAATGTAGAAGTGTTATGAAATGGTTTGGGAGGAAGGTTGCTGTCAAACTTTCAGCAAAGATTAGGAAAAGGTGGTGTAGTTTATTGGTAACAACATAGCCTGAGAACTGGATGGTCCTTAATAAAATGCCATTTTTGAGCACTGTTGATTATACTTCATGTTGGTGAAAAGCAGAACTCTTGGAACAGCAAAAAAAATTCAATGTTTCTCAGTGGAAAGTGTTAGGAACCTTTTAAATTTTAAGCAAAGTTTACTGCTACAGAATTTATGTTCACAGTCACTAAAAGTGCAAATGCACTGAAGTGTTGTGTGTTTTTAATGCTTCTTCTGATGTAAAACAATCCTGACTTTGGTATCAGAATTTTGAAATACAAATATGTATTGGGATGTAAAACTTCTATAAGAGCCTGATTTTAAAATCCAGCAGTTTGTATCAGAAATTAACTTTAGAGTGGCTTCTGCCTGCATGTATTTAAAACACGTCTTGTTAAATTTCTAGAATTTCTTTCTTGAAAAATATGCCTTTTTTTTTTTATTTTTTATTAAGTGAGGTAGTCATGGGGAAGCTGCAGCTTCTGCTTATGTGTTTACTTCGTTGCTCTTCTCCTTATCCTCCTACCTTCTACTTCCAAGAGAAAAGGAAGTACAGCATTAGGGAGATATGCTATCTTCGGTGAAAATGAAAGGCATCTTTTTTTTTAAACAAAAAGCAGGGAAAAATAGTGAATTTCAAACGAAGCCACTTTAAACTGTCTCCCCAACTTTCTGTGAATTCAGGAGGTGAACGGGTTTTTGCTTGTTCTAGCTGTATGGCTTATAAATAGAAGACTTCAGGGAAACTGTTTCATTCCTTCATGATTTGAGAATAGCCTCTGTAGACATTTGTAGAATATATACCTAAATGTAAAAGTAATCTAACTGTGGCCAAAATGACACATTCATACATACTCACGTGTCTTTGGTATGACTGGTAGTAAAGTGCGGATATACCTGTAAGAAATGACCAGCAATGGCTGTTATTTCATGGCTGCATTCCTTCTGTCTACAGACGGCTGCTGAAGAGTGAACTTGGATCCTTCATCACAGATTACTTTCAGGTATTACATGGTTTGCTTGCTTGCTTTTGAGGTTTGTTCTCTTCAGCTTTTTAGCCTATAAAAAATTAGGCCCCCTTATACATACATGTAGCCTCCGTGTTTCGTTTTTGTTTTGCTACAGAAGATGGAGGTACTGGACTTTTTTTAATGTGGGTTCATGTAGCCTTGGGAGTAATCATATTTATGGGCTTTGTGCTAAATTAAGTATAATCTTCCTTTGTGCTTAGGAAAGGCTGCTAGTAGCCTGCCAAGGTCAAGAAGGAATTCACTTGAACTTTATGAAAAGGTATCCCACCTTCTTTAAAGTTTTCTTTCACCCCTGTTTCTCTAGTATAGAGAATTCAGTAGTAGGTTTTCTGCAACATGGGCCAACAAAGGGGAAGAGAAAAGATAACAGCTGTCTGGTTTGGGCGGTGGGGGGCAGAGAAGGAAGTCCCTATCAGCAGGAAATCAACCTGGGTACTGTTTGCCTTTTAGTCCCACAAATACAAATGCAACCTGTGAAAAAGCAAAAGATGAAGGACGAAGGAAGACCTGATCAATCACAGTTGTGAATAAGTGTTAATTGCCTTCTATTGGTATGATACTGTCCAGACAGATGGAGGTTCAAATGTAACCACGTTAAAGTGTACTGGATGATTTTGAGAGAGCACTGATGGCTTTCAGTGTTCTAACTTGTTCAGTGTAGTGTTGAATAAAAAAAAAAAAAAAAAGAGGTAGCTGAAAACAAGGGGGTTTTCTTCCCTTTGAGTGAGAGGGAGAGAAAATTTCAGTACTTTCTGAAGCGGCTGACACTGCTGCGTACTGCGCTAACAGCTTAGAAAGGGGAAAAAGAAGAATAGTGTTGTTTCCTATCAGTATTCGATTACATGACTTAAAAAAAAAAAATACACTGTGCAATCAAGTGAGAAGCAAGCTCCAGCCCCAGGGGTAGTTGTGTTTCACTTCTTTAGACCCTCTCCTCACAAGTGGTTTACTGGAAAGAGTGGCTGCTGGCACCAAACGGCGGCATGTTTCCTAGGCTCTGAGTGTGTAACACTAAGTGCCTGGGTTAAGTGGAAATCTGCTACTGCTCCTGCTAATTTAAAAACAGGCAAATGTAAGTTTGCAACTAACACATGTGGCTAATTGAAATTTGAAAGGTCTTGATCAGGTGCCCAGGTACTACAGTGTTAGGCATGGGGTGTGAGGCTGGAATAAGCAGAAAATGTCCACAGGCAACTTCATGCACCTGTAAACCTGAAGAAGCTGAGCACGGTCTTGCAGGGTGTGAGGTGCGGAGGTATGTCTGTTACCTGGTTTTGAAAAGTCAGAGTTTACTGAAAGAGGCCTGGGTGGGTTCCAGTGCTAAGGAAGACACAGCTGCATCGTGTCACTGTGCAAGAGGAGTTAACTACTGCTGGGGACTGGATGGCTCCCAGCACCGGGGCTGGATTTGTTCTTTTCCCCCAGACTGTAAACCTCGAGCCTGTCACAGTCATGCTGGGGCTAGTGGCATTAGCTGAGACTCCTTGGATCTCTTAGTAGTAGAGCTGACAACTGAAGAGACTGCTTAGACTACAGCCTGATTGCTGCTGGAGGATGGATATCTGTGTTGCATTCCTCTTGGCAAGCTGAGGGCATCTGATCTTGTCCTGAGAGAAGGCTCTGATCGCCAGCACTGTTCCCTGCCAAAGCAGGAGAAGCTGTGTGCTCTCACCCTAACGGCAGGACCATACTTCTTCAGCCGCAGACCATGATTGCAGTGTAGGTGCTCAGCACTGAGCTACTGCTGGGAGAGCGGTGGCCTTCGCCTCGGCGAGCGGGCAGTGGAAGGGCCTGGCAGCGATCATCGCTGGGTTTGTTTTCCTGTCAGTCTGTCTGTTCACACTTGTACGAATACCTCACTGTATATGTACTAGTTCACCTGCAATTGCTATTCTCCCACTGAAGCCAAAGGGACTCAAACTTAATTTCTGTAATTTCTTTTTTCCCCTCTCAATGTTGAAAGGAGTTACTTGGCATCCGTCAGACTTAGCCTGAAGTAAAGCTCTTGGTGCTGGCAAGCCATGAGACTAACGTTGAGATAAGGGCTATTGTAAGAAATAAGCTTTTTTCCCTGCTGTGAGCTAAGATGCAGAATTATTTCTGATTCTAGACTCACAGCGCGTGGCAGTTGCCACTCCCTCCTTAATGTCTTTACTCAAAAATTCCTGTGTTGTGAAGTTGGGAAAGACTATTCATGTGCCAAAGAAGGGCTGACAACATTATTTCATTTGCCTGTGGGTACAGTTTCACTGCAGATGCCAGCTGATTTACAGCAGTACTGCTGCAACCTAAATGAGCAGAGTTGAATCAGGCTGCTGATTTGACTAGAAAGTAACCTTGAAAGAAAAAATAAAGTTTTCAACTACTTCCTTTGACTTGTGCTCATCTCCTCTGGTGTGGGTGAAGTAATGGGAGTGGGCCACCAGGATGGGGAGTGGAGAGGAAGTGCGTCTTCTGGCTGTAACTTCCTCCTCCGTTTGTTAAAGCCCACTGAAAAGCTATCCCAAGAACCAAGTTTACTGTTCTTTTAGATTGAAATGGACCCTAGAGGATCTGCTCTCAGGTGTAACCAGGCAGCTTTAAATGTCCTAGCAGCAATTAGAGCAACTAACTGGATCATGTAATATTTAGATGTGATAAATTTACTTAAAATTTTTCCATTTCTTATGCCACAGCAATTGTAATAGGAGCCAGTAAGATAGTATTTAAAATCACGTTTTCCATTGTTTTAAGAGATCTGGCTCTTACATTAGGTATATTTTACACATATGCGCACAATTTTTCTAACCGCTGAATATTCAATACTAAAATAAAGCAGAACTTTTATAGTGAGACGAATCTACCTTTGCAATCAACTTGATTTGATTACTCACAAGTCCTTTTCACCAATGCTCATACAAATCACCACATTTAGCTCCTGGAGTTGCTGAAGGAATGTTTAGGAAATGGATGGGGTTTAGGCAGCTTTCCTCTGCTACCAGACTCTCATCATACCAGAATTACTGAGTCTGGTTTGTATTTGAAAGAGAAATGTAATTCCTGCAAGGGTTTCAGTGGGAAGGGAGATGTTTCATTCTGCAGCAGATTCGTGTTTATAAATCCGCTGTTTTAGCAACCCTATTATATATGCAAGCCATCTCCTTGGATCGGCATCTGAGTGTAGATGCCAGATAGCCGGGATTCATAATATTTGCTGCAGATCTGCCTTAAAGCAAATATTCATACCCCAGGATTGCCAGTACTGACTTTGCGTGTGAACTGCTCCAATAGTTTCCTGCTGCTGAGAAGGGGCACTTTGTACCCACCCCTCTGCTCCGTAACCCAGCAGGGCACCATCTGCTCTCACTGCTGGCTTAGCTCTCTGGTGATCAGCTGAACTGCAACAGGGAGGAATCCTATGACCATGAAAGGTGAGAGCCTGGGATTAGGAGGAACAGCGTGTATTGGTGACCAGGACTTCTCTGAGGCAGCTGTAAGGCTTTTCGGATAAGCTCCCTTTGTGCTGTCTGACCCTTGTGGTTGTGGAGAAACTTTTTGAAATATAAAAGGAGTGAGTGTTGATAAATTGATGCATTATCTTCCTGATTCTGCAAACAGCCTGAAACAAAACCTTTGGAAAGGATGAACTGCTTTGTTTCACTCTCTGGGGGCTTGTTAATCTTGAAACTCACAGGGGAAAATGGAAATGCTAGCTATTTCACATCTAACCACTTTAGCAGAACTGCCCGGTTTATGCACATTAACTCCAAACTGTCTCCTCCCGAGGTGGAGAGACCCAATTCCTTGCCAGGCACTGTAACCTCTCCCAGCACCCATGGGCTGCAAATGCAGAAAGTCAGGTGCCCAGAGTTGTCATCTTTCCACTCTGTGGTCTGCTGCCTGTGCTGGCAGGGCTGGTAGGTGAGGGATGGCAAACGGACTGTATTTAATGCAGTGAGAGCTTTGGTGTCTTAAAACCAGAAGTCAAGCTGTTGCAGTGCAGAGCTGTGGGAGGTGACAAGGAGTTAGTGACTCGGAGTCAGGCCCAGCTTTCTGTTTGTATGCAAAACCATAGAAACCACAATATGCAAATACCCGTGTTGCTGGGGTGTCCAGCAGAGTAAGAATAGCAAGATGATAATGGATAGCTGCAAAAGTAAGCAGCAGTGGTGATGAGGCATGCCCAGACCCAAGCCTCAATTGATTTTGCCCCCTCCCTTCAGAGCGGCCAGAACTGGGACGGTACACCTTGCTGTGGTCAGAGTCCCTCTCGCTGTAGGTAAGCTGGCTGTGCAAGGGGGCTGCGGTGGTGGGGGAGACATGCCCTCCTGCTGCTGCTGCGGCACTGTAAAACTTTTGCTTAAGTCCCTGGTGCATGTCTTTCTCAAACTCCAGCCTATCCGGCATCTCTCTTGATGCTTGCTCTCCGTTGAGAGGCTGCTTTGTAAAGCCATGCTACAGCTGAAAATGGTGCGTGTCCCTCTCTCCTGCTTAGCCAAAGAGAAAAACCTGGTGCATGTGACATTTCTCTCCTTGGTGCCAGGTTTCTATTTCTACCTGCTTCAGAGCAAGGCAAGGAAGTAGTTGTGTATGTTATTGGAGTGGTGGTTGTTGCTGGATGAAGGCAGCAGTAGCTCTTCTCTGGCCAAATGCCATCCCATGCCTGCTGCCAGGGGCTGCAGCAGCTCAGCTGCAGCACAGGGGGAAAGAATGGTCACTTGTGTGATTTGCAGAGCTCAGCTGTGTGTCTGCGATACTCTTTTGTGTCAAGCTGGTCTTTATTATTGTATTTCTTTCCTTGCTGGCTGGGAACCTCTGTTCATGCAGGTCTGCTGATTATTTCTGCTTCATCTGGCACTTTCTAGGACTGAGCTTTCATGGAGCAGCTCCAGAGATTCCATAGCAACTGCCCAGCTTCGTTATCATGGACAGGGTCACCCGGCAGCTCAGCCCCATTACTGTGAGCTGAGCAGAGGACCTAGCCCTGGGTGGCAGTGGCAGTGGGGACACCTGCTTCAGGCCCTGCGTGCACTGGCTTTGTAGACATGAGTGATTCACTTGAAATGGTGCGAGGTTGCTACCCCTCGAAGTGTAGCGTGGTGTGACATGCTGTGCCCTGGCTAAGCAGGGCTCCCACCTGGGGCGCTGACTCATCAGTGCAGAGCTGGTGGCCCGACCATGGGATTTTCCCGTAGCTGCTGCCTTGCTTGACACCTTGTGGTCTAGATCAAAGCGGTGCTGCCTACTCGGTCTGCCCAGTCTGCTCTCCTTATTACTCTCCCTGCCTCACTTGTTTTAAGTGAGCTTTCTTTTTTATCTGTTTTGAACAGATCTGTCTCTAGAAGAGGAATTTTAGGATGTTATTTCATATTTATCTTGCAATTTATTATCTATGTAGGATCAAAATGATCTCTCTTCTTCTGTCACTATCTCCCCTCTTTCTAGAGGAAGAAGAAAAGGACAGGGGGGATGTTCCAGGTGTGAGATGCTGCAGCTCACACAGATTTGCATTTTGTAAAACACTGCCAAGAAGTAGGTAGGTGTTTGTGTACAACTGGCAATAACTTTGTAGAAAATACTTGCCAAGTAACTTTGGGTGATGCTTTTTCCTCAAATTAACATCAGATTATCCAAGAAATAGTGTCTATGCACTTGTAGAGCCTGTAAAAATGTGGTTCAATACTAGAACACAAAGCCTCAGTTGCCTAGAAGAGAGTGCTGCGTTTAAGAAATGCTGTAATGTGTAGAAGAAAAAAGTTGGGTTTTTTTTCACCCAGAAAAATAGAGTCAATTATTTTGAGTTTTCTCTGGATTAGTTTATTCCTGTTCCAAGCTTACAAGCGTATGTTTCTGTTTGATGAGCTAGTATTGATTTGTTTATTCTAATCTGGCTTCTTAAAGGCATACTAGCCATGTTTGGCTTGGAAACTTAAAAGGAAACTGAAATTTGTCTGTGATTAAATGGATGTTCATGTCAACTTTTTTCCCCCCAAGAATAGTGGCTTATTAGGAATAGTAATATTTTCTTGATTAACAGGAGAATTCCTTTGTGTCTTGCTACACTGCAGAGACAAGGCTTTCAGATGAGATGTGAAGTCGCCTGTGATGGCTTGAGCCTCCTCGATGTTTTCTGTGGAGCTACTGCCAAAACTACTTAGCTGCTTTTCACCACCCTTCAACTTGCATGTAGCAAGCTGTGCTAGTGGTAGGGCTATCGCTCCAAAATTCTTCCTGTTGGTTCTGCCCAGAGGCTGTCACTGCGACCAGGCTGCTAGGAAAGTGCTCCTGACAGGCAACATCTCTATCTTTGGCAAGTCAGATGGATACGATTTTGCATGGCACGTAGTTGGAGCCTGCACAGGAAGGGCCTCCATGGTCCCTGTTGGGGATGGCCAGCTCCTGGCAAGGTAGAGGAGGGAGAAGGTGCCCATTACTGCTAGTTTGAGAGAGGAGCCCCAGCTGTTGTGCCTGGGACAGCTTCCACCTTCAGTCATTGTGCTGGGGGAACTGGAATTGTTTCTCTGGATGTGGATGGAGAAACTTGCCTCAGTTTCTCTAACAGGAGAGGAAGGGGAAAATATCTGTGCTGGGAAAAAGGAATTACCTGGAAAGTGCCTGTGCTTTACAGCATGGTGTGTGACTGCCTTCAGATTATTTTTTTTTGTTACCAACGATTTCAGCACAGCTTCCTTTGCAAGAGTAACAAACACACATGTATTGTGGGAGGGTTTCTGCTGAGGAAGAAGGAAAAGTGGTTTTTCTGGAGCTTTGAATACTGTCTGCCAAAACTGGGGCATTTGAAAACTTACTTAAGGCTTTGTCTTTGCTGCACTTGGTGGTGGTTTACCTGAAACAGCTATTGTGCTTTTCTGTGCTGAGAAAAGTAGGGGGGTTTCAACCTGCAAGATTTCACAAGCCCACTTTTATCTGCTGCAAAACATCTCTCCAAATTTCTCGACTGCATGTACATGCGGGGGGTTAACCTGGGGCTTTGTTTCTCTGCAGTGCATGCTTCAGCATAGCAAGAGTAAGGGCAGGATTGCAGCACCCACAATGAGCGTATAGCAGCTTGTGGTGTCCCAACAGCAGGGTGAGGACTTCACCCTGGGGATCCTGGGAAAGCTGATCTGGGGAGGGGAGGGAATAACTGCCTCCCCAAGTGCACAGTTCAGCTGTAATTGCAAAGAAATGGAAGGTGGCAGCTAAACTTTTTCAAATAAATGCACCCTTCAAACTCACTTGGTGTAAGTCTTCATCTGGTCTTACTTGCAAATAGAAGATTTATTTCTCCTCTTAGCTCTGTGCCTCTGTGTTGCCTCTGGCAACCAGGGATAAAGCAGTAAAATGAGACTTGCAATCTAGACAAGGTCTGATACAGACCTCCACTGCAGCTGCATTTATTAGATTGTATTTATTTGTCAGAAAACCCTGTAGGGTTTTTTAATGAAAATTTACCTGTCTGGCTTGATCTGAGGGGGTAATATTTGTATTGAATCTGTTCCTAAGCCTGTGACTTTAGCAGAAAAGACATAAGTAAAATGTCCAGATATTTTTAAGATGAGGAGAAGAGAAATGAAGTGTAGTTTTTTGTTTGTTTTTTTTTTTTAAATTATTTTTTCCTTTTTCAGTAAGTCTCTCTTCCACAGGAAAAGGGAAAATTTGCGAGGGTAATTGCAACATCTGCAGGAACTGTATGGAGCTAAGTTTTTTTTTTTTCTTCTTCTTTTTTTTAAGAAACCTTAAGAATGAGATGATGCAATCTATTTAGCATATGGAATTACTGATAATGCATTCATGAGAGCATTATAAATTCTTTACTACAGGGTAACGATTGATATATCTGTTTTTATAGATAGAACTGTGCTGCTCATGAAGGTGTACAAATGCATATTTTTCTGCTGACATAGCTGTAAAACACAAAAAAATATCTCTGAAAGTAGAAAGCATTGTTAATACTAACCTACAAGCAAAGTAACTGGAAAATCGTATCCACAGTGCTTACAAAGATTGTAAGTTGAAACGTAATGTTTTTGCACAGATAGAGAAGGAATTTCTATTTCTTGAGAAGAACACAAGAAAATAAGTGTGACACCCTCATATATACGTGTGTGTATACAGTTTTTTATTCTATAGTAATTAAAAATGGCACAGCATTAAAGACCAGCTGTAAATTTTCCCTGCAATATATGAGAGGTAATTACCTTGAACGATAGGTTGAAAAATAAAGGATTATAGAGGTACTTCATTAATAAATTGAAAGCAATTGGAAGGGTAAAAGTGCAATATCACTTCAAACATTATCTTATTGTTCAGGAAGAAAAAGATTTACAGCGTAAGTGGGTTTCACTCCTCCCCCCCCAATTTTTTCCTTTCTAGATTTTTCTCCCTCCTTTTCCACATTGTTTTTTCCTGGAAAGTCTGTTGTTGTCGTTGTTGTCCAGTGCCTGACATGTGCAGTCATTTATTTGTATTTCTGCTAGAGAATCTTTGCAAAATAGCCACCTTCCATTAGCTGATCACGTTTGGAAATGCTGAACATTTTTTTTCATTGTGTGAACTTATTTATCCAACTTGCTAATTGCTGTTATCATAGCCCAGGTGAAAAGTATCTCCCAGACACATTCCCTTTGCAGCTTACTCATCCTTTGGCAGCCCTGTTCCTCCTGTGCTCTGCTGGGAACTTTGGCTTTCTCTTCGTCTCAATCCTAACGTTCACCCCGGTGGAGGAGTGAACCCTAGACAAAGGCCCCCCAGCCATTAAAAATTTCTCACTGACAAGTTCCCTTTGCTCCCTGCAGCCCTTTGTCACGTTGGTGACAATAAAATCAGAAAACAGGCTTCTGCAGGAAGGGGGCGGAATTCCATAGCACAAAAAACTGCAGAAGGTGGTGGACCTTTTTTTTTTTTTTTTCAGAATCAAGGTATGGCTTTTTGGCTAAAACTGAGTAAGCTGTTATAAGCAGGGTGAGATATCACAGGTCATGGAGGTGGCGTGAGCTGCCAGACCCTCGGTGGTGCATGTGCCGCTGGAGGTCCCTCCATGCCTGCTAACCTGTGTGGGCAGCAGTGTCGTGGAAGGAGTCAGCACAGACCAAAACATACCCTCCTCAACTGACAGCCATGCACTCTGTGAAGCCTAAAAGCAGCTGCTTTGTTGTCTGCAGTATTGCCAGAGAGCTCTGCTTTTTACCTGTTGGCATCCACAGCTTTTCAGCTGCAGTGAGTGAGAGTCATGTCATGTCTGCGAGCAGGTTCAGAAGGTCACAGGCAAAAGTGCTTTGGGCTCTTGTCTCCACATGGTCACCTGTGTGTGGAATAGCAATTTTAGCACCTCTGACAAACAGGACTGTTCAAGTCAGATCTGATTCCTGTGCTGAAATTACTAGGATTGGTTGAGTATTGAAATTTGTTTAGAGCTTGACTATACTGCATGGATAGGATTGCTTTTGCACTCTGCTAGAGCTAGTAAGGGTCAAAGTTTTGTGACTTGGATGGGCGGTTCAAATAATACAGTTTCATTCCACATGTTGCTCCTAAAATGCTGTGGGGTTTTTGTGTAACTAATTTAAAAAGAACATAAATTCTACATTATTTTGGGAATAAGGCCATACCAAATATTTTTGGGGTTGAATTCTGAAACAAAGCCAAAGCCACCTGCTAGCATGGGCAAATTACCTTGATTACAAGCATGACCAATAATTATTTTTCCCTTGTATGCACTACACTATATTTAACTGTTATTGCTACTAACAGAACTTACCACTGATTAATTGGTTGGCCATTAGCCTCCTTATGTCATGACTGAATTCTGAATACAGATTAGGGGATGCAGGTTGGGTTGGTTTTTTTTTTTAAAGAGATATCTCAAAAATACTTACATCTGGTGCATTTGAGACAAGTAAGCCATTGTAGCAAAACATGAGTTAACGTTTTAATGTGAAGTAGCCATGAGATGGGACAACAGCCAAGGAAAGGTACCCATTTCCTCTCTGTGGTATAATACCACACTTCTTTCACACTATGAAGAAGACAATGCCCATACAGTCTTATCTTGACTTAAGACAAAACTTTTCACAGAAGTTCCCCCTACTACCCATAGCATGTGAGGTGACTGGTGAGCTTGTATGGCTTGTTCTTTCTTCCAGGCCCTTTTTGCTGAAATCTTGACAAAGATGCAAGTGGAAAATTTTCTCTCTGATATTGCACTGGCGCCCAGACCCAGGGGGTCTCAGAGCTCACCTTGCACGAGATGAGATTCGAAAGGAAAAGGAGTTTCTTGAATTCAGCCCCTGATTTTATTACTTGCAGTGTTTTCCTACCTGCCAGCTTTTTGAATATAAATTCTCCACCAGGGAAATGCATCCAGAGGTGTTTGCTTACTGATAGGATGTATGGTGGTCTCTTAAATCCCTTAGCCTCTCTCTACTTGGAGTCTGTCTGATTACATACTATTTAGGGAAAAGCCCTTCCTTTTCTACACATTTAAGTGATGTCTGATGCTAGCAAGCAGGATTTTCAAGTCACAAGCTTTTCTTTTATTCTGGGAATGAAGTACAAGCGGAGGATGTCACAGAGCAACACTTCCTCCTTTTTATTCCTTTCCACAGTACCCCGGTGTAATATTGCTTCTTGTGGGGAGGATGCGGAGGTGTGCTGCTCTCTTTGCTTGGGGTGGCATACATGGTTACCTGCTTGAGTGTGTCACAAATGAACCAGCCTGGTATATGGTTACAGAGGGAAGGTATATCATCCAGAGCAGCAGCGCAAGGGCAGGTGTGCAGTACAGCAGCTCATCAGGAGGCCCGGGTAGTTGTCCAGGCACTGAGGTAATGGCAGTGTCCACTGACAGTGAAAAAAGATGTTCCTTGTTCCTCAGCTGGTGAAAGGTTGAGAGGTGCATGTTTGACCTGGTTACCCATTAAAAACAAAACTTGAAGGATGAACATGAGAGCAGGAGAGGTCTCTGAATATTGTGCACTACCCTGATACTGAATCCTTTCAAAGGGACAGAAGGCTTTATTCTCTGTCAAAATAATCTCTGTGGTAGGACTGAACCTTTTAGGATGCAATGATAGCGTGTTTTGTGGTGATAGCAGCTCCTTTCTCTGGGATTCTCAAAGCTTTTCAGAATAACTGATTCACCTAGTGCTGTTGGGAGAACAAAAATGTAGGTGTCATTTTTGCACCATTCTTATGTTTGGGGAAATGGGAACAGAAAGCGTATCAGATATTTAGATGTCTGCAAACAGGCACATAGATATCTTGATCAGTCTGGTCTCTGTGACAGTTCAGTTTATCTAGAAAGACTAGCTCCTGTCACTGCTTCTGCCGCTTGGGACTGAATACTGAGATGATCTAACTGCTCAGTATAGCAAAAAAAAGCCTCATAGAAAAATAATAGGTAGGAATAGAGAAGTAAGTGTCAAGGGAGCTGAACTGGCTTACCATACAGTCGGGCAAGTACTGAACTAGAGCAAAGGAGGAAGAGAGTGGGACACTTTGATCATTTGGCCCTTTGATCACCTCCATCATGTGACTGAGGGTATAGCTTATGTAGCTGTACTCTTCTGTTGAGAACCATTTTGTTTTCTTGACTCCTTCCTTCACCCAGGACAGATCTTTTCTTCCCACTTCTGGCAAGTGTTTCAACTATCTGCCGTGTTCTCATGTCTGGCTGAACAAGAGGGGGTTACTGAATGTAGAACACTCACAGTAAGACCAGGACTGGTGGTGGTGCTGGGAGAAAGTGCTACGATATGACTAATCTTTAGATAACTGCATGCAAAGCAGATAACATCTGAAAAAGATTTATTCTTCCATGTTTATTTTAAATCTCAGAAAAGGCAAATGCATGTCTCTCTTCTCTCTTGACAGAACCAGCTCCTTGCGAAAGGTTTGCTGTTTATAGAGGAGAAGGTTAAGCTGTGTGAAGGCAAGTATTATAAGAAACCTGTTGTGGAAGGGAGTTGTGCTTTGATGTTTGGTCAAACAAGATGATCCCCATGTCTGCAAAGCATACAGTCCTTTCTGTTATTGTCTTAGGGTATCATATAAGCTCTCAGGAGCCAGGATGCACTGCAGCCTTTCTAAAGCTTAAGAGCTGGTGGGCTGTTTGTATAGCCATGTAGCTGCAACACTCCCACTAGTCATGTTTTCATAGCAAAAGCAGTTGCAAGACTGCTAAGATCTGCCTTCTGCCTTTTATTTCTCAATGTGATTTGCAGCTCAATGTAATCACGATTTTGGTTACTGTGTCATGCTTTTGAGAGCTGAACTAATAGGCTTTGTGTAAATTTAGAGAAAAAAACAGTCACTTGGGTGGGAATTAAATCCTTCAAGAAAGAAGCTGATCACACATGAAGTTCTGTTCAAACCACTGGGGTACAGATGCTTGCCCCCACAGAGCCTGTGGACAAAGACCAGTGTGGCGCAGCCACTCTGTGTTGGATGTGTGGGGAGTTAGTCACGTATATTAACAGTTGCTCAAGCAGAGCAAGCTCTCTAGAGCACATGTCTTTATTCAAAGCTAGGCTGCTGTTTGATTTGACCCAGTTTTGTAGCCTGTTAGGGAAGATCCCTTGCTAATCACCAGCGTGCTGTATCTGGGTCATTAAATGCCAATAGACACTTACAGTCTTGCATCATTGTTGGTGCTGGGTTCCTCTGCACCATTCTTCACCAAGTGGCTTCTCCATCCCGCCAGCAGGCTGCAGGACTCAGACCCTAAAGGAGCTGTGCAGTTGCCAGCCTCCTGCTTGGTGCGTGCTTCTTCAGCACTGGCCCTGTGAGGAAGGGAAAGAAGGCAGATTCATGCATTTTCCCGAATGTGGGTACCTGCCCTGCCACTGCCAGCTTTTCAGAATGAGTGCTGTGCAGCTTGTTGTAGGTTTTATTTTCTGTGTCCATCAAAAACTATTCCAATATCTGTTTTACCGTTATGAAAATTGAGTTCCAGTCTGTAGTAAGCTGAGAGCTGCCAGGGAGCAGTTTGTAGCTGCTCAAGTAGTTTGGGTAAGATGAAGTTTCCCAAGCAGACAGCAGAAACCCTCTTCCTATGCCTAATTTTTTTATCTGTAAAGTGACACTGGAGCCACTTCGCCCATGCAGGCTGGCATCTCTGCAGGAGATGACTCATGGGCACCTTTCTTTCATAATGTGTGAGCTTATTGCAGATCTTGTGGTCACAGCAGGAACGTCTTGTACACACTCCTCAGTTAGCTCCATCTTCCTGGAAAATTTCTGCTGTCCTAGTACTCAGAGATGGAATAATGTTCTTGCTGCATTGCATGACAATGTTTTATTGTGTCTGTTTTTCAGATCACAGCTTTTTATTTTCACATGATTTTCCTTTATACAGTCTGTCAGAATCTCTTTCAATGCCTGTTCAAACCATTCCTCCTTTCCATTCAGAAGGAGTTCTCCATGACATTTCATTCTGACTCTGCACACCAAAGCATTGCAGTCCTGGGGAGGAGGCAGAGGAGGGAAAAATTTAAACATTCAATTAGTCTGTTTCCTGTTGCCTTTTTCACTTGCATTTGGCAGTTTCTGATAATGGGTAGCTGTGATAGGGGTGTTGGGTTGGTGCTTCTCTGCTTGCAGTTCCAGTTTTGAAGCCGGTGTCATACCTGACACAGAGACCTCTCTGAACCCTCCTGCAGTCGTCGGTGGGCTCTGCCTGAAAGGAGATGTCTGCAGGACCTGGTCCTGCTAGCTCTCTGCTCTCTGGCTCTGTCCTAAGCAGCACAACCAATGGGCAAGCCCAGTGAAAACCTGTGTGGAAATCTCCAGAGGGGAAAAGTACTTCAGAAGACAGTGATAAGGCTCCTTTGCATTGCAATTTTACCTGCATTCCAGTTCCTCATGTAGGGCTTTCAATCACCTTGAGGCTTAGCCTTCAAAGCTGTCTTGAGCTTCTTCTGGGGTATGTTATTAAAAACTTGAAAAAAACATAGCAAACCTTTGGCCTTTGGGATGGGAAAAATTTCCAAAAAAACCTTGAAGGCTTTGGGCCCAAATGCTGAGGAGCACGCAGCTCTAAGTCAAGCCTATGAGCATTATTTTAAATGTCTATTCAAATGACTATGTTCAGTAAAGCATTTTTTGGTAATAATAGGCTTTTGACCACAGTTGTATTTATGTTATGGGAATCATGAGTTGCACAACTTAGTCTGCCTTAATTTTAAATACCCACCTACATTTGAGGATGTTTGTTCAAGTTGGAGTCATATGAGGGGTAGCCACAAGTAGGTTTCATTCCAGAACCTTCCTAAGTGCCACGTTTTAAAGGAGCATGGTGGCTTTGTGGCTGGTCAGGACCCTGACTGCTGTGTCTGTTCTTGGGAATTGGGGGATGCTAGAGGGGTCTCAGCTCTTGTAAATGGTCTCCCTGACTCAGTCGCTGCAGAACGGTTGATGTTGGCTGTGACCTGCTGGTTTTCAGATTCAGCTGCTGATGTGCAGCCATGCTCCCACACTAGTTGAGCACGCTAACTGTGGGCTGTGAGTTTACACAATCCTTTGCTGTGGAGTTAAAGCCTCTGGTTGGAGAGGGGCTTCACTCTTCTGTTGGAATTGGTCTCATGTTTTGCACAATGCTGTCTTCTTTGCATTAAGCAACACAGCAGTTTATGGTCACAGCCTTGTGTCTCTATCAGACTGAAGCTTGGCTAAGCAATGTCCAGTTTTGGATGGAAACTGTAAATGTGAAGGGTGGGTTTGTATCTTACTTAGGGAATTACACAGTAGTGGGAAAATTCAACTTGATTTTAGTGTCCCTGTTGCTAAAGCTCTTGCTCCTAATCTCTGTTTTCATAGGTGAGGATCGCATTGAAGTCCTGTCTGAAATCTGGGATCACTATTTTACAGAGACTCTTCCTACACTCCAGGCAATATTCTACCCAGTCCAGGTAATCTTAATTATGATTCAGTCTTCAATCAGGTGAGGCAATGTAACTGCAGTGTCTGCCAATGGCACGTGGAAACTTCTCTTCTGTTCCAGCAGTACTGTTTGGGCAGCGGCCAAACAGGTCTCAAAACCTTTAAACTAAATCTGGGAGGAAGGAGAGCCTGTCCGAGTCAGCATTAACTGTGTAAGAAGGACTGCTAAAATCTACCGGGCAAGCACAGTATAATTTATTCCCATTTCTCTGCCCTCTGTGCTTAGCTAAGCTTGAACACTGAAACTGTTGGGCTGTACCTTGTCTAGACTGAAGCTTTGGGCCGTTTGTATTTATAGTTCTTCCATTTTTAAGTACCTGGGACTGTTGGTGCAGATGACAACGTTGGCAGCTTGTCTTCAGAGGGACAAATCTGAAGACCAGATCAGGAGCAAATGTGTTTAACTCACCCTAACTATGTTTGGAGGGCTTATGTCCCAGTTGCGCCTCTGGAAAATCCACTCTTGGGTTTTTTTATGCTTTAATAAGGGGACAAGA
Organism: Falco peregrinus; assembly: GCF_023634155.1. Taxonomy (NCBI): domain Eukaryota; kingdom Metazoa; phylum Chordata; class Aves; order Falconiformes; family Falconidae; genus Falco; species Falco peregrinus. The sequence continues at coordinate 82,216,648 of NC_073721.1, forward strand.
AAATCTATGAGTAGAAGATGAATGAACAACTTTAAGGCCTGTTTACACAGGGGATTTTGAAAGCTGGGTATCCTATCAGAAGTGTTGAGCTGTATCATTTTTTAATGTAATTTTAGTTAGTTTCCGTACAAGCAGTCTAATTACCTCCCCAGCCTATTTTCATCTTCTCTTCCATCAGAGAAAAATAAAAACGTACTTCATGAGGAGACTGATGTTCTTGGAAACGCTAGCCTCCTCCTCTTGACTTTTGCCTCTTCCACAAGACAGACTTTCCAGAGCCTTCTAAAATTATTTTTCCTTTGTATCGTGTGAAAGGCAGCAGGTAAAGCTTAAAGGTTGATGTGCTGCTTTTGACTGGGGTAGAATTAATTTTCTTTACAGTAGCTAGTATAGGGTTAAGTTTTTGATTTGTGCTGGAAATAGTGTTGATAATTCAGGGATAATTTTGTTACTGCTGAGCAGGGCGTACACAGAGCTGAGGCCTTTTCTGCTCCCCACCCCACTGGCGAGCAGGCTGGGGGTGCACAAGGAGCTGGGAAGGGAACACAGCTGGGACAGCTGACCCCAACTGACCAGAGGGATATTCTATACCGTATGGTGTCATGCCCAGCGTATAGAGCTGTGGGAAGAAGGAAGGGGGGGATGTTCGGAGTTATTGCATTTGCTTTCCCAGGGAACCGTTAGATGTGATGGAACTCTGCTTTCCTAGAGGTGGCTGAACACCTGCCTGCCATGGGAAGTGGTGAATGAATTCCTTGGTTTTGCTTTGCTTGCATGCATGGCTTTTGCTTTACCTATTAGACTGTCTTTATCTCAACCCACAAGTTTTCTCACTTTTCTGATTCTCTCCCCCATCCCTCTGTACGGGAGTGAGTGAGTGGCTGTGTGGTGCTTGGTTGCCAGCTGGGGTTAAGCCCTGGCAGTTGCTCTTTTCCTCTAATCCTATTAAAGTTAACACTTCCTAAGGGAGAAAGGACTTCTGCAAAGACAGACACTAACCTTTCTACTGTGTTTATCTTTATTCTTTCCTTGCTGCAGATGCTTAAAGGTAGGTGCTTGGCAGGTAAAACTTTGTAATTATAATATTGCCTTTTTCTCTCCTCCTGCAGCTAACGCTCAGAGTGACCTAATCTTTTTAAGCAGCAGTTTGTCTGTGCTGCAGCTACCTGTGCACCATTGAAACAGCTGAGCTGTGTGTCATACTGACCGATGCTAATAATTTTGCCACTTAGCAGAAAAATCTACTCCCCTGCTATTAAATGTCTCTAATGAGAAATTGAAAAGAAGTTACTGCAGCTTTTGAAAGTAACTTGGTGGTAGTGGTGAAAGCGTGACTTTGTGACGTTGAGACTCTTTGAAAGCATAACTTCCTTACTGTATTTGTCTTGTCACAATCCCTGAGTCACTCAGCTCATCTAGCTTGTATAACAAAATCTCTTTCACCAAGTCGCAGTTCTTCATATGCTACTTCAGTAGATGGGAAAGTCAGTTTGTTGTTGGTTCCCCATCCTTTGCTGCAAATGCCAGTGATTATTTAGTTGTGCTATTGTGTGATCCCAGCAACTGTCCATTCAGAATGAAAGTCAGCCAGCCAAATGTGTTAAGTGTATGTTACTGAAGGTAGTAACTAGAAGTAACTTCCTATCTCAGCTAAGTTTAAACCCAAGGCTCATAGCTGTTGCAGAACTATGACCTTTATGCAGCCAAGTTGGTTAAATTGCTGTGCAGAGGGAAACTATGTAAACAGGTCACTGGCTTTTGTATAGTTGCAGCTGTTGATGTAACTGATTGGTGTGGAAAAAGAACAGCAAATCTTGTTTTGTTTGGCACAGTAAGATGTTTGCATTTTGAAATGGTGTATGAAGTTAACAGGACTAAAATGCATGATATAAGTAAAAAGGGTGCAGCTGCTGAAATACAGTTCAGAGATATGTACTGGTCTTTACTACACCTCCATGTTTCTAAGCACACAGTGATGGTTTAAAACAGCAAAGTGCTTTTCTTATGGCCAAGTTGCCCTCCAGACTATTGCTTTAATTTGTATTTACATATTGATGATGCTGTTAATTATGGCATTAAAATGAATATGAATTAATGATTAACTGCTGTTAATTCCTTCCAGCTAAATATTTGCCATGTTGAGTGTGTTATAGAGACCATAAAATGGTTCCCAAACAGACTGTGGGGCAGAGATTAACATGCTGGGAAGAACAAGGAAAACTCTTTAGGCTGGAAAGTGCTGGGCAGGTCTGGGAGGAAAGTTTCTGCTGTTAAGCTGCAGTGGAGCAAGAGAAAGTCATGCAGATGTCAAGCACAGCAGAGGGAAAGGCGGTAACACCAGAATGCCAAATGGAGTCCAACTGTGTTTAAATATGCTGAGAAATATTACAACATGCTTACTCGTGGTGTTGATGTAAAAGAAGTAACTGGGAGGACGCAGAGCACCTTGTGGTAGAAATCAGTGCTGTTGCTTTTTGTTAAGTGATGTTTGGTACAAGCAGCGTCACTAGCCTTGATCTAGCCTTATCATCCGTTATGAACCGAACGGTGGATTTCTGTTGTACCATCAAGGCCTAAAGCACAGATGCTGAGGAAAAAGAGGATCCAACACAGACAAGGCTTAGTTAAGGAATAATCTGTACCAGCCTCTTTCCCTACCAAATCTCTGGTTTTTCAGCTCTGAGTGGCAAAAGCACAAGCTGCACTCATCCTGAGTTTTGGCTGTTTGTGACCAAAGTGGATGGCAGTTTGATTTCATGAATACATAGTCTTTTGGTGAAATACAGACCCGTTTTTGGCTTCACTCCAAACATAGTGGCACCTCAGATGAGGTTTTACTCATTTCAGAATTTCTGTGGGACAGAGACTGAGAGGGAAGCAACTAAAGCGTACCATAAATCCTAAGCCTGAGCAGCTGTGGGGTGCTTTGCCACAGCAGCAATGGGTGGGATAGACCCTTTCTGTCTGTATGCATACATGTGTTCATGCAATGCTCACACATCCCTTTACCAACTAATGGATTTTGTCTTCTGTGTTTTTGTTTTAGGGTCAGGAATTGACTATCCGCCAGATTGCTCTTCTTGGCTTCAGAGACTTGGTCTTGCTAAAAGTAAAGTTGGAAGAAATTCTTCCTCTGGTCCAGACAAAGCTCCCAGCTTCCATTGTCCAGATGCTGTTAATTCTGCAGGTGGGAAGCCTCTGCTCTTCTTTGTCTGTCTCCACTTGTGTATCTTGACCTTATTGAACTAACATGAACCCTACAAAGGAGAGTGGGGAGGGTAGAGGGTACGATGAAGGGGAAGTGATGTGTGCTGATTTGGGAGCAGTAAATGGAGAAATGAGAGCTGAATTTGAATGTCCTGAGCTTTCCTGGGAACAGGTAAGGATGCTACCATGAAAGGGCCAGGTTCTGCTCTTTGGTTTGTATTTTTCTTGGTACCTCTCCTCTGCACTTAGGAACAGTCTGAGGATGCTTTTTTTTCACATAAATTTTCATCTCCCAGCTTCTCTGAATGCTTCTTTGTGCTCTAGTTCTCCTGGTTTCTCAGCTTTGCAAATGACAGGGCAAGCCTCCATCAGAGCGGATTGTGGGATTTGAATGAGCTGTGACTGCTGGCTGTCCGATGCCAGCTCCTTGGCCAGCTGGGATGCTGAGCAGTGCCCATGAGAGAAGAAAAAACCTTTAGGCAGCAGGCAAAATGCTAGACTTCTTCCAAAGGCCTCTCTCAAGAGACCTAGATCTTACGTGAGGACTATCCTCTTTATTCAGAACTCAAGCGAATATTTTCCAAGCATGCCAAATGCAGCCAAATATACCAGCTGGTTTATCTTTTTATATTGCCCAGCACGACAGTCCTGCAAAATACCATATCACAGGTGGCTGTTTGGGTTCCTCTCACTTTTATTTCTTCTCTAATATACCTTACAATGAGCGGTGAGGAATGAAACTTTCTGAAACTGTGAAGTGGCTAAGCTGGTATTTCTGTATGAGTTCTCGCTGTTCTGATGTTCCTAGCGACCCAGACTGTAATAACAGGAGATAAAGTACTAGCTCAGTTTCCCTGCAATACTTTATTAAAAGAATCTCGAGGGCAAAGAGGGTCTCAGGGTGATGTATTTGAGAAAGAATATCTTATTGAGACTTTGCAGGAAGTTAAGTCTGTGAACGGTTTCTGAAATTACTGTTAAATTGGTTAGTGTTATCTACCATCTTCACAGCTGTAAGCTGAACTACAGAGGATGCTTTTCTTGCAGTCCTGCCTAGGAAAAGAGTAGTGCTTCGCTCAAGTTGTGTTAAGGGTTTTCTACAAAGAGACATTTCCTGGTAGAACTGCCTTGGTATAATTATATCACTGTAGTTACACTGTGCAAACCCTCCATGTGAGTGTACCCTGTATCTTCATATTGCTTGGTCAGGAAAAAGACAGCTTGCTGCTCAATGTCAATAGGGCAGGGCTATGGTGTGAACAAGGAGGCTGACCTGAACAGTGCCTGAACCTCCATTTGGGCTTATCAGCTCTGCTTCTCCAAATGATCAACTGATGTGGTGGGGGTATTCCAGTGCAGACAACAGACTCCAAGCTTTACCCAAAAACCTTACTCAAAACTACATAAGGGTAATGTTGAGTTTTTATGTTTGAATTTCAGAGTGTCCATGAGCCTACCGGCCCCAGTGAGGGCTACCTACAGCTGGAAGAACTGGTCAAGCAGGTGGTATCACCATACTTGGGTTTGTGTGAGGATCACAGCTTCTCTGGTAGCACCTGCTTGCTTGGTAAGACATGCGCATCGTACAGAAGCTCTTGTTGGGGTACACAGCTTGGTTAATGTGAAGCAGTACATATCTGTGCTAGAAAAGGAGACAATGCATGACTCAAAGAAAGAAAACAAAGGCTAAAACACCCTCAAGAAGGTTCTGATTAATATGTTTCTGAATGTAGATTTTTTGTGGCAGGCTTTTTATTTTCCATGATGGAGTGAGCTATTACTGCCCCACTACTGCATGCATGCACAGGTGCAAAGTCTCCCCTCTCTCTGGAGGTGGGCTTTTAAAAAAGATTTTGGGACTCTCTGGTCCATGTCTGACATGCTGCTCTCACTCTGGTGAGACACTGCACCTAGTCCTTTGCTGCCTGCTCTCTGTCCCTGCTTGCTAGCCTGCTTTATGGCTCCTGGGTTGCCATGCTTGCTGCTGCATCAGCCAGCCTTTGCAAACAGCAAAAACTGTTGGGTGCTCACTCTGAGGGATTACAGGGGTTTTTGCATGGAATCTTACTTCAGTCTGAGGACTCTGCTTTTGGTTTGGGTTATTTTTTTGTTTTTGTTTTGGTTTTTTTTTTTTTTTTTTTTTTAATAAAATATCTGTGTTTTAACTGTGGATAAACGGGTGTAGGTGAGAGAACTGGCATTCACTTCAGGAAGGGGATGCTTATAGTGGAAAACTTCTCCACACATGATCCAGGAGCTCTGCTTACACATGTGGTGGGCCAGAAGAGCTTCGCTAGCTAAGAAATAGCCGTAGTGATACTGATTTGATAGCCAAGAAGATTTAAATCGAGTGAGTGCGAAAAGCTCCAGCCTCCCTCTGGTTTTATAACCTTTAGCCCTTGCTTTGATGCAAACTGTAGCAATCTGGAGACACACAACCTGTCTTGTATAACACTGTAGCAGCACAGGGGTTGAGATGGTCTTGCAGTAAAAGGACTTACTAAGGCTCAGACAACCCATGCCTGTAACAAACTCAGGGCATGGCTTTAGGCAAAGTATGGCTCGGGTTTTGTCTTTGTGGTTGTTGGGCAATTAAGTATCTTTTATGCAAGTGGACATGGTTATACAGCCTTTGTTTGCAGACCTGATCCTGAGGCTGAATCTAGACTACATTCCCCTGTTAAAGTTGAACTTTGACAAATCTGATTGTTTTGCTGTTTATGGACATCTGTATGCTGCTGGGATAGTTTCAAAGGTAGCTGCCTGACCCGTACTGAAGTTTCTAGCCATCCTGGATTTTTGGATTTCTGCCAGCTGAACAAGGCATTAGTGCCATTAAAAAAAGAAAGTTTCACAGAAATAGGCCTTGTAAAATTTATGTGCCTTAAAAGCATTGTATTTACTTTGATTTTAGCTGTCTTTTATTTGTGTGTATTTCCAAGGTGTCCTTTTGCCCTTACTCCACCCTGTGCTGAACAGGAGAAGAGAAAAAACTTGTGTTTGTATTACACAACATTAACAGCAGAGCAGCACTTTTCTGCAAATAGTCTTTCAAAGTGCTGCTGTGGTGGTGGTTTCTTTTCTTTAACTCCCACTTCTAATCACACTTCCTTCTCTTCATCTCTCCCTCTTTCTGTCACCTTTTTGCTTTCTCAGAACCAGTTTCTTCTCTCAGTGGGCAACCTGTAATGGCGATGAAGGCCATAGGTTCTGTGTAGTAGCTTCTTGGAAACTGCGCTTTGGCTTTGGGTACACATACATTCTCAACAGATGCTATGGAGGCCAAACTGCCCTCTAGACTGGAGCCTTCAAGACGAATGAGCGTTGAGAAATGCAACTGAAGGTGTCTGATCACATCTGTGAATACACATAAGGCTTCAGTCTGCAAGACTGATGTATCTTAAACTTGATTTAAAGTGAGAGAGGAGTGCAGCAGGGATAGGTGTGAGAGGGGACAGGACAGCTTGTAGACGGATTCATAGAGGACAGTGTCCCCACCTGCTTTTCTGTTATCACTCTTCTTGCTTTGACCATGTAAATTAGCTGTAATCTGCATAAGGATGGAGTACTCTGAGGGGATCCAGCTGTCTAAGAAACAATGTTTAAATTGGAGATAGGGAAGAAGATAAAACATTTACCCATTCCCCCCATGTGTTAAACCTAACATCACTGCTGATTTGAGTTTGCTTGTGAAAAATCCCTTAAAAACTCCTCCCAGTTTATGTTCCTGGCCATAACACACCAAAACAGAAATAAAATTTCTGGTTGTACTATGCATGACAACTCCCTTAAGAGACTGTCTTTTGCGGCCAAGAAAGTAAAGGGGGAAAAGTAAAGCAATAAATGAATGTTTGGAGTTTAGCCTAATTTTAACTGATTCTCATGATAAAGAATTTTAATTCTGTTGCACAAAAATAATCTGCAGATATTTTTCCCTCAAAAAAGTCAGGTCCCAATGGCCTCCAACACTACAGATTGCTATGGCTTGAACTGCAGGTGACACCTAAAGAATATATTCACTGTAACCAGCCTCAAAAATTATTTGCACATACTCTTCAGCACAGAATGAACCATTTTGAATGAATGTATTACTGGAAGCAGAGAGGTGAACCGTTGTCATAGTTTGGCTGCTGCCAGTAGTGGAGTTTTGGCTGCCTACCCTTTCCTCCCTGCAACAATATAGAGTTTGTTTTCTGTTTTTCTTCCTGGTGAAAGCTTCCAAAACTCTTTTATAACCTTCACTGACAAGTGCTTTCCTTTGCATTTTGTTACTCTATCTCATACGCTCTGCAGTCTTGGTGGAAGTATTTTTAGATGGTTTAGAGGTCTCTGACTTTAGGAAATGAGACCCTGCACTTCAAGGAAGTTGGTGAGAAACAGAAACACAGGGAATAGTTTTATCAGCTGTCTTGGGGGTAGACTGCATAGAGATTTAACATCCCATGGTAATCCTGCATGGTGGTGGAAGACAGCAGGGTGAAAAGTAATACTATCTGATTCAGCCTGCTAGGGGAGTGAATTACAGTGAGCCAAGGCACAAACTCGGAATCCTGCTTTTAAAGCTTTCAGTGTCAGAATTGAAATGGTGATTCATGATACGGAGCTGGTGACTGTGCCTTGGGTTTGAGTTTTAAATCAGGCATTTCCCCCCCCCTTTTTTTGCCAAGCAGGTTGTAGACCCTGCACTCATCAATTCTGTGTCACCACTTCCACCTGTGCTGTGCAAGCACTGCCTTTCTCTTCTGTGCCTTTCCCCCTGGGCTGTTGTGGGCTGTTGCTGTGCAGTTAGGAGTTTGCAGTGTCTAGCCCCCAAACCAGACATATTTTAAGTGGAGGAAATGTTCTTTTTATTGCATAATCTTTAAAAAAATACAGTGGGATAATGCTAGCAGAACTGCCTTTCTGTAGGCAGCTGGGGAAGCAGCACAATGTAAGCATCAGGAATTTTATGTTGACACCAGCTAATGGCGTCTCCTGAGAGAAATTTTCCAGAGAAAGGGATGGCAACTCAGGTCCTCACTGAATGTTTCTTTGGGGACCTGTGCCACTTTAGTGTCACTGATTTTAGTGAACCTGCATGTGAGCGCTCCTACTTGGTCCTCACCCCCCCCGGGTAAGAGAGCAGACCATCAGAATGCTAAAGAAAGTCCCTTTGCTGCACTTGTTACTTTTGGGCTCATTTCTTTCAGGCAGCAACACCATTGCCTTACAGCAGGCTGGGAGGTGTCTCCTTCCCCAGGGAGAGGCAGACCTACTTTATAAACCTCTGTCAGTAGCAGCTAATGAGCACCTGACTGTTCCCTGGTGGTAATGTCATGGGATACTCTGTGGCTGCATGCCGAGTCCTCTTGGTTCCCTGTGGCCAGCCTAGCAGCTTGGGAGATGCTTTGTGCCCTGTTGACCATTCCTGCTTCCTTTTTCTTTTCCAGAGAGACGGTACTCCAGAACCCATGCTAAGACTGGTGTACTCAATTATTCATCTCACATGGTGACGAGCCGGCAACCCAGCGAGATGGCCCTGACCCCGCTGACGGAGCAGGAGGGTGAGGCTTACCTGGAGAAATGTGGTAGCATCCGTCGCCACACTGTTGCCAACGCTCATTCGGATATTCAGCTCCTGGCAATGGCCTCCATGATGCACACGGGAATGGTGATTGAGGAGTCAGACAGTACTGACAAATGCCGCCTCCTGCAGCCCAGTTTTAGCCACAGGCAGTGCTCCAGTGAGCCCAGTATTGCCGATGGACCAGAGGAAGTTGTAGCAGCAGGTAGGCAAGACCCTGCAGAGCTGAACTGCACATCAGTCAGCTAGAAGAAGTCGTGCTGAGGAGAACTGTATGCACAAAACTGGACAAACTGTTCTGTCATCCCTGCTGGGAAAAAAAGAAAAAAAACCTTGAGTTTTGCTCATGTCATTGAAATGGCCTTGAGGGATCTTACATCTCTTTGGAGATCTGTTTTTTGTCTCTCTAGATTTGTTTTTCTTGCCTGTCTGGGATCACTGTTGATGGAGGTACCAGGCTGCTCTTGAGTGAGCACCAAGGGCTGCAAAGGCTTTGCTGTCTACCTTCTGTAAGCTTTCTTTCTCTGCTAGTCCAAACCTTTTGGCCTCAGATTTCCTTCTGTTTCTTTGGTATGATACAAATTAGCCTCTTTCTGCTTTTCTTCATTTTCCCCAGCTTTGTGCTGCTTTTTTGCTGTTTGTTCCTGTGGCGGAGCACCCTGTGCTAAATGTTCCCTTTGCTTCTGGTGCTGATGACTGCAGACTGTGTTTTTCTCTTTTAAAGTTGAACTCAGGGATGAAACCATTTGCATCCTGCAGAAAGATCTGCTCAGGTGGCTTGTAAGAGTAAGAGATAGTTCACTTTGCCTCCCATGGGCATGGATGAAAAGTTGAAATCCAAACAAATCAGACTTCTGCCCGTGTCCAGACCTCAGGAGAACTGAGTGCATGTAGAGTCCCAGCTGAGTACTTCATAAGTACTGTATTTCGTTCCAGTCATATCTTTGCGGGTGGCAGTGTAAACTTGGGTACAAAGGAGGAGTAGGTGTGTAAACTGAGGGAAAAATATAGTCCTGAACATCCTGGCATTTGGTATCTATTTGGTCTCAAAATTTCAGTGGTGGTCAGGCTACAATGACAGGAGAAATCCAAATGAATTCCTCTGGGAAGGAGATGCTGGGCAGAGTCTGTGCTTGTGCGGGAGACATAAAGGCCCTTCCTTCTCAGCACTGGGCCATCATGACTCTAGACCAGGAGGTGACAAACAGGATTTCATCCTTGGGCTGCTCTGATACTTCTTGCACTTGCAGATTTTGTGAGACCAAAGATAACCAGCCGGTGTAGAAAGGAGTCGTGTCTTGGTAGTGTATTTGTGAAGTGCTCCTGACCTCCAGTGGTATCTGACTCAGCACAGTGTTGCTTTTAAGATAAAGCGAGGCTCTCTGCAGTCTTTGTTTTTATTTTGAGGATTAGGAGTGAGTCCAGTTTGCAAGTGTCTGTGTCAGGCAGTACCATCCGCTGTGTCTGCTTTGTAGCATCATTCGGTACTCAAATGCTACTTCTATGAGAACAGAACCAATCTGTTCAAGCAGTCCCCTGGGATACTCTGCTGATGTCTTGCTAAGCAGATTTGAAAGTGTAATTACAGGCTTAGAAGTGAACTGAAATGCTGCCTTAAATGTCAAATCTCATTAAAAATATGGATATAACACCACTGCCACTCAAATCTAGTCCCTGTGGTACTGACTGTAAATAAATCTGTCTTGACAAGGAAACAGAAGGTTAGGATGCGCCTTCGGGATGGTTTGTTTTTTTTTTTTGCATGGTATGACATTAACTGCAGAATTTGCCTGCTTCTGTTAGACATTAAACATCTTCTGTTCCACTGGTTGCACCACAAGTACAGCTCTGACCTGTCAGGATTTGGCTGTAGTAGCATGTGCAGCAAAAATAAAGCAGATTATTATTTGGAAACAAAGCATCAGAAATACCAGTGATGGGCACAAGTCATACTGCCTTTGTAAACAAGGGTGTTGCTTTGTCTCCTGCGGCAAGTGTTGAAGAAGATACTTGAAAGGGTCTGCTCTTTCTTGCAGTCAGCTAAGGTACCCTAGCTATTGGCCTTTGTGGAAATGCCAAGTGTTTTGATCACCAGCTGTTCTTACATGCTGGAGAACAGAGATGTAGTTATGCTGGCTGCTTCCTTCTCAGAGCATGCACAGTCCAGCAGAGGCCAGGAAGATGTGTACTTCAAGCAGTCTTCCCTTCAGATGGATTCTAGGATAAATTGCCCTCCTTTCACAAACTGGACTGACCAAGCCAACTTACTTGTATCCATCTGCCCCAGGGTGGCCACGGATTGTGGCGGAGCTTCAGAATCTCTGTAGTGACAGCCAAACCTAACAGACCATGCTGGTCTTACCTTGGCATGGTCCCTCCCATGTGGGACAGATGATGGCATCCTGCTCAAAAGGGAGGTTTTTGGCCCCTTGCTGTGTTTTAAGGCCTTCTCTTAGTCGTAGTGGGGTATGTAGGGAAGTGATCACCCTGCAGCATTTCAGTTCACTGTTATGAATGGTTTTCTTCTTTCTGTTTCTTCTCTAACCCATTTGCCTTCTGTAAATACCCAAACCATTTGGATTAGTGAGCAGCACCCTCTTTTATGGAGGCTGGAATGATTTATTTATTTCCTGACATATTTTTGGGTCATCTCTAGAGCTAATAGGAATACAGTCCTGGTTTTAACTTGAATTTCTTGTTCTACATGTATGTATAATTTGAATTATTTTGATTTTGTGTCTGTTACTTTGCAAAAATTTGCACCGCGCCACTCTGAATCATGCACTTCCCTAGTTGTTTTGGTTTATAGGGAGGATTAAAGCTGGTGGCTTTACTTTATAAACTGAAGTAAAAAAAACTTATTCTGTAAACCGCACTGAGGGTCTGGTCATAAGCACCACTTGTACAGCCATGTGAAATGTACAAGCCTCTGCAAGCCCATACCTTTTACAGGCAGACTGGATGAACCTGGAAGTGGTCAGAAATCTGTGCCCTGCGTCTGTCGTGACAGCAACACGAGGCTGGCACTGAAGGGCTGTGGGGGCAGAGCTGAGTGGCTGCTGTCTGCTGAGGATGCTTTCAGCCTGCTGAGGCTCAGTCCCCTGGAAATGAAGAGCCACATTGTCCCCAGGCAATGAGCCACAGCATGAGAAACACTTGCATTTTGGATACAGGGTTCTGGCCTGGGGTTACATTTCTTCACTGCTCACCATGTCACACAGCTGTGACAGGGGCACAGCGCAGGTTTTTTCTACCCTCATGGTCATCCACTCGAGAGCACCTCCTGGAAGAGCTGTCAGAATGGGAAGAAGAGATTTCTCTCACCACCTCCCAAAGTCTGTGTGTTACCTTCTAACTAGATAATTACCTAGATTGAGCCGCTTCCTATCACACTGAATCTGTCTTCTCTTTTTACTCTGTCTCCTTTTCTTAAGGTAAGTGATTTATTCTCTGTGTCCATGCAATTGTGTCACAAATTTACTGAGGGTGCCTCAGCAGAAAGCTATTCTGAGTACAACTGGCCTCTTTCCTGACATCGTTCATAAGCATGCAGCATTTTTTTATTGCCAGTAAGCAGAGCTTCTTCAGTCCCCAGCTGGGTGGGTAGCAACCTGGTGTATTTTTTGTTTTTTTCTATCTGAAACAAATGCAGTAGATCTTGGTGCTGGCACTGGCAGCAGCAGGGAGGAGTCCTGCAGGGTGTGGATCGACACTGAGGTAGGGTATTGCCCTTTATTTTTTAGGTCTGAATGGCGATGGGTAGCCCTGGAAGGAATGGTCTTTTGATACTTATAACCTTGAGTTGACAGACTAAAAACGCTTGGCTCTTACAAGCAGCCTGTGTGTTCCAGAGAGCAGGAATAGAGTGTCTGATGAGGGATAAATTGTGGTGTTTATGCTGTACTTATATGAATGTCTTAATTCTGCTGTAGACCCAGAGTAACCAGTTTTCCTAAACTGGGTTCCCTGTTCCTTCCCAGCCTGGCTCCTTTTCTGGGCCAGTAGCAGGGCTCCTGGGCCAGGCACACACCTTGTATTTTGAGGGTGGTTGGAGTGGGGGGCAGCCTTCCAGTAAGAGAAAGGGGAGCCAAGCAGCGCAGAAATTCAGCTGAAGTTGATGACTGTCTTGCACCAAGTTGCCAGAGCCAGGATTGCAAGTTCTGGGCTAAGAGCAAAAGGTGCTGCCTGTGCAGAGGGCTGCAGGCAGGGCTCTGCCGAGACACTTACAGTGACTATGGGTCTTCCTCACGCTTAGGAAAGGCTGAAGAAGGGTTATTTTTAGACGTTTGTGCTATAGAAATGAAAGTGAGCTCCTCTTCTCATTCACAATTGAAATTTAGAGACAGATAAAGATCTATTCAGCTGTGGAAGCTGCAGCCGGCCGGCCGAAGTGAGTGATTGTGTTTTATCCAGTGATTTTAGTGCAGCAGGCACCTACTCGTTCCATGAGGCTGGCGCTGGAGTTGGGCCCTTTCCCCAGCCCCACAAATCTGCCCCGCGATTTGGCCAGTGGTGCGCATTCAACGGGCTGTGGAGGAGGCTGCGAGAGCACATCCTCCCATTAGCCTCTCCTTTGTGGGAAACCACTCACTCCTGAAACAAATGTGTGTGTCATATCAAGCCACAAATCGGGCATCTAAACTTCTGAAGGAGGTGGGGGGCCAGGCTGTCCGTGCGTCCTGGCTGCCACTTTCCCTGCATGGGACCGGTCTCTGCAGAGCCAGCACTGCTTCTCGTGGAGCAGCCTGATGGCAGAGCTTAGGAAAGCAGGTGAGAAAGCAAGACTTACCCTGGTGTAGATACTCCATGGTGCCCAGGGAGTTTCCCAGGGGAACACTGGCTGGAAATCTGGCCCACAATCAGCTTGTTTCTTGCTCACAAACACTCCAGCTCCACAGGAAAATTACCACAAATTTTCCCCTTAATTCAAAGTGGGAAGAATGTGGCTAATATTTGGTATCTTCCTGAGCAAAGAGAAGATAATTAGTCATACTATTAATTTTTCAAATGTGGAAGGCGGATCTGGCAGCATGACAAGAGCTTAAATGGGATTTTGTTACTTATCCACCCATTTACTGTCCCCTTGCTATGCCAACAGCTCCCAGTGAAGGGCACCAAGCACTTAACTAAATAAGCAAAAGCTTCTAAACAGAAAGGCCAGCTTTTAAAGCAGCTTAGCAGCAAATGATCAACATGTTCTCGTTAATATGGTGCTCAAAATTTCATGTGATAAAATAGCTGCTACTTTCCATCTGAGAATTGGCTGCCCTTCATTCATTGCTTGTACCTGAAGATACCTTGAATACCCATGTTAATTATATTGAACCATTATCTCCACCTGGGAGAGTTAAGTGCTTATAATTGTTGTGCCATTTTACATCTCTCCTATGTGTAAGTTCATCCATTCCAGGGGACAAATCCTGCCCTCAGCACTTTTCCAGGTCCAGTGAAAGCTGTTGTAAGTATACAGGAAGAGGCAGCTCAGGGTGTATTAGTAGTTTCGGCTGCATTTCTCCAGTCCAAATGATAACAAAAAATAGCAATTCCAGTGAGGAAATAAGTGAACTGAAAATTGTCATTATTACTAGTAGTTGCTAGTTGTGTATGGCCAACAGCTCATGTAGGAGACCACGAGATGGGAGAGGGCAATGAAGAAGAAATACATGCAGGTAAAGGAAATAGCTGACTAATTTTTTCCCACATAATTGGTATAACAAAAGGTGGGGTAGAGGCTTACTTACAGTTTGGTCACTAGACATTTCAATGAGCAAAAGGAAAACAAACTCCTTACAAAAAAAACCCTCAAAACCACAATGGCTTGAAGGGTCTCACCTGCCCTAAACTCCTATCATAGTACAGAGCAGCTCTTCAGCACCTATAAACTGCAGCAATATTCAAGCAGTTGCTGTTTGAAGTGTCTGTCATCAGCCTTCAGAGCTAAGTCCCACTTATGCCAAGAGCTAGTTTGTAATTCTTGTGGCATAACTATTATAGGCTGTGCAGTAACAACCTCTGTTACATCGGAAAACAAGTTGAAGTCACAGAATCATTCTTTCTGATCTCAAAATTTATGAAGGCAGCTGCATTGGCTCACACCCAGAAGTTTTCTGCAGTTGCTATCATAATAGAATTTTTTAATGTATTTATTTAATTATTTTTGTTTTACCTGAAAGCATGAGTTCTGTGAGAATTGCTTAGGCTACACAAAGAGCAGACAGACCAGCTATGAGATGCTCAGGGTTCATGTCAGTAACTGTACCAGGACTACCTGGAAAGTAACACAATTTATATATATAAAATGTCAGAGAGAAACCACAGAATTTCTGCCATACACCACGTACCCTGTAAGCCTCTTGGACTGATTTACATGGGTTATGGGTAAGCAAGTCCCCTTTTCCACTGGGTTTTTACTACACCAAATGTTTATCGACTAACATATATGAATAGTTCTTGGAGCAGAAACAAGAAGTCCTCCCTTGTCTCCTGCGTATCTGTCTCTAAGGGGCAGCTTCACTATTACAAGTGCAAAACCTGCTGTCTTTCTTCGGGCTCATCTCAGGCTAATGAATTATCATGTATTTACAGGGTGGTTGTTTGTGAGATGAGAAGGTAGGAGAGGCTGTTCTGAAGGAGGGGACTGATGGTCTTTGTGAAAAGTCCCCCCTAGGCGGTATCTGCACTAGATTTACAACTTACTCTTATCCTTCTTTTTTTCCTCTTTGGTGGGGATGGGAGGGGAGCTCAAATGTGCATACAGGACTTTGAACCTAAGGGATTCAGAATGACTCTCCTTTACAGTTTGAGTGAATGCTGTGGAAGGGGAGAGAGAAGGGGATTTCTTGTGATTTCCCCCCATTCTCAGTTTTTCTCAGAAGACAGTAGCGGGCATGCTGAGCATCACTGTATTTGGAGTGCAGATGGAGCTCCTCTGGTCAGCCTGGTGCAGGGTATCATCAGTCTCTCTTCTGGCTCCTAAATGTTAGACATCTTTCTCCCCTGAAAGCCCAGTGGCAAACTGGAGGCATGCTGCCCAACTGCACCCATAGTCCTGGTTAAAAGCGGTGGCTCATCCTTAACAGCACTGTGGCAAAAAGCAGCTGTCACTGTCTAGTCATTCCCCCATCAAAGAGACTGTCCCCATGTCTTTGTAAGTCCAGCTCTTTGAAATGAAAATAAATGTTGAGTAAATGAGGCCTGACAGCATTTGCCAGGAGCTCCCTCCGAGCTCATTAGCATGTATAAGCCGCTGTGAACAGGACACCCACGCTCGTCAGCCAAACAAACAAACAAAAACCCCCATCTTCAAAAGCTTATTTCTTTGACGTTCCCCAGTGCTTAATCTAATCCTCTGGCTGTCTGCATCGTTATTGCTATCTTCTTTTGCTCAGGGTTTACAATGTGGAGTGGAAATTGGTTAAGACCTGTGCCCCTCCCATGCTCCGCTCCCCCCCCGCGCCCGCGCGGCTATTTGTCGGGATTAGCCGATCCACCGGCAGGACCAGTGGTGCCTTCAGAGGGCAGCAGCAGGCCTCCCTCCACACCTCTGGCTTGGCCGTGGTTAGGAAAACTCAGATCTATAAAATAATAAGTGCGGTGCATTCAGCAGTAGGTCCTCCTATCTGCAGGGGCTGTGAAGAGGCAAGTGGAGAAGCATTAGGCTTTTGAGGAAGTGGGTATTTGCTTTGCAGATGTGTTCTTGCATGGCTTGTTCGGGGTTGCCCTTAGTGGAGGAGCCTCAAATGGGCTTTTGAGAGTCTTAGAGGGCAGCAGATTTGCCCTTTGGCACTTGTCCTGTCTCTTACCCCGTTTGCAAACCAGCTCTCTTCCCCTCAGCTGTGCCTGGGACGTCTGGGACCCCTCAAGTCCTGTGCCCCTTGGGTGTGCTACGGTGCAGCCAGCCCAGGAGCTGTGCCCAGCCTCTGCCATGCTTAGAGATGCAAAGTGGCTCTGAAAGCCGGTAAGTTATTTTCTTTTAGTGCTGGAGAGAGTGTACAGGGTACTACTGCAGAAAATGTGGTTTTGGGAGGAGGAGGGCAGAACCTGTGGGCTGAAAGGGATCCAGGTGCTTAGCACCGCAAACAGTCTCTGCCACTGCTTGTGGTGAAAGCAAGGTGCGCATGCAGGAGATGAATCTTTTGGGTTAGTAACACCTGTCCCCATACTCAGTATATCACTTCAATCTGTCTCCTACCCTCCACCTTCCTGAGACTGCTAATTGGTGTCCTTTTCCTCATTGAAGTTGATAAAGCCACATTTGCTCCAGCATAACGGATCTGTTCTATCCAGCATAACAAGTGTCTGTAAATGTAATTAGTGGAAACCTATGAGCAGAAGTTCATGGCTGCTCTACAGGGTTTGCTGCCGGTGTGCAAGACTTCTTCAACTGCAGGGGTATGCGAAGTCCAAACAGGGAGACCTAAAACAGTTCAGTTTAATGGCATGTGTCATTAAATCATGGGTCTGAAACGCTACCAGCAGGGTCTGCAACCACCTCTTCATAAAACAGGCAATTGTGTCAAAATGCTGGCTGGGATGAGGCTTCTGTAGCATCAAAGCAGGCTTGCATCTAACAGGCAGGGCAGCCTTTAGCGAAGGGGGTTGCTACCTGTGGAAGTGGGTCTAACGTGGTCTTGCCATTGATGGTGGAATCTTCTTTTACTTCAGACACAGATAACAGATGCCAAAACCTGCAGCTCTGTTTGCAAGCCACCCATGACAAACATACAGTTAAAGCCTCGGATGGGGAGGTCAATTATTTAGGTCACTGGACAGCAGAGAACTCTGTTAGGTGGGAGAACTATCTGTTGGCCTTTCAGCGATTCAGCATGCAGCTGGATGCAAGTTTATCTCGTGACCTTGAAGGGAAGCAAGTAAATAGGATGGTTAAATGAATTGTAACAGATCAGCTTGCATATCTGAAGGACAATCAATAGAGTGTAACAAAGGCATAGATAGCTCCAAGGCTTGAGAGTCACACTGCAAAGGGGAAAAAACCAACCCGTTTCTTTCTTGCTTTGTATCAGAATTGCTTGTTCAGAGACATTCCTTTCTGTGCTACTTACTGTACTTACATTACTCAGTGATGAGTTGTGGTGTTGAGTTCTGGTCTGAGAAAAGGTGTCTGGGAAACTGGACAACCAAGTGAATTAGTGAAGTCATCAACAGAAAGTCTGGGCAAATAAACTTTCCCTCTCTCACCCTGAGACACAGATTTTGTGGGTACAGGGAGATCAAAGGCTAAGGGGAAGGAAACGTTTTGTACCTATTTATGCTGTTGCATGCTCTGGGATTAACAACGGAGGTGTGAAGGTGCGTCTCATTGGCCTTCTGATGGATCAAAGGTGACAGGAACAAAGCCTGAGTTTGTGGCTTTTCTTTTTCCAGACCAAAATGACACTACTTGTTGAAAGAGGTGGGAGAGAAAATGTGTGGGTTTGTCTGTGGAAAGCCTTGACTCACTAAAGAAATTCTGCTAAGACAAAAAAAATACCTCCCTGCTGGGTGCCAGCTTGTAGGAGAGGCAGGAAAAGCAGTGTGTGATAAAAGCCTGGGATGTGGCACTGCAGCCACAGCAGACGTGGAGCAGCACAGCGAGCTGAGGTAGACTGGGATGGAAGGTCTCAGCTGAAAATAGAGATTTGTTAGGATGAGCCCCAAACAGCAAAAGGCTGAGACCAAAGTAAGACCCTCCACATATCAATGGAGTTTGAGGCCTAAATGAAAAGGAAAATCATCTTTGTGGGGCTATTAAGAGAACTTTCAACAGACTAAGCAAGGATCAAACCCTCTCAATTTCGGAAATGACTTGCAAGAAAATGATCTCTGAAGGCAGGGAAGTTTTAGTGTCCTTAAATTAAGCTTGTGTAAATAGTCCGATAAACAGATGTTTCAGTATGAATTACAGTGATCAAGATGCACTGAGGGCTTGACTGGCAATGTGCTTTGGAACGCCCCGGCCATAAATTTTTTTTGAAAATAATGCCTCCCCCTGTCCCCCAGCAAACAAACAAACAAACAAAAAAGCATTGATGGTTCAGTCAGGAGCAGCTGGAGTGGTCTGCCACTCTGTCTGTGTGAATAACTGGATGAATATGTATGTTAGCTTGTGCTTCTAGTCTTGTGGGTTCCTGTCTAATTCTGGAGAAAATTGTTAATGAGCTGGGTGTTCGTGCCCTATTACAACGAACTGTATGTTGCAAGTGAACTCTAGGAGCTTGCCACACCAATGTGCAGGCTAGTACGCCTTCTTGCTGAAAAGACTCTTTTTTTTTGCTCTGACTCTTTGTTATCATTCATTGACTTTCAGGAGTTTGATTTGATTTTGTGATAGGAATCCTAGGTCAAAATGGATGTAAAGGTAGCACCCTGACAAAAGACCCTTTTCATTGAAGGAAGGACTGAGCAAGAGGGTGAGTTCTGGCACCCTGTACACGTGGGTGTCTCTTCATTCTTCCATTCCTTGTGGTGGCCTCTTCAAAGGGCACCATCCCCACTTTGTGTGGTCTGGTGGGGCCCTATTCAGCTATATTTTCAAGGAGCAATAAGCTTTGTCCAGTGATTACAATTAAACTGAGAGAATTTAGGTGCAGGACATTTAAACATATTTTGATGCTCACCAGCAGTCCAGCTCTGTTACTGAAACAATGCATGTCACTGCAGCTGATAGATGAATCAAAAGGGCTTACCCTTGCTTTTACACTTCCTGATTTTGCTAAGGACATGTGAAGGTGCTGGACGCACAGTTCTGGGTCAAAAACCTGGGGACAGCTGGACTGGACTGAGACTATCTTTATAAGAGTTTGATTTGTATTATTTTTTCATCTTTATATATATTTATATATTATACATTATATTTGTATATACTTAATATACTTAATAAAATATTACTACATCGCGTACTTTTAATAGCTTTAATTATGTATTTAATTTTTACATATTATGTATTTTTTGTATTGACATCTTTTCTATTACTTTATTTTTATCTGATATTGTTACAGCTGGACTGAGAATATATGAAACTAAAAAGTAGGCAGAGGTTAAAATATGGCTTCTTTGCATTCACACACTGGCTTTCATTGCTGTCTGACAGCAGTGTGCAAGGGACCAAGAAATCCACTGTGCGCATTCATCTCTGTCCTGCTATTTAATTCATGGGTGTGGGTGTGCGGTGGGCTGACCTTCCCTTTCCCAACAGTACTAACTTGCCTTTCAAGAGCATTGTGTTTTCTACCTTTATGAAGTCTAATCCCTTTCCATTTCCAGAGGATCCAAACCCACACTCTATACCTATTTTTTGTTTTTGAAGTCCAGGTGCTATAGCTGAAGCAAAACAAACAAACAAAAAGCAGATCACTGAGTTGTATTTTACTGATTCACTTTCTGAATTTTAACTAAAGGATGAGGACAGGCACATGCCTATATAAAGGATTTTGGCATGAAGAAACCAGAGTGTTAGCTCAAGCAGCTGTGTCTAGGTGAATCACACTGGAGGCACTTGCTGAGGTAAGTCTAAACTCCACACTGTATGAAGTTTATTACACCTGGGTGTGATACTGAAACTAGGAAAACTTGTACCTGTCACGTTTCATTTGCAATACCTCGATGCCTTAACACCCTGTTAGCAAAGCCCAGGTTGGTGCCGGGCTGAAACTACCACTTTATTATAGGCAGCACCAGAAGCAGAGTTTAATGTTGGAGAGAAACAAGCCCATGCACATATGAATGAATACCAAAATGAAAATAAAAATGCCAAGCTCAAGTGCACTGTTGTAGGACTTGACAAGCCAAACTCATGGACCTCACAGGACCCTTTCCCTGACACACCCTGCTGCTGTGTGTGCAGCGAGAGTACCTGCTGCTGAAGACAAAAAACATCAACAAGCAACCAGGACTGGTCTGTAGCAGAGGAATCAGGACTCCATAAAAAACAATATTCCTCACAGATCAGGTAAGATAAGGTAAGGTTTGTCTTGCTTTTCTCCTCAGTGTGTCAATTATCAGCTGAGTTTCATGGAAATCATGTTCAGTCTGGGAGGGGTAAGAAACTGAAAACTCACATTTTTGAACAGTTCATGGCAGGGTTTTTAGCGAGCTATTGCTTCTGCTTTTAATAAGCTAAGGGAGTGCAAGAGTTGGGTTTTTTTTTCCTAAAATTGTCAGTACCCAACTGCTCAAACACTGCTGTTTGGTCTTGGCCCCTTCTTTGTTGAGTGGGGTAAGTCTCCTGGGCAAAAGCCACCAGAAAATATACATATGGCGTATAGATTTGTTTTGCTACAGGCTGTCACCCGTCAGGTCTACCTGAGCTAAGTGAAGCCTGCTGGTAGTTTGATAAGAAACTATCAGCTAGGATCTACAGGACTGAGTAGATCAGGGCTTTCCCCCAGCTTCAGCACTGGGTGACTGGCTGCCAGCTGAAATAACTATCCACAGTCCCAGGGGAGAGCAGCTAGCTCCAGGAGGCAATGAAGTGCTGACTGGGACAAAGCAGCGGGATGAAATCACTAAACTCGGGAACCTTCATGGGCTGTATTGCCTCGGAGATCAGTCAGAGCACAAACCGAAAGGAAAAGGAGGCTCACTGGTCGAGGCTGGGACTACAGCTAATAGGGAAAATGTTTTCCTGTTTCACAGTCCCCTCCTCTCATACAGTTTCAGAAATCTTCCTGTTCCATCTGAGAGGAAAAAAACCCAACTAAACCCAGCCTTTCAGAGCTGTGAAACCCAGGTTCTTGTTTCAGTGGAACGAATGATTACCAAAAGACTAGACAGTGAAGCAGGGCCCCAGGTTTTGAGCAGAAAGATTTTCTTCATGATGCCGTATCTCAGTCTTTATCTGCTCCTCCTCCATCATAAAATAGCAAAGTGAACTCATTTTTACAATATCACATATTTTTTTGAAGTGGAGGAAACTGCAGTCTTTTAGAGGAAGCGAAAGCAGTGATAATTCTGCTTGGAATAAAATACGAGTGAGGGTGGATTCAAGCTGTGACTACTACTACAGAATCTCTTTCTGATTCCTCGCGGACAAGAGGAAATGAAAAAAGAGGACTATAAGAAACAAAGACAGTTCTGTCTATGGTTGGTTTTTTAAATTGTTTGCAAACTGGAAAAGAATGCAGAAGTAACACAAACTCTTCACACATTCTGAGCTCTGACAAGCTTAAAGTGTTAAATGCCTGCCTCTGTGCTCAGAGAGATGTATTTTTATCATCAAGGTGGTTAGGTTTAATTAAAAAACTAAACCCAGTAAGGACAAAAGACACAAAGGCTACAGATCCTCAGATTCTGTATTTCAGGTCAGTAAGCCTCTTGGATCCTGTAAGGGCTGTGTGTGTGGGGGGAGTGGCACCAGGGTCCACTAGTCCAGCTGGGGCAAGCCACCCCTTTAAGATGGAGCCGACAAAGGCTTACTGGTGGAAAAATGATGACGGTGAGACAGTGGTAACAATGAAATGTGTTTCCTTTGGTAATTTTTCTTGCTAGCATAACAATTTTCCTCTTTGCGGGGCATGAGTGTAGGTTTGAGGTTTGGGTTTGCTATGTGTTTGGTGGTGGTTCCTCCCCCCATCCTGCTGTTACTGGGTGGGGTTTTTGAGCCAAAAGTAGGATTCATCAGCCATCTTACTCATTTCATCCAGACAGGCGTAGCTCCTCTACTCACCATTTCTGGTCCATTAACCTCCCAATCTATTATCTTGTGTTTACCGCACATGTTAACAGCATACTCAAACCTTCTCAGGGCTAACTTGGGAAGTTTTGACTTCTTCAGATGCTCCTCTGGAAGATGCTAAATAGTCACAGCATCTAAATGAGAGATGCAGCACAGAAAAGCTGAAGTCTAGCACTGTGTTCACTCACCTAGGATAGTGGAGCAAGGAGTCTTCTCTTTCCAGATGAAACAGCCTTAGTGCTGGGCTACTGCTTGCTTTTTTTTTTTTTGGGATAAGGCACCAGAGCAACTGGTTTTGCATTAATGAGGATTTTAGCTAAACACACACATTCTTCATGTGAAGTCACTACAATGAACTGGTATTTGTCCAATAAAGTATTTAGTCAGAATATTCTGGTCCTCATCTAGTTTAGCAGTACAAACCAAAGTTTTTTTCAGAAACGTACAGGTATATAAGACATTTGCATACGTGTCAACATACTTATATATGGCTGGTATATTCTATTTCTGTGTGTTGACCTTCCATTCATAGGTGCAGCTGCATATGCCTGTTTTTCCTGTTTAAAAAAAGGCCATTATTACTTCATCTCATCAAAAGATTTTAGTGTTCTTAAAAATAGGGAGCATTAAAAATGTATTACCACAACAGATATTTGTATCTGAGCATGCTTTCTTATCTATTACTCATAGAAGCTATTAGGACCAACTTGATGAAAGAAAGTCGTAATTAACCTGACATTAACTGCACTGCATTAGATATGTCTAGTAAATACCACTAAGTTGCCTTAGAAAAATTAGAAGTTTTTGAACCTTATACACTCTATAAGGCCCAGAGTCCAAGATCAAGATTTCTTTTCCTGCAGAGGCTGTTAAAAAACAGATCCAGAATGCCTCTGTGGCTGAGATAAATTAGCACGTCACTACAAAGCAAAAACATTTATCTTACTGACATTCTGATCTGAGATCTTGCAACTAAGCTTCAACTTGTAGCTGTTTTTGGCCCCATCCTGCTTGCTATATTTGTCACAGAGAGGTGATAGTGTGCAGTATTTTTCAGAGCTGCATCTCAAATTACAAGATGATCATGAGAACACTTATTTTATTATGAATTATACTAGCTCTGTCTTCTAGTAATGAATAAAACTGTTGATACCCTTTATAAATGACAGAAACTTTTTATCTTGAAATACATTCTTTACCTTCTTGGTGCTACGATACATGGTCTCTCCCTCATTAAAAACCAGCAAGACAGAGAAACTACTCCAGAGGTCCTGTATCTGTTAATCTTTTTGAATAGCCTTCCACATGAATAAAGATGCAACATACAGTGTACAGTTTAATTAGTTTATTTTTTAAAATCCTGTCAGAAATAGAGCTGTGCATTAATTACAAAATATATTAAACAATCTATCAATACTTCCAAGGGAACAGGAGTACTTTCATTCTGTTCAAATGCAAACCAACACAAATGCTGACCCCAGAATAATCTTTTGCATCCATCATCAATATATTTGATGTGAAAGTGTCTCTAAACAAGAACAGAAAGGCCACCCTGATTTTATTAAATTAGCAAGCTTAATCCCTTGATAGCAAACATGACCAGGCATATCATGAGACCACTTAAAAACCAGGTCTATACATCTCACATTGAGACCAACATTTTTAGTAAAATAATTTTCCCTGCCCTGCAGGGGAAGACATTCAGAGGCAAAAAGAAAACACATTTGCAATATATTATAATTGGGAAATATGTGCCATAGCAGCTTTGCAAATACACATACTAACAGTGGCTGACTTAAAACACATTCAAGACAACAGAAATTTGGAAGATAAATGAAGCTAAGTCACTTTCTAAACCACCTTGAGATCTAGTAATGCTGCAAAGCATCAAGAGTTACAGAACCAAGGAACCCCATGCCTGAAGAAATTACACAGGAAACTGGTTAAATCCCCACATTTCCTCATAATTGTTTCAGAGACAACTCTTGAAACTGCATACTTTTCTGCTTCTATTTAAGTAGTTCTAGCAATTATACCTTAATTGACCATGTGTAAAATGATTTCTCAGAAGAAAAGATCAGATTTGGAGGAAGGGGAAAAAAGAAGCTGTTTCTGTGAAAATATACTTTCACATAAAACTAGATCTCTTCATGCTAACCTTAGAAAAGTTCAAATAAAAGATGGTAATCTTGAAGACTTAACTATACATCAAGATTGTAGCAATGTAAACTCGTAAGTTCTTCCATAAGATGATGTTCTAATTTGTGAGAGAAAGCTCTGGAACTGCAGTTAAAATGATGAGTAGCTTGGAAGGTGCAGGAAGAAAGGAAAATGGAACACGTAGATGAATAAACACTTCATTAACATTTATAATTTTTCATGACAGTAAGATTTAACTGATACTTAGCAAATTAGCTCTGAAAGTCTCTCATGTAAAGCTGGCATTACAGTAATTTGGCATCACTCAGTTCTACTTGGTGATATTCAAATACAAAACCAGTAGAATAGCAGCAGTGAATAAAGCATTCATTTTACTGTGGCCAATACAGTATTATACATGCAGTTGCTCTCTATTCCCTATTGGTTTGTGCTTTTGTACAAATATTAACCTGAAACATTTAAAGTCCTGAACCTGCCAAACTGAGCTTCCCCCCAGGGCATAAGTATACCAGATGTTGCAGATAAGGCCCAAAGCAAAAATTCAGTTCATAATGCAAAGCTTCAAAAGGAAAGAAAGTATTAATGCACTTAGTGGGTCTTAGGTATAAACTATTACAACACAGACTAAGGACATTTTTGTCAGTATCACTAGATACTAACTACAGTTAGTAGAGTTGAGAAAGGAACTGTTGCAGGAAGAAGCTCTCAAATTTTAAGTATTTATTCTGCCACCCCCCTCCAAAAACCCCAAAAAATCCAAACAAAAAAGAAGAGAGCCAGGAGACTAGTAGTCTTTGAGCATCCTGGAAAAACATAGATAACTAACGTAGTCTGAAAATGACTGGAGAACTAGTATACAATGCCTTCTGTATATAGTGGGTCTGGGGACTGTCACACACATTAAAACCCTCTTGGTTAAGAATGGTTTAACTGCTAGCAATGCTCTAACTGAAGACACTCTGAACCAATTCAGCTAACAGGATGAGGCTATTCAGTATACAAACTACTTAAGAGGTTTAAAAAAAGAAAGTTTGACAGTTTTAAAGCACAGATCTTTTCCTATTTTGAGTAATATATGCTCACCTGTCATCCAAACACACAGAACACACTAAAGTAGTCAACAACTGACCACAATTACCATTAGCCAGGAAGTTTATGTTTCAGTAGCAACAATACTCCGTTGAACACATTCCCTCTTCAATTAATAAGCTCTACTCATAAAATAAATTTTACTTATCTGGGTATGATGAACAAAGTGGTAGTTGAGTCCTGGAACTTTTAATCTCACACACGCAGGCAGAGCGTGCTTCTAAATGAATATACTGTACTAGTCTCTCATTAGCCTGATATATATATCTATTAAGCATACACATTTTCCCCACAGATGATCCCCATGGGATTGCTTTGATGAGGCCAGATAGTTGGAATACTCTCCAGTATCTTTTAAGTTGCAGTGTCTCAAGTCTTTAAGTTGTTTCACTAGCTTGGAGAAATATACCTGTGGCTTACGTATGGCTTGGTCCTTTCTTCGGTATCAGACTGTGTACTTAAGTTATGGGGTGAACAAAATGGGGTTTTTTTCCCTCCTTTTAAATACAAGATTCAGAGCTTTACCAGCACCATAAGTTAAAATTTTCAGCACCAGTGAACTTGAACTACTTAGCTTTGACTGGCCAAAACCAACATTTATATGGCATACAAACAATCAGCACAGAAAACAATAATACATGCAACATTAGGAAGCTCATGAATTCTTGACATAGTGAATCTAGTGTTTAGTGAATGAGTAACTACAGACGCCAGATTTTTTCCTAAGAGCAAACAGGGTTGCAATTTTTCCTCACACTGCCTAATTAATAGGCTTTTCTTCCCCTCCAAAGCGTTGAGGGTGGCCCAGCTCCTGGGCCTTAATGGGACAAGGAGTACTCACAACAGATGGATGTTGAAATGGCCAGCTGTCCACTGAGAATTCATAGGAGACAACACAGGTCATGCATCACTCAGAACACCAGAAGATCACTCGAGCAGATGCAGGTCACAAGTTAAGCTTTGGTAATTCTGCATCACCCTATCCAATTAGCAAATACCTTTGCTCATGTATCCACTCACAACCTGAAAAATGTCCAGCACTAGAAGGAGACCCCACCAGCACAAAGGTATCTCATTCAAATGCTGTATTTTATCTCTCTGGTGATCGTGATTGACATTCTGGGCCTGGAGCACACACTTACAGAAAGAGCTATCAAAATAAAGAGAATTAGGGGAGTGCTTTCAGACCACATTACAAATATTTCTTCAGTGAACTCATCTCAGAGAATTCGGCCTTCTCCACAACACTACCACGTCTTTCAGAAATATTACTATCAACTCTACATCAACATGCAACTTCCTGAAGCTAACTTTGCAGAAGGGAAGGGTCAAAGTACACCTCAACCCTAGGTGATGTGAGCAAAGCCTTAACCTGACTTCAGATTTCAAGAGAAGCATGGCCAATTCAAAGTTCTAGATAAGTCAATATAGAAAGTGTCTTAACTTTCCCAAGCTCTGTGAAAAACAACCAACCCCCCGCCCCCCATCTCTACTAATTTAGCTATTTCCCTGCTACAGTATCTATTCCAAGGCACTGAGATGCAAAGATTTACAGGTCTTTTCTAATACGACTTAAGTTTTACCAAACGGAGATGTACAGGTACTTCAGTAGCATTTTCCTGTAGGCAGTTAAGTTTTGATTAACAACACTTCATTTAGTTAGCTTGCTACAGAAGTAGCTTATTACTTTAATAGAGAACAATACCAAATATCTGAACATATGACCTCATACAGAAAAAAAAAGTATACCAGCAACAACAAAACCCTATTCAGGTGAAGATCAACTATGTTGGCAACTATAATCTTTACAAATGCAGCCTGTATGGATGATGAACCACACTTGTAACCCGTGGTGGAAGTGGTTCCATTCCTCTGGTTAAGACTTAGGGGCTACATAGCTCCATCTGTACTGCGAGGCTGAAATCCTTCTCTGCGGAGACTGTTTAAATCCAAACGAGTTAGCACTTCACAGCGCACCAGAAGGGTATCATCCTTTATGAAGGTTCTTTGTTTCAAGGTTTGCAGGTGCATGAAAGTCACATAACCAAAACCTTTTGGATTGCGGTGAATTGTTGGTCTCTGGAAGGCTAGTAACTCTGGCTTGGCTTCCATTACTTCTTCGTGATTCTGCCTTTCAGGGCCTTCTGACTGATCCAAAATAGAAAGTCGTATAGTGCCTTGGAAAGGCCAAGGCAGATGGCTGTCATACTCTCCTTGCATAGTGTGGACAAACAGAGAGATAAAATTAGCACAACGCTGAGCATTTGGTAATTGGATATGCAAGCGCAAACACAGCTTGTAGCCAGGCTTTCCAGTATAGAAGCCAGGACTGTGCATCACAACAGGTCTCTCTTCTTCCTGGGCTTTCTGAAGTCCACTGAAGTTCTCAATCTTCCAGATATAAATACCATTACATTGCTGCGCCTCCATTTCAGTAATCTTTCCCTCCAAATTTCGAATAGTACGTTTGAGTTCTGCCATGTGAGTGTTCTGTGTCTCCATCTTGGCAATGAGTTCTCTGATTTGGTGATCTTGCCTTACCAGACGACCTTCCAACTGCTGAATAGTTTCTCTGAAGTTTTCAACTTCTGGATTACAATCATATGCGGCATGTGACACGTGTGAGAAGAGAGCAGGCTCAAAGGGTAGGCCATTGATGAAGGGTACAGGATTTGTAGCAGTAACACTGATATTTTGAAAACTCTGAGCCATCATTCTCATGTGAACCTGAGTGAACTCCTGCATATGTCGTGCCAGTTCATTCCTTTGCATCTAGAATTTAAGAGAGGTGGCATTAGGAACGTATCAAACATTATCTGCAATCACATCTTAAATGTGGCTCTGAAGAAAATCAAACAACTAGTTGCTTCTCTTATGTGAATCGAGGACAAGGTAATGTACCAAAGTAGCACTTGGGCTCCAAATTTAAGGTCACTGTTACAACAACCAAAAGAAGTTCAAACGCCATTGGGCAAACAGTGTTCAACTCAAAATAGCGACATGGTGAAAAAGTGTTAGTGATCAACATACATTAAGTATTTTTTCTGTGTTCTAAATCAGCACTGTATTTTCGTCAATGATTTGCTAAAATGTCCCAAAGTACCCAATACAAAGGTTTTTGAAAACCGACGTGGAAATGATGAAGGGAAAAGATCCATTTTTACAAAGAGGTATTAAACAACTAGAAATAAGAGTACCCAGATTAAGTAATTTTAGAATTTAATCAAATTTAAAGCACTGTCATTTTTTTTTCACTGAATTCTAGAAGTCATAACTGTATGTGGTCACAACTTTGGAAGAAACGCTAGAAGCTATTTTATTCACATGAAAGCTGAGAAAACACTAATTAATAAAAGCAAGTTCATCAAACAAATCATTCACATATTTTATTAAATTTGAAAAAGACTTTTGAAAAGCAATCTATCAACATGTAGTACTTTTGTTTTGCGATATCTTAATTCTAAAAATTCCCCACAAT
Source organism: Falco peregrinus (assembly GCF_023634155.1). Lineage (NCBI taxonomy): Eukaryota > Metazoa > Chordata > Aves > Falconiformes > Falconidae > Falco > Falco peregrinus. Next base: position 82,245,817 of record NC_073721.1, read on the forward strand.
CACTAAGGATGTGGGCTAGTGAATGAGACAAGAATAGGAAAACACGGTAAAAACCAAACTAATAAACAACAGAAACATGTGCAAGGTCTGCAATTCATGATTCTGATAAAAGACTTACCTTTTCAGGACACCCAAAGGCACTGTAAAAACATGGCACTGGGGCAGTAGGACAATCATTGTCATAATGGTTAGGCATCTAAAACAAACCAAACTTGAAATTAATTTTTCCATCATGAGTATTCTTTTGTAACAGCCTAGAGAGTATGACTGGATGGATTCTGAATAGGTACCTGAAGTCAGATCAATTTATACCTATATAATTTCTGAAACATATATGGAAGTTTTGAACAAAAATGCTAGCTGATGATAAAAATTCTGCATCTTCCTTGTACATACCTTAACAGTTCATTGCCTTTGTTCTTACCTTAGGCATCAGAAAGCATTTAGGTTTTCTTGCCAGAACAAATGCCTTTGGTTTCTAGCCTACCCTCAAGCTAGATCACATTATATTTTCTTCCCTTTTGAAGCACTACTTGCATGTTTTTATTGTGTCTCTCTTCGTTATCTTCTTCCTCAAAAAGCTCAAATTACTTCAATTTTTCTTATGGCCCATGTTTTCCAGCCCCAATTACCCCAACTGCTCTGGATCTTCCCTACCCATCTCCACCTCAAAAACTGGACAGCTTCAGCTGAGGCATTACGAGCCCCAAATAGAACAAAGGAAAATTCTGGGTTTCACAGGCCTAATACCTGTTTACGTAACCTCAGTATGTTTGCCTTGTTTAAATATCATGATGAAGCAGAACACAAGTTTAATATGGGTCAGTCATTAATTCTAAACCATTACCTAGTTTTATCTCTGTCCCCTATTTTTGCAGTTCATTATTCTACCTAACAGATTTTTGCCTTTGTGGTTACTGAACTCAATCCTGTTTTTCAGAGTGTTTCTCCAATTTGACAAAATTATTCTTTAATTTAAACAAGGTTATTAACATAGTTGCCATCCCATTCAGGCAGGGATAGACTGCAAGTTAAATAATATTTACCATTTTCCTGTCAATCAAGTAAGTTGTTATTGAATAGAAAAAATAATAATGGCTATTACAATAGTAATGGACAAGCAGAATTCCAGCCAGCATCTACAGTTTGATATTAAGTTGTTTATAGCTACTTCCCAACAGTGGCTTTACAATTACAAATACTCTCCCTCTCTGCCCAAATCAAAGCCTTGTCTTCTAATGTCAGCCACAACACTGGCAGCTGCTTGGTATTCTTTAACCTTCGTTCAGTATCAAAAACATGCAGTGTGGACCCTGCCAAGAAGCAGTATATCTAAACAATGTGATTTGCAGCCAAAAATCCTACAAAGGTTTATCAGATTGCGACTGCCAGCTGGAGCAGCATTAGAAGTGTATTATACCTGCACTTGATGCAACATTTTCAAAAAGAGGCAGGTAGAGATTTATTATCTAGTAGACAAATCGTTTCTTCAAGTTTAATTTCAGATTAAAGAAGCAATGCAAATACAAAACATCTGACCTGGATTAAAGATGGTGAAAGGTAGTCTCTTACCTGCTCTCTGATGAGCACTGTGTTGCAGTATTCACAAAATACATTGGCAAGTGGGCAGGTTTGGTCATGAAGCTTAGTTATCAAACAGAAAAAGAGAAGAAAGAATCAATAAAGTTACACAATTTAAAAGAGCGCCCTGATAAGATCTTCAATTTTTTACATTTCAAGCTTTGCATTTAGCTGTATGCAACTATGAAACAAAGAGAATCCCCTTACCATGAATAGTATGTTTTCTATAATTATTGTTTTTTCCTGGACTCATACAAGAAATTCATAAAGTTGTAGATTATTTCCTAAAGCTCTTAGGCTCCAAAGGAGTCTGAATTTATCCACAATTTTCTGAAATTCATGTTAATTGCAGTGGAACTATACTAAAAGTTTTTTTTTTTTTTTAATTGTTGGACTATACAAGTTATTTTTGTTTGACAATTCACAGTACGATACCATAAAATTAATAGCTCTTGAGATAAAACACATCCACATACAGATAAAGAAAGAAGCTCAAAAAGGAAAGGACTATCCTCCGTATCACCCAAGTAAAAAATGCAGAGACAGGAAAAGAATTCAGAAATTATTTTGGTCTTGTGTTCTTGTGTGTTAGCACATATCCCCAAAAGATGCATCTCCTGACACATCCTTTCTGCCAGGCATAAAACCTGTAAATGTAAAAACTGCTTTGTGCATTACTTTGGCAGCAGATAATGGTCTCTCTGATGGTAAGGCAAAAAATCGGTTGTGCTTATGCAAGTCTCTTCACACCACAGGATTCCCAAGAAGTTTGTATTTAAGCACAATCTTCTCCTCAGCTTTCACCTTGTGGTGCGTTGACCTTGCCTGGATGCCATGTGCCCACCAAGCTGCTCTATTCGCTCCCCTCTTCAGCAGAAAGGGGGGGAGCGGGGGAGAGGGGAGAAAATAAAATGAAAAAAACCCCAACTTGTGGGTCAAGATAAAGCCAATTTAATGAAGCAACAGCAAAGGTCGCATGCATGGAAGCAAAGGAAAACAAAGGATGTTATTCTCTCCTTCCCCATCAGCAGGCGATGTTCAGCCACTTCCTGGGAAGCAGGGCTTCAGGATGTGTAGACATAGCTCCAGAAGACAAATGTCGTCAATAACAAATGCCCCGCACCTTCCACCTCCTTTTTCTTAGCTTTTATATCTGAGCAGACATCATATGGTATGGAATATCCCTTGGGTCAGTTTGGGTCAGCTGTCCTGGCTCTGTCCCCTCCCAAGATCCTGACCACCCCAAGCCTGCTGGTGAGGTGGTGGGGGGAATGTTGGAGAGCCAGCCTTGGTGCTCAGCAGCGCCCAAAACACTGGTGTGTTATCACCGCCGTTCTAGCTACTGATACAAAACACAGCACTATGGCAGCTGCTATCGGGACTCAACACACATCTGTTCTAGACTAACACAGCTTCTCACCTATGCAGCACTGAGAGCTCTTCTAGACCAAAAGCTCTGGGGTTTTTTGTTTGTTTTGGGGTTTTGCTTTAAAAACTGATATTCCATTTACAAGTAAACCCATGCAAATGGATGCTGAAACACAGACTCTTGCTAAGTACCTCTTTATCTTCAAATGCCATAGATGTGGCGCAGTTTGGACAACAGACTTGACGCCTCAGACACTCCTGTGTCATGTGCTCTTTCAGATGGTTCTTCTGGAAGGCTCCTTGGCACTGTGGGCACTCCACAGTGGAAAAATCACACTGCGACTGGTGGTCCTGAACAAGGATAAGAGACGGATTCGATACTACAAACTGGTACTATCATCTCACCTGTTTTCAAGATAAAGCACAGTACAAGACGAACAAACTGCAATCTTACCTTCATGCAAGCAAATCCACATACACTTATGCTGGCTTTACTATCAGCCTCTTATTGTCCTGTTACTAAGATCAGGACTTCTTGTATTCAGAGCTTTAAGAATGCTCTCAAGTAAAAAAAAAATAAAATAATTGGCTTTATGTTTATCCTTTTAACTTTGCATATTATTTCCCAAAACAATTATTTCAACTAGTAGATCTAGCTGCTTTGAGGGAGTATTAAACTGACTTCAGGGAACATGTGTGAAATACAGACACAGCTGATCAAAAGACAAAAATAATCAATCCTAAAGAGAAAGCTGCATTAGTACAATTTTCATGCACTACGATGTTCATTTGAGAATCACTTAATTTCAATTAAAGACACATAAAAAACCCCCAAGTACATGTAGCTATAGTCTTGAATGAACAACGCATGGAATCAGCATAAACAGGTATCAGGTACAACCATCTATGTTAAGTTATTCTGAATTTTCACTTGTCCATGAAAACAAGTTTCCATATTTTGAAAAGTATTTCTCACCTCTAAATGCCTCAGCTCCATCTTCATACTGCAGCCCTTGTTGGGACACTTAACCGTCAATGAAAGTATTTCCCTTTTAGCAAAGTTGTCAGGAAAAAGTTGATTTTCAAGGAGAATTTCATTGTCTACTGGACATTTGTGACCTGCATCTCTACAACACAGAAAAGAAAGGACAAAAAGTTTCCAAGTTTCCTTTGCCCTTCATTTAAAATATTTTTACACTAGCAAGACAGTAGTGGCCAAATTATAACACATTAAAGAAGTCTTTGAAAATAATGGCACTTATCAGAAAGTATGAAATGTACAAAGAACTTGGCAATAGACAAGTTTCACTAGAGGTGGCGTGACTGGGATCCCAGCACTTTTCTAACTCAGTAGCTTTTATTTGGACAAATGCCATGATAGATACTCTGGAAATAAACTTGAGGAGGATGTAAAGAAACTAAGAACTTACGGTTCCATTTCTATACATACTTCACATAGCTCAAACATCAAAGAATAATTCACATACTACTTTAAAACAATCCTTTAAAGATTCTTGGACCTTCTTTCTTTCTCACTTCATCAACAGCCAAGATGATCACAGCTGAGAGAAAAAGCAAAAGTGTCTTTTTTGTTTTTCCAGATGGATTTAATAATTTTGGCATTACTTTTCATATAGCTCATTTTGCTGTTTTTGTTGTACAACCACTTGATCAGTTGGTCATCCTTCAATTTATTTATTTGTACAACAAAGGGTGAAAAAAACCTCCAGACACAAAAGTAACTAATACCTATGAAAATTACACTGGATTTGTATCCGGTGTTGTATCTGAAGCCATTTGAACAGCAAACTGACTGAAAGTCAGTGCTAAATGGTAACAATTTAGACTCTAATGGTGGAACATGGTGCATGCAACTTGCACAAGAGAACCAACAGCTTCTTCCACTTCATCAGGTTCTGTCTACCTGCATTTAAACACAAGAATCATTATAAATGGAGTAAAAAAAAGGGATCGCCTCCACCAAATTTTCCTTTAAAAAATATACAGTATCAGCTCATTTCTGAAAGCAGTAGGTCAACCCATCTCTTTACAATTAACACAGTTAAAGAGGCATGAGGGATCAAAGCTTCTGAGCTGAAGTGCTAATGGAAACAGCAGTAAAACGGAAAAATCCATGGGGTGGAAAAATGTCAGAGAGCACTTGTGGTGCAAAGATCAAAGGCCAGATCATTGTCACTGCTTGCAAGCATGAAGGGAAGGAGAACCTAGTGGGCTGTGGAGACCAGGAGGGAATTTGTTCTTTGTTGGAAAAGGAAATAATTGCTCAGCAACTCCTTCATCAGCAACATTGTCAGAGGAAGCGGGGGTAAAGTTGAGACTTCAAAAAAAGACAGTGAACTTCCTTTCATAGGTCTTGCTTGCAGGAGCTAGCTCGCCACAAGTCTGATAGTCATACTCCTAAACAAGTGGAAAAAAAGAAAATACCTAGCGTGCTGTTTTGTTTCATAGCTCCCTGAGCCATGATCAGCATGTTGATCTTTGTCACAACCCAGAAACATTCCCTCATTTTGCAGGCAACCTACAGGAAATCAGTTTTCACAGGTATAACTTGGTTACAAATACCCTGTTTAGTGAAGTATAGTTCACTAGGCCTTCTGGTAAAACAGCAGCCTTATTTCTACACAGAAAAGCTAACTGTATAATAGCAGCCAACAACAGATTAAATAATGATTACCAGATCCCTAGTTTAAATAACTAGCAGACACAGGGTAAAATAAGAATGAATGACAATCTTCCAATGAGTATATTAAGGAAAGAGCAATAATTTACTCTTTCCTTAATTTTTTTTTTTTTTGGTAAAAAAAGTAAAAAATTACTCTTTCCTTAAAAAGAGTAGTATATTAAACAGAGTTCAAACATCATTTACAAGTATTGGGATTGTGTTTAAAAGGCTGCTTAAATCCATCCACAAAAATGTTGCTATACATTCCCAGCATTGAGCTTATGCACCTCGGTTCTAATTTACACTACACTGGAGGCTTTCCTATGCTGGAATTATTTATCATATTGAGCTGTGCCACCCACAACAGTACCTGTGAAAAAATAATCTTCTGCTACGAAGTACAACACATATTCCTATAATTTCCCTTGAAATTAAAATCTAGGTATGAAAAGTAAAACCAGAATAATTTTCTTTCAAGAAAAAGCCTGCTCCATGATTTTAGCAACTCAATAGTTTAGCCTAGAAACTGAAACAGTCAGCATACACTTTTAACTGCAGCCATGCTGGCTGTTTGATGAACTGCTAGCACTCAAAGCCTTCCTTGCTGCTTCTTTTCAGCTCATAATTCTGCTTTTCTGATAAACAGAGGTTCTGATAGTTGGCAAGCTCTACTACAAGCCCTAAGTCAGCTTTGACCCAAGATACAGGAGAAGAAAGACTAGAGTGAAATTTAATTTAGCTACTGTATCTGAAATTAGTTCTTTTAGAATATCTAATCAAGTACTTTGCAGACAGTAACATTTGTAAACTATTGTATGTAGTTACTTAGATACATAAGCTTCTTCAGTGCCATGACTCATACATAGCACTTCAGACAGATTTAAAAATATGCCAAGCCTTCCTGGGAGGCAAATAATTACCGTGATCAAATCCATCTGGTCTAATCATGTCCTTCACATTGTAAGATCTAAGACTCCAGCTCTTTAAAAGGTTTTTAAAAAAATCTTTCTAGTTGTAGCTGCAGCTTCTTCAACATGGACAATTAAAATTGTTTAAGTCACAAGAAGCAATTACTCAAAACTCACTTGTCCATCTTTTATCATTTAAAATCCTTAATATCTGTGTTCACTTGAGCTAGACAGTGGGGAAATGAGGAATAGACAGCAGCAATTTTTTCCTGATCAAATAAAGGCTTTGACAATCACTTAATAAAAAACCCCCAGTATTTAGAGAATGTAAAAATCACTTTCCATTTTCATTTTAGCTCTGTAGAAGCTTCTTAATGACATCAATCAATATTGTACTGTAGACACTACATACTCCAAATCAATATTGTACTGTAGACACTACATACTCCAAACCAATAGCTTGATCCATGGATCCCAACTAAGCATGCATTTCAGCCCTTCAGGGATTCAGAGGGGTCTGGCACTTCAGTTGTGTGCTCTGCTTTGACAAACAATCACTCAAATTGCACTCCAGAGATGGATTTCAGTGGAGAATGAGGGAAAACATTTACTAGCGCTGAAAAATCTCAAATATCAGTGTGATGATCTATAGTCTCCAAGATGGAAAGATGCTTTCTACCTGTGTTTAGTGTTCACTGAAACAGTCAACACTATCTACAGAAATGAAGCAAAATAGGGAAAGGGAGTAAAGAAGCAAAAACTGTTTGCAGACCTAAAACTTTGAGCAGAACAAGTACTCCGTTAATTTAAAAAGGAAGAGAAACTATTTCCCACGTCTGGGGTTTAAGAAGGAAGTTTCTCTACCTGGTATGAGATGTTGCTTTCTGAGCACGGGTTCACTGCGGTTCCTCACTCAGTCCTGTGGTAAATTCTAACCAATGACTGTAACTGTGCAGCTCATCAGCAGAAGGATTAGAAAACAAGCTATTACAGATCTGAAAGAGACACTAATTTTTGGTAATTTTAAGTTTAGTAATTTTCCCCTCAGTTTTCAACATAGGAATTCTGTTGTCTTTGAAATGATTGGTGAGTAGATATTTCTAAAGCTCAGTATACTTAAGTACTGACTAATTTACCTTCAGGTTTTATAGACATCACACTCCAGGAAGAAGGTTTAAAGATACACTGAAGTTAAAGACTACTATAGAAACTGCTGCTGCCAACAAACAGAGCAGGCTCAGAGACAGCAAGTAAGGAATAACGGCCTTTATTAGTACAAATGTCTAATTTAAAGCTTACAAGCATGCATGAAATTATGTTTGTTAACCTCTTGAAAGAATTTAGGTTGGAACGTGCAAAGTGAAGGCCAGAAAGTAAAGCTAACTGATGTGCTTAAGAAACTGGATTAGAGTCAGAGCTGACAGGTTCAGATTTGGGGTTTTTGCCTTCTTCCATGCAGCCAGCTGGCACAAATACCATTGAGTGATGCCATTGGGTAAGGCCTGACATACTTTTCTTGTGGAAGCAGGAACATAGTGAATGAGGCAAGGGAGCAGAGTGATCTCATGGTAGGCTTAGTGGAGAACAGAGTATGTCAGCTTCCCCTGCAGAATCCACAGGCAAGTCACTTTTCATGGGTGAACACTGGTGCATATTCTGCATGGACAATGAATCTACATCCTTTTCTCAGAAATACTGATGAAATTAATATTAACAAGAACTGTGCTGTAAACACAATAAATTTCTTCACTTGCTGGAAAGGAAAACAGACTGCTCTTTTGCTATCTTATGTAAGGAACGCAAAATCAAGTTTGTCTTCTCAACTCCAACATTTCCCTCCTTGATCTAAAGGGATGCCATGAAAAAATACAGTAGCATCAGATACAACAGTGACAGAAGCTACAGAGAAGCCCACAAACCCCACAAAATACTGTGTTCAGAGAACATCACTGCTGGCATACTATTCATGTAGTGAGCTACAAATAATGAACCATGGAGAAAAAGAAATGGAATAGAACTATGAATAAATGGTATGGAAAACCAATCAAGAAAACACTGTACACTTTGCATGCTAAAAATAAATGCCTGGGAAAACCAACATTGTATGGTAACACTGAGGACAGTTTGATGATCTTTACAAATATTTAGATTCCTACCAAAGTACTGTGACATTTGAGCTAAACTAGCAACTGATAAGAAAAAAAATCTGGCTTATACTGAGAAGGAAAACCCCTACATCATAATATCTAGCCTTCTATCAATGTGTTCCAATACTCACGGACCCATGTGGGGCACTGATGACTGTATTCCAGATTTCAGGGAAGTACACATTATCAGTGTACTTTCTGCCCTTCCTTGCTCTTTCAGTCATTCATTTTCATGAGCCCTGCCTGTTCTTGCCATCATATCTCATTCCCACTCCCCCATATGCCACCTAGTTTTCGCTCTCAACGCTTTGTTTGAGACTATTTCCTCATTACATTTTCTCTTCCAGCTAAACAAGGAAGCTGCTGATTTCAAGCAAAGAACTGAAAGCATGAATTGCCCTATATGCACCAAGAAACCATGTTGTCTGTAGTTGCCTGTAGTTATCAAAAGAAACAATCATAGTGAAAAGACAGGTTTTATAATCCTGGGCTGAAAAAGGAATTTATTTGGAGGATTTGGCTACTTTTAAAAAATTATTATTTAATGTTTACTGAATCAAGTATTTAATTCATAACCTGGGTAAATTTGTATAAATGGCAAAATGTCTAAAGCTCCAAAACTCATGATGTTTTGGCCATGCATGTTCATTATTAGAAAGCATCTTTAATGAATTATACATTGTGAGAGTTCTATTAGCACTCACTGGTAATGCATCTCAAGCAGTTCTATTCAGTTTACATTGCCCTTAAAATGCTCTGCTTTGCTAAGTGAATTTCTTCTTAAAAGCAACTTCCATAAATTTTTCTTTACCTTATTGATTTGACAATGCAGCCTTTGCAGAAACGGTGTCCACATGGTGTCTGCACTGCTTCCCGAAGAGCCATCAAACAGATTGGACATTCGTATTTACTTTCCAAGGGTGGATCAAACTCCACATCATAACCTTGTGTTTCCTCTGTGAAAGAGCTTGGAGGGTTTCCAGTTCCACTGCTGACGCTTACGCTGTCATCTTTTGCTCCAACGCTGCAGGCACTGGCCATGGCTGCACAGCAGCCGCTTTCCACGTCTCGGGGTCCACAACTGTTACTACTATATAGCAAGCTCATAGTAGCTAACAAGTGCTACACAGAAATGCTCTGCAAGATGACAAAAAGTTGTGTTAATTTAAAATATTCCAAGACCTTCCTTTTCAGGCAAGAACAAATGTTATTTCCAATCAGAAACACTGGAACAGTGGTGCAGATTTGATTCTACTCAAAATCACCGATTTTGTGTTGTCCCAGTTTCTGTTATCTATCTTTTTCACTTATCTTGTGGTATATAGGAAAGAGTACTGCATCCTGTCAGCCTAGTTCAAAACACACACACCTCTTTTTCTGAAATCTCTTTCATCTGCCTACCTAATTTCTGTAAAAAGAGGAATATTCCTTGTCCTTGCTATGTTTACTGAAAATGCCTTTTTACCCCTTCAGAATTTTTTACTTCTAAAGCATCATAATATAATTTGCATAAACACCACTGTACAAAACCAAGTTTACTGGATGGCAATAGCTCAGTTTCATATATTCCTTGCAGTGAATAAATGTTATTAACATTTTCTGTATACAGCAATTCACAATATAGTTTTCAGATCAGTTTAGGTGCGTATCCACAAATAAAATGCAAGTCCAAGTACCCAACCAATCAGATGCTGTGCTGCAAGTGAAATTCAAATATACAGCACCACTGATAACATTTTTAAACTGCCAACAGGACTTTAAATTGAGTAAGAAGCTATACATGAGATAAGGCTAATAGTTCCACAGCTCAAAAGCTATCTACAAACTATTAGTACTGAAACGGAGCTCTTGCTCTCCTTTCCCTCTTCCAGTCTAGCTGCAGGGAGGACAAGGGACATAGAAGATAAGAAAGAACAGAAGATAAAAGTCACAGCTCCCTGAAGAGCAGTGAATAGCAAAGCCTGCTTCTAAAATACTGCTCACAAAGAAGGCTGAACTTACAGGTATGAAATAAAAAAAATGCTGGTACCCCCAAACAGATTGCCAGTGTTTCTACACTGAATGAGGGAACTTTAGGAAAGGTCTAAATAACAAATATAAATTCTACAAGTCCAAGAAATTTTTCTCTCCCTTGATTTTTTAATGGTTACAAACATTTTCTTAGAATCCTATTGTGGTTAGTTTTCTATAAATGAATTTCTTTGAAACACAAGAGATTATCACCAGGTGCAAGGCAGTATGAGTACACTGAGGGTTACAGAGCCAGGCATGCAAAAGCCCACTAAGCCCAGATTTGACATTTTGCCCAGCAGTATAGGCCAAAGGTCTCTTGCAATGTTCACCTACTGCATTCAGTGTAACACCTTACACCATCACATAATTTAAAGCATATTAGGGATGGAAATCTAAGGATTAATCCAGAGCTCAACTGTAAGGATTGTTGATCTGCATCACTATTGCAGACTCTGGGGGCAGCGAAGGATGCAAAATGAACAGGATTACCTTGACCACAAGCTCACAAAACTGAACTTTTCCCTGCCTTGATCAGAATTTGAACATCACTAGTCATTTTAAGAAAATGTGCATGCTTAGGAAGAGGACATACAGGTCGTTTTATTTGGGTACTTATTACATGACACCTTAACATCGCATCAACAGAAATACTAATCACACAAAGCCTCAACTGGCATTTACTGGACATATATTTTGAACACAAGCAACATTACAGAAGTACACTTTACATGATAAACAATGCTGACACTGTATGAGCTTTTTTTGCAGTTATCCAAAACAACAACAACAAAATGCAACCTACCAAACAAAACCAAACTGGCAAAGTTATCACATTTATGTCAGTTACAGTTAGAATCAAACCAGAGCTTTTATTCTGTGGTGTAAATATTTGACTTTCCATTTTGCTGAGGTACGCAGAGGTATGAGAAGTATCTGAAGAGTAGCATTTCTAACATTTCCAAAATACCATTAAGGTACAGAGTCTCAAAGCACAGTTTGACAGTTTAGATTTGTACTGAACTGGTCAGCAATGCTCACTTTATGCAGAGGTAACTCTATAGCAGAGCTTCCTGGAATTGGATCTAAGGAGTGATGTTTACTTCTATTCTTGTTCTCTGCCCCCATGTATTATCCCTATATGTTATCTACCACAACAGGCTTTATACAATCACAGAATGATTTAGGTTGGAAAAGACTTTTGAGATCATCAAGTCCAACTGTTAACTGAGGACTGCCAATTCCATCCCTAAACCATGTCGCTAAGCACTGCACTTACACTTTTTTTAAATACCTCCAGGGATGGTGATACCACCACCTCCCTGGGCAGCCTGTTCCAATGCTTGAAAATATAATCAAGGCTCATAATCAAGGCTCCTAAACACAACAGAAATACAAACTAAAAACCAAGTAAATTCTTAGCGGTTGGCTCAGGCACAGTTCAACAACTATCAATTTAATCCCACAGAACTGAGCAGCTCCCCTAATGACTTAGAATGGAAGCAGAAGAATCAATGCTTAGAAAGATGCTTTGTGACAGATTTTTTAAAATGCCATTGGTAGGTCTTCTTTTCTCTGGATTTTTAAAAAAAACCAACAACTTGTTTCCATTATTAAACTAACATTACTTTTATTTAACAGCTGCTGCAGAGGGTCATTAGTCCACAGGCCATATTTCACAAAAAAACCACAAGAACTTAAGTTGGGCCAATGGAGTGGGAATGTTAGTATGCAGGATATTAGGATCCACAGTCATCCTAGGACTGAAAAATTCATATTATTCCAAGCCACAAGGGTATATTTAGTGAGACTAAGAAAGGAAAGAGGAACATATATCCCTTTAGCAATGTCACAAAGGAATTCAGGAAGTCGCAACCAGGAAAATACAATGGCTTTACCCAAATTCAGCTGTCACATTAATTGCAAAGACGTGTGCAACTCTTGCTGCTCCTAGGAAAAAACCCATACTATTTGAAATACTGTTCTTATAAGGAAGAAAACAGGATCTAACTCGCTATGATCTCAATGGCTTAACACTTTGTAGATTTAAGTGCTGTGCCAGTGGAGTTCTCTTTGCCCATTTAAATTGTTTCTATAGACATAGTAGGTATGTACATTCAGTTTACAGAAACAAAAATCCGGTACCACAGTCATTTTAATGAATGAGTCACTGCAACCAGTCAACATCCCAGTCGCACACAAAAATCCCCTTATTCAGTGATATACTTCACTCCCACATGGAGCTTTTTGTCTGCATATGACCAAGGCATTCATAAAAAAAGAAGTGCAAGTATCATTGCACTTCCCCCTTTTTAAATAGATAATTCAGGCACAAAGAGGCAACCGAAGGTGATTAAGAGCCAGACTTTTAATGCTGCTTATGTTTTATGTAAGATAGGACTCCTCCTCCTCCTCTTAACCATTTCTTCTTACCTGTGAGGAAAATATTCCTCCTTCTATATATATTTATAGATGTGAGGCAAGGCACGATTTTTCAAATCTACATCCACATTGCTGTTACTCGGACCATTAACTGAGGCCTGATTACTCCACTATAGTTTAAAACAATTCCTCTACAAGTTGTAACTACTGTAGTAGAAATTAGTTCTGCTTCTTGTGGCACTGATTTTACCAAGAGTAGGAACGTAGATTCAATCTTCTTGAACAGAGTGGTGCTACAGAACCAATTAGAGAAGATTATACTTTGAATGTGGATGAAGGCGTTTCTCACGATGAAGGTGGAGCAGACAATTTGTGAGCCTACCGTAGCAGGTTTGCACGCTCCTCCCCTGGAGAATTCAAATAATTTTCAGGCTGAAGAGGATGGATTTTAAACCCCAAACCAGTAAATATCCCAAAATTCATATAAAAATTGCTACGCTTTCTTTTTGATTAAGGAATAGATTACCAGTGAAGTAAAACCTAAAAAACATCCCCCCCAAACCACACCAGGTTTTCTTCCTATTGATAAAGGTTGTTTTTCTTTCTCTGTGCTGAACAAAACTGAGTTAAATACAACAGCAGGCAAATACCAATCTATAATACCTTGTCTACACCCCAGCTCTGTTTTCTGATGTTGACAGTTTAACACATTGAACACCTTGGTAGCCTGCTCTATGATCTTTTTTATTTGGGTAACATCCAGCCTTCCAACTGAGGAACAACTGAAACTGAATTGGATCATTACATGGTAATTCTTGGGTTTTGCTAGTGTGAAGCTTCTTAGGCAGAGAAAGCCTTAAAACTATGTTTGGTAATGCACCTGAAATGCCCGTTCCTAGAGGTAGGAAGTCCTATTGGACTTGCTGGCTAGATGGATAATGGGTTTTAGCTTGCACACATGAGGTTTTCAAAGTCCTTGGGACAGCAAAGGTTGATTTCTCTCTCCAAGGCAATGGCTGTATTGTTTGACAACAGAAAAGAAGGTGCTTTCCAGGCCAAATGGCAATAGACTGAATTTGTTTGATCATTACTTGTGCTGCAGAAATCTGGAATGCCCTAAGGATCAAAACTCCATGCCCCAGAAAAGACACAGTTAAGACTATAGGGAGTCCCAATACCACTCTTCCAACGTCAAGGTTAAACCATAATGAAACCTTTCTTCATTAAGTAACCTGTGCTACGTTGCTATTTACACTGTTGCATTACAAAATGATTAGGTTGATCTGAGATAGCACAGTCAGACCAGAAGAGTGAACTCCTGCAAGAATAATGTATGTTATGATCAACAAAAACAATTTCAAAACACAATTAAAACCCACCCATATTTTAAATTAACACACACAACAAACCTCTGATTTGTTAAGGCCCATAGTATAATGGAGTTTAGGCAGGACTTTTACAAATCTTCATGCTCCAAAGAGCCACACAAAGGATTAATTCAGAAACTGCTCTAAATCAAAGAATATTACTGATACCAGAAGGTATCTTAAAATTGCCTGGGAAATTGCACTATAATTAGAGTAATAGGAAGGAAATAAAAGCCGGTATTGTATCCTATTTATACTGAAATATAAAATGATACCTTTGAGCATTTGGCAAAGGTGAAGGAACACTGTCAACAGAGTGTTATCAGTTACCATGAAACAGAAAATTTGGAATACTAGTCCGGAAGTACTGAATACAGTTGACTTCAACAATTATTGCCATTTCCTAGAAAATTCACACTGAGAAGCCACAGAAATAAGGACATCAATACAGAAGACTATTTCTAATCCCTTTTCTTACTTGAAGTTCACAAACGTAATCTCCTTGCAGCCTGGCCAGCACACAGCCAGTAATGGAAATGCCTTCAACACCTCACGGACAGAAAAACTGGCCAAACTTTTCTGTTTTCTTCTGCCTTGCCAAGAACAGTTTTGTACATTTAGCTTTCTGGGTCATGAGACTGACAGACCAGCGGAGTGACTTTGGATAATTTGTTTATGAAGCAATACTTGCAACACTTATTCCCTGGCATATTAATCATTGGTCTACTGACAACTGATAAGCACTGTGTGTTTGCATTATTAAGTCTGTAACCATCATTACTGTGGCTTCATCCAGGCAGAACATATAAAATGATGCAAGTTCCCTTTAATTAATACCTATAAAACACTTTCATATCACAGTTATCAAACAGCTAGACAAGCCAAAGGAATAAAGATTCGGGCAGAACTGGTAACTACAAAACCCAAACTCTGGTTTCCTGTAAAAGGCTGCAAGCATGTTGCAAACCCTTTGTTGAGATACTAACTTTTTTTTTTTCCCTAATAGCAGTAACTGTTAAGACTTCCAAGTCTTTTGGATAACCACCATACTTATCATTTAACATGTGAACCTAAAGACTTAAAAGAATTTTTGTTTGAGGCAAATACAATCAAACAACAACATTAAAAGCTCATTAGACACTCTAAAGAGCTCCTGCTGCTGGAGCAGACACACCTTTGGGGGTTTCTGAAGCTTTTCAGGTGATTTCTCTTTGCTTGGAGAGAATGCTGTCAGGCTTTAATCATGTATGTATTTTTATGATTAAGTGTTATGCAGGATATGTAGGAGTCGCATACTCCCAGTTATGTTCATATTTTATCCCAGTTAAGTGTGTCAAAACAAATTTAATTTTAGTGAGCAGTGGAAGGGCACTATACTGTATTTAACACCAAAACATTCCATGGGTTTTTCCATAATCAAAAAACCAACCCAAACCAAAATCCCCTTCTAAGCCTTCCTTCAATTTATTAACTCCCAGGGACATTTCACTGAGAATTGTTCAGATTAACAAATACAAGGAAAGTATTGTTACTAAGAAGAATAATACTACTTAATTCTTTACTTTGGCCGAGACTGCTCTCTTTGGCTTCTGCTCTCCCTTTGCACACTGAAACACTCAGAGATACGCATTGTGCCTTTCTACACCCCTCAACGGATCTGCAGAGAATTTAAGATGCTACTACCTTAACGAGGACAAAGTAAACATCAAGACAGAAAGTACTTCAAAAAGAGGCAGGGAGAAGCACGGCTATGAACAAACGTCATTTCTGCAAGTCACAGTCTCCAGGCTAGATTTAATTACCATCTACCTCAACAAGCATTAAGCTTATATCTGGCATTAATAAAACAATTTGCAATCCTGAGAAAAGAAACAGTAAATTCAGTGTACATTCTGAAACAACTACAATATTTTTCCTTTTCACTTTACTTTACCTTACCTTTACTTTTATTGTCTTTTTGACATGCTTTATATCCAGAATCTTTTATCATTAGTTTTGACAGTCTGGATCTGAAACTTGTTTGTAGCTGCTTAGCTAATTTGTGCTACTGAGACACAAAAGTTACTCTTCTTGACATATTAAGCTCATGAAAGTTCAACAAAAGAAAAAACATGTTCACCTCGTATGTTTTTTCAGTCTGAAGTTCTGTCAGCATAAGAATCTAGCATTGCATTGTCTTTTAAAATACAGTAGCACATTTTTAAAATAGAAAGCAATAACTGAAATATAAAATAAAAATAAAATAATAAACCTAAAAAGCCATTTATCTCTTGACGGCTACTCATTCAGTGGAGCCTGACTGAGCTTCACAAATCTTTAGCTCCTAGGAAAAGATGAAGGTAATGTGGAACATGCCGAAGAATTATGCCCAGAGTGACACCTGCCATGAAAATAATCCAAGTGCTTTTATCAGCATACTTCTGTGACTTTTCTTCATTCTGATACTAGTGGGACTAGTTTCATCGCTCCTTCATACCACGGAAAGACAAAACAGCTTGCTCGCCAGTGTTGACACAGTTGGTGAACACAGGGTAAAACACACTGGAGATGTTAAACAGGCTGTTAATGCAGCTACTAACTTTGCCTCCCTCTGTTCCTTTTTCTCTCCCTCACCCAAAGCTTCAATTAAATAGTTTCTTAGCCATTCTGTCAATGGTATTTAAGACACAACAAAATCCACATAGCTCATGGGTAGCTCTGCAGCATGCAGAACTTGTCATGATGCAAACACGGATAAATACTTCCAGCTAGCTTTAACTACTGGGTGTAAGATACACCACGACATTTCCCTCCCACCTACAGCTGAGATTTCCGTTTAAGTATGATAAGACTGACTGTGACCTAACTAAAACGGATGAATGGATAGAAAGTACTATTGCAATCATTACTTGCTACTCACATTAATAAAATTGCCATAAATATAAAGTACTGCCAGCCTCTACTAGCAAACAGAGCTATCTCTTTTTGATAGCATAACCTCTCTTGCAGGTTATGCTTACAGACCTTTAACATGCTCCCGAAGAACGCACCGAGTATCTCACTTTCACATTTGGAAAAACAGAGCCCCCCAGCGAGGTGATGCCGGCCGGGCTACGGCTCGGAAGCCACCGGCCGCGGGTGCTCCTGCGGCTGCCGGCCGGCACCCCCGGGCAGTTAACGGGCAAGCCAGAGCCACCCCAGCCAGGCTTCCCCTCGCACCCGCGGCAAACCAGCCCGACCCCGCGCCCCTGCCGCTGACAGGCACGGCGGGGCTTGGCCAGGCTCGCCGCGCAGACCGCGGCACAGTTTCATTTTTGAAGCAGCACAGGCTGGCGTGCCTCGGCCCCCGCAACCGTCCTCCCCTAGCGAAGGCCCTCCTCACCGGCAGGCCCCCGGGCCGATACAGGCGTGGGCCCTGCTGCGCGCCGCGGTCCACCTGGGCCGGACGGGTGGGCGGCTCCGCCCGGCAGCAAGGGCCGCGCTCCGCTCCCGAGCTCCGCAGCTCCGGCCTGGGAGGGAAAACGCTCCGCGACGAGCACCGCGACAGGCCACGGGCCGGCCCCTCTTTTCCCAGAGTCCCCCGCCGCCGCAGGGCGCAGGCAGGCCCCGTCGCAGCCCTCGCCCGGCCGCCCCCCGCGGCCGGCCCGCCCGTACTCACCGCCGCCCCGCCGGCCGCTCCCCGCCGGGCGCCACTTCCGCCTTGTCCCGAGAGGCACCGGGGAGGCGGCCGCCCCGACCAAGCGGGGCGCTCCGAGGCGCCACGTCTGCTGACGCGCCCCCTGCCGCCGCGGAGGGGGAACGGCGGCGGGGCAGGGGCGGGGCGGCCTCACCAGGGCCGAGTGGCCCCGTCGGCCGGGAGCCGGCCCCCGCCCCCGTGTGCCCCGCGGCGGGGAGGTTCGCCAGAGCCGCGGAAATCCGCGGGAAGCGGCCGCCCTCTTCGTAACATATAAACAAAACCGTCGCCAGCGTGTGTGTCCGCAGGGAATTTTGCTGCCGCGCCAGTCTGCGCGCCGTGCTGCAGATGCTGGGCTAAATTCGCTCTCAGCTCCGCTGTGAGTGCGGTTAAAAACGAGGCACTGGAAGCTGCGGCGGGGGGGCTGGGGTTCGCAAAACAGCCATTTCTCGGCGTAAACCACATACTTCATACAAATAACGCCCTGTCTAGGCCTCCCCTGAGCCAGAGGCACTGGTGCGGGAAGGGAAGGGGCGCTGCCACCCCCGGGGAGCGCTGGGGCCGGCCTTTCCCGCTGGCCTGCGACAACGGGCGGTTTGTAGGGACGCGAAAGATCGGGACAGTCGAACCCGAAGGCAGCTTCGTTTCCTTCCAAACGAACCAGGGGAATTTGGTTGTTTGCATCAGTGAGTTCTCTTGGCGAGGATCTCCGACAAACGTATATTTAAAGCCAACGAAGCCCGCTCCCAAGCGCTCGGGGGTGGTGGTGTAAGCGGGGCGTTGCGGGGCCGCCGCTTCCCGGTGCCTTCCAGCGCCCCCGGCCCGCGCCGCTCCCGCCCAGCGCCGAGCCCTCCCGCACCGCTCCCAGCGCTCCGTTTGTCCAAAACACACTCAGAGGTTTTGATAGGAGCTCCCAGGAAGCTAAGAGTTAGAAGAGAGTGATAGCCGGGTCATCAGGTAGGGGCTCCAGTGTACCACAATAAAGGAATAATTGTATTAAAAACAAATAAATAAAAAAAACCTTTGTGGACCCTTTCCTGGACAACCGGCTGAAGTTCAGAGCAATCGTTTTTCTCCTGGCAAGTGAAAAAACTGTGTGTTACTTTATTTAACTGTAAAATGAGAAAAATTATCATTACATAGGGTTGTAAAACAGATACCCTTAGGTAGGGATTTGTCTATGGCTGAAAAATATTATTTGTAGTAACCTGTAAGGTACCCAGGGCACTGATGTCCAGCCTGTTTTACTTGAGAATTCAAGTAAATTATCTGGAGTTTTTATTCCAATAGAATAAATGAAATGCTTATATTCAGAGAGGTTTCCAAACCTATATGGTTTTGGGGAAACTTAGGCCCGTAGTCGTGTATTAACGGCCGCGCTGTAACAGAAACCCTACAAAACCGCTTTCGTCCACTTGGTGGAGCCAGTTGCACAGGAACACATTTCCAGCGCTGGGTCTGTGCAGCTCAAACTGTCGAGCAATTATGCTCATACCGACAAAAAACGCACCCAAAGCTGTAGCAATTCAAGATCAATCAAAACCTTTAGTTGCCTGCAGTATCCCTACAAGACAATATTTTTACAGGGTGATTTCCTGAGTACTTTGGAAGTAAAGCACTTGACTAGGCATATGTATGCTCATGTGGCTCCTTTGATAACCAAACTGCTGCCTGTACAGTGCCCTTTGCACGGGAGCTCAGGCTCCCAGGGGACCAGGGCAGGTAGCCACTACCGGGGTGAAGTTTTGAATAAGCACCCCAGAGGGCCAGATCTGCTAAACTAATTCTTAAAGAGCCCCCAATCCCTCGATACTAACAATGCATTTTGTCAGGGAGCTGTGTCTGCCATTTCAAGTAAGGGAGGAAACTAGTACGTGACTGCAGAGAGTGATTTTGATTGATACCTGGTATTGCAGCCCGATCTGATACATTTTTTAAAAGATCTTTCTAAATGCTAGGGAATTAACAGTAAAAATAGGCAGGTTGTTAGGACGTCCAGGCAAAACAGGGACAGTGAAAGAGCTCTGCTCAGGACCCAGCCATCTAATGTTCTCAGAGGTCTATAAATGCCTCAGCTGTGACAGCCTTGTCGCACGCTGCCTTGGCCTGGAATGATCTCTGTGATTTCTGTTCCACTTTATTCTGACACTCCCGCTCGGTCATTTCTGACTGGGATTTATTTCATATTAGGGTTTGCATGAGTCAGAATCTGAGCAAAGGTATCAGGGTTTGGCCCCAGACTTTGTTTACTTTCCCCATGCAGTACTTGCTTTGGCATGAATCATTACACTTGATTACTGAGGAACTGTGTGGCACGCAGAGTCAGGACTAACCACTTCTCCAAGACATCACTTTACAAGGATGGCTTGTGGAACAGTGGCTGGAAAGCTGTCTGGTGGAAAAGGACCTGGGGGTGCTGGCTGATGGGCGGCTGAACATGGGCCAGTAGTGTGCCCAGGTGGCCAAGAAGGCCAACAGCATCCTGGCTTGTGTCCAAAGCAGTGTGGCCAGCAGGACAGGGAAGTGATTGTCCCCCTGTACTGTGCACTGGTGGGGCTGCACCTCAAATCCTATGTTCAGTTCTGGGCTCCTCACTGCAAGAAAGACATTGGGGTGCTGGGGCATGTCTGAAGAAGAGCACTGAAGTTGCTGAAGGATCCAGAAAACAGGTCCTATGATGAGCAGCTGAGGGAACTGAGGTTGTTCAGGCTGGAGAAAAGGAGGCTCATGGGAGACCTTTATTGCTCCTTTTTCCCCAGCAGCAAGTGATAGGATGAGAGGAAACAGCCTCAAGTTGCACCAGGGGAGGTTTACACTGGATATTGGGAATTTCTTCACCAAAAGGGTTGTCAAGCATTGGAACAGGCTGCCCAGGGAAGTGGTTGAGTCACCCTCCCTGGAGGTATTTAAAAGACGTGTAGACTAGTGCTTAGGGACAGGGTTTAGTGGTGGAGTCAGCAGTGTTAGGTTTATGGTTGGACTCGCTGATCTTAAGGGTCTTTTCCAACCTAAATGATTCTATGATTCTAAGAACTGGAAGCATTGTAAGATCAGAGTGGATGACAGAGAGGGAATCATCTCACCTCTTTTAGCTATAGCGAACGCCAGATATCACACCTTTTGTGGACTTTCCCTCTGGCTGCCATCAGATGCCATCAGGTAGGAGCTGCATTAACTGGGAGATCCTGAGCTGCAGAGAAGCACAGTGGCCTCCCTCATAGCCACCTTGTCAGGGAAGAGTGTGCAAGTCAGAAATGGATTTGAGTCCCGTAGGATCAGAAAGTCTCATGAGAAAGGGAAATGCTTGGGTAGGTGTTTATGGAGTTATGTTGCTATTGCAAATTCCTATTTCTGGAGTGTGAAGTTATGTTCACATTTGGAAGGACTTGATGGATTGCTAGAATTTTTGCACAATGTTACGTGTGGAGGCTGAAAACTTTCAGCATGCTGTTGTGTGACAGAATTTGGTTTCTTTCCACTTTGAGTCAGTTTTTTAGACAGCTGCTCCGTGGAAACTAAGCATGGGTATTCCACTGGGTTTCTCC
This sequence comes from Falco peregrinus, assembly GCF_023634155.1. NCBI lineage: Eukaryota > Metazoa > Chordata > Aves > Falconiformes > Falconidae > Falco > Falco peregrinus. Next base: position 82,267,460 of record NC_073721.1, read on the forward strand.
AGAAAGGAGAGACTACTGCTCACTGTTTGTGGCCACCTGTGGCCTAGGGCTGGTGTAGTATCTCTCAGTTACTCAATATGCATATAGCTAGCTTTTATGTTGTTGATTTGTCCTCCCTGCCCAGGGCCTTCAAGACCCTGGACGTACATCACCAAAGAGGAAATATCCTTGAAAATTATATATTGACATCAGAAGTAAGGACATTCTGAGGTCCCCATTGTCAATTCACCCAAACCCCAGATGCTTGGCTGCTGTTGACCTGAGGAAGCGGGCCATTGGCCTTCAATGAAACAGCTTCAATGTGAAACAGTGGTGTCAGCAGACACCAGGTTCCCCTCTCTGAGAGTTAACAGTGAAGAAACCAGCTCTGAAACTATAAAGAAGAAAGCCATAAGCAAAAGTTTGTATTAAAAAACAGTGCAGGTGCTCCTCAGAGAGTCTGCACACTTATCTCAGAGCCCAGGAGTCTCACACAAGAAGACCTTGTTTATATAAATTTTGTGGTTAAGCCTCATAAATTGCCAGGTGCCACCTGGATTTGAGAGTTCTGCATTGTGTTTAGTTGAAGTAACCTGTGGTTAGCACCAGGGTGGTACTGGGAGGTCGGAGGGACAGGGATAAGTCAGATAAACAGCACTGCAGTGTCTTTAAAAAGCAGAGGGAACACAGAAAGAGCGAGAGCACACAGGAGAGAGAGCAAGCAAGCTTGACATTTGGAGCAAACTGCGCAGACATAGCAGCAGCTCTACAAACTGACAGTGAGCTAAAGGTAGGCTGGCCGTACTAATGACAGCATCCCAGATGCTTGTAGGATATCCAAGTGTTGGTTCCTTTTCCTGGTTTAATGTGCAGGTCAATGATTTTATTTTATGTGTGCTTCCCTCACAGAGGTTGTTCTGTTCATTTTGGTGAGACTATCTATAAAGCAAGGTCTTCCTTGATGTGACTGAAAGTATTGCGATCTTGCTCATCTTCAGAAATGTATGAAATACTGTGACCTGGGAAGAAAAGAGATTTCTTTTCCCTTTTCAAGATGAAAAGAGGTGATACTGAACACAGCTGTCAGAGTAGATTAAATAACCATGGCTGGGGGTTCACGCCTGGGGTTCACTCCCTAGGAATCTGGGTGGGGTAGGCAGGGAGAAGAAAGATTGTTCATTGTGACCTCCAGCTAGAATAACAGAACACAGTCAAATTTAGCACAAGTAGCAGGAATTATTCCTAGCACTGGGAATATTTCTAGCTTTCCCAGGAGAGCTGCTGAAATCTTCACTGTCTGGGAGCTAGGCGATTTGAAGCATTTGATGAGTAGCCTGTTGGGAGCAATTATCTACTGCAGGAGGCAAAAGTCGAATGACCTGAGAGGGCTTCTCTGTCATTCATTTCTTCCAGGGCATGTTCAATGAAAAAGAAAAAAAGAAAAGAACACCTGAACTTTTCTTTAGCATGGGTAAACCCTGTCTGATTCATTGGAGTTGGTGATTAATAGCAAGAGTTAGGTCATGGGTTTGGGGACAAGTACGGCACTACGGTGGCACTTAGTCAAAGGGTTAGAAGAGTTGACAAAGTATTAAATATTTTGCTCTAAATGTAGTGGTGCTGGCTGATTCTTCACAATGACTTAGATACTGCCCTGAGAAGGCATTGCTCAGGGTTTCAGAGATTCTGACGGTTCTGCTGGAGATGGTGATGTTACACAAAATTGCATAGGGTGTTACGTAGAAGAAAAGGATCTGCAGGCAGTATAGGGCAACCAGCTATTCAATTATTCTGCAGGTAATAGGAACACAAGACTCTTCAGGGGCAAACAGGTTATTGCTTAGTGGATAATTTTACCAAGTCTGTCACAGGATGCAGCCAAGAAATTGAGTCAGTAGTAATGCTCTGAATACATCTGGGCACAACTGCACATCACAGATCTATGAACAGCAGAATATAAGCAGGCATGTTGCCAGGTTGGATCGGTGATGGACAGCAGGGGTCCACAGTGCAGACAGAGATATTTAGCAGTATAGGCAGCTGGACGGAGCAATGCAGGCAGATGGAGACAGTGGTATGGGCAGCTTGCTCTCAGTGGGTTGAAATGAAGAGAAGCTGGGAAGAAAACAAATGTAAATTTTAGTTGCCAAGGCCTAATGAACAATTTTGAAGTTAAACACAGCTCTTAAGGAAAGAGCTTAGCAGACTGATACATCATTCTGAATCTGGAACTTATTCAAAGCATGCAGTCCTTCCCCAACAGGCTCTGGAAGACCGTACTGAAATTATGCTTTATTGAAAGGTTATACATGAAATAGTCACAGACACACCCTGAGCATCATCACTTTAGACCATGACTTAGATGTATTTCTTATGAAGGACACCTTCTGAATAGATACTAAACTGAGATTTCTAGCAAGTTATGTGAATTGTGAAGTGGTGATATAATCAGTTAAAGAAACCACAGCCATATGCATGTAATTTCTATTTCTAGTGTATAGTCTTAATGTATAGTTTTCCTCATTTTTAGAACTCACACCAACCAGATCAATAAAAAAATAAATAAATCAGAAAACATACATGAGTCTTCTCTGTACTGTTTACTTGGGGCACTTCTCATAGCCAGCTAATGAAAAATAAGTTAGTCACTTTTGTTACTGTTTCTACACAATTTTGTGTTCTAAGTCATATGCAGTAGCAAAAAGTTTCAGTGTTTGAGGTGAAAGTTCTGTATTTATTTTTATACAACACCATATTTCCATGCGACCACATTGATATTACTTTTAGCTGCATCTTTATGAAAAACTAAAATTGGGGTCAAATTTGAAGACATTTTCAGCTTTCCACTACCAGTGAACCTTACAGAGAGGGTTCTCAGCAAGGTAATTGAACAGACGACTAAATTACAATGTATAAATATTGTCTCCAGACCAAATCTGCAGCCAGTATAAATTGCCGTATCTCCTTTAAGATCCAGGGGACTATAGTGCTTTGCATCAACAGAGGATACACTCCTCCTGCTTTAATGAAGCTACTCACATTCATTAAGCATGTGCTAAAGTACCTTACAAATCTGGGGCCTGAATAAAGCCTACACTGGGTTCAAGTAGTATGTGCTGCTCGGCCCATGTAGAATGGTATGTATTAGACACTTCAGGTCAGATCAAGGACTAACAAGTGGTGTGAGAGCAGTGGTCTGGCTGATTTAGATAATATAGCATGAGACAGACAAAAGTCTATCTTTCAGACACCAATCTGAGTACTTATCCGAGATACCGAGTGGCCACATCTGGGCCTCTCAATTCAGTAGGTGTCTTGGGACAAGTAATTCACTTTCACAGCATTTCTCAGTTAAAGTGATTAGGACTGTTCTATTAGAAGCCATGGTGTTATTATTAATTTTGGAAGATAAGCTAATTTACAGCTTCTTTCTCTTTCTCAGGTGATCTGGTTTCTCCCAGACTGCAGATGTCAGTAACATCACAAATGGACCTGCCTGAAGAAATTCAACATCCATATACAAAATTTTCTGAATGGAAATTCAAGCTGTTTAAAGTGAGAACATTTGAAAAAACACCTTCTGATGACAGCCAGCACATAAACAAAGCCCAGGCAGAAGAGGTCACTTCTACAAACAAAGAAATCATACTGCATAAAGATGAAGCAGTGCTGAGAGGAGAAAAGATGGAGTTAATAGGCAGTAGGCAGGCACTTGAGAAAGATGCCAACGACATGAAAACAGAAGACAATAAAGCTCATCAGAACAATCTGAAGCAACTTTGCCGCATCTGTGGAGTTTCATTTAAAACTGATTGTTACAGGAGGAGTCATCCAGTGCACGGACCAGTGGATGATGAAACTCTGTGGCTTCTGAGAAAGAAAGAGAAAAAAGCAACCTCTTGGCCAGATCTTATCGCTAAGGTTTTCAAAATTGATGTGCGAGGAGATGTTGATACTATCCATCCCACTCGATTTTGTCACAATTGCTGGAGTATTATCCATAGAAAATTCAGTAATACTCTATGTGAAGTATACTTTCCAAGGAACAGCACAATGGATTGGCAACCCCACTCCCCAAACTGTGATGTGTGCCACACTACCAAGCGTGGAGTCAAGAGAAAAAGTCAGCCATCCAGCGCACAGCATGGCAAACGTATGAAGACCGTTGCAGAATGTGCTCGAATAAACAGAGCTGTAAAGAACCAAGCACAGATAAACAACAAAAGTTTAATGAAAGAGATTGTCAATTGCAAGACTATACATCTCAGCACCAAGCTGCTTGCAGTTGATTACCCAGTAGATTTCATTAAATCCATTTCTTGCCAGGTCTGTGAGCATATTCTGGCAGATCCAGTGGAAACAACATGTAGACACTTGTTTTGCAGAACTTGCATCCTTAAATGTATCAAGGCTATGGGCAGCTATTGCCCATCCTGCTGGTATCCTTGCTTCCCTACTGATCTGGTAACCCCAGTGAAATCCTTCCTGAACATCCTTGATAACCTGAGTATAAGATGCCCTGTAAAGGAATGTGATGAAGAGATCTTGCATGGAAAATATAGCCAACACCTCTCCAGCCACAAGGAGATGAAAGACAGAGGGCTCTACAGCCATATAAATAAAGGTGGCCGCCCAAGGCAGCATCTCCTGTCTCTGACCAGGAGAGCTCAGAAACATCGTCTGAGAGAACTGAAACGTCAAGTCAAGGCTTTTGCTGAGAAAGAAGAAGGCGGTGATATAAAGGCTGTATGCATGACATTGTTCCTGCTAGCTTTAAGAGCAAAAAATGAACACAGACAAGCAGACGAATTGGAGGCTATAATGCAAGGGAGGGGATCTGGACTTCACCCTGCTGTCTGCCTGGCAATCCGAGTCAACACGTTTCTCAGCTGTAGCCAATATCATAAAATGTATAGAACAGTAAAAGCTGTCACTGGGAGACAGATCTTCCAGCCTTTGCACGCTCTTCGCACTGCTGAGAAAGCCCTTCTACCAGGTTATCATCCATTTGAGTGGAAACCTCCCTTGAAAAATGTATCCACTAACACAGAAGTGGGAATTATAGATGGACTATCAGGATTGCCACACTCAATTGATGACTACCCAGTAGACACAATTGCAAAGAGATTTCGATATGATGCAGCCCTGGTTTGTGCCTTAAAGGACATGGAGGAGGAGATTTTGGAAGGCATGAAAGCAAAAAATGTGGATGACTATTTGAATGGTCCCTTCACTGTGGTAGTAAAAGAGTCCTGTGATGGAATGGGAGATGTCAGCGAGAAGCACGGAGGTGGGCCTGCTGTCCCAGAGAAGGCCGTTCGCTTTTCTTTCACAGTCATGAACATTGCTATAGCACAAGGGAATGAAAGTAAGAGGATCTTTGAAGAAGTAAAACCCAATTCAGAGTTGTGTTGCAAGCCCTTGTGCCTTATGCTGGCTGATGAATCTGATCATGAAACTCTGACGGCAATCCTGAGTCCCCTCATAGCAGAAAGAGAGGCTATGAAAACCAGTGAACTGCTACTTGAAATGGGAGGAATCCTGAGAACATTCAAATTCATCTTTAGGGGTACAGGATATGATGAGAAACTCATGCGGGAAGTGGAAGGGCTGGAGGCCTCAGGTTCCACGTACATTTGTACCCTGTGCGATGCAACCCGCCTGGAGGCGTCCCAGAATTTGGTCTTCCACTCCATAACCAGGAGCCATGCTGAAAATCTGGAGCGATATGAAATATGGAGGTCCAACCCATATCATGAATCTGTTGATGAGCTCCGTGACAGAGTGAAGGGTGTTTCAGCCAAACCTTTCATTGAGACCGTTCCCTCCATAGATGCGTTGCACTGTGACATTGGCAATGCAACAGAATTCTACAGGATATTCCAGATGGAGATTGGTGAAGTTTACAAGAATCCTGATGTGTCTAAAGAGGAGAGGAAGAGGTGGCAGTTGACGCTTGACAAACACCTCAGGAAGAAGATGAACTTGAAGCCTATGATGAGGATGAGTGGAAATTTTGCTAGAAAGCTCATGTCCAAAGAGACAGTAGAGGCAGTATGTGAATTAATAAAGTGTGAGGAAAGGCATGAAGCCCTAAAAGAGCTAATGGACCTTTATCTGAAGATGAAGCCAGTGTGGCGATCCTCATGCCCTGCTAAGGAGTGTCCAGAATTGCTGTGCCAGTATAGCTACAATTCACAGCGTTTTGCTGAGCTTCTGTCTACAAAGTTCAAGTACAGATATGAGGGCAAGATTACAAATTATTTCCACAAAACCCTTGCTCATGTTCCTGAAATCATTGAAAGAGATGGGTCCATTGGGGCCTGGGCAAGTGAAGGAAATGAGTCTGGAAACAAACTGTTTAGGAGGTTCCGAAAAATGAATGCCAGGCAGTCCAAATGCTATGAGATGGAGGATGTCCTGAAGCATCACTGGCTATATACCTCTAAGTACCTCCAGAAGTTCATGAATGCTCATAAAACGTTAAAAAGCCAGGGCTTCACTATTGATCCAGAGAACAGTTTAGGTGACTCCTTGCCACCGGAGGTCTTGGAAAGCAATGATTCAGAGGAACTCTAAATGTAAAACACATTTAGTGCTGGCTTTGTGATGGTGTGTATCTGCAAGGAGGCAGCTTCCTTTTCAGGCCTGCAGAGGTACAGGGAAGTCTGAAATGATCGTTTTTACACTCCCTGTTAACGGTGCTGAGTGGAGTTTAATAAACACCATGTCTGATGGGAGTTTCCAAGAGGCATTCCAGTGGTGCATTTACCAGTTGTTATGCAAGATGAAAGCAGAAACAAATGCAAAGAAGGGTCTTCAGTTTATTTTGGTCTTAGAGTGCTGTTTATAAGTGAGAAAGCCAAAGTAAACAAGTTTTTATATAAAGTAGTATTTTGGAATGAATATGAATATGGAGACTTATGACAGTTGCTGAAAAAGGGAGCAGGGCTGTTTGTTCTGTTTTCTTTTTTACAACTATTTTACTATTTACTTTTTAAGAGGGTTTGATTATTTTATTGATGGTTCTTTGGCTTTTATAGATTCCTCAGTGAGACACAGTAATTGTTTTTGGATAAAGTTCAGTTATTTTTGTATAAAATACTGACTAAAGATGCAAACTTTGATCTCACAAACTTTAAAAAATATTATTGTTTAACATTTATATTATAGTACTGCTTAGGAGCAGATGGTGGTATCACCATGCTAATTTACTATATGAAGATATATATATAGGAAAAATAGCTGGAATTTTTTAAAGATATTTTTTATCATTAGTCTGTTTACTCAAAAATCCAAACGTGCACTTGCGCTCCTAACTCAGGATTTACAGTGCCTTGTGGTTATCTCACTATACAAAGTACCTTCAACTTCTGCTGTGTAGCCTTTTGCTTCACGAGCATTTTAGATTTCTACAGTAACTTCAGTATATAGTACAATTTGTATTAGTAGAGTTTTATTGGGTGAATTCCTGACCTCACTGAAGTCGCCAGTATACTGTCACTAATACCAGCAGGCCCACAGCTTCATCAAGTGACTTCAGTCACAGCAGACCCGTTTCTCAGGAGATGGATATTACCTCGATCAGATACACGCCAGTGTTCTGATCTTCTCTATTAGGATGTTTCACTGTATCTGTATCTGATACTGTATCTGTATCTGTATCTGATACTGAGCTTTTTCACACCTGGGATACACCACACTCACAGTCTCATTTTCCACATCTGTAAAAAAGAATGATGTTTATGAACCTCAAAGACAGCTGGCATACAAGATCAGTTAAAAAGCAATGAACCATCTTGAAGTTATTGCATACTGTATTTTACATTATTACAGCAATGTTTAGTTGGCATTCCTCCATATTATATTAGATGAACCATTTTGTTGGTGGTATTTGCCTTTCTGAAGTGGTATATAGTATATTCATATTCTAAAATTATATGAATTTCTTTCAATTACATATCATGAAATATACTCAAAAGTACCTGAGATGCCCTGAAATCATCCAGCCTTTCAGATTTGCACCTGTGGCTAAGGCATTGCTGTGTTTGGAGTAATATTTCTGAAACAAGAATCAATGCAGAAACAATCAAAGCATGGATCTAAAAGAATCCGCTTTTTGTTTTATTCTGATGTGGCAAAAGTTGATTTATGACTGTAAGTAAACCACAAACTTAGAGGAGTAATGGTCTGAGGTTTGTTTGGTAGTATCTTGTTCATGTTATTTATTATATATTTGAGGGTCTGATATTTACCATGTATAGACAACAAAAAAATTTTTAAGTGTTAGTAATTAGTACAGATATTAGTGTTATTCTGATTATGTATTTTTTTAAATTGAAATACTATTTTTAAAGTATTCTGTAATTTAGGATTTTGTTTTAATATAGTCTCTTTAAACATAGTTTAACATGATGTCAAAATTTGTAGTTGGAAATAATGCTTTCTACTTGAAACAGTTACTTTTCTAAGCAGTCATAAGGAGTACAGAGTCTTTTGTATGGTCTACCATGTACACCTGCATTTACTGAGTGTTCATTTCTAGATGAAGTTATTTTTTTCAATTCTGTGAATAAAACAAGTATTTCCCATAAAGCATAAAAAGCAGGTTTACATAAACATCATTCTTTACCAATAGATGCGGACAAGTACAGCTGTTTCCCAGGGAGTATAAATATCAGGGATAAAGAGCATCCTTTAGCAATAGATGCAGATATAGATTGCATTTTTGGTCTGCATATATTTCATTATGCAAATAGTTGCACACTTTTTTCTTTGTATGTATATTTGGGACAACTGTATTACCTTATGTTTTATTCTTGGCTCTGCTTGAAAAACCTAAGGCCTAGTTTAACAATCCTGACTCACCTCATGGTGATTTTCACTCCATTTAGATGGTATATTCATTTTTTGCTGCCTTTTGCACAGTAGTGAATTTCACCCCCAAATAATCCAGACCTGTTCATTGCAATGTATTTGTGTCACTGGACTCACAGACCAGATTTTGTTCCTTTTACACATGTAATTTTAGTGACTCAGCTAACATTTCCAAATTCCAATTCACTTTAATGAGCTGCTGATGTAACAGCAAGTGATCTGTCTCACTGCCTTCAAAAGGGTTGAGTAAGTTTTATCCATATATGTATGATTTCTGAAGATGAGGCTTATATCCTGGGTAACTCATCAGACTGAACAGAACCTGGACAGGGATACAGGGATGCAGTAGCACGTGAAAGTATTCTTTTGTGAAATATTAAGCCATCAAGACACATTTTACATTCCACCAGCTCTGGGTAGGATAGCTGACAAAGAGAACTACCGCTATTTTTTTTTTTCTTATTTTCTTTTATTTAGACTGGAATCTAGTTTAATCATCTTTTTCCCCATTGTTGACATCTTCTGTAAATTAAGAGACTCTGAGAGTTTTGAATTCATAGAACAAACGGCACTGAAAGGGTATGTACCTGCAAGTGAAGCTTTTGTAAACAGGCATAAAATAACAATGCTGCATGAAGACAGTCATGCATCGGAAGGCAAACAAATTCTGACTGCAGACAGGTGCATCATGTAGTTACGCAGTCTATTGTTTAGCTTTTTGATTTTGAAGAGGTTTTAGAAAAATGGAGAGACTTTTATTCATGGTACTCTTTCAAACGTGCACTTTTAAAAAAAATGTTAATACTTGGTACAAATCCTTCAATAATTCATGGTAAATAATTTTCTTGTTCTGAAATTGTATAGACTGTAGTTTTTATACAATCGCATTATGTATCTTATTTTGCTTGCTTTAAATCAAGGACTTTGTATTATGAATTGCCATGTTATGAAATTATGTGAACTATGTTAGAAGCTGTGATTCTGGTCTCTCATATTTTTTTCCTCACAGGAATAATTCTATTCATTTTAAGCAAATCAGCTTTGACTTTTAGTTAGGTAGTTCAGAAAGATTCTAGATATTTACAGAATCCTAATTTCTGACTACACTGAGTTCTGTGCTTTGTCTCACTGCACGGCTTCAAAATTTTATTTTTTTTACTGTGTTACAGTTTCTTAATTCTTGAAACCTGTTTAAAATAAAATTCTTATAAATATTTAGGTTTCCAGCTTTGTATTTCTTGCCAGTTTTTTGACTATGCACATAATTTCATGGTAACAGTCTTTTCATTCAAATTGTGGATGCTTTTCATATTTAGACCATTCTAATAGCCAGACAGCTGATCCAGCCCTGTTCTGGAAGTCACTCAGTTAAACACAGATGAAGATTACTCTGTCAGTCTCAGCAATCCTTTCAGCACCTTTCCTCATAGGCAACTATTAGATAGAAAACTAAACTAATTTAAAAACAGTTTTATTTAGTCTGTAAATGGCTTTTGCTTCATTTTCAAATACCATCCCAGTGTTTGTTTAAAATCAGCCTTGCACTGCTACATCCATGCTTCTATGTTAAGCCTCTTTACTGGCTTCTAATTTTGGCTCCCTGTCATAGACTCAGCTGCAAAGATTAGTTCCCATCTACCTTTCAGTTCATGATTTGTAGCTTCCCTGTATTCCACTTCAGAAAATCTTTCTTTCTTCCTTGCAATGATATCTCAGGGTCAAAAGACTTATGTAAACCAACTGGTTTGGATGGAATTAATGATGAGCAAATTAAGCTACCTGATTTACTTGTGCAATCAGGTAATTAGATATCTAATTTCTGGACTTTATATCACCAACTTAGTTCTTTCCTGTTGTAATATCCACCCTGACCTTGAATAAAAAATGATGGATGGGAAAAACAGAACTCATATAAAACAAAAATCCAAGCCCCAGAGAGTTTCCTGGTAAATTAGGATGATTTAACTCCTTTATTCATAAATCTATAATAACTGACTGGATTTTACTTTCCGTGTAATCCCATTAGGATTGGGATCAGATGAAGACTAATGAGGCCTGTCACCGCTCTTCTTCAGAGTACTGTTTTTAGGTGACTGAATATGGCATAATTTTCAAACAGCTGACCAGCTGCAATTCCTAAGTGTGGGAGATTTTCTGCCTTCTGCATCAAGCTTAATATTGCCCATGATACAAAATGACACATTAGAGAGGATTCAATTAGCACTTTTTCTAGCAGCACTGGGAGAGAGGTCAAGAGGTATGTTTTCAGTGCCCAGCTCTTCCTCTGAAGATGGGCACCCTGAGCCAACGGACAAGGAAATACACAATAACTGCCACCTGAAGGAGGTCCTGCACACCTGCGGTAGTGGCCAGTGTCCTGTTCTTCCTGCATATGTGTACGTATTGAGAAATCAGAAGCTTTACAAGGTTATTATCTTGCTCTTTTTAAAGAAAAAATGGGCTTTGGTGTTACAATTTTCAAAGGTCAAGTAAAGGCACCAAATTGGACTTCGATTTTCAGAGGCTGCTATTCAAGCCCTTCCCTGAAGTTAGCCTTGTTTGAAATGGTATAGGGTAGGAAATCAAATACTGAGGGAGCTATAGCCACCAATCATAAAAGAAAGAAGCCAGTCCTTCTGTCTTTAATAGATTGAGTTTAGCAGTAAATAACGTTACAGATTCCTTTTCAATCTGAATTCAATCTTTTCCTTTTGCTTTGGTCTCCCAGTTGCATTAATTTCCACTCCTTTCAATGGTCTATTGGTACAATGAGTCACTCTGAACTATGACACATGCTTTAGTGCTAACACTAAAGTTTTTGCTGTGCCTTTCCTGTAGATTAATCAGGTACTTCGGTGTCCAAGCACCTTTCAATACCAGTAAAATCCATATATTATTCTCGTAAAAGTTGATAATAACAAAATAGTGTTACTAAAATGTGGCTGGGAACCATGCTGCTGCTGCTTGTGGTTACAAAACACATAGGTCAGTTGGATACAGACACAATAGAGACTTACTTCTGCACTCAAATCTACTTCATTTTATCTTCTAATTCTAACCTGCCTGGGGAAGAAATATCTTGTATTGATTAGCTGGTTTTGAAGACAATCAATGCTCTAACAAGTACATGACTCAAAAGTGTCATCAGAAGTATCAAGGAATTAAGTACTTTCTGCAGTCTTGAATGCTATGTCAAGTGTCTTCTTTACAGGTTGATGTTGATATATCTCTTTATGTTCAAGTCCTCTGGAATATTATATTTAATGTTACTTATGACTTCCTCTCCCTGCAGTAACTACAGTCTCTGAGCTGTGATTTAACGCTGCTTGTACTGCCCTTCACTGCGATGCTGGGACATGGTTTGACCAAGCAATTTCTCCCTCCTACTCAAATAAACCACACATGGAAAAAAACCCCACAGCTCAAACATACAATACACTAATGTTATGGGCCTGATGAGGCATATCGTAAAGTCTGACTGTGAATTGCTTTTTTTCATAGCCACAGCCTTAAAGAACCACAACTCAGATAAGAGTTGGAAGGGGCTGCAATGTGTGCTTGTGCTTGCTATATGCTGAGCGTACCTGCACACAGCTCCTAAGGGCTCAGGGAGTCACTGCAGCTGCATGAGTTGGTTCTGGGAATTCAGACATGCTCCCATCATACTGCAACCACAACACCAGCACCTGGGCCACCAGGCTTTATCACAGGCAAAATGTCACTTCTTCTAGGCAAGTGTGGAGCTCTCCCTTTGGAAAATGTTTCCATCCTTTTATTTGTCTGCACTAGCTGACTAATTTGTCACACAATGTGAGGTCTAAGGATTTTGAGATAATGTCGGTAACTGGGAGAGGTAACAGGCAAAAAACTTGAACTGGACATTGCCAAGGAGTTCAATAAATAATTGTGGGGAGTCTTTTGATGTTGTAAAATGGTGAAGGAATGAGGGGTGGAGTTTTTTTGTGTGAGTATATTGTTCCCCTTTGTTGGTCTTCTGATGATGTGGCTTTAATTTTGGTGTGGATTTTTTTTGTTGTTGTAAATGAAGTCTATACAAGAGTATGTGATGAATGTATATTTTACTGACAATTCAGCTGAGTAAGACCTATGACTAACCTACAAAAGGGGATGTTGACTATTGAATTTCACCAGTTGGAAGGGACTTTACATGGGCATGATATTCATTTATTCCTTGGAAAAACATATAGCACTATATACTCTGAACTTGCATAAAGTAGCATGACAAAGGAAACAGGAAGCTGGCATTGAAATCTATGAATTTATACCAGTATCAGACTGGTGAGAGGGGCAATATACTTCCCGTTTACAAGCTCTACCCAAACTGTAACCTTCCTCAGTACATGAAAAGGTTGGAAACAGAAAGTTTGCGTGGTTGCCCTTCACTTTCCTCTACTGTTGACTTGAGTTGCAAAGGTTTCAAGGGGAGTACTGTGCATACAGGTCTGTGTTGACAAGAATACTATGCTACACATGCTGCTTTGTAAAGTAGTGGCTGCTCAGGGTCTGCATAGTGATCAAATGGCTGACAGCTGCTCCTGGTTTTCTTTTTTATTCAGGGGTCCAGCATGAGAGCTGGACTGTGAATACTGCAGTATTATTGCTGGCTCACAACCGTTGAGCTGATGGTATTGATTTTTTGAAAATATGTTTGGAGCAGTAATAAAAATAAAAAATAAATTCAAGAATGATGAGGCTTTACAAATAGCCAATAAAAGAATCCACCAAAAAACTTAGTAAACTCTTGGGCCATTCAACCTTGACAATGTCCTTTTCAATCCGAATCCAATCTTCTCCGAATGCTCTGAGCAGCCAGCTGCGTTTGTTTCCACCCTCACAGTGCTCCACTGGCTCAATGAGTAACTTTGAGCTACAGCTTGCACTTTTAAGCTTTCACACTCTACACAGTCAGCCTGGGCAGAGCAGAGAAAGAAATGCATACTGGAGGACCTCAAGTAAATGAAAGTCCCGTTCATCAGAAGGAACTTCTTCTGAAGTGAATGGGAGGTCACAGTATGGGGTGGCTGTGAAGCTAGACCCCTTATCAGATTTCAGATGGACCTCCCAAGCACACATACTGTTCTTTTCATAGACTTAGGGATTTGCAGTGTTTGGTTTACCCCATAAGCAGGTGAAAAAGATGCAGTATTTTTTATTATTATACATTTTATTAGCTTACTAGATTTTCAAAAATACAAACACAAAGCAGTTCTTGAGCACAGTAGTTTAAAAAAAGCAATATGATTTTTGCTATGAGATGATGTTCCACAACTGTAGCCAAAACTGACATATAATCATTCAATACCTCTCAAAATCAAAAATTAATTATCCAGAATTAAATGCTCCATATGTAAGCTTTCCATAATGGATGTCCCTGAAGAAAAATGACCCTCAGCGTCTGAATATTTCATTACTTCTGACACAAGGGACTTAAGCCACCACTTTCATTTAAAACCAGAATAATTAGTCTAATTTTATTTCATTACACAAACGTAAAATTGGAGTAATGCAGCTATAAATTAGGCCAAATACTTCTAAAACTACTCAATAAGATAAAAAATTTAAATCGGTAATAGAATGTCCTTTATGGACAGATGCTAACAGCACTGAGTACATGGGATAATGTCTTATTCTACCAACAGTTCCATTAAACTCACTGGGGATAACTGGGGAGTAAGTTACAGCATAAAATACACCACACAATTACCAGTTACCATTGTTTGTACAATGTCCTCTGTGATGGGGTTCCTATCCAGATATCACAAAAATACACGAGACAAAATAAATTCATGAGCTTTGAAATCTAACCGAAATATTGAGATAATCGAAATAAATTAAATGAAAAGATCTCTTTGAGCTCCAATAATCCATTCTGCTTGAACCATTACTAGCTGTCTTTGAGACTGCATTTCCTCCCAGGTGAATACAAATCATCAGTGTAAATCTATTCAAACAATCTCCGAAGAAAGGACTTTTTTGTTGGCGTAGTTAACTTCATGGTTGTCTTTTTGCGCAATGGTTTCATGGGTTGCTTTTTCAGGTGCACCTTTTTGGGAGTTTGTAGCCCTTTATTAAGGTGAACATGCTCATTACAGAAGTACTTGACATTTGCTTCTGAAAGACGTAGGAGCATGCTCTCTGAGAGATCCATACATTGTGCGTGGACCCAGTGGCCAGTCCCACTGGAACACAGGATCATTGCCGGCTTGTTGAGCTCTGTCGAATAGAAAGGGACCCAGGTGTTAATGTCAATATTGCAACTGGCAGAGCAGGTGATCCAGTAGCCTGTTTCTGATTCATCTTCTTCGTCATCTTCATTGTAAGTGTCAGTATCATCAACATCAAAGCTATTGGCTTCAGCACTAAAACAAAACTCTTCCGAATCTTCAAATGGAGTGGAGTCTCCAGGGTCTTCAGTCGATGTTTGACTGCAAATTTCTGTTGTCAGTTCTTCCTCCTTGTCATCTTCTGCTCCTTTGCATCTCAAAATGTAGAAGTAGTGAGCATCTGAGATTAACTGTTTGTTGGCCCCTGGAATGCCCAGCAATACAGACCCTTTGCCCATATCATAGCCAAACCACACCCTGCAGTGTTTAATATCTTGTGTCCAGTCTGGGCCCACCCTTTCAAGAATCTCTATCTTACTATCTTCCAGAACTATTGTGTTACACGCCAACCGTTTCTGGCTGTCAGACTGGTAGCCCCCAACAAGGACAAATTCAGTATCACTCATTTGAGTCACTATAGCACTTGACACAGATATTCCCCCTGGCAAGATGGTGCAGGTAACAGCTGGGCTGCCCAGTGGGAGATCAACTTTCAGCTTGTACAAGCTGGGGGACCTGGTGTTATTTTGAAGTGAATGACCTCCCAAAATGTAGACTGTATCGTTTCTGGCAACAGAAACATGGAAAGCAAGTCCATCTTGAAGCTCTGGAAGTATGTATGATGTACAGCATCCAAATTCAAAATCAACGAGAAACACAGATGGCAAACAGTCAACTACACTGTTCCATTTTTCAGTGGTTCTTTGTGCAAGAGGAGTGTATGACCTCCCTCCAAATATAACACTCACGCTTTTTCCCCGGCTATGAACTACGTTAATTGTATGCCCGTATCTAGCTTCAGGGACATCTCCACCCAGGTCTTTCTCAATGCATTGGAACATGGTTTTCTTGCTGTTTTTGCTTACCAGACTCATAACGTAAGCCTTATCAGAAAGGTCATTATTAGGTGTTTTCCCACCGTGGATGATATATTGGCAGTCATCAGACTCTGCATTGCCTCTGAGTGTGCAAAGAGCAGGGTAGCGGAGAGGGGGGAGGTAACAGGAGTCTTTAGAGAAGGTGGCTGGTTTCATTTTGAACTCATCCTGCTTTATATCGAGGAGGAAAACACCAGTGGGACAGGACCTCTTTGGCCATCCTTTCTGCCCAAAGAAGAAAACATGCCCATCAAAATTCAGGAGGGAGAAGCCTGGCTGAAGCAAGGATGAATTACTGGAGGCCGACACCACCTGCAGCAACATTTTGTCTGACTGGGCCATAGTGTGGTCAGTGTCTGAGAAAACAAGCAACAAAAGAAACAGATGAAACATGCTTTAGAGCCCACGAGCGTTGTTTAGGAATACTTAAGACATTGTATTGAAGTTGCATTTCAGTTCGCACTTTGAGACCCCAAAAGAGACGCGCTTCTGCTACTCAAGACACGAATCAAGCAAGAGCTGTGTGTTCGGCGGGATTTTGTACCACCTACGGCCTGTTAGCGCCTAACACCCGTACGGCCCCGCGCTGCTGCGGGCCCGGCCGCTGCCATGGGAACGGCGGCCCCGGCGCCTGGTGGGACCGGTAGTTCGCGCTTGGCGCCTCGGCCCGGCCTGGCCTGGCCCGGCGCGGCGCCCGACCTCCCGGCCGTGGGGCCGCGGGGCGCAGGGGTTCGCGGGCACGGGCAGGCGGCGGGTGAGTGGGGCCGCAGGACCGGGGTCGCCGGCGGTCGGTCGGGGGGGGGTCGGGTGTCCCGGCGGCGGGATTCGGTGCCGGAGGTCCGAGGGCGGAGGGAGCAGCGGCGGGGATGACACAGAGCGGGCAGTTCCCTGCCGGTTTCTCGTCCCGGGGCTGCCGGGCTGGCCGGGCTGCAGCCGGCCGGTGCCGCAGGCCGCCTTAGCTGGCGGCGCGGGGTTTGCAGGGAAGGGCGGGGGTCGCACGGCCCCGGGCCCTGGGGTCAGCCGCGGGCGGGCCGGGCGCCTGCGCCCCCAGACGGTCCCGGGCCCGCCTGCCTGAGGGGCCCGGCTGCCCCCCGAGTGAGCGCCCCGGTTGTGGTAAGAGTGGGGGGTCCCCTCCCCTCCAGGCCCCTGAGCCCGGCCCCTGGCCGGGGAATTGCCGTCGTGTCGCCGAGTCGGTGAGCTGAAGTAAGTGCGTACATAGGCGAATGCAAACTCCAGTTGAACATTTTGCAGGTTTACAAAGAAAACATCAAGATTTGTTGGAGATGCGTAGGAGCAGCCGGTGCCAGCAGTATTTCTAACCGCGCAGGTATCATTGCAGTGGCAGAGGTGTAGAAGCTGTTAGTGCTGGGGTGAGTCTCGCACACTTGTGCCTGCTTGAGGTAGCTGTGTGGCTTGGGAGTCCAGCTGCCAGAGGTTTTCATACTGTGATCAAATTCTTCATCTCTGATGTTTGCTCATGCTTTCATGAGCAGGTTTCAAGGGGTATCTTTTGCTTTTTTCCCTGGTTTCTACAAAAATTTGAAAGCGTTGCTGTAGTCAGCCTGGATAGTAACACTGAGTGAGCTTTGGAGAGCACAGACACCAGAAAGGGAAACTGACTGGTTCATTGGCACTGTCCTTGGTGACAGCAGAGCTGTGCCTTTTAGTAAACATGCAAGTTCTCTGTCCCAGACTTTGCCAAATCCCCAAAATGTAAAGGTGTGAACTAGCTTTCAAATACAATATTTGAAAAAAACCCAAAACAAACAACCCCATAAACCCCAAACTTCTACATTTTAAAATATAATTCCCTGTTTTGAAATCTTTAGGATTCATATTTTCCTTGCTCCTGCTTTTCATTTTGCTCTAACAACAAATGCCAGACACACAGGGTTTCTTTTATAAAGAGGGATGGGTATCTTCTAGTCATGTGACATCAAAACCTGGGGGCTCTGGAACAGCATAGTGTACCTAATGAGAGTCACTGTAAAATTACGGGAATTGATGAGACTGACTATATCAAATTACCATCTTTGCATGTTCTCATGCACCACAGGAACTGTTATGCCTCACTCCTGTACTGTCTGTGCAGAAACTGGTATGCAAACTGCTGTGCTAAAATGCACATCTGTCATTAAATGCTTTCAAAGGTAGGTAAGCTTGGTCAGATATGCTTAGGCCAGAGCACACAGACAGAGGAGGCATAACCACTACTGACTCTGTTAAAAAAATAATCTGTGGAATAGCTGTCATGTCTTTTTGCATGTTGTGGAATCACCCAAAGATCATGATCGGG
The DNA here is from genome assembly GCF_023634155.1 of Falco peregrinus. Classification (NCBI taxonomy): domain Eukaryota; kingdom Metazoa; phylum Chordata; class Aves; order Falconiformes; family Falconidae; genus Falco; species Falco peregrinus. The sequence continues at coordinate 82,285,834 of NC_073721.1, forward strand.
TTCTATTCACTGTGTAGCCAGTCCTTATCCCTCTGCCCTGAAGGTGCTGGTGGTTTTGCACATTTGGATTCCTTTTTGGAAGTCCTGGGGTGCAGGTGAAGTTCAGTTATGAGTTAATTAAATTATAGAGAACCCCATTCTGAGCATGTCAGTATACGTAGCAGGTTTTGTTCGTATTATTTGCATGAAGAAAAAATTGCCGAGTTATTTACCTTCAGGCGATAGGCTAAACAGAAATCTCTGCTGCTTGTTTCTTACAGCCATTCAAAAATGGTGGTGTTAGAGGAGTTTGTACTAAGTTGAGTTTACTGTGTTAGATTTCCTTTGTCTCTTTCATATTGTGTCGCTACTTAGCTTCTTGGTTTTCATAGGGTCTTCAGAAAAGTATGTCTTCCATACTGAAGATGCCACGAGCACATCTGTAAGTATTCTGTATTTTGTAACAATAGTGTTCTACATTTGTCTGCTGGTTTGCATTTTAAGTCTAACGAGAGTATTAAAAATGGGAAGGAATTTAGTTGAAATGCTGGCATTCAATTTTTATTCTTACATATACTTCAGGCGCCTCCAAATGTGACAATTACTGTTGTCCACAATCTCACAAACTATTTCCCAAATATTGAGCAGTACTCAGTTCTGAAGAGTATACTATCTGCAGAGACTGTTGCAGATATAGAGTGGAGAAAAGATATAGAGTGGATGAAAATTATTAAAAGTGAGATTGATAAACACACAGAATTTACTGGTTATACAAACATACTTAAACACACTTCCTCTGTGTCATTCCTTAATATTTATTGAACTTTATGTAAGCAAGCAGTTCAGTAAGTAACGGAGGGAATATTTATCCTAGATTCTCTGGCAGAAGTAGCTCCTGAGGCACTTGCTGGAATTGCTTTTTCTTTCCAGGTTGTTCATGCTAATTATGGTGTGTTAATAGAGTGTGGTTGATCTTTGGCTATACTGGCCTCCACCTCTAACCTTCCAACACCACTGATTCCTTTGGGTCAATGCTCATCTGTCCCTGAGCAGCTTCAGGGATCCCAAAAGGTAGCAATCTAACTTTATAACCAAAAATTTTAAGTTTTTTTTGCGGCTTTATGCTCAAAACCACGTCACTGTGGAGCTGGATTAGCATCAGTGTTAGTGCGGTGGGAAAGAGACAAATGCCTTTGTTGTGGGACAGCACAAGATAGAGGGGAAAAGACAGTACGAGAAGTGAAGATGGTTAAATAGAGAAGGGTGGAGTTACACAAACAATTACCAGTTATGGTGACTTGAGTCATACTTCATCATATTTAGCATTTTTTAAAAGATGAAGCTCCAAGGATTATACAAATAAGTGAATCTCAGCATTACTTTTATAACCCCTGTATTTGAGGAGCGAACTGGACAGATCTGACAAGCTAAACTAACAGAAAGAAGAAAACAAATATTTTCCCCTATTTTATTTTAAAATCAAACATTATTTTTAACTGGTTTTTTTTCCCCCAGTTATTAGTTGTATGTCAACAAGAGATTACAAGGAATTCAGATATAGATAGGTTCGTTGGGAGATGTATTTACAGAAGGATCATAAATGAAGAGAGAAGGTGCTTTCTAAAAGCACTAGCTAATGTAGTTTGAAATGTGCTTAGTATGGAAATAGATGGACATAGTTACAACTTGTATGTGGGGTATTATTTCAGAAACTATATAAAGTATATATATATATATATATATATGAGAAGTATAGGATGAATGTGTTTTAGAAACAAGGGGTAGGATTCAGGTGCCTAAACATCAAGTGGCATTTCACATGCCTTTGGATGTTGCTCTTCTCTTCTAGCTTCTGCATGGAAAGTGGCAAGTCTCCCATAGGTCCTTTGTCCTCATAGATCTAGGGTTTATACAATGTCACTAGATCACTGTGTTTAGGCAGTGAGTCACTCACAAACACTGTTTACTACTTACTGTTCTCTTTGACCCTATGTAGTAATTGTTCACCTGTGTGCAGTGCCTCTTACTCAAATAGGCAACAAAAACATTTTAAACAGGAGAACAATGAATAATCAGTACTGTTGTTTAGCATGACGTTTCATATTAATATTTGTCAACATTAAAAAATACCATATTAATAATAATTTCACAGTAATTTGAATGCTACCAAATAATGAATTATTTGATCTTATGAACTGTAGCAAACCCCAAGCACCTTTCATTTACACAAAGGTAAGGTATTTGAACAGCATTAATTGGACACTGAGAGAATGGATTGCAGGATAGCATGGAGTCTTAGTTGGTAAGTGCTCATTCCTGACCATTAAATTCTGTCATTAGTTTGCAGCTACTTTTAACTTGGCATGAATACAGATATGCATGGTAGAATTAAATTTATTTTGCAATATTGTATATAGATTTTTTTCTCCGCCTGATCTGCAGAGTCTCCCTTTGCAAAATGAAAAAGCAGAACCCTGAAAAGCAAGTGCTGTTCCCAAATTCTTCACAATCAAGGTCATATCCAGACACCCACAGAGCTTTGAAGTCCTCTATAAACAGGCTTAAGGAAGGAAATTTTATATAATATTGCTCAAAACATTTGTTAAGTGTTTTGCTTTGGGCAAAACAATAAGTTAGACATACCTGGCTGATAGAGGGTTTTTGTGTCTTCCGAAATCTTTCTATGTAATTGGGATTCGAATGTGAGCACTTTGAGGAATCTTCTCTGACAGCACTGGGGGCTTGTGGCATGGAGAGACAGCCTGATGGAGGGGAATCTATCTGCGTAATTTGCAGATGTGCTTCTGAGTCTACTGTGGCTAACCGGCTGTGAAATGTTGTTTCCCCCCCTACCCCCAGCCTTAGATGGCACAACAAGAAACCTGCCAGTCTCCAGAAGCTTTAACTCTTTGTAGTAGAACCAGACCAGAGTGACAGTAGATTCCTGTTAGTTTGATTGTAAATGTAGAACATGCTCCTTTATTTTTTTTACACTGCTAAACCTGCCAACCTCATGAACATTTTTTGGAATTTTTCAGTGCTATTGTAACAGAAAAATGTCATCTAAAGTAATTTTAATAGCTAGTAAAAGGAAACAGCTACTGCTGATTGGTGTACTACTGCTTTTCCCAGGAATGCTCTGCTGCAAGTAGGTAGTGACATTGAAACAGAGCAAAGGAAATGACAAATGTGTGCAACCCAGTGAGTGAGGGCTGACTAAAAGTCCAATTCAGAGTCCACTGAAGTAATTAGGAATGTCTTTTTTTCTACTTCACTGGCCCTCTGATCAGACCTTAAAAGACTAATAAAACTTTGCACCCTTTTGTGGCATTTTTCATCAGTTTCACAGTGCTTTTCTCCAACAAAAAAATAATTAGACTCTGGGAAGTCCTATGGGAACATATCCTTTCAACTGCTAGCAGTGCTAGGGCACAGAGGATGAGCCACTTGCATAACATAGCACAGCAAATAAACATAAGAACCTGGGAAACAGTTCACTCTTTGTGGCTCCCTGCTTTTGTTTTGCTGGCCCTACCTTCACTCGCTCCTGAGTTACAATACCTGCAGCGCAGTATTTCAGAAATAGCTCGTCTCCCATTTGGAACTGCTGTGAGAATAGAAAGAGCCTGAAATGGAATTTGATCAGTACAGCAAAGCAAACATACCAAATGTTTGCAAAAACTGTCTTGAGACTTTGAGTAGCTGTAATGCAGATAGGATGTGGTGATGTTTCTCATCTGAAGTACAGCAGCTCTAAGGCACTGGGCCCAGTAGTGTCTATATGGCATATTCTCAGCTGAAACGAAGGTAAAAGTAGACTCTGCTACAGAGTTCAATGCTGAAGAACTGATCTTATCCCAAATGTAAGGGCATTCAGATCACATTTATTTCTATTTTCGGTAGCGTCTAGATACTTGACAGCTTCTTACCCAAGTGCTTGACACAGTCTGACCCTTGTTTGGTTCTGTGATCAAAGATCTACAAAAGCTTAAGAGAAAAATCCAGCCCCCTCCCCGGATCTGTCTCATTTAATATTTTATATTCATTTTATTCTCCTTCTGCCACGTGACATGCCTTATTTTTAGAAATTAGTTTCCCAATTATTGTGGCTGAGAAGATGGAAAAATTAAAGTTTGTTGACAACAACACGTCAGTGTTGGATGAAGACATGGTCTGTCCAAGCTGGTCTTCTGTAACTGTCAGTGACAAACTGCTTTGGAGGAACTGCAGGAAGTAGCTTCACAATAATGTGTCTACAGGGCAGGAAAATAATGTTCATAACTGTCCGGGTCATAGCAAGAACATCTAGGATTTGCATCCTGAATTTATTTGGCAGAGAACCCATGCAAAAATGAATAAATGGACTTTACCTTTGTAATTGCTATTCTAATAATATTGACATAGGTAGTATGTTTTCAGCAGATTGCTCACTGTTACGGAAATGTTTTGTTTCACTTGATTTTTTTCTTTTGCAATAAATTACTTAAAATAATATGTGGTTTATATCTTCTTAATCCCAAATCATTCCAAATGGCATTGAGAAATTTCAGGCTTTTCAGCATATTTTCTGCCAGTAAAACACAATCATCTCTGAGCTGGTATGTAGCTGTCTCCTTGTGGGTTGCAGTGATGAACTCCAGCTCAGCAGGGAGAGGGAGGGCCACCTTACTCGTTTGTGTAGGGTTAGCCAGCCAGAATGCAAATATCCTGGATGTTTAGCCAGGACTCACAGGCTGAAACCTATGGAAAAAATGGCACAGGGAGTCTAGCATTCTACAGTCTTCAATTTTCTGTCTCATCTAAAACCATCAGTAAACAGTATTTAATGTGAGGGACAGGGCTTTATTTGGAGGCTTCATCTAAAATAGCTGATTGAATCCAGGTGTGCTTTGACTGTCGAATCTAGGATGATCACATTCCAGCGAACAGTAGCTACCGAGTTTTGGAGGGGTGCTTGGTGCACAGGGAATGTTACCTTTGTTGTAGGCCTCCAGGTGGTCTTTAAAGGGAGCAGTGCTCTTGAAGGCATTAGAAATTCATTAAAAAACCCTTCTGATCATGTACGAGACTGACATAATAGCACTGAAATCAAACAGGATCAATGTGCTTGCTTGCAATTAAAGCCCTTAGATATGTCCTTTAAAAGCTCACAGGTGCTGGGCATGAGAGGCATGTGTTTTTGACCATCCTGAAGGTCGCCTCTGAGGCTTAGTATTATGCAAGCAGATGCAGTTCCCATCCACACAAATTGCTGATGCATTAAGTGTGTGCCCTTAAGAACTCCTGCTGAAGGCAGTGGCAAACATCCAGCTGATTTAAACAGGATTAGCTGTTGCAGATCACACTGAATTGAGAGATGCTGCAAGGAACCTCATCTCAAAGTTTGCGTCCTTTGTAATTGAAGCTTTTTCTTTTAGTTTGTTCCTATAGTTCAGTTGACCTGCACCTGCTTGTGGCCAGAGCTTGCTGCTGTCGGGTTTACTCCAGGAACGTTGCTTCCCTGCAGGTGATAGGTAGCGGGGAGGAGGAGGGAGAAAAGTAGGGCAGGACAGTAGAGCAGGGAGGGCTTTCTTTTGCAACTGTAGCTTTACAGATACCTAGACAAGAAGGAAACAGTTGACTGCCTGTAGCCTTCCTGTGCTGCCCCACCAAAAACATTTTATGTCTTTCTCTGGTAGGAGTTCCTGGAATCACTCCTTTCACTTGGTCCACTTTCAAAGTGCCGTCCTGGGATGTTGGTTAATGGATAGTGACCACAGTCCATAGCTAACAGGCATTTATTGAGGACAGGCTTGAGTTCCAGCTGTGCATGCTGCTTTGCACCATGGGGGCTGATGATCTGCACCCCTCTACCGGTAGTGCGGGTATGACTTCCTTGGTAACATCTGCTTTTCTAGTGTGGAGGAAGCACAGCTTTCTGGGCCACTTGTGACTGGTGTTTCTGGTGAGGCTGTGCTTTCATGGTTGCATTAACAGCTATGACAGGCTGCCAGAAGGGGCAATCCTGCATGCTTCCCTTGCTCCCACTGCACGTTCCCCCTGTCCGGTTGTGCAGGCACTCATGATTTAATGCCTGTAAGGCAGATCAGAAAACATGTATTTAAACAGAAAATAGGTATTTGCTGACTTTATTTTCTGGTTTTATATCAGTATTTTATTTTGTCTGGCCAAGAGATAGGCTGGAAAGAAAAGCAAAGGGGTGAAGAGGGAGAGTGGGGGTTGGTGGCATTTTTGGAAGCAGCCAGCATTTAGGCTTAAATTGATTCTGACTGTAGTCATCTGATACAGGCTTATTCCTTTTGCAAAGGTGTTACCTCATTCTTTATTGCTGTAATAATACTGTAGCAAATCCATACTCCTCTAGAGTCTCCTTGAGTCTGTAAATGGTAGTAAGCAAGGAGTGGAAATCAAGATACTTTTCCTCCAAAAGTACTAATCCCTGCTCTTCAGATTGAGTTTACTTTAGTTGCTAACAATACAGGATCTAGGTTACTCATTTTGTGTGTAATTAAATCAGCTTCCTTTAGCAAGCTTTACACAAACATATCTATTACATGGTGTGACTTCTACAGTACTGGTGTCTAGAGGGCAGATTGGGATGTTACCTTTTTTTTGTAAGAGACAGCATGTGTTACATAGCTCCTGGAACAGGTTTGAGAGGAGTCTCTAATGTCCTGAATCACAGTGTGCTTTCGCATTGTCCTTAGGAGGCAGGAAACAGCTTTGGTTCCGTACTTGATCCCTTGACAGCTTACCACACAATTCAGACTTGCATATATGCCTGTAGTATTGCCTAACTACATGAGTGGTCAACACACAGAGAGAATTTCTGTATTGCCTTTACCAGCACACCCCATTGCTAGTGACAGCTTTTATGCTGCCGAACTAGCCAGGCCAAGAGAGTCCCCAGAATCAAGGTCTTTAGTGCAGACTGACATGTAAAACCTTTATTGATGCTCAAGTTCAGTATTGTGGGTTGTTAAGAGAGTAGCATTGCTTTTATGAGAAGGTAGTTAGATCTGAAGTATCAAAGATTCCTTTGAAAAAAGTTAGTTGTCACAGGTGCAGTTACTGTGCTTGTTCTATAGGGAAAAAAGATCAGGCATTGTCCAGTGGTAACAGAGTATAAGATGTAAAAATAATGTATTTGTGTTGTGATTTTAGCAGACATAGGTTATAAAATCTCTCAAACAGGTGTAATAGTGATGTTTACCATTAACCTATGAGTGATCTATAAATAAAAATTTCTGATTATCCTTTTTTTTTTCATTAAGAATGACTTTTGGGAGAGCAAAGTGGTGTGGTGTGGAAAAGTCATGGTGTGGAAACCTGACTTTAACTTATGCCAGAAATGCTAGTGAAGTTGTTTTTTTTTTTTTTCCCCAGAAAAAATTGTGTAAAGTTTTTGTGAGTTTGTAGTGGGTGAACTTATTGCTCTTTCCATTTAAAAATTCAGAATCTTGATTTTTTTTCATTGTCTGTATTATATTTAGAAGAAACTTAATAAAGCACTCAAAAATGCAGCATAAAACAGGAAGCCTATATTCTACCACATTTTTTATTGTTTAGTAGAACTAATAACTGCATAATTGAAATCATGCTAATACTCACTCGACCTGCCTCTGTGATTGAATGCAGAGATTTCTGGTTTGACTTAAACAGCTGGGAAGAAGACTGCATTTTGAGAAATAAAATTGATTTTGCACAATGATCAGCAAGACTTAATGAATGATTGCCTCAAGAAACCTCATTACACTAATTTGGATGGATAAGCAGGAGTGAAATGCCAAAAGAAGAAACTGTAGTTGCTGCTTGGATGCATCACTTTCTCATTTTTGACTCTAAAACTATCCAGAGCCAGTGTGGGGAAAGGATCAGATATTCTTGACTTACTTTCCTTGAAACCTCCAAGTTAGTTTGATGCCTTTTGGGAAAAAGAAGATAAGTTTTTTATTTCAGTAGTAGTTACCCACTAGCAGAACAATGCAGTCATTTCATTTGTAGATGTGTGATTGTAGCCAGTTCATAAATTTTGGGTGATTCCAATCCATTATTGTACATTATTTTTTCTTTTTCATGGCAGTTCAGAGGAGTCATTGCCTTGAGGCTGTGAATTGGATGATTGCTGAAGCCTTTCACCTATGTAGAATCTACTGGTTAGCTCCTTAGCAAAGGTGAGATTCTTCTGGTCAGCCTGTTTTCAGCTGTTCACATCACAAAATTTCTCTGCAGCTGATGCAGTATGGTGTTCATTTACAATAGACTTATGAATAAAGTAGGTGGGAAGCAGCAGAAAACCAAAGTGGAATGAAAATGAAAAATACAAAAACCTTGACAGGTTGAGGTAAGTTTCTGAACACCTCTATTGTACCATTGACCATAACCATATATGTTCAGTTTCAGGTGTAGTAGGTGTTATCCAGATACCATCCTCTGTGCTTGCTTTCATTTGGGGTGATGCAATAGCATCCTGCAGCTCTTCAAAATAATTGAAAACAGGGAGTGACAGGTAGTTCTAGCTGCCAGTCTCTCCTCTCTATTTTTTGAGTGAATGGCTGTTCTTCTGACAGAACCTAGGCTTTTATTAGGACCTAGCTGTTTTTTCCTCTCCACGAGGAGATGATTCTGTAGACGTAAGTAACAGCTGTGTAAGGGAAGATTAGGTCTGTGTTGAACTGTCACCTCTGTAGTCCAGTTAGCATTTTATTTCTTGCTTTAGATTTTTGAAGCAAAACTGTGAAGTTCTTAGAAAGAGCAGTGGAGGATGGATGCCAAAATGGCAAATAGGGTTTTCTCCCCTCTCTTCCAATTTTGGATTTATTAAAATATGAATAATTTAGTGAACTCACGTTTCAAAATATATTCTTTGGTTTTCCATTGAGAAGAAATAATAAGGAAATGTAGCATATGAATTACAATTTATTATATTTTCTTAACCCAAGATGAATACCTTTGACATAGTTAGTAGGAGATCTCCTATACTAATGCCTGTAATAACTATATTTGCTATGGGAGAGTACTCTGGATTTACTGCTTTGACTTGGGTAAAAATTGGATCCATTTTCTGGTGAAAAAAAAGCCGTTAGTCTTGAGAAAGTAGTCTTTTCCCATGCTTGGAATATCCAGGGAATTTTCTATGCTATATATTTTAAAAATAATACTTCAGTGTTTTGGTGATGTTTCTCCCAATGCATACATATTGAAGTGGATGCTCGATTAAAATACATAGGCTTACTGAAATATATGTTTAAAACTCTTAGGGATAAATTCCTAATCTCTGTATGTCAGGAGATTTCTGGTATTAAATGTTAGATTATATCCTAACAGCATCCAGTGCTTGCTTTTTCATGAGGCTGATGTTCAGGATTTTGCAATCATTATTTGGCTAAAACTTGGTCAGGCTGAAGTCAGCACTACATTTCCCAGCTAACTATAATGAGTCAAAACCTGGCATCGATCCAAAGCCTTGTTGCGCTGTTGCTTCTCTACAGTTTAGGATGTTAAAATCTGACGTGAAGTTTTCCAAGTTCTGTAGGAAGTAGAGGCTGTGCAGCAGAGTAGAAATGAGCTAAAGTGTTTTAGTAAGGCTTGGTCTGGATGCTTAATCTGCAGCTGATGACTTGGTAGCTGTAGAATATTCACTTAGAAAGCTGCCATTCAGCTTGGTTAGGGATACAACTATTCTCCCAAATTGTTTATTAATTTTCTAGCTTCCTAGAGCATTTTAGAGTAAAGGAATCTAAGCTTTACTGCCAGCCCTTCTCTGATTTGTTTGTAAGTCATTTAAACTCTTGGTGACTCAGTTTTTTGATCTGTTACTTGGAATAATATTTGTTTGCTCTTCTTCATGGGACTATTGTGAAGTTTATTTCATTAGTGTTTATAAAGGACTTGGAGATCCTTGACGCCAGATGCCAAAGAAAAACAAAAGGTAGTTATTACCATTTTCTTGACTAAATATATGCATTTTTTTCTTTGACTCTAGCCTTAAAAATCACTGCAGTCTTTCATAGAATGAAATTTACCTCAATTAATGGCTGTAATAACTGAACAGTAATGATGAGTAGAAAGCATTGCTTCCCTCTGAAACCACTGTAATTTGCATAAGCCACTCTGAGAGTCTGGTAAATTATATTTTGCTTGGCCAGTCCACAGGGAGATTAATACTGTTTTGTTTTTCGTAAAACATCAGAAAACTTAAAACTTTAGGTCATGTGGGTGTGCATGTGGTTTTATATCTTCAGAACATTAGTCTTATTTACAAGCTGGTAATCCAACAAAATTAGAGTTTTACATTAGAAATCATGCTTTATTTTCCTGCTGGGCTCTGAACAATTTTTGTTCGATCTTATTTAACTTTAAAATCAGGTTGCCAGCCTTTGCTTAGTGTAATTGATTTGAAGTTTTGCTGAAGAATTAAGCTTTCATTCCCAAAAGCCGTTTCTTCATGCTGTGGTAAATCAAGAGAAGCAGCACAGGAACACATGAAAATCAAGCACTTAGTGTATAAGGCATTCTTGCATCTTTATCACATTTATGTATGTAAACTGATCATTTACACTTTTTAGTTAAGTTGCCACTGTGTGAGACAATGTGTCAGTTATGTGTGTCCACACTCTCAGGGGTGTTTTTCTGCTTCTAGTAGTCTGGTCCTATGTATATTAAAAATCAGTAACATTATTAACTATTTAGCATCACACAGCTGTTAAAATGCCATTTACACAGCTTTTATAAGTGAGAGGCAAAGTTAAGTTCAGCATACTTCACTGAGAGATTTTTCAGGGCCATTACTTCCCTCAGAGTCTGGTGAAGTGATGAAGATGGGCTGGAAGGGTATTGCTGTGTGACTGAAGAGTGGAGATTTCAAGTCCAGAAAAGCCTCTGTTGGGTTCCTTCAGCTCTCAGCACTCGCCCTTCTCAAGGTGTGGTTCTCGTCTTCCTATGTAGCTGCCCAGTTTCATCATACCTTCCCCATCCTGTGTGTTGTCTCAGCATACACACAGACGTCATCATGATTTAAACATGCTGTCCAAAATCTGGGTTTAGTGGATTTGATGGTACAGTGAGCAGTGTACCTGCAGAATGATGGATTCAGTCCGAATTTTGAATGTACAGGTGTCCCAGATGTTAAATCCAATACGCTAGTGAGTGGTGTCACTTTCTGAAAAGAAGGCAGGGGTTGTAAGACTGAACAACTTAAAATGAGGGGGAATGAACACCAGCAAGAGAGTTGGACACTTCTGTGGCCCATATTACCTGAGGACATAAATTTCAGGCATAGATGATCACAGTCTCTCCATTTGCACTTAAGATTACTATGTCCACTTGAATTTTGGGGGAATTGTTGTCAGAAGTCCCACTGACAAGATCAGAATTTCACAAGGAGGGAAGAAAAATTTGATGTTCCGGTGTTAATCTATGTGAATTAGTGACTCCTCAGTTAATTTTTCTACAGTTTTCTACCTGCAGATACATGCGGCTCATTCTATTGCAGAAGCAGCCTACTAAAGCAGATACACCTGTTCGACTGTCAAGGTGTGGATCATGGGAGAACAACTGTTAAACAACAGCATCCTTGATCAATTTATTAATAGCCATGAGCAGTCGTATGAAGAATTTCTAAATACATTTACTTATCTTTTGAAAGGTACGTAACTTCCCACATCTCTCATTAGAAATTGCAGCCAGAAGGGAAGGTAAAAAGAGAAGCAGTAGTATTTAGTGTCGTTCTGCTACTCACTTGCTTTTTAACCTTAGGCAAATCATTCTGATGCTTTTGTTTCTCCTATCAGCAGTGGGATCCCTAAGGACAACTTTCCTTATCTTGCTCCACAGACTGCTAAGGTTGTTCTCTACAGGTGGTTAACCACTTTGTGCTCGCTTTAGGGAGGTGAGGGAGCGTGCACTATTTGGAAGGGTAGGCTTTTCCTAAGTATGGCCTGCATTGTTTTGCTGAAGTTTCCATAAAAGAAGTGCCTAAGTACTTAATAGTACAAGATAGCCTAAGATCAGAGGTGTGCAATTTGGATACTTACACAGGTTTACTAACGCTAGCTTGCTGTGCTGTGCTGTTGTGTGTGCCAAGCTAACAGATAACTTGGATGAAGGCACATCAGGACATCAGATTAGGATGATTAGGCTGAAAAAGTCTCATGCTTTGCAGATGAAACAAAAGGTGGGGCTTAACCTTGATCTAAGTGTTGCTCAATTGCAGGCGGTTCAGATCTGAATCCAAATTCTGCAGCTCAGGTTCATTTCATTTGGCCATGTTAAGTCAGATGCCATAAAAATAAATGCGAGCTACATGTTACTCACTTACAATTCTCTTTACCTCAGCTTTGCACTAAAAATGATGTCCTCATATTATTGGAGAAGCACTGTATTTTTCAATTACAGCATGTGGCATGCTTCATTGATTGGCACTCAGAAGTCTGTCCTGTCCTTGTCCTTCAGGCAGAACTAAGTGTCAGTCAGGCACGGAGCAGAAAACCAGTGGGGGAGTCGAAACTGCCATAGAAATAATCTTGCGGCAACCTTCTTTCTCTCCTTCCAGTAAAATATAGAAGAGAAAGGAGACACTGGGGGATGAGATAAGAGGATTGAAAATTAGGCTCTGGTCTTCTTTATGTATGATTGATACACTGGGGATAGCTCCTATCTTAGAAGCACGCAGCATATCATGATGATACTTGCAAAAAGCCTCAGCGTGTACTTCAGTGACTTTCATTGTCACTATAGCATCTGCCACTAAAACTGTATAAAATGTAGAGCTTTAGCTGAATCATTCTTAGAAATGCTGTTTCCTATGCTGATATAAACAAAACTGCTCAGCTTGTTTTCATCCCACCTTCATTTTCCTTTAAAAATACCCAGAGGTGCTGGTTTGCATTCTAAGCTAGTGAGCTGCAAAAATTCCGTGTAAAGCACAAGGCATGTTACGATCAGAACAGTGCAAAATACTTTTTAAAATATCACATTCTTAGTTTCTTAATTTTGCATTTGAAAAAATGTCATTTGGCTTCAAATTTTTAGTTTTAATTAAAACTTTATTATTTTTTTTTAAAAGCAACTGTGATAGCTTAGTAAGATTGCTAGTAAGATAGGCTTCAGAAATTTTCACTTTTATGTATGAGTTCAGATGTTTACTGTGGGGATGTATTTGTGGTTACTGTCAAGCAAAATCTGACAATTTTCAGATTACATTTCCGAATTTGGCCTGACAATGGTGGTGATCCATACACTAAATCTTTGTACAGTGAGAATTAATGTCAGAATTTGCAGTCCTGCTTAATAACCAAGCCCAGACAGTTGTGTGTGTATATAGGAGGCTTTAAAAATTCCTTGAAAAACATCACCATCTGCTAGATTTGGGCTGTCATAACATCAGAAACAGAAGACACACATAGAAGTAATTGGATCCCACTGATTTCACAGGGTACGATATATATATATAAGGTGATTTTCACTTTTGCATGAATGTATACTAGCTTTGTAGTTGGGATTGCAAGGATTTTTTCACCAGGAGTTTCTACATTATTCTTGAAAGCATCTCATAAGAAACTAATTTCTTAACTAATGTTGAATTTTTATCCGTTAGTTACATTTCCCACAGTGAAACTAAAAAGAGTATACCTTGAGTACAAAGACCCAAGCATCCTTGACTGTTCTGGCCTACCTAAAAAGAACTCTTTGAGGCTATAAATGTCAGCGTGGAGTAACCTCCTGTGAGCACATTAGGGTCTTCTGCTGACAGAACAGTTCCATTCTTGTAAATATGGGAAACAGTTTTAATGAATTTTTGCATTCCTGACTTTTAATGGCTTTTTAAAAATTGCTAGTATTCTAAACAAGAAAATCACAGTTTTATACTGTTGTCTTTTTGTGTCTGAATGAGGGACAGAATGAGAGTTCATAGATTATAGTAAGGCTTTTACCTCCCTTTTACCAGAGCTGGTGGGACATGGATAAACATACTTAAATGTCATTTTAAAACTCTGAGCTCAGCATTTGCCACATATATACTCCAACAGAACATGACCTATGTATTTAAAATAGGTAATATTTAAAAAGTGTGGGAGCACTCCCTCCATAATTGGATTTTTTTTTTAACCCTTTTTATCAATCCTGTAATGGATGGACACTTGAGGGGTGGTTTGAGATTCTAGTAAGTCTCTTACTTTTCCTACTTAGAACATCCAAAGTGTATTTTTTGTCAAAAGGATAATATTAACAAGACAAATAGATAGGTGAAAAGACTGGTGAACCGATGGGAATATGATTTTGTAATTAGAGCACAGGTGCAGAAAGGTGAATTTTTTTATGCTTGTTGTAAAGCTGTGCAGAAGTTTTCAGCACCTGGTAAAAAATGACAACCTCTTGTGCAAATCCAAAGCAAAAATAGTGGTAAGAGAAATAATTGTATTAGTCATTTATTTTAATACATTAGTTTGTGCTGCTCTTAGAATCACTGAACCCTCTTATGCTTATGCCAAGTTACATGTTTAGCTTGTAAATATAAAAGCCAGTCTGATAATAAAACAGCTAACTGGCATTTGCTTTGAGATTGGACAGCTCCAGGATGCTTTCTAAGTCCAGAGAAAAATCTTAAGAATTTCTTGACTGTGCAGTTGAAGATGCTGCAGAAGAGTTTGATTTGCAAAGGAGTTGATGACACAGATTTCTGTGGATCTGGTCAATGAGTCATCTCTTCAGAACTAAACACTTCCTAGAACAACTTTGGACAAAATCTCATGGGAATAGACCCAATCCCCACTTTTTAAAAAATTGCCACACAGGGCAAGAGGTCTTTCAAATCTTAGAAAAGAGTGTTTGAAATCTGGTGGAGAGAACTATGATGTCCAAACTTAGAAGGCAGCATCTGCTGATTTTTCTAAACTCAGAGGTGGACTGGGAAATTTGGTGGAGCATAAAGTTTCTCCTTTGACCTGCTAAAAAAAATACAGAAAAAAAAATGGTCCAAGCTTCAAATTTTTAATCTAGGTTTTACATTACTCCTCTCCCACTTCTAAAAGTATGGGATCCTGTATCAGTCAGCTGCATAGAAAAATGCCAAACCAAAGTTTAGGTTCATATTTTTGCTATGGCCCTGGGCATTTGACTACTGGGATTAAATTCAGTCCATTCCTGCTGTTAGTTTTGCTGTGTTTCATATACCTCACACAGCCTGGCAGTACACTGAAGTCTGAGTGCTTTGATCAGACCAATCTCGAAGCAAATTCAACCTTGGGTATATACTTCATAGCCTCAGTGCTGTTGTTTTGATGCTTCTGTGCCGAGCAAGCTGTCAAGCGGAGGAAGTTGGAAGTGGCTGACCACTTCTCTGCTTCCAGGTGGCATGTCCTATTCTGTGTTGTGATCAGATTAATTTAATTCCCCAGTGAAAGCTGAGTGATGTATTTGGTTCATGGTTCGTTTGACGGTAGTTGTCTGCTTCTTTTTTTTTGTTAACCACATTTAGGAAAAACAACCACCTTAAACTTCCTATATAAATGTCAGTGGAGGAACTTTACAAATGTGAGTCTTAACAGCAGAAAGCATAGCAGAAAACTATATAAGAAATGACAGTAAATTCACTTTAATTTTAAAAATGGACCAGTAGGACAATGCTAACCCCAAGAGAAATTTGCAGCCTTCTTCCTATGAGTGGATTTGCCAATAAAAGCAACTAGACAGTTCAATAAAACTAATTAAATTAATCTGTCATCCGCAGGGAACTTAAACAGGGCATGAAATAGGGAAACAGCGTCAATTCAGAGCTTTTTATTGATGTGTTGTGCTGGATCATTGGAAAGAATGGGATAGGAGAAAAAATTTGCAATTTTCTATTGATCATAAATTCACTAGCTATCTCTATGTAACCTCCATTCAATATAGTATAAAATCAAATGTCATACAGAGCCCCTAAATGTGGAAAAAACCCAGACATAGGGACGCAAACATCATAGATTATTTTTGAAATAATAATAGCTGATCTATTTTATGGATATTTGTTGTTCTTAGATCCCAGTTGTATTTGCTATGCAAAGTATTACATCTACATTTTATAGACAGAAAAAAATTAGGCATGAAGAAGGGAAATGACTCGTGTTTGATTGCATAGTAGCTCATTGGCAGCACCAGATAAGGACAGAGGCATCTGGACTTGTGGAAACTTTGACAGCCCTTGAACAATAGTGCTTCCCTGGTAGCAATTTTTTGTTCTTTTCTGTGATACCTTTATTACCAAACAATTTCTAAAGATTGTTTCAGATGGAAAAACAAAAGTGTTTTCATTCTGTTGCATAACTTCTATTTTCTAGAACGTAGAAAAGGGGAGTATTAGTAATCTTGCTGTTGATGCATTGATACACCACTATAGGTGGAATCTGTATTGGCTATGGTTGAACTCTGTAGTACTGTAAAAAGTGGTTACACAGAATGATCTCTTGCTTTAGCTCCTCACCTTGCCTTGAAAGGTATTGAAGTGTGCTAAATGCAGCTGTTGGCTGTTTCATGTCATTGCAGTGAGGAAGGCCTCCTTTCCTGATGTGGAAATGACACAAAGCAAATAATGTCAGAGATCAGAATCATATCGTAGCTCAACAGGACAATCAGAAACAGAAATCAATTGACCTCACTTCCAGTTTAGTGCTGAACTCTTTGTAGAATTGTGTGCTTTCAGTGTCCCTTATAAAATCACATATACATGCCTAATTTCAAGACAGTAGGTATTTGCCTTTAAAAGAAAAATCAGGCCTTTTGAAGATGCTTTAATGTCTTATCTATAATATCCAAAATTAAGCATTTTTAGAACTCTTGGGCTCTCTGACATTTTATTCATTTGGTCCCACCTACTGTAATCTTATAATATTATTTGTTAGGAAAGGAATACTTTGTATGGAGGTGCCAGATGCTTTTAGTTATGTACAATTCACTTTTTTCTTACAGTGCTTATTTAGTTACGTGCCTAGCTCTGGATTCTTCTAGAATGCATACACAGGAGGTTTCCAAAATCAATTCTGTCCTGCTTTATTAGTATATCACTTGCTCTTTTAAAAGTGCTACCAACATGTGTATTTAATGTAGTTTCCTTGTACTGAGGGTGAACTTAAGCACATTTGTGGTTGCTTTGACTGTAAAAAAGAAAATAAACCCAAGTGTTAAAAACACAGTGCTTATTTAAGTAATAAGCTCAAATACATTCTCTTTCTTTTAGCTAAGGTTCAAAGTATGGCTTCATGTAGCCAAGACTTACGAAGAAGTGTGTAGTTCCTGTAGACTGAACTAATATTCTCCCATTAGTTACTGTCTAATTTAAAGCTCTCCCTGAACTATCCCTCAAACACAACTTCTGAGATGTAACACTTTTTACATCCTGCAAAGGACAGTGTAGATTTTCTGAAGCCATAAGAAGCAGGCCTACCTTTATCAACTTCTGGAAGAAGTCTCCCAGCTTTTATATCCTGATACGCTCTCAAATTATAATTGCAAAATGCTATCAGTTGTACAGCCTGTGCCTTTATGAAGCTGTTTTTTGCCCCCACTGCAAAACCACTATTGTTGGAATTAGAAATCCAATCTAGGATGGTGGCATTGCTTGGTAGTGATAGATATCACTTGAGTGCTGGTAGATATTACGAGGTGTAGCTCTCATAACAGGACTGTGCTGGTTAATATCAGCTGAGGATCTGCTCTAAGATTTCTGTCATGTCATTTTTTAAAGGTAATTTTTCATCATCATCTGTTGGAAGAAGCAGGATTTTGCTCATGCAGGCTGCTGAAATGGTCAAGTGTACATTTACCTTGTTATTTAACTGACTGCATTATAGTACTCAAATGGGAAAGGTATCCAACAACAGCACTGTTGAACTGTGGAAGAGTAATAATTTTTTTTTAATGATTAGCTGGGGTGAATGTGATATAAACAGGAAATATTACCCCTTTTCTAACACTGACACTATGTAAAGCACAACAGAGATACAGATAAATGCCACATAAAACCAGAATATATAGGTTCCATTAAAGGAAAAAGGGTGAGATACTGATATGGTAAAGAACAGTTAAACTTTTGAAAATTAAGAGGTGAGTTAGTTTTGGAGAAGTATTGCTGTACATTAAGCTAAAGCAGGTATGTGAGATTGACTGAAACATACTTGAGAGTAGCAGTCATTTGTCTTTCCCCAGAAGGAGCATATACAAGAAAAGGTCCTTTCCTGTCTGGTTTTCAAACATGCTACAGTAAGGGGAGTATCAAAAAATGTCAGTCAGAAGCAGTAATAGGTACTTAAGAATTTACACTTTTAAATCAGATAGTCCCACTGAAGTTACTTGTCCCAGTCCATGGAATAATGTATTTATCTTAGCTGAGGACATGGTATGGTGAAATTTGCTTAGGAAATTGGCATTACTGAGAAAAGAATCAAACCCGTACTACCGATTATAGTAAAAGCTGACCTTTTTTGAAGGAAAAAAAAAAGGTAAACTACTTTTTGCTGATTATTTGTAATTTAATTGGGGTAAGATCAAAGATGGTAGGGGAAAAGGCTGCACCTGCTGAATCTCTGTTCTGGTGAAAAGAGCAACGAATTCCGTAGGCATGAGTGAGTTACATTGGAAAGAGGATTCAGCAGCAAGAATGCCCTTGTTAATTGGAGGTGAAGTATAGAAAGAGAAGACCACAATTTTTGACATATTGGACTTTCAAGAGGTGTTAAAAATATTAATTTGCACACTTAGGCAGATAAGTTGTTATTTTCTCGGCTGCATAGTGCGGCGAATGAAGAGACGGGACGCAGCTTGATGCAAGCAAGATGTCCATTTATTAGTGATTTTCTTACAATTATGTATGTTTCTACCTTCTACATATTACACACTGATTGGCTAAATCTTAAGCGTAAAAAACACTGATTGGTTAATATTTAAGGCACACCGTTAGAACAATAGGTACTTACTAGTTTATCTTGACCTAGCAATAATTTTTATTCCAAGGTTAGGGAGTTTCTTTCTACGCGGCTTTCTTAATTACATATTGGCGCCATCCGTTCCCTTATCTGGCTACTTGTTTCTCTGTCCGTCTGGTTGCCTCCTCAACTGTGATGGCTCAGGGGTCTGCTGTTAGCTTGTTCCTTTGCTCCCAGGGCTTGTGCCCTACAAGTTCTAACAAGTCTCTATTCATCAGGCTATAAGTACTTGGACTCTTGTCCTTGAGGCCTTGTCCTACAGTATAGATTGTTAATTGGACAGAAGAGTTCTGTTTGCTTGGTGCTACTGTGAGTTCAGCGTTGTTGAAATTAGTGAGGGTTTTTATTGAGTAAGATTAGAATGGGACTCTAGGAATTCAGATATCTAGGGGGCAGGCAATTCAGATGCTGGGGGTTGGCAGGTATGGTATATGTAGAACATCCACTGCCTTTTTGTGTGGCAACAGGAGGCTAGGCAGGATGCCCTAAGACTCTTAAAACAGCATGATGAAGTTTAGGGGCCTGAATTGTGCCTGGATTGCTCTTACTTACAGAGAGGCGTATAGGACCCTGACACTGAAATCCCCCAGCTATGGCTGTATGGGATACTTGGGCTTTTTGTCATGAAAAGGTGGACAAACTGCATTGATTTACAGAGATTTATTCATTTAAACACATGGAAGCAGGAAGATAGCTTGAGAATGTTAATCAGATAAGGTTTTCTAGGCTAAGTAACTTTAAAACACTACGTTCTGTTCTCAGCTGGGCAATATACAAGCAGAAGGAGACTGCAAGTTTTGATTGGGGTTACTGCAGAAAATCTGGGAGCTGGTTTGATTGAATTATCAAAAAGAAATGAAGGCTTTAAAAATTACCTTCTCAACAGATTTGCTTTTTGGCCTTGAAATTTTTTTTCCCCTGTTACAGCTTGGCATTTAGGGTAAATGAACTCAGCACCATACAATGGTTTACATGTTTGCAAATAAGTAAATACAGGTACTCTACAGTCTGTTACTGATATTTTATGGAAACATTTCAGTGACAGGGTTTGGTCTTGTTTTAAAGTCTGGCTGTTGTGATGATGTGTTTGAAGAATGGAGATAGTGAATGAACATGAAATTTGTACTCATGACCTCTGTACAAGGCGGTTATTGTGCTACTATGAGTAAAATTACTTCCTGTTCAAGAGTCCTGCACAAAGTCACTGTATTATTGGAATCCCAGGTTTTCCATCAAAACATAACTTGGAAGTGATTTAAGGGATTCACAGGCCTTCTGCTGGCCCTCAGTCCAGCGTTCTGAGGACGAAGAAGTACATTGGAACTTATAATAGCAGCTTTGCTGTGTTTTTTCTTTTGTTGTTTTTTTGGGTTTTTTTAATAGTTAAAGGGGCCCCTTTCTCATTTTTGTTTTTGGAATGAATTCATTCAGTTGAAAAAAGGTGGGAAATACCTGGTAGTTGGTATTGTTTTGTCCAGTGTATTATCCCACGCCAGGTTTTCTACAGTATGTTACTGATTGCTGTGTCTGGTCTGACTTTGAAATGTTTCACACCATGAGACTTTTGTCATTCTTCTGGGGCTACTATTTCATTTTAACAGATTTCTCTGACAGGAAGTTTTTCCTGATAATCCTGGTAGCTCTCCTCTCTGGCTTTGTGATAAGTGATTCCATTATTCTTTGAAATATACAGGGTGATCGGTGGACATTTCCAAAAGATTCCCTTCCAAACTGGAAGACAAAGATAATTTTAAGCAATAGATAGTGAGAGAGAGAAAAAAAAAATAAATTATCAAGGTGGATATACTTTCTGATAGAAATATGTTTCTGAAGTCTGCAACATACTTTTCAGTGACACACAATTATGATAGATACTACTCTTGAGAGACTCAGATTTACTTCTCTAGAGACCTAAGCTGGCTTGTTATTTCATTGTTAAGGTACAGACAGTGGAATTTCTAAAAAGTAAGACTGAAAAACTGTCTGCAGAGTGAATATGTGAATCTTTCCATCATTTCAGCCTTCTTCTTCTGCTACTTTTTGTTGTGTTTGTACCCCTTATTTTGGACTTTGGTCACATATTGTAATGGCCAGTGTTGTACGTCTGGGTCTTGGCAGGTTGAGAACCGTGACTGTGAATAATGAGTCAATTATCACTTAGTCAGGGGGAAGGCAGAGCTATCCTCTTAGAAGCATATAGTAGCTTGAGTTGGAAGGAACCCATAAGGGTCATCGAGTCCAACTCCCTGCTCCTCACAGGACTACCTAAAACAGTATGTGGCAGATGATCATCTGTCATCCCAGGAAAGAAGAGTTCCGTTTTTTGCAGTCTTGCTGGCTTGAATGTGAGCCTTCCTCCTTCCTCATCTCTTTCAAAAGCAAGGACATAAATGGTTGAAATTCAGAACACTGTCAAAGGAATACAGCTGTGATTTTTCTCTGCAGATTGTAGTTTCTTTAAATTTAGAACAATTTATGTGTGTTGTTTTTAATATTTTTTAAGATCATGACTGCTACTGCTTCAAGAGAGCCAGTTATGTGATGCATGCATTGAGAAACTATAGGTGTCAGTAGTTATTTTGGACATCTGAAGGTGTATTTTACTGGCCTTGAGGGACTGTGCTTGAAGCAAGAAATGTAATGTTTGATTCACCTCCCTCCCTCCAATTATGTGGCATAGCCTCATTATGCACCTGGTTGCATAGCTGATAACTCTGTCTGCAGCATGCATTTCACAGCTGCTTTAGGTTGCTTAGACTTTTTTCTTTTCCTTCTGAATTTTTCACTTGTCATGAATATAGTATCACATTGCAGTTGTGAATGTTTCATCAAGTGTAATGTTTAGGATTCTATAACCAGTAACTCTGCAATGGTCTTAACCAGGAAAAATTTTCTGACAGAATTTATGACTGATCTCTTAGGAGATGGGATAGTGCTTCTTGCTGTAGACTGGGCTTGGTGAATGACACATAAATACTATGAATGCACTTGATTTCTTATTAGCTCATTTAATCTATCTAGCTTTTTAACTGTGACAACAGCTCAGCTGTCCAGAAAATAAAAAACCTAATAAAATAGGTACAGTATAGTTTGTATGTACTGTTTAATTGTAACTGCCTAACTAGGTGTCATAGGTCTTTTGATGCTAAAAGTGATATTGTTTTGTTTGGAGAATTCAGAACCTGTATTTTGGAGAAGAATGATCTGGTATGCATCCCAGAAGAATGACCACAGTGGTATCCAAGATAGGCATGGGCTTGCTCACGAATATCATGTTTATTCAGAGCCTATCAGCTGTATGGATTATGTTGCTGATCATTCCAGTTCATGATACCTTTTGTCTCTCTGTTGATCAGGCTGAGAAAAATGTATGACTTCCAGAAGCTTTTTCTCAGTTCTCAAAAGGCTTCTGATGTGCACAGGGAGGATACTGGGCCCTGAATCCCTGTTGTTACTCTATAGGTCTGTACATGTTTGGCTGAATAATTTCCTAATACGCACATACCCTAAAATACATTAATATCCTTCATGACTTGTCAGTCTTTAGCATAAAACTTGTAAATTCTTAGTATACAACAGGAAGTCCATCCTGTTTTACCACTGCAGTAACAAAAGACTGAAGCTTTTTGAGCTAGTCATCTAGTTCTTCCTAAAAAGTACGGTGACAGTAAGAATATCTTCAGATAGTAGGTGACAGTTTTGCCTGTCAAGAATTTAAAAGGGGGTTTCTTGTGCAGTAGTGCTTCATTTCCATGGCTTGAAAAAGTGTGTAGGAAGAAGAGATTGCCCATATGTACTTCTGTTTCCAAATGTTGCTTTAGGAAAGTATTTGCTAAAAAAGCAGGGAGAAGACACATGTATCAAGAGGCCTGGGATTTAGGAATTATTCAGAGGATCCATCTGTGGTCTGAGCATTAAAATGTTTGCTATATCGGTCTGTTTTGGTGCAATTTACTTTCTATGATCCTTGACTCTTATGAGTGTGGACTTCAGGTTATGTCCAGACTGCCAGCCCTTTTTATGTGTCATAGTAACTGCAGCACAGAACTGTCCCTGGGGATTAATAACTCTTCGGTGGATGGCTCAATGTAGTAACCCCAAGGGCATCATTAAAACTCTCCACAAGAATTACTTCAATGCTTGTAACGTATAATTATGCTTTAGAAATGCATGACAGCTTTTCTTATTGTCACAAAGCAGATTTTTCAAACTAAACTCAAGAAATTCTGTTAAATGAGCATTTATTTTTCATGAAGAACATGTGATGTGAAGTTCATTTGAATTGATTATCCTATAGCTGCTCCATATTTGATAATGGGACTTTTAAAATAAGAAGTCCTGGATTTTTATTTTGGCTATGATTTGCCTATTTTTTGCTGTGTTATAGGAAAAAACCTATTCAACATGGGTCAAAAATCCATACTTCCATGCACATATTGTCCTGTTCTGTTATCAGCTCCTAGATCCAGTTTGTACTGTTGAGATTTCATTTGATGATCACCTAGCTGTACCCTAATTCTTCTGGCTGCTCTGTGCTCCATGGACCTGGCTGGTAGGACAGTCAGAAGCACTAACAGTTGTCTTAACTTTGCTCTTGTTGTCTGAGGAGTTGTTAAAGGTCTGAAAGATGTCACAAGCTATCGTTGAAAGATTCAGTTCTGTTTCTGAATACTTCCCTGTTTTCAGTGAGGGCACAATTGGCCATGTCTGATGTATAAAATAAACATGAGAGAAGTTATTCCAATCTTCTGTCAATCCACTGGCAAAATATTTTTCCAATCCGTCTTTCAAGAGCAAAGGAACCCCCTAAGAGAACAACCCTTCTTGAGCATTTGTATTTAATTTTTAATCTCAGGACCTAAAATTCTGGCAATTAAATATCACTGGCATACTTCTGTTTATTAGTCTGATCCCAATAAAAATTTATTTACTCACAAAATTTTCTCACCCAGTCAGATTGCTGATATAGGGAGGAAATCAAATTGGTAATAAGCTAAGTCAAGAGCATACTGTAGTTGTTAAACACTGAAAGCAGCAGTACCTAAAGAAATTAGCTCAAATGAGTTTTATTAACTAAAGATACAGGGGCTAGGTTATAGGACCTGTCAGCGCATCTCATCACGTAGTCCTGGACTGGTGGAGATTCTGACTGTGATGCCCTTGGAGATCCAAGAGCTTTGTGGGTGCTGGCCCTGGGCAGATTCCCAGCCACAGTATCAATACCGGTTCTGACAAGAACTACCAAGGCTTACTTCTATACTAGACAACATGGACATTTGCTCTAATGGTTGTGAGGTTCACACATGGGGCACATGTTTGGGCTGATAGTATAAACAGGGTGATACCAAGATACTGAGGTAGAAAATACAAGAACTACTTCATTTTTGGACCAGATTGTTGCTGTGCTATGATCAAAATCAGAGTCCTTCCTTGTGCTTGATAAGAAGGCACAGCATCGGATAGGTATGCGAAGGAATATGTGCACTTGAAGTGCTTAAGATAGCAAGTGATTTTGTGAGCACAGATCCCGCATAAGCTTAGTTGCTGAACTTTTAAAACTAGACATGCAAGTGTTGGGAGCGTGTGTTAGTGTGTTAGGGAATGGGGTTTTTTTGTTGTTTTAATTCTAAAACTGTACATCTAAAATAGCTCAACTGAGTGCATGCAGTTGCTATGGGTTTATAGTGTGTCACAAAGAAGAGACTCTCTTCATATGTGCAGGTGTTTTCAGTGCCAGATGAAGGCATGGGCACAAATGTGCCATTTTGTGCAGAATTCAGAGAGCATTTAAACAGTTTTAAAATAAAAACTAAGGTGTAATCTCACTTACTGTCTTGCTTTATTGGGGTATTTTCACCTCTCAGGTTATTTTATCAAATTTTCTGTATATTGCATAGGCTTTTGAGACAATTAATTCTTCAGTATTGAGGAATAGGTGCACTTAAAGTTCAAACTGCATATTCAGTTTTATGATAAAGATTGCAGTACATGATGTATTATTCATGTATGTCTATGTATATTCATGTATTTCTATGGAGTACATGGAAATGCTGAGCATGAGAGGAAAAGTGAATGTGTAAAATAAGTCAATATTAGATCTAATGAATTTTGCGGTTTTCTTTTTCTTGGATAGTGCATTATGTTATCTGATCTCCTTGCAGAGGAAGAGGGGAAGACAATTCAAGGAAGTAAAGTGGACTCCTTAAGAAATACTTTTTCTACTCCTGAATTATCAAATGGAAATAAACAAGATGGCCCACCTGAAAGGAGCAAAGACATTTGTGTGTCTCTTCCACCACAGATGCAAAATGAGAATGGGGTAATGAGTTAACATTTGTCCATGTGGACAAGCACCACATTTAAACAGATGAAAATATTGGGCAATACACTGTCCAAATGTTAGAGGCTAGTGGTATTTATCCCATCCAAGGCAAATATTTAAAATACTACCTAAGTGTGTAATGCTTACAGAGGCAACTGCAGGGATCACGTTTGGCAGTAGCATTTACTCTACTGAAGACCTGCCATAATCTGACCGATAAGTAAGGTGCCTTGCAAGGAAAGACCTTTGTAATGCTTTCACTAAAAACTGCAGTCAACAGCAGAGGTTGGCAAAAGGGAAAAAATCTTGAGAGAATGGAAGCCAGTATGCACATGTTTATTTTGTTTCCTGGGGATTTTAGCAAGTACTGAGTTCCGTGTTACTGAAGCTAGATTGGTTCAGCTATTTAAAGTAAACAGTAGAAAGGCTGGAGGGATTTTTAATCTTCTGAAACAGAGGAGATTAGGGATTTAATGTATTGGGACAGGAAAACAACAGACATCATGTGGAGAGAGCGAGATGGAAATCTGAATCCATGTGTTAAGAACTTCCACCCTCCTGCCTGAATAACAGATAGCAAAGCTGTGGTCTAGCCTGTACTCAAAAATTCCCTTCATTAAACTTCTTATTAAAAAAGAAGTAGCAGGTCATTTTGTGTAATGCACAGAGCAGCAAACTGAAGTGCCTTCAAATGGCGGGCCTGCCGGGCCTCAGCCAAAGAGCACAAGTTGTCATTTTCCTCCCTGCTACCACGTGCCTTTGAGGTGGAATCAAGCAAGGCTTTTAAAACAATCACATTCTGTCAATTGTGTAATAATAATGACAAGAATCTTTTTGCCGTTTTTCTCATGAAGAATATGGTTGCCTCATTGGGGTAGGTTGCCTTTGGGCCTCTTACTTTAGCCACTTTGAATTGGCTTTCTGCCCCGTAAAGCAATGTGCAATTTACATTATCGTTTGTTTAATGGAACATTTTAATACTTGTCTTTGTTGCTACAGAAAAAAATGTTTCAAGCATAGCTGCACTGTTTTGTCACGTTAGCAGTTTAAGAAACAAATACTGTAATAGTAGAATGCATCAGAGAAATGGCTAGTGTAGTAGCAGGAGGAGGCTGTAATGCAGTAAGTTGGCCACTATAACCTTAAACCTGCCCTGAGGAAAGAGGGAAAAAACTGCTATCAAAAACAATGCTTCTGTTCTGAATGCTGCTTTTTAGACATGTTATGATTATTTGCTACTGTTGTTCCAGTTGGTTCAGTCTGGTTCTGTGTAGGATTTCAGACGATTACCTGGATACATTCTGTTTTCAGGAGCATTGCATTCACTTTTTTTAAAAAAATTAATACACTGTAAAGGATCTGTATGTGTAAATCAGTAGGAGCTTTGATTGTGATTTTGGTTCTACTTCATGCATATAAGTATTTCTGCCTATATATCTACAGACAGTGGTGAATGAGAGCGCAAAAGCTGGTGGC
The DNA here is from genome assembly GCF_023634155.1 of Falco peregrinus. Classification (NCBI taxonomy): domain Eukaryota; kingdom Metazoa; phylum Chordata; class Aves; order Falconiformes; family Falconidae; genus Falco; species Falco peregrinus. Next base: position 82,312,570 of record NC_073721.1, read on the forward strand.
TATGATGGAAATAATCTCAGTCTGTCTGAAAGAGCGAAGGTGAGGTTTCGTTTGATTTTCTTCAGAGTGGGCATTGTGAGTGGAACATGACTGATTTTTGCTTTATTCATTTACAGAGTACTTGCAATTTGTTGATGTATTTGTTTCCCATCTGTGGGAAAGAAAGATGAGAGCATCACCATCCAAATTTTTTCCAAATGTTAATGAGTATGTACTTTTAAAGTGTAAGGGTTATGTAAGTGTTGATGAGAACGGGGTCAAATCATGTTGGAAAAATCATCTAAGTGTATCTCTAATAACTCTGTGGAAACACAGAGTACTACCTAGTGCATATAGTAAATCCTCCATGGTAACACTCTTTGCACATAGGCTGGAAAAGGCCTTTTACTCTCACCCTATTCACCTATTCAGAGGGCTACGTGAAACAAGAAATGTCTTTCCTTGTGGTGTGTTTTAGATAGTTTAGACCATTTTCAAGGGGTATTAGCCTGAAAAAACAGTAGTGCAGCGTCCCAGATGAAGTACCAAAAATTTAATAATTCTTGGCTTTTTTATTTCCCATTCAGTTTACCATTAGTATCAAAACAGAAGGATCAGGCTCTGCATAGCCCACAGCATTTATTGTGTCTGTGCCATATGCAGTGAGCTTGCAAAACTGCGGAGTAGCTTATCATTTAACTTCTTCTATGAGAATATTTTACTTCTCCATTTTGCCACCAAGTTCCTGAAAAAGTTGCCATATACCTTGAGCTTCTTTTCCATCACTGTAGTTGATATGCAGCAATTTTCACAGCAATTCTTTGCTTATATGTAAAAGATTTTTCTTTGAGTTACACATTTCAAAGAAAATTCATATGATTTCTTGGAAAAATGCAGGAGACAATGGTAAAGGTGAAGCAGACAGTGCTTTTTTGTGTTTCTCTGGATTTTATTATAAGGAATGGAATTAATACGTTTTAATCTGTTTTCTAAATTGTGTTTTTTATGGCAGGTGGACAAGTACTTAGATTTGGAAGATATAGACACAGGTGAAAAGACATGCTGTGGTAGGTTCCCCCACCCATGCCTTCATATTCACTATCGTTGTCGGTCTTTGGATGCAAGTGTATGGGCATTGTTTAAAGAACTGTTTCTCCTCTAAAAAAGATGTTCTTCTTCAGTTCTATTGCTAGAAAATTCCCAAATTTCCCAAATTCTACAAATTACTCATTTCCTCACTCTAAGAGGTAATGAGATAATAAATTATAAGGAATATTTATTATACTGTGTCCTGGTGAGTAGTTATTTTCTTTCAAGATTTTTTCAGAATTGCAGAACACTTCTTGTTAGCAACGTTTCTACATTTTTCTGCACTTTTATTTTGTACTGAAATTATTTTGATTACAAAAGTTTCTCCACAAAGTAACATGAGTGCTAAGAGAGAGTTTGTTGTGGTTTAACCCCAGCTGGCAACTAAGAACCACACAGCTGCTTGCTTGCTCCCCCTGCCTCCCCAGGTGAGATGAGGAGGAGAATCAGGAAAAAGGTAAAACTTGAGGGTTGAGATAAGAACAATTTAATAATTGATATAAAATGAAATACAATAAAAATAACAACAACAATTGTAATGAAAAGGAGAGAGGGAGAGAGGAATATAATCCAAAAGGAAAAAAAGCCCAAAACACAACAGGTGATGCACACACGTGTGTTTTAACACACACGATTGCTCGCTACCAGCCAGTCCCTGAGCAGTGATCACAAAGACCTGGCCAACTCCCTCCAGTATACATACTCAGCATGATGTTCTATGGTATGGAATATCCCTTTGGCTGGTTTGGGTCAGCTGTCCTGGCTGCATCCCCTCCCAGTCTTTTGTGTCCCTCCAGTCTTCTCTCTGGAAGGGCCTAAGAAACTGAAGAGTCCTTGGCTTGGTATAAACATTACCTAGCAACAGCTGAAAACATCAGTGTGTTATCAACATTATTGTCATACTAAATCCAAAACGCAGCATTGTACCAGCTACTGCAAAGAAAATTAACTCTATCCCAGCTGAAACCAGGACAGAGTTCTATAAAGTGGAAATATTTAATGAAAATTTTGTCCCTACCTGTTAAAATGACTTCATCCTGGGCTTTAAATAGGTGAGACTAGTTTTGAATTCACAGTGAAGTTCTTTAAGAATTCAAATGATGAGCATTTTGAATTGTGTTGAACTGTTCCATACTCTCCCACCTCTAAAAAGTAAATAGAAACCTAGTGTCTGTAGTTGTCTATCATAGGTGCTTGTGTCGTCATTATTACCACCAGAATTGATGACCTTTTAGTGATTAATTTCATTTTCCTCATCTATACCTGTGACTGCACAAAGAAACTAAGCCACAAATTTCAAGGGGTTTGTCTAAGGTCACTGAAAGAAGCTGTTACAGAGCAGGACTTTGGTCCTTGGTTCCTTGGTTATTTCCATTTGATTAATCTGTCTAATCTGTTAAAGATTTGATTAGTCTTTCCTTTCTATATGTGCAGAATTCCTGTGAAGTCAGAGGGCTTAGGGACTTCCAGTTGATTAATAATTGGAGCTTGGCTGTTAACTGACAATAAAATAATAAACCAACATAAGTCAGGTTTACAGCAAATATTCTTTCTCCAACCTGGGATTTTCAGGAAGGAGGGAGTAAGGTAGCAGTCCTCTATCAAGCACAGACATCAAAGATTTCTTTTGAGTGCAGTGTTCACATGTGCCCATTTTTCCCTTTGTAGGACATTGTTCTGTGTTTATGTCTTTTAATATATATTAAAAAAACGTGGGGCTTACCGGTGGAAGCCTAAGCACACATTTCACTTGTACCATAATGAAATGAGAGTTGTCTCTGTCTAGTTCATGGATGTAGTATTACATATCTTTAGTTCAAAACAGGCCACAAATTGGATGATGAGAAATAAGCTCGACACTAAAATAACCAAGCAGGGCTGTGAGGGAAGAAGAGCTCTGCCAGAGCCTGGAGATAGCTTACCACTTTCTGGACCATGCCAGACGTTGCCTCTCTCCAGGCTTTTCAGTCATTTCTGTGCAGTTGTGTGTGTGCAAGTGTAAATGTTAATCACATATGTTTAGAAACCTCTAGTAAAACAGACTGCATTTGAACAAGATAATTACAAAAATGATCATCTGCTTGTACTGTCTGCATAGCACTTTATCCAAGCCACACTGGGAAAACCTTTCAGTTAGTTCTTTTATTGGTGATTATAAAAATAATAAATATAACATTATACCATCACCACTGTAGATTATCAGTGTGCTGACTACTTGCTTTTTATGTGACATTTGATTTGGCTTTCAATCTCTGCTGTCCTCAGCACTTCCCATGAGACAGCATCCCCTGCACAAACTCCCTGCACAGTCTGCCTAAATGCAGAAAGAAGCCGTATCAACTCTGAAGCAATCAACAGCAATCAACAGTGCTCACAGACAACATTAAGCATTTTGATTGTATTGTATAACATCAAAACACTTCATAGCCAGAAGCTGATTATTACTTGTAAACTCTGTAAGGAAAGTGAACAGCTTCCAAATTTCTATCTGGGCCATCCACAGCCTGGGTCTGGCCCAGGGCTTCTTCAGTGGAGGTAGTTGTTGAGTCAAGATGAAGAATTTCCCTTTGACTCCTAAGTGCAGAAAATAGGACTTACAGTTTGATAGTGTCTTACATGTCAAAATCCACTTGATAAGCTTCATAATAAGGGAGGTAAAATCTTACTCCTCTGAAAACCATAGCAACAAAATGCGAAATAAAATATAAAATGGTATTGCTTCCATTGTTTGTAATCATAAAATAATATAAAACAATATCCTTATTGACCACCTTAATAAAGGATTATTTCTGAAGAATTCCAGTTAGTTTATAAGAGAGGCAAAGTGTTACACAAATTTGAAAGACAATCTGCTGCTGGCCTTTTAAAATGCTGCCACTTGTATGTCAGAACAGATAGATTTAAGACTTTGTATTGGCAAAACAAGCTAGGACACCCACTAAAAAATACTATTCCTTGCTAGTATAACTACAAGCAGCTTTTATCTCTACTTGTTACTGGCAACAGTTCAGTATCTCTGTATTTCATTTAGCTTTAAAGGGCAGATCAGTTAGCTGAGTTAGCAACGGTACATTAATACAATAAATATTCACACTTAAGGGGAAGTGGCTCAAAGCTGAGAGTGTGAGAAGTGTGACAGAAAATAGGCATTAAAACTTCCCATCTGAACCAGTGCTTCTTGGGAGATGTACTGGAAGAATCATTCTAGTTTATTTTTTTCCAATTTATTTTCGTAGTCCATTGTATTTTAAGGTGTGAATGAATACAGCTGCTGCTTACAAAAAAGCCCAAAAAGCAGCCCGTAGATTTGGCCAGTATGCAAATTTCATTGTAGCTGTTTTCATTAGACAGCACTGGGCTGAAAGTCTGAAACCAGGGCAATGTTTTGCGTTGTGGGAGTTTGGCACAGTAAACCATGATTGGCAAAGTAAAATTGCTGCCTTAAACCATACCTTTAATGCATCGTGTAGAGACAGCATGTGTATGGCAGACAGTTTAATCGTTCTTTCTCACTGAATTCAATCTGTAACTGTAAGTAGCTTAAGGCAACAATAGAGATGATCAGGCTTTCTCCAGGGGTGGAGGGAGGATGCCTACTACCTAAGTTTTGGCAACAGAATTCCTTCCAGGACTGGTGACAAATCACTTGCTGCAGGGCTCGAAGGATAGTTAGGTAATAATAGGTAATATTTGTATGAAGTTCAAAATATGTAAAAAGCATGTCTAGAGACCTTGAGTATGCTATTTTTTAAATACAAGAGAAAACTAAAATAGGACTAATTAAATGTATGTGTGAGGCTGCATAAGCAAGGATATCGGAGTGTCATCCTAATCCAGCTTGGAGCCCTGATGCACCATAAACTTGTCTTTTCAAGGTCTCAGTTCTCTGTAACCCCACAGAGGCTGTGGAGAACCCAGGTGACTCAGTTACTTTGAAGCTGGGGCCAAGCATAACTATTGGATTATTTAAATAATTCTTTAGGCAAATTGTATCAATATTTGTAATTTTCCGTAATCTATGCCTTTGCATTCATATTTATATTTTGAGCCTATATTTACACCCAGAAAAATCAGGTTGAGGAAGAGGATTCAGAGTTAAATTATGTGGATTTTTTCAAGTATGGGGCTCTCCTCAACTGGTGAATCTCTTTTTTTCTCCTCCAGACTCTGCAATCCATTTAACACTGCCTCGAGATGATTTCACACTAGGCAGCTCTTTGGAGCTAACAGCTTGAAAATCAGAGGAGACAGCAAAATTAAGCTTTTAAACTTTTTTTTCATTGTCACTACCTCCTTCCTCAGCTCCCCATCAACAGCGTTTTTTTGTGAAATGTAGTGTCTGAAAGTGGTAAAACCTGTGTTAGTGTATGTATAGCTGGGCATCATTTGGCTACAGTAAAGCTAAAGATTTAGACAAGACTCTGAATTTCTTCACTTTTAAAAGTTCAAATCAGGTTTGTGTCAATAGATTATTTTTTCTTTTTTTCTATACTTCTAATTAATATGCATGGAATGAGCAAGAAACCCCAACTCAGCAGTGTTCACCGATTTATTAATCACTTTCTGTGGGTCTGCCATGGCAGGGTGTGTGTGTGTGTGGATGGTCAGGACTAAAAAGAAGAGAATTGCTCAGGTTCCAAATATGCTCTCATTAAAGTATGCTGGACATGAGTAAAAGCATTTGAGTTCGCTGCTGTATCATCCAGGAAGTTGATTCATCATGGTCTAAGAGATGCATTTCAAAATCTCTTCTCAGATTTTTTTATGTTATTGCCTGCTTAGTTGTCGCTATATGTGGTGCCGTTGGCAGTATCCAAGGCTTTCCTGTTGCTAATTAATCACCTCCACAGAGAACATAATTAGCAGCTTAATTAGGATCATCATCCACGAGTGCTGTAGCATCAGCCTAAACCAGCTGTGAGGTACTGGCTAGAGCTTACAATAGCCTACAGTTCCTTTGGGAGCTCCCACTGAGAAGGAGGACTGTCAAAACTCCCTAATTTTTCTCTCTGAAGCATTTTCTTGATTAAACATTATCAGGGAAAGCAGCATTTACCGATTAGACTTTCATGTGCTGTCACACAGCCAGGATAGAGAGACAAAGCTCATTTCTGGCATGTCTACTGGCAAACAAAGGTTGATTACCACTTTCTTATGGGATGATTGAAGAGAATCTGAAACATTGTTTGCATTACTAATGAGCCTTAAAATAGTGGAACTGACATTCTGAATATGACAAACACTTCTTGCTAAAAGCAAAAATAAATTTCCTTCTGTTGTCCTAATTTATAAGAGTTGTCTTCCTGAGCCATTGCCAGACTGTTGCGTAACAGTGCTTCCTCCTCATCTTCTCTCTGTGGATTGGTCTATAGCAGGGGGTAGGAAGGTCTTAGTACGGAAATAATCAGTGTTTATACCAGTAGGTGATACAAACCTTCTGATGCCCAGGCTTTCCTTCCTTCAGTGTGGGTATATATTTAGGGTGCAAATTTGAAACAATAGCAGATGCTTGCTGTTGGCTTTAAATGAACTTTCACATCTTCCTTCTGTCCTACAAATAGTTTTGACCCAAGTTATGAAAGATCAAAAAAAGCAGTTGCAGAGCACGTGAAGGCAGGCATAGCATATATACCTGTGGACTGCACTGTTCTTTTCAGAAAGTTTTTGCGTATAACTGATGCAGAATAAGATCAGGTGCTATGCTGAGAACAAGTACTGAAAATGCATAGATGACTAGAGACAGGTATAACCAACCAAGAGAATACAGATGAAAGTGAAACCACTTATACGTGAATCATGAACCAAAAGACAAAAATCCAGGATTGAGATACCCAAGGGAATGATACCCATCTCTTTTTTAAAGAACATTCTACTTTACAAGTCCAAAGCCCTGTTGGCTTTGAAATAGTACACAATTCCCAGAAAAAAACTAAATGAAGAATTTGATTATGGATTTTTTACGAAGGCCTAGCTAGGAAATCATTATTGTCAAATGCAGATTTACAGGAGAATGAGAGGTCATTAACTCCATTACTGTGGTAAAAATGTGCAGGAAGAGATAAATATCCACTTCTTCCTTCTCACCCTGGATCTATGTACCCTTTTATTGGTTCTGTTAACTAACATTTAAGCAATGCTAAGAAAATTTATTCTGAGATTTCAAGAAGAAATCAAGCTACTAAAATGTAGTATAAAGCTGTAAAGAAACTTGTGTATCAGCTAGAAAATACAGTAGGTAGATTTACATAATCCTTCCACTAAATTACAAGACATATGGTCCCCTTAAGTTCCTTCATAAAATCATCACGGGGACAAGATGGACACATCTGTGCTGTAGCAGAGCCAAGACTGATTCATGTTAAAAGATATTTCTAAACCTAAGGCATATCCTTCTGAGCTGTCACAGAGAACAAACCCAGTACGAACGTTTTGCTTAAGCATGTAAAGCAAAAGTGATTCAGAAAGTCTGTGCGTTTGTGAACTGTGGACCAAATCCTGCCTGTGTCAAAAGGTTACATGTTGCTGTGTCCTGGATATAGGGAAGTCCTTTCAGGTACCTCTTTTTGGAAAGCTCAGGGAGGAACAAACATCTGTAAAATATCCATGGACAAGAGAGTTGTCTGGCACATTAGTGGGGAATATTAGTACTTCTACCACGTATTTTTACCTAATGTTTCATGTTAAGATGCTTTGCAAAGATTCTTTATGCCGAGCGTACAGGTGGTGAAACTAAACTAGTAAAAGAGAGCTGAATGAGACTGCCCAGCTAATTGGTGTCAAGACCAGTATTCAGTCTGGTGTTTTATAACTCGTACTGCAGAAATCTCTGCTCAGGACCTTCTTTCTTTGTTATGAAAGACATTAATCCCAGGTGTTCTCTTGAGTTTAGGAGCGTATACATCCAGATTTTTAAATCAGAGTCCTCAAGAAAGCAGAGCTACCTGTCTATTTTCAACCAAGTTTGATTTTTCCTTAGTATAGTACATTTTATTATCTAGATTTTAGCTCAGGACTGTATGGGTGTTTTAAAGATAGCTGCCTGTATTATATATTATGCAACAACAAGTACAGCACACTTTGACTAACAAGCTTCTGCCTGTGTCTGAGCACTACAGAATTTTACATGGGATTTTGCTAATTTATACATTGAATGGAAGGTTAAAGTTGGCAATTTTTTATTCAGCAGAGTCATTAGTTCTCCCAGGGGAGGTGGAAGAGACAGTGGCTTGCTGTACACCCTTTTTGGATAAGCCTATTCAACCAAAGTTCAGAACCTTGTCAGTTCCACAGCTGTCGGACAGCAAAGGCCAAGAGGTATGAGGTCAGATTTATTTATTTAAACACTGGGGGTTGGGGTGGGTTTTTTTCACCTGTTGGCTTCTAATGTTGTTACAACAAGAACAGAAAGGTATGGATGGAGTGTGTGGATCTTCTATGAGTTAACAAGTCACATTATTAATTTTTAAATTAATAATGAGTTCTTAAGGACATTAAGACTTGAGATAAACACTCTAACAGAAAGGTATTATTTTGTCTTGCACACTGCTACTATATAATCTACATTTTCAAAATGTGTACTTCAATACTTAAAAATGTGTGTGAGCTTTTTCATATTTAATTGGTGTAACTCACAGAATGTTCAGGTAAACTCTTGCGCTTCCTGACCTTTTAACAAGTCATTACTAGGGCCATTTAATTTCCTAGTGATCTCATAATCTTACAACATCCTGCAGTTCTCATTGGGCTGAATATAGGAACCGTCTTCTGCAACAAGGAGGTAGGGAATGATCCCTTTAACTTGATATTTAAAAGAAAAAAAGGTTTTAGAATGTATTATGATCAGAATTGGGATTTTTCCTCTTGGAAATTAGTAGTAGCTAGATGCTGCTGAGGATCTGCATTGTCTAGGTCTGGTGTAGAGAGGTTTGCACTATACAGTCTGAGTCTTTTAATCAGACTCAATCAATACAGGCTTTAATTTAGAATTGCCATTTTCCCCCAGAATTTCTGTTCTTTTCAAACTGGAACAGAAGGTGTGGATTGCTCACAGGCTTATTTTAAGTCATTAAGCTTCCTATCCAAATAGTCAGTGTGAGCATTAACTTTTGGGGATGTTTCTATTACAGAGAATTCTTCGCCACTTTTTTTCCCCTGCTTGATCATTGTAATAGAGGCTGAAGTTGGCTTCCAGCTAAAATGGGCCAGTTTTGATAGTTTCATATGCTTATTGATGTCCCATGAGACTTAAATCAAGTTTATAAATGATGCGTGACCAATGAAGGTTTGATATTATAGCAGTGCATATGGTGCCTCCTTTCCTGAGCTCAATTGTGTTTAGTTCTTTGCAATAAACTCTTTACTATAAGGAACAAGTCTGCTTTGGGAAAAAGTAAATGTTCTAAAATGACCTTTCAAGCTTTAATACCCACCATTCTGTGAATAACAATACTCACACTTTTCCCTAAGGATTGACATAATTTGAGGTTTTTGCCTTGAGAAATATCCATTGGCACACACACAAAAAAAACCTAGAATGAGCTTTTATGGTTTTCTCATTTGGTAACTTCTGTATAAAACTAAAGAAGGAGAGTTGCAGCAGCCTGCAGTGTTCCTAAAGGATTGCATATGACTCTTTAAACTATAATTCATGAAAAATAGATGAAGAACCTACTGCATGCAGAATTGATTTCCATTTCAGGAAAAGCTGGGTTTTGAAAGAGAAACTGTGTATTATTATGTTGGTTAAGGGTTGCTGCATTTTTCAAAAAAAAAAAAGGCTTACGATTTTTAGAGCTGTTTGCTTGGTGCCAGGTTACTCAGGATGAAGGCAGTCTTTCCCCCAAGTTATACACATATTTGTGCCTTCATTTAGATAATGTAACTGGCCTGATTTTTAGAACTGTCAAGACTGAGCAGGTCCATTTTAAAATCCCTCAGTGCTTCAGATTGTCATTGCCTTGAAAATTAAGTCTTGCATTGCTTATGGAGGACTAGTTTAGAAAAAAGATTTTCCCTGGAGACATCGCTGCTTTGAAGTGAGACTGTTCTCTGTCCATCAAAACAAATCTGTTAGAGAAGGGCAACTTAATGTGGCTGCCTAGTCGCTTTTTCATAGAGAATGGAAAACCATTCCCTATGAAAAAATAAAGAAGCTTAATAGTGCAATGTAAGATGTCAAATGTCTATGCTATGGGCATATTTTTGAAGGACTTTAGGGGAAGGTGTGTATCTCTGAATGTATTGCTAGGGAACGTTTGAAAAAAGAAGCTCTGCAAAGACCCAGTATATAACTGGGCTAATTGTTAAAGAACAACTTGTCTACCTGAAAATATTTTTTGGTCAAAAGCTGTTGATAAGAGGCTAAGTAAATGACACAGAAAATTATTTATGTTGTCCATCAGTGTTGCTTCATCTTTCTTTCCTGGGTTTAGACATAAATATATTCCTGGATTTCAATATCAACAGTGCAGCATACATGACCCCCCTCAGGCCACTGCAAATTGAAACAACATTCATTCCATGGCTGAAGTACATTATCATAGAACATTCACCTTCCCTACCCAGATATTTATTCTCTCCTTTATTTCTACTTAATGCTTTCTTTCATAAAAGACATCATAGTTTTTTTAATTAACAATATGTCCTAATGTCTGTTTCGTAGGGTCTTTACTTGTTCCTATTTCTCCCCTTGCATACATATGAGTACATCTGAATGATTATTTTCCATCCACTCAACTATAAACATGCATTCAAAGTGGGGTTCATCTCACCTAACTTCAGCTTTAAATGTAGTCTAAATTAGTAGAATTCATCAAGAAAGGGAGATAAACACTTCCAGAAAGTGATTCGTCCCACTTGCTGTAAGCATTTTTCCTAAGTTGTGGTGTGTATCCATCCATAGGCTTACTTTTTGGCTGGGTCTTTTTTAGCTAATTGACTATCTTAATCTAGAAGCCCAGTTTTTACATGGTTGGGATCAGGAAAGATGAATTCTACCCTTCTATTCTACTTCGTTTGTCCTTAGTTTGAGCATTCAAATAACTGTTTACCATGCCTATCATTTTATTTTTATCTGTGGAATGGCAGCATCTGTCACCTAAAATACAGCTTCCATTGAGTTCATTTGATTTAAGGTTTTACTGATGGGCCTTTGCTAAGTGCTGTGCATAATTGCAATAAGAACAAGGAAGAACTTAAAGACAGGTTTGACTGAGTGAAAGAAGATGAAAGAATTACATCTTCTCAGAGGCCAGTAAAGACACAGAGATTGAGTGACTTATCCAGAATGATGAAGCAGAAGTGGCAAATTGGTCAAGATTTATTGGCTCCCACTCCAGTGCCCCAAACTCAAGACTAACTTTTTTTTCTCCCAAGTACCCCAGTATATATTAAGCTTGTATGAGATAATAGCATATATTCCTCCCCCTCCTCCCTTTTTTACTTATTGTTATTGAATTATTGTATTGAACTAGTAAGTTTTCCCTTCAGTATACAATGAAATCATTGGTGAGTGTATGTGCATCCTTTTCATAATTTGAATGAGTGGAATCATGGAGTGCCATAATTACACAGAAATAAGGTTTTAGAAGGGCGGAGACAAGCTATTCAGTTAACTGTAACTTCACATGGATTAATAAAAAGAACTAAGTTGCCAATTATTGTTAGACTTGAAAGTCTCAAATTTAAGGTATTTTATTTGCAACATTACTTTGTAAAGCAGCCTCTAGCAAAATGCTTCAGTTATTAATATGACTATTACATTCTTTTCCCCTTTAATTTGGACATGGAGGAACTGTAAATGAAAATGAGTTTTTTCTTCAGAGAGTAAATCACAGGAGCAATCTTAAGCAAACTGGCAGTTTTCTAATAGAGCAAAATTCTGTTCCCAGAGAGCTCTCAAAAAGATTTCAATTAGATGTTAAATTAGACACCTGAAATTCACGTATTTCTCTCAGTCCTTAGGCAAAATTAACAAGATAATAACTTGATCAGCTCAGAGGATTCGGTGTTCTATAGCAAAATGTCTCCCTTTTGAAATAGATCAAAATTGCAGTTTGCAGTATAAAAATTTTGGATTGCTTTGTCTGGAAGGTTGAAGTGGATGGCTTCTTGGGATAAGGAGCAAAAAAAAAGAATCCCTAGTGCTTTGAGTACTTGTTGAGAGATGAAGCATGCTGATAAATATGCAATAACAATATGAATACACTTTTCAAATGTGCAACGAGTGGGTACCAGAAAAATTGTTAACAGTATAGTTAGGTATGTTCTATTCTGGCATCTAATTTCAGTTAGCATTTTGGGATCAAGTGTTTTAAATTAAAATTTTTCAGGTATTTCTCTGCATCTGCATAAAATGTTCCTGGAATGACATGAAGGTCAGCACAAGGGCATAGTGAACGTGTGTATACTTTCCATAACAGTTGACAGAGGAAGAAGAGGTTTGTTTTTGTAGAATCCCTCTGAAGGCTTACTGTAATTTAAACTCTTCTTAGCTTAGTTACCTACAGGTGTGGTAACAAATATTGTTACAACTAAACTAACTGAAAAATATTTGCACCTTGCATCGTATTTTAGAAGAGCGTTTTGGATTTCTGCAAAGGAAAGACAGGTGGTAATGAACCCTGGTTACTGGTGCCAGTTGTTACCCAGTTGCTGGTACTCTTACTGGTGTGGAATTTTAGGAGACTTTCCCTGGGGAAAAGATGAAAGTGGATGTGAATATGGTGAGGAGGTCAAGGAGTTGACCTTAGCCGTAATGGAAAAGAGAGCTTGTGTGCAGGCTTTGTCTCATGCAAACATTTCTTGAATGCACTGTCTATAAAAGTTAATGATGGTTTACCTGGGATAGTCTATGGACATAATCAAGATAATCTTTGTATGCAGAATGAACACCATTTTCTAAACCACCTCTAGTTTTCTTATATATAAATGTCTATTGTCTACAGGTCAGCATCTAGGATGATTTATATGCTTCAACATCTGTTGAAGCCAATGTAAGCCAGATCCCTTGAACGTTAAGCAATACAGATGACTAATGTTACAAAACCAGAAAAAATATTTCCTGATGAATCAGGCAATATTACAGTTTATTAATAAAGGATGTAGATACTGGCAAGATGCTGGCTGCCATGTCTGTTGGGTACCTGGCCACTGGGGAGGAATCCAGCTACCACTTCTCTGACTTATCATTGGATGGCATTACTTGTGTCAATGCAACTTCTTACAAAATGTTACCAGAACTTGTGTGGGATACTGTGCCTTCTAAACTAAGTGGTGACCATAAGATGCTAAGTGTTCTTCCTCCCTTTCAGCAAAACAAATTCTTAACTTCAAATATGTCCGTAGTCATTGGCTTCATTGAGGTTTCATCAGAAGTTTGGAAAAATAAGCATGTAGTTAGAAGTTTTATTGATTTGGTACAGAAGTACTTAAATCTTTGAAACTCAGAGCACTTGTGGAGATGTGCTGTTTGTCATAGTTGAAATTTCTAGGCATTTTATGTTAACTTCTCAAAGGATAGGAAGCATTCCTGTACAGTTTGGGCAGTGAGGATGTGTCTTCTGTGTAGCTCTGGAATTAATTTTATGTAACTGCTTACCATAAACCTTTTGTGTCATGGTCCCCTGCAGTTCCTTATCAGTGTGCAGCCTGCCATAGTTGCTTGTTTTCATTATTTTGTTTAATAGGCAGAGTGTTCTAAGGTATTTTACCAAGAAGCAATATAGAAATGCTGTACACTGTGTCAACAAAGCAAATATTGGCAAATGCTGTAAGACTTTTATGTTCATCATGCAAGAAATCCAAACCAGCCAATTGCGTATTTCTGTGATGGTGAGAAGAAATTATTAGAATCTCAAAATTGATTATGTGTCATTTTTCTCATTCCAGGAATTTCCTTTGCTGGAACTGTGTTCTGGGAAGCATGTTACATTAGTATCAGATGCATGTACGCTGAAGTTTTATGTGATACTAGCCCAGATTTTAAGGATATGGAATCTGTCTTTGAAATTTAATGTAGCTGTACATAACTTGTCCGTATTCCCACAATCCTGCCACTACAAGTGGCAGGAATGTAATAGATGTGTGCAAGGGTGGTTTTTAGATTCCTTGCCTTGAGCAAAATTAGCTAATGATATTCATTCAGATACAGTACAGTACAAATGGGGCACATTAAATGGCTTAAATTAGGTCAAATTGAATAATTGAATTTATTCTCTTACTTAAAAAGAGCTTAATCAGCTGAGAGTGCTAGAGTCAGAAAAATTAGTTTAATTAAATATTAATTAGAAGTTTGTATTTTGGGCTCCCTTATCATCACTTGCAGCAATATTATTTATGTGTCTGTTTTTCCTCACTACAGCTACTAGGGGATGATGTTCAACCATTCTCACTGGATGAAGAATTTGATTATGATGATGTGGCACTGACCCCTAAGTTCTCTGAAGCTGAGCTGAAGGCCATTGTAGAATTGTCTGAAGAGAAGAAAATGGGGACAGTTGTGAAGTCAGCATGAGCTGAAGACTGAGTCAAAGGCATTCTTTGCAGTGCTGTTGAGATAATATTTTTAGGGGGTAAATCTATCTCTTCATTGTACCCTTATTTACTGTTTTTATCTGTGTCGTCTGTAAATGACATCCTCGAGATTTACTTGTTCTACCAAGGTGCCTCAGAGCCTGAGATTGCCTTTCCCTGTACCTCCTCTGAGTCCTGATGAAAACACAGAATAGGAAGACGGTGCTTGCCCAAAGTTGCTTGTATAGTAGCCCTTCAGCCAGAGAGGAAGTATTTCCATTCTTTTTATATGTTATTACACTGACCTGCTTAGGCATTCAGGTTGGCTAAGGAGGTCTGTATTTGTCCCCAAACCCGACGGGATTTTTTTGTAGGTCAGTCACCAGATTTTAAGGCCCCAGTGCTCAGCTACTTTGCTGTTTTTTAGGTGAAACAAGGCAGTTGGAAGGATGTCTCAAATGACAGCCATAAATTCCCTTTTGTGGAAAAATCCTTGAGTGGACTGTATCCTGTATTGGCTCAGGCTAAGTATGCTGGAGTAATTGGCTCCATAGGACCAAAACAAGCTGGTGGAATTCAGAACAGCGCTATGGCTACTCTTGCTTATATCTGGTACTGACAGTTTCTGACTAGTGCAGAGCTAGTCCTAAACTGCCTTTTGCTTAGTTCTTTCAGTAATGAAGATAAGAGCTTCTTGCAGCTGACAAGTCTATAAACTCTTCTCCTATCACTGTAAGACTTAAATATACAGAGTTATATGAGTGAATCAATCTGGGAGTATTGGGATTTTTTCTCTGTCTTTTGAGTTACTTCACTTCTGCAGAGGAATAAATATTCCTGTTTCCAATAAGCTTTTTGGGTTGATCAAAATTGGTGTGGTGCAACTCCTAACAATTAAAACACGAACTGCTACAAAAAGCCTTCCGCACAGAGGAAAAAATAGTGATCTCATCCATTTAAGGAACTGACGTTGAAAGGCTGTCAGATTATTGGGCTTTTTGCAGGTTATGGCTTACACTCAGCATCACTGAAATGCAGCAAACTCTGAAGTTGAGTAAAGGTCAGGTAGTATGGGTGGGAGAGTGCATCTTTGATATAAGGTAGTATGTACTCTTGCTACGAGGTGTTTAGAATTAATTTTTTTCAGCTTACTGTAGAAGCTTTGCTATTGAGGCTTGGTTTAACATAATAACACTGAATTGTATTGTTGGTCATTTTCTGGTACAACTGCATTAGCTCAAGTTTATTGTCCAACATTTTGTTGTTTGCCTATCTCCATCATTTCTGAAGTGGGTGATTAACATGATGAATATGGTAAGAGTGCCTGAGCAGACAGACTATAGGCCAAACCACTAGTTGTTTAAAGGCTCTGGATGAAATCCCTGTGGCCAGTTGGCTGCTCCATTGTCACCAGTTTATAGAAGCAAAATAGGTGCTTTGATGCTCCAAAGGAAATTTAATGGATCAATAATTTTGTAGACCATAATCACATGCCACTAAAATCTGAATAGTGTTTGTTTTGAGGAATAGTATTTACCTCAGTTAAGGGGATATAATTTAAAAATGAGATTAACAAGAACCAGAAAAGAAAGTGGTCTCAGGCAAGATGTTTAAGGAAAGTGATATAAAACTACAAGTATATTTAGAAAAACTGGTCTGTATAGGACCTTGTTGGTAGAAGGTAATGAGAAATTTATATTTAACATTGCACTCCAAAGGATGCCTGTGCTGTACTTAAAACAGTTTTGATGCAATTGGCTGTATAGCAGATACTGTTCTTTGGGAAACTTTTTTTTTCTCTTTTATAAATGGGAATTCATTTAAATGTGAATTTTAATTAATTAAAATAATAAATTAATTCATTTAAATAGTGAAGTGTTTTGTTGAACCCAAGATATTTTGAATTAAGTTTCAGATCCAACTGGTATTTTGCAGTGAAACATACAGCTAAAAATTCCTGAGCAGATCTAATTATTAATTCATCTTCTTCTGGAAGACACAGATGATGTGTATAAATGGGAGGGATAAGAAGTATGTTCTGGAACAGATCCATGAGTAAATCTGGGAGGAAGAAATCGAGAACTTCTCTACAAAGATCGCAAGGTCAGCTTTTAAAAGCCTCAACAGAAAAATAAGGGAGATGACTTCACTAACTTAGGTATGTATAGGAAAGATAAAGTAAGGAACCTTCAGTCTAAGAGAACCTTTGTGTAAGAGTTTGCTGTCCTGCACACAAAGAGTCAACTGTAAATGTGAACTTTTGTGGGTTTCTGAAATGATGAATTTGGCACTTTTTTGGTGTGCTTTTTTAGAAAGGTATGAGACACCCAAACTGTTGGAATCCTGTTGCCAGTAGAGTTAATAAAAAACCTTGAAGTTCATAATGATCTTCAGGCCAAATCAGCTCCAGAATCTCTTAAGTGCATTTTCTATTCATTTCATTATCAATTTTTCCTGGTACATCAGGGATACATCCAGCCACTCAGTTTCTTCTCTCACAGGCAGGTGATTCTCTTACCAAATGTTCAGAGTACCTATTATGCTCCATAAGTGTCATTCAGTATAGTAATTACATGGTTCTGTTTGATATAAAGGAACACTTTGCTGCAAAATACCCAACAAAACTGGAAGTCTAGAGACATCCATCTTATGCAGAGAAATGGGGATAATTCACGTACATTTACACCACTTATGAGTTAGATTTTTGCTCTTTGTTAACAGAAATGGGTATCACAGTGGAGATTAGGCAGTGTAGTCTACATTTTCTGAATATGACATTTTATTGGCCTGCCCCTTTGGTTGTTTTTGGCTTGTACCTTTCATTTGATTATCCTTCACAGAGGAGGCATATTTTCTTCTTTGCCATTACGAGGTTGTCATTTTTAAGAACATACTTTATGTGTTTGTTAAATTTGATACATGTACATAGAGTTAGTTATTGAAATTGTTTCAGTGTTTGTCAGGTGGTTTGGAGTCTGATTAATATATCTTTTCTTCTTGTAACTTGTATTCTCTTTAATATTTAATATTGTCAGCAGGGGTTGGTGAGGGACATTCTCTTTTCTATTTATGGTATTTTCTAAACATTTTTCCTCTTTTCCTAAAAAAGTAAAGGCAAAAGTCATGCATAGAACAGGAAACTTCAAGGGCTACTTGGATTTGACTTAGGGGCTGCTGGAGTAGGGAATATGATTCTCCCTACCACACTGACAATAATTTTGAACTGCAAAATCTCTTGATATTGGGTGAACCCATTGGAGGTGATGGTTGTGTGGTGCATCTCTCTAATCCCTTTGTATTCATGACTTCACTGATGTCTAAAGTGCAATGGAGTTATGCATCCGTACCAGTCAGTGAGCTTGTTGTTTACTCTGTTTTAAACTTGTTTACTTGGGTGTTAACAGAAGGATACTGACTGTTTCTTTACACAGTCTTGATGGAGCCTGAGTTATGGGGAGGAACTCCTTGAGTTTATGGGAAGTGTAGTAGTCCTTCCACTGAGGCAGGAATCTGAAGGGTCGTTTCCTTGGCTGGTGTGGTGCAAGCTTGGATATTAATGCTCAGAGTTACTCCTTGTGGGTGTAAAAGGAAGAGTAATTATTTGCCGAGATAATGGTTGTGAAAGAATAAGATAAAAATTGAAGAAATGAAAAGAGATGCAGACAAATCTGACTCAGACATTGTTAGTGTTCTAAATGTATTTTTGTTTATGCACAAAGGTATCATTATATACACTTGTATACAGATAGTGCCTCTGAAAGAAAATAATTTTAGTATGAAGAGTACTCACTAGATAATTCAGAACCTTTTGAAGAAGATGGCATGGAAACAAATCCCTGCTCTTATGGAAAAGACCCTTTGATCCTCTGGCCTTGATTTTCTGCTGCTATAAACTGGCAGAACTCCACTGAGGCCATTTGTATTCATACAGAGCAGACAGGACCCTGGTATTTACAGTCTTAGCTGAAAGAATATGGAGCCAAATCAATTTCTGATTTAACTTTACTTAATATATAGCTATGTATATGACCCATTATCATTATGGGAAAATATTTAAATGAAGAGCCAATGCACATGAAATGTAAAAAACATATCTTCAACTGTTCACTTACTAATTCTACAGAGGTTGTTTTGGAGTTTTCGTAGTGGTGTGTGCTTAGAACATTGCTTTTTGCTTTAACGAAAATATCACATACATTTTCAAGTCCTGTTCAAATCATGAAACTTGATTACATACATGACTACTAAAGATTCCCACCTCAAGTTTTTTTTTTCCCCTCTGCATCTTGGCAAGATTGGAAAGTGGACTTTGCTTTGTCTTGGAATTGTTTTAAAAAGGTCTGACATTCTTTGTGAAAACATACACTTACAAATGTGGACTCTCAGTGATGCAACTCTAAATGCAGAAATAAAAACAGGACCAAATTCTTAGTTATTCAGCAACTCATGTACGTCATGGAGTAGCTAAACTGCAACTTAGTATCAAAGTCCCTGTTTGATAGCAGGCTGATTTGTAGCCTGTTGTCCTCTACCTTCAGTTTTAGTCTGGAGTCTAAGCAGTAGCAT
Source organism: Falco peregrinus (assembly GCF_023634155.1). NCBI lineage: Eukaryota > Metazoa > Chordata > Aves > Falconiformes > Falconidae > Falco > Falco peregrinus. Next base: position 82,331,716 of record NC_073721.1, read on the forward strand.
GGTCCTACCTGGGTATGAGTTTTTACATCCCAGTTGGAAGAGACTGCAGGACAATGAATTTCCGCTAACCAAAGAAGCTGAACCAACAGACTTGTATCTGAGCTCCATGCACACTCCAACGTGCTGAATAATTCAGCTGAGTGTGGCTGTTCACCTCTGTTCAGCAGATTTGTGTTATAACCATTGTGAATGTGATAGTCCTGAAGACGTGCAATAGAAAAGTGGTGACTGACAGTGGTTGGGGCTGGGATTCATTGGAACCTGTTCACTTTCTGGGGCCATGCTGAACAGGTGGCTGACTGCTCCTTTGCAGGTGGGGCTTCAGCCTTGGTGTGTTCAGTGTAAGTGAGGAACCCTGTGACAAGGGTTTCTTGCTGGCCTCAAGAGGTGAGCTCCCTGCACTGCTGAGCAGAGTGCTTGCGATAGCGGAGGGCATTACCACCACAGTTGCTTTCTTGTGGCAAGGCATCAGTTAGCACAGGTGGCTGTGAGGTGCCACGTGTGCCCTGGGCGCCTCTTGGAGGGATGCGCTCTCTCACTGAGCGGCTGCTGCCTTTGCTGGTCGTGGGCACATGTAGTTCTCCCAGGTGCTAAATGTCTGCCCATCCCTTGGAAAAACAAGACAGGATGGTTTGCTGTGAAATGGTGTGAAGTTGTAGAACATCTCAAAAGATGATGAGTTTGGTAAAATTGTGATTGCTGGCTGTTGCAAGTGACACCTTGTGTTTTGCTGGCAAGGTACTGTAAGCCAGCATTGCAGGTGCATGAGCTGTGAAATGCCACAGAATTAGACTGGAGATAGTTTTAGTGCTTGTTTATGACAAGTTTGCAAGAAGAAAAGCAAGTGTTAAAAGGTACTGTCATTTTTATAGACAGGTTACTTTATTTGCAATTGCAGTGCCCTGCAGTTACAATGGAAATCAATTTTAATGCCTTATGAAAATGCAGAAATACTTGTCTCATTTACAGCACTTCCAAAAAGGATAGATAATAAAATTCCCCTGATTAACAGTCTATAATTTTATGTTCTCTGTGGTGTCTTGTTTGGTATATCTAGCCACCTAAATGTTTCAAAATAATAAGCAAAGACAGATCTGAACAAAATCCCTAAATCTAACTTCACGCTGAATTTCAGCTTGTAGAAACTCTCTCTATATATTCAAAGACCTCTTTGATCTGAATATTCCCAAACTTTGGGAAAGTAGATACTCTACTCTAAAAGTCTCTAACCAAAAATTTCTCAAGCAACCATTTATTACCCATCTGGACTTACAAAAAAACAAAGCAGTCAGGGTCCTGCCTATATAAAAAGAGCCTATGGAGCATAACAATTGGAATAACTTCACTCTATTAGAAGATAACAGATAAAAGGATTCTAAAGGTAGAATTAAAGGCAGAATCATATTCTTCTGGAGAATGAACCATACTAAAATATTCTGTTGACTTCATACAATTCTTGAGAACCTTTGAATGCCCGACTGAAAAATTAGTGTAATCATTTTGTAATTCATGTGGATTTACAACACAGTTATCTCTTGAGCCATTAAAATGAGATTAAAAATTGTGTGGGATTCTTCAGTGTATTTTGTGGCAGTGCTAATACTCTAAATTAAGGCTTTAGCCTCATTCTATCATATGTTACAACAGAGTTTGTTCTTTTGTGGCTGTTGTGGTTGAAGACGGGTGGCACTCTTTCTGGAGTGCAGGTGGTACCTGTGGCAAGTAAGCAAGTAAGTTTAATAAGTTTTCTTGAATCCATCTACTTTTCTATCTATATGTATAAAATGGTGTAATATGCGATATGATATGCGTAATTCTTAGAAAGAGACAAGTGTCATTTATTATCTTGCTTATGCTCTTCAGAATAAGGTAGCTAGAGGACAAATTCTACCAATTACTTGGAAGTGTTGATTCTGCCATTTAGGTTTGCTGCAGATTGCACATTTAGTTCTTTGAAAGAGAAATGTTGAAATGCATTTTTTCATCCTCTTTTTCTTATTTTTGTTTTTGTCTTTCCTATGTCAGATTTGCAACTAGCTTTCCTAAACTTGACAAGGCACTAAATTAATCCTATGAGCTACTTTCCTGCTGGATAAAATTTTAAAGTAAAAAAGATGGAAGGCTGGTGTCTGGGCCAGGAAACATCAAAGCACCGTTAGCATTTCATGCACAAGCTTAGCATTTGCAAAGCTTTCAAAAACAAACAATCAGGAAAATACAAATAATGGTCAGCCTGCTTACTGAATGAAAATTTAATTCCAGATTGCCTTTGTTTAAGTCAGCTGCTTACACTTTTGCTCCTCTGCCCACCAAGGATTCTGTTAACTAACGTATTTCAAAATCCAGACTGTCAAAAATCCTGACAGCTTGCACTAGCTGAATAGCATTTCCTGCAACAAAACTGTGATACATTTAAGGCTCTTTGTTTCGGGTTGTGAAACACTTCCTGAATTCTACAGATTTATTTGCCACTCATGAACATTAATAAAGTAAACTGTACTAAAAATAATGGCCCAGTGGATATCTTTCTGCTGAGAGCAGGAAGAAGGGAGCTAGTGGGAAGACAGGTTGGCTGAGCAGCCACGTATTACTGCCTGTGCTCTGAATGTGATGCTTGATGTCATGCTTTTGATTCTATTGACTATTGGTACGAGAATCTTGGTTGTCAAAAGAGCTAGCTGAATAACACCCCTCCTCATCCCACCCCCAAACCCACGTGTATGAATGTGCTGGCAGACAAGCTATCCAAATCCAATTGGCTATTGTTCCAAGAGTAGTATTATTCATTACAGAGTGTGTTTTACAAGGTGCTTGCAACTGAGAGCATTTACTAATTGACAGGATTGGGCTCTGTTCACAAATGTTCAATTGAGTGTTTATCTGCTACTGCTTATAATCCTATACTTCCCAAAATTTCATTTTTGGAATGTATATTCTTTTGATACTTTTCACTCACTGCCCCAGAAGCAACAGATTAAAGTCATCCTTCAAGGATGATACTGAAAACACATAACTTGGAGTGCACTGAACAGAAGTGATGAAAATAAGAATGAAATAAAATGATGTAATATTTAATTTAGGAAAAACAACTTGCTGAAATTTAGATATGCTAGACTCCACAAGTACTACAAAGGGAAGTTGGTGGAACTGATTTGCTAAGGTCAGTTAAAAGCAAGCTGAAAAATACTGGAGAATATGCTATAGGAACAAACCACTGCATCAGCCAGGAGTCGGATCTGATTAATATTTTCCCTCTAAGACTAAGGTACATGAAAATGAATGATTGAAGTCTGAAGAATTTTAGTTGTTAAGATTGTTATTATCTTGGGATTTCCAATTCTGATAATGGAAAAAGGGATAGTGCGGTTTAGTGATGCAGGTTCAGTCTGACTGTTTTGGTTCCAGAGCATCTCTACAGATTTGATTTGTACACAGGCTGGCAACCCATTTATGAAGCATTGCAGCCAGCATTTGCAAAAATGAGAAATGATGTATTATTTAAATAATGTGCTTTTTCTGAACAGCCTAGTTGCATTACAATTGCACAGTAAGATAGGAGAGATGGTGCTTTTTTTCTGCTCTTAAAAAATCAGTTTAGTTTATAATTTTGAAGTGGAATGTTGGGTCAGAACCACATTAGGGCTTTGAGAGGTCTGGTGTCTGTATGTAGATCTGTGGCTCATGACTTCATGGTTCAGCCTTGTTCTCTTTACCTAAGTAAATGACACCACATTTGATCTTACTTTGGAATATGTGAAGTTATTTTTTTTCCAGAATCCAAAACCACTGTTAAATTTGTATTTGCAGAGCATGCTGCTTTTACTGCTTTTTTCTTCTTGCTTTTATTGGTCTTAACTGTCATGCTATATCGCAATCAATATAATATAATGTAATATACAAACAACAGGCATTGCTACATTTTTCAACATGAAAAGGGAACCTTATCTGTACTGAGAGCTGAAGAGGACTTTGAAACCCTTTGGTTGGCTGCACGTCAATTTGAATAGATGTGCATTGTATTAAGCCTCTATTTTTATGAAGCGTTTGCATTACCCAGATCAGGGAGGTGCTACTGGCTGAAATAATTCAGAACAAAACTCGGTTCAGTCAACTACAAAAGAGTCTGCCTTTTGGTCACTATAAATTCCTCTTGATACTCCCCTCCCACTGTAGCTCTATCAGAATCAATGTATCAAACACGGACTCTCACTGCCGTCTCTTGTAGCTGGGCTCATGTATAAGGCTGCCAGTTCTCTGGGACACTTCCAGGGAGCTGCAGTTTACCAGGAGGCTCCCTAGAGGAGAATGTAATTTTTACTTATTTTCTGTTCCAAAACATGCCTCCATATAATCCTACCTTGTCCTGTCCTCCCCAGAGGAATGGCTGGGGTAGAATACCAACACCTAGACTGATTACCACTTGTTGGTTTAACTGAGTGTTCAATTTTGCTTTTGAGTTCACCTTCCCTAACCTTTCTTTTCCAGATGGAATTTTACTTGTGGTGTCAAGCACTGAGGAAACAAAAATGCGTTTCTTCAAACCACCCCCCATCTTACTAACATTCAGAAGGATGTTTGCTGATGTATTCAATGGGAGAGGAAACTGATTGCTACCTCACAGTAAAGTTTCTCTGTTTTAAATGTTAATTGTTTCAAGAACACTCTGGAGTTTTCTGTGACCCCTAGGTCATTTTTTTTTAATGATGGTTGATGCAATCTCTCAGAAGAAGGGGAGAAAAAAAGTACTTTGCTGGCCTAGTTTCAGGTAACCTCTAAAAGTTCAAGTGGACCAATTACACATAAAAGAACAACAACTTTTGTAAAGCTTCATTTGACTCCCAGAGGGGAAAAATGATAGAAAATCAATTAACTTTCCACATGAAAAAATAGCTTGTATTGCTAAGGTTTCCTTGCATAGTTTCTTGATTATGTTTGGAAGCAAATTGCCTTGATTATACCTTTGATAGGAAGGAAAGCCTTTTAATTAATTTAATACATGCTATAGCAGTGCTAAATTGTATCACAGAACAATTAAGTGGGCCTACACCAATATTTTTGCCCTGTTGAAAATGGATATTGCTCACTTAGTGAGTCATGCTCTTGCTGGGTTGACGCAATTATCTGTTCATTGCAGTGTGTGTGACACAAAAGTTATTGGGGCCTTTTGTGTAGAAGCCAGGCTAAATGGAGTAAACAAAAAGCCAATTTCAGTGAAGAGTCTGAAATGTCTCCTTCTGCCAAAAATTTGGAGAAATCTGAGCTAAACTTCAGAGCCTGTACCCACACTGGGGACTGAACCAGACCCCCGAACCCTAAGGCGGCCTCTACGTTCGGCATATTCAGGTTTCAGATCTTTTCTGTTGTTCCTGAATTGAAATGAGGAGTGGAAATGATCCTCTGTCATGAACTTATGATCCTCAAACTCTTGTGCAGCTGTGAACTATTGATAGCAAAATTGTAGTAGCATCATCTACAGTAGGTGCTACTAGCTGCTTCTTAAACCAGTTTTTGCCTGAAGCTCTCAGCTGAAAACAATTACATTTCTTGTGTTGGCTGAGAATAGGGTTTTTAAATGACACTTTTAATTCAAATGTTCTAAATATAACAAGAAACAACTTTTTTTTTTTTTTTTTTACAAATAATGTGTGTTCTTGTATCATCAGTGATGTTACGTGATATTGTTGAAAGAATAGAATATTAAGATTCTTCTTGATCTGTCTCTGATGATAGTCTATTTTCTTGTCTTTCTAAACTAGTACAATTGGGTCACATCACTTTCTCTGATAAATCTTGCCTGTTCAGAATGTATTCACCAGCACTGTGCTTTTCTTACTGAGGTCTGCCTGGTCTTTTCTGGCGAGTTGTAGAATCAAGTATCCAAAAGCTGAATAATAAAAGAAAGGGTCCACCATTAGAGAATCTCTCATGAATTCATTCACTCATAGCTGTCTAAACTCAGATAAAATACTATCACATATTTTTCTAATATCCCAAGACCATAAACAATGAAAAATAAAAACCTGTACAAGTGAGGAACAACACACATGCTTTCTGTTTCTTCTGATTTCTTAGAGAAGAACCAATTGGTGAGGGATTTGTTTATAAAAGGAAGATAGTAACTATAATTAGGGAAAGACTTGAGATGGGAGAGGAAGCTTTCTCGCATCAACGTGAAGGCAAATCTGAACTAGAAATGAATTTCAGAGGTGCAGAATCATGGCTGTGAGTGCTGTACCACAGGACCGGTATGTTCTGAGCTAGTGTGTTCTGTATTATTTAGAGATTTAATTTAATTAGAAATCTTAGATTTAATAACTAACAATTTGAATTGTGAAAAAATTGGGCTGGAAAACATCAGTATGTAAGGAGCACTGTCAGAAGCACTCTCTAGGCTTGAGTACCAGTAAAAATACTTGGCATTGACCTGAATGGCAAAGTCAGTAACCAGAATGGCTGCATGAGGTTGCCTGGCATTAGAAAGAGAGGTGCAATTTGCACCACTTAATTCAGTAAAGAGTGACTGTCTTGAGGATAGGTGTCAAATGTGCTTATGGCTCCCTAAGAGAGCCAGTACAATGAAAGGGCTAATGCAGTACCTGGTCCTTCCTGCACCCAGCTGGTTGCTGCCAGTCTTTTTGACCAACTGGGGACTGTAGCTTCAGTGACCTTGACTGTGATGATCAGGCTTAATTGACTGAGTTCAGTTGGTAAATGTATCTAAAAACAAATATATTTGTTTTCCACGCTGCTGGTACGTACACATACTTGCTTTTTGCATCTGTGGCATGAGTGTTCCAATGCAGCCCTCTACCTTCCCATCAATCGGGATTATACAAAACCTCCACCTTTTTTGTTATTTAAATTTGTCTTTCTTATCATCACAGATGCCATACATTTATATACTTTTTTAGTTCCTTCAAGTGAAGAATAGCAAAAATATAATATGCATTCACACTACCGTATTTTGATTGTACTAAGGTTCTGTTTGTAATGTTTAGCTTTCTTCATCAAGAGGAAAAAAAATATATTCTCATCTCGTTCAACATCAAAAGTAGATGGTTTGGGCACTCTGTTAGTGCTGGGATCAGCATCACAGTTAGCCAAGACCTAATCCCTGTGAAAGACAGAGGAATGTGTCAAAGATGATTGAAAATATCACTGATGCATAAAGGCAATCATGTATGGCTACTCATTCCCAGTCTAACTGGAATGTGATTTTCATTGGGTTACTTGAGGAAACATGCTGCTTGAAAGTTTCAGCAATAATATTAAAGAAAGACAGTATTTTCTAGAAAAAAACCTCCTCATCTATTTCAGTTCTTGAATTTTCCACTTAGGCCTGGGATCATTAATTCCTAACTCAAGTTGTGCTCCATGAGAACAGACCAATAAGAGACTCCCAAGTGTGCTGCTAGCTGGCTGACTCTCTTAAGAGACTAATGGATGATGGGAAACGTTTAAGGGAAAGCTGAAAAAGGGAGAGAAGAAAGGTCACTAACTAAAAAGTTTTGGATTTTTTTTTTCTGTCTTGGACAAGAAAGATTAAAGGGGTAAGACCAAGTATGTGATTCATCTTGGGAAATGGGATTAAAAGATCAATGCAGGGCTTGATGAGCATCACATAAGAGTTCCAGAATGCTCTGAGAACCGTTTCCTAGTACCTAAGTCCACCATAAAAAATATTTTGTTGGGGAGAAATTACTTAGTTACCCTTGATTTTTTTTTTTATTCATGAAAAGGAGAGTATTGATACTGTAAAACCAGTTCTTGGTGCAGAACACATGGTGGCAATATTGCACCACTCCTGAACAACTGTCATGCGGCACTTCCCCAGCCAATATTCATTTACTGCGCAATAAATAGGTAGATGCAGTAGAATGCTGCTTTACCCAGGGAGCATTATACTTGTACATGGTAGCACTGATTTTGTTTTCTATTAAAATAGAGAGTAAAGTATAGGAAAAATGCTTCCCTCCCCCCCCCCCCCCCCCCCGTTTTTTAGCACTCGTTATTTACATGCATTCTAAGCACTGATACAGTTTAAGTTTTGCAGAAATAATGTAGCCGGTATTGGAAAAATATATGACTAATTAGTTTCATTCCATGAAACCAAATACACCTGCCTTAGAGGAGCACTTAGGATAATAAAAACCTCTACCCATCAGGCACACAGAGAAATTGGGAACTGTGAAGGTTTCTCCCTCTTAAAAGAAAGCTTTACTGCTCAAACAAGCTAGGCATGACCTCTCACTTTCCAAGAGATTTCTAGCCTAAATATAAGCTTCCCTAAATGTCTACAAAGAAATTACAGCATTGCAGAAGAACTTAGCAGGAAAAGTTTTAGGCACATGTAAGGGTGAGTTTCTGGGTTCAGCGGCCATGGAGGGCTCTCGGCACAGAACCCCTTTGGGTCTTTCATATTTGTCCTGCTTTTGGTGTGCTGTTGCAGCTCCACCAGCTCAGTTCCCAAGCCACAGTCTTCCCTGGCTTTTTTTATGCCTTTGTTGAGCTCTGTGCCCTGACAGACAAACCCTCTTCTACACTTCTGTCACAGCTCAGCTGATTTCCATTTCACCAACACAAAATTAATCAGTATTTTTCATTCTGTTTTTCAGGCTCTTAGGCCTAGACATGTTATCAGCCGCTACTGAGTTATTCCAATTTTCCTTAGCTCTAAGAGTCTGGATTCAACTCTGGATCTCAGTGGCAGGAAGGAGCAGTGCACTCAGCAGGTATCCCCGGACTGCCCTCCACAGCGCTACCTTACCTTCCGAGTGGGAGAGTAAGGAGCAAAGTGGGAGCGAAGGGGGAGCGAGGGTAAAGCTGCCAAGGGCTCAAGATGCCCTCTCATAGTGCAAGAAGGAAAAGGCAGGTTTTTTTAGCTAACAAGCAATACTGTGCTGTCTTTGTTCCCTTCTCCCCATTCTACCAGACACAAACGTGAACTAAAATGTAAAAAATTAAATCCCAAAGCATGAAAGCAAGTACTCCAAGTAAGCCACACTCAACCAACTGCTTAGATTCATGCTTGTGAGCTCAGTACTTTCAAACCGGTTGGTATAGGTTGATTTTTGTGAACAACACATACACTCACAGGCCAGCAAAAAATAAGTATTAGCAATTAAACAAGTATTTGGATCATGTTGCTGGTAAGGTTACTGTAAATAAAAGCCATCTGAAACCACTGAAAATGGGTTAAAGTAGTCGGTACAGCAAAACCAGGGAAATTAAGTGGTTTTTTTTTTCAATGTCTAAAGTCCTTTTTAGGGGTATGTTTCCATGATGAAGATCAGGAGCCCTACAATTCCACATCTTCTTTATTGATTCACAGGAGGCTTAGCTTAAGTGGTAGTGGAAAAAATTGGAATGGAAATTTGCCAACAACTGCTGGTCAGAAATTTGGTGTCTCAGTAGTTCCTACGTCTCCCTGCATCCAACAACCAAGACCGAGGCCTTAAAAAATGTATTAAGGGAGGGAACATAAGTGCCATACAATTCCTTTTTAGGTGCGTAACATAATCTACATGTTATGATCATTATTTCTACTGTCAGTAATTTTTAACAAGATAAATTAATAATAAGAAGTGGACATGGTAGTGAGTTTTCTTGAAATATGTTGTCCTTGAGCGATTCAGCTAGAACTGTAGAGACCTCTGACCCTGCACACGAGCCAGCAGACATGCCTCCCACGCCACCATCTCCTTGGGGCAGACTGACATGGTTACTAATCTTTTAGTCCTATTACCTACCCTAAGAACAGCCTCTTTGTGTGGCCTGTGAAGCTCCTTCCATCTTGCCATCTTCCTGCCTCAGAAATGCTATGATAGCTTCCATAACCCTTCAGCCAGTGCTTTTTTCTTTCATTTCTCCCTATTCAGCCTCTGCCAAGTTCCCACTTGCCCAACACCTTTGTCAATAGTGCATTGGGTTTGTATTACTACTGTGATTTTCTGCACTCTTTGCTTGAAAAGCCACAGTGCTGGAGATTAACAATCCAGATTAATTTCATCAGGAGCCCTTGGCCCAGCTGCCTACACTCACAAGACCAAGAAATTCACCACCCTGTATGCCTAAGCGACTTGCTTCTGCATCATTCTGGTTCTATTTTAAGTGTGAGCTTGAACTGACAAGAAACAGACTCAAATACTACTAGTAAGAAAAAGATAAATCCCTTTTGTAAAAAATATTATCTGTGAAGTGCAGAAAAATAGTTAAGCTAAACATTTTTAATGTAGAAAGAAGGACATTAAAAAGATCCATTCCATAACACACACCTTAAAAAAAATCCCTGCTAGCTTTTGCTTGTTTTCTCCCCTCACACATAAGTAACATACTAGTTCCCTAGTCTCAAGCAAGTGCTAACCCCTCAAACATTTATCAGTTGCTCTATTATTGCTTAGGCTAAAAAATTATGCTTTTGGCACTTTGTATTAATGGCACAATGATCTTGTGCAGCATCTTCTGCCAATCTTTTTTAAAGGACAGTAAGAGTGTCATTTTTGTAGTTGAAGCATTAAGTCTCCAGGATGCCCAGCAAGGCCTCCTTGGTGCGCAGATTTATTTCCACTGAGCAGTTAGAAGTATTTCAATGAGGGAAAGATACTGAAGAGAAATACAGTAGCTACAGGTAGTAAAGGCAGATGCTGTAGAGTACTGATTGAGAGCTAGAAAGTTACAGAGATTGTGATGTTTAACACTCATCACTAGTTCACAGCTGATGTACCTTTACTCTCCTACTCTGGTAATATTTTACTTGGTCGAGATTTAATGGTAACAAACCACAAGATCCCTAGTACATAATATATTTTCTCTTTCATGGGAAAGCCACACAGAAAAAGTGTGAACTTCACATGCAGATGCTGGATTAACAATCCTGTTTTCATGAAGTACATAGAAAGGATTTATTGGGCGGGTTTCAGACATAAAATAAGCTCTTTCAGAGGCAGAGGGTGAGATTCCCCATTCACTTCTGCGGGTGTGGATGGAATAAAACACAAGTTGCTCAGAGAGGACTCTGGAAACACAATTGACCAACCTGCATCACAATTAAAACCAGTTTGTCCTCATATGTAGTGACATAGGCTAGAAAATGACTAGTGGAGAAAATGGCTGTGTTATCCTGATTATCTTTCTCTATTCTTCTCTACTACCCTGTCATCACTGGGCAATCTGTTTTCTTGCAAACTTTATTTGAAGTTGCACTCTTTATTACTTCCCAGTGGAAACTGCTTGCTTTGAGTGGTCTGGACATCTGCAGCAGTAGAAGAGACCTCCAACAAGATGCTTAAAACATATTCCAACATTTTTCATGCTATTCTGTGACAGATGTTTTGTCCAGTCATATTAATCTATTGTCTTGAAAATTAGTTCCTATTAAATAAAATGCAGACCTAATTTTCCTTCCTTTTCCTTGCTTCAAATATTTGGTCTAGTGCTTTGTTGAGATTGGAGTAGTGGACCAGCAGTAGCGTGCATTGATTTTTACCCTCTCCATAAAGATATTACCTTTCTCTTCCCAGTCATATAATGTTTTCAAAATTGAAAATTTATTAAAAGTCTTACTACTCAACTTGTGACTCAGTCTGTTGGGTTTTTTGCAGTTCTGGATGAAGTGTATCTGGTTCACTGTACTGAGATCACTGGGGGTTTGCTTCTTCCACAGAAGCCTGTTGAGATACTCAGTTCCATTAGCAATCATGCTTTTGTCTTCGCATTCAGCGCTGTTGCTGCTACTGAAAACAAAGACTGGATCTGTGTTTGTGGGCTATAAAGAGAGTGGTTTTGATCTCCCTGCCATAATCTTTGCTGACTGCATGATGATGCTATTTCTTCTTTCTTCAATATCTGTGATACAAAAATGATGTGTCTGCTGATAAGATTTACTAGTGGCAATGTTGGGAAGTGCTTTCAATATAGAAAAGGGCCAGATCACCACTCAGGGGGCAATGGTTTCCCTTGAGAGTGGAAGCTATGTGCATTAGATGGAATTCAGTAATATAAAGTGAAAAGAAATTCATGTGAGAAGGGATTTGCCAATAACCAGCCCTCCTGGGAACTCACCAGACTTCCAGTAACATGCGAGGGAAGGAGACTTTGATGTTATCAATATAAGAGAAATTCAACCCAGCTTCAAGTCCAGTCTTCTATCCTGGCCCTTTAAAATCTAGGCTTCCTTAGCAATTAACATCTTGGACAATAAGAAGGAATTAATGTATTTTTCCCCCATGATATGATGAAAGCATGTATCTGTTAATTTAATTTATTAATGGTTCATTGGTGTCAGCAACAGAAAATTTTTGAACATTCGAAAGACAGAGGGAAAGAAAAGTCTGTCTAAGTTTTTGTTTTCTTTAAATGTTATCCCTGAAGGCACATGTATTTGCTTTAAAATAATTGCAAATGTCACAGCTCTGATTTCAGCTTATGTGTTGCCTGACTTTCAGGGATAAGGGCACTTAAGTTGCTGGTAAACTCCAGCCTAGAAATACTCTGGCCTTTTCAGTTTCTAAAACATTTCATAAGCAGCATTTCCCATCTAGCCTGAAGCAACAAGATTTGACATTTATATATTGCCCCACACATACATCAAATAATGTTACCAGATTCTTTATGATTAACTGATGTAATTGACTTATGAGATAAAAAGAAATTTATGTGGGACAATCTACAGAATAAAACAAAGTTTCGATTTTATTCTAGAGTTGAACTAAGAGAAGGAGGAAATAGATCTTTCCTAAGGACAGCCATTCCTTCAGGAAAGCAAGCATAGGAAAAGCCGTTGCATCAATACTGGTGAGAAGCAAGGGCATGCCAAATTTATTCCACACCTGGGCAGTATGTCAGATCAATGTATCAGAAAGAATGCAGGAAAATACGGAACAAACATCAAGTAAGTCAGAGTAGATAAGTAGCACTGTCCAATTTTGCAGCAACTCTTCTGCCCTTAGGAAGGACGGACACACACTTACTTTTTTTGACTAAACTTTCAGTGCTCAAGTATTAAGCTTACTGGTATCATTCCATGCCACATCTGTCTAAATACACCTGCCTTGCATCTATGTGTATTCCTGGTATTAAAAAAAAAAAAAAAAAAAAAAAAAAGACTTGAAAATATACAGTAGATGTGACCACCACCAAACTTGCACCTGAAATTGTAGAACAGGGGGTCTCACATGACATTCTTTTACTACCTGATGCGTTGAGTGGGTTTTTGTTACTGTTGCTAGGGACATTCCACAATTAAAGCATTGAGCACCACTCCTAACAAACATTTATAATGTACTTTGAAACCATTTTGAGCACCTCTGTGCTCACAACTGCAGATTTCTGCAAGAGCTATATTAATTCAACAACATTTTGGTGGGAATTCAACAACATGGGAAACAGCTGCAGCAACCTTCAGACGGCAGTGTAAGCGTAACACATGAGAAGTCAGACAGGAGAGTAATCATTTGAACATTAGGAATATTTCAGATCTCATTGTGACTATGAGAAGAAAAGGCTTTGTTGGTGTCCTGAAGGCTTTACACCTTTGCTTGTCTTTTACCACTGTGTGCCTGGATAAAAGACTATGAGGATGAATATAATTTTCCATTTGCTTGATTAATAAAGGGTGTCAAATTAGTCAGACTGATAGGAAAATGGCTTTTGTTGATTTATTTCTTTTTCCCATTGGAACACAGTTCAATTCTAAAAAAAATTAGTTCCCTGTTGAGGGCAAACAGTGAGATCCCAGAACTCCAGAGGGATGATCAGTGACACTGGGATAATTTGTATCCAGGGAGTGGTGTGCTGTGCCCACTATTTGAAGAGCTGAGTTAGTCTATCTAACTTTCCTCACTGCGTATACTAAGAGCTCCTTGTTTTGTTTCATATGGCGGCAACCAGTCGCAAAGAATGACGGACACTGTATGAAGCCCCAGCTAGTTAATTTTTCACTACAGAACTGAACTTCAGCAAAGGAAAATAAAAAAAAAATACTTCAAGACCTAACGAAACCTGTTGTTCTTGTGTTAATAAAAGAAAATTGAACAAAGGAAGGAATAAGACAGAGAAGATTAAGTGACTCCTTATCTCATAGCAGTGACATTTTCTTATCCTTCTTAGAATTTGTGGCCAGCTCTAGTAGTTGTGTTAGTAAACTTGTACATTAAAATTCAAACTACTTGCTGAACTTTAAAATACTTTCCCTAATGGCCGTTAGTTTGAAAAGAAATCTTCATTATTTCTCTATATGTGAATGGCTTCCTTCTGTCAACGTTATTTTGTGAGTCACCAGTAACTGATGCATTGCTTTACCTTTATATAGAGTGCTTAGAAATACAGTGATACATACTATGAAGTAAGTAATAATTTATGACAAGGTGTGCAGTATGCAAAATGTCATATAGTTTGGAGAGATTAATGCATGAGCCAAGTGCAAATACATTGACTTAACCAACTACCTGGAAAGCAAGATTAATGAAAGAGGGAAATGAATGCAACAAAGGAAGAAAAAGGCATTGTAGTGACAGAAAACTGTATATAGTATATGTATTTAATATAGGGACCTCTCTGAATTAATAGCTCATCTCCAAGTTCAAGTAAACAGATACTTGTCCCCAGTAAGGATGGTCATATAATTCAGCGTGGGCCTGTTATGCCAGACAATCATAAACTGCACACTGGAGGCTGAGTTTAGCAAATCTTAAGTCTGTTGCAGGATGTCACATGTCAAGGTATAGCATTTCAAAGTTTGTTTCTACAATATTTTAAAGCAAATATCTGTGTCTCATTCTGCTAAGTGCCATTTCAGCAATACAGATTAGTAGGAAAGATAGGACAACTCCATGTCTTCAAGTCGTTGCATTTCTAATGAACTGCTGCATGTTGAGATCTTTTGGAAAGACCTGCTTATACCCTCAGGAACACATGTAAAACCGTGAATGCAAATTTTTGAGTATGTATCTGTGGTTCATCCTCAAGTCAGCTTCAAAAGACTCTAGGTTTCTTGGTTAAATTCTAAACCTGGCGTATTTTCTGTGATAACACCGGAGTTTACACTGTAAAGCTCCTGACCTTCACATCAAGCATTTTTCCCTGGAGTCTTCTGTGTTGACACTACCCGTCTTACTATTTACTATGCTTGGTACATGCTAATTTCAGCCTTTACAGACACCAGAAAGCTTATGCTTAATGAAGGCCATCAGCATCTCAAAACCCCCACCATCAGAAATGCAGACCTGCCATCTTACTCTCTCTTCCTATAGTGACTGACTGTTTTCCCTCCAAACTTCTGGCCTCAAGTGCTATACCTTGTTAGGCTGCAGAAGAAGCCAGTCTGTATTTCAGTAACTGCACACAGTTGTAGACCCACGACACCGGACTTTTATGTGAAAGAAGCAGAGATGTGAATGAAAATGAGCCTGAAGAAACAGGTTGAGAGAAGCATCCATTCTGGTTGATGCCCTTCTTCTGTCCTAGAAGCTCTGGCAGTCCCTTCCTGTGCACCCTGAGGGCTCTGCTGGTATGGCTTCTGAAGCTCATTACAAATTGCCATAGGTGATACAGATGACTAGCTATGTATTTACTCCTGCATTGTGGGCTACAGTGTGAAATTTAAGAGCCCCTCAATATACAGAAAGTCCAACTAGATGATTGAATGGGCCTTTCTAGCACCATGAATCTCTGTCTCTAGATATATAACCATTAGGATCCTGTTTTCTGTAGACTGCACCATTAAATTTATGGGACTTGGCAGTCTGCAGAGGTAGCTGCCATTCTGTGAGACAGAACAGATGCTGCCTGCTACACTGAAACACACAATACCTTGTTCTGAAAGTCTTTGTCATTTATATTAATCTAAAACAAATCAAATACATTGAAAACATTCCCTAACTTTAGGAGCAAGGACAAATTAATATAATCTTGTTTGACTGACTTCTCTCTATTTGCAATATGGAGAAGAAATCATAAAACTATAATCAGAGATGTCCATCAGAAATTAAGATACCCTCCCATGGTATTTTGTCTTTGCTTATAGTTTTATTTCCACAGTTGCTCTTTAGAGTGAAATCTTATACTTAGCTATTCAGATACAGTCTCTCTTGGCAGATAATGTTCTCAAAAACCCCTTATGGAAAACGCTATCACAATGGCTGTGATAATATTAAGACATTGTTAACTTGAATACATAAACTAAACTACTAAATCTTACTAATCACTAATACAGTGATTATCCACGTTTCAGGAAAATACAGTTTTAAAATTTTATATGCATAATTAAAAAAAAGACACTAAGGAATGGAAATAATTCCTATTTTAATTACTGATTTTAACTGAAAATAAGTAGAACTCTTGACAACAGAAGCTGTTTTTCCATATCACTAACAGAAGAGTAGGTATTATATATGAAATAGAAGTGTATTATAGACTGGAAATTGTATCTTTTCAGCAAAACATACCTTGGAAACCGTTAACTGTAATTACTTATTTCTCAGTCCCTGAAAATATGTGTGGTCTGTATTTTAACTAGCTTATTCATAATTTACCTAAATAGTTTCTTGATTAATATGGTAAAAGAAAGAAGACATTCTAGTTCCTTTTTTAGCCTTTCAAACCACATGTCTATAACACACATTTAATTTTGAAACTACATAGTAAAAAGCTTTTGTGTGTGTGTGTAGGCATGACTCAAAAATGGTGAAAAAAAGAAAAACACATACAAAAGAGCCATGTCTTTTGCTCTGTCTTTGCTTCACGGACTTTGATGACATCAGTAAGGAACAACAGTAGTCACTAAACTGATTTGCATGTGAACAGGAACAGAAGTCATCTTGTCTAACATCAAACAGTGAGTCTGGAGTTTATAATCAGCCCATTTCTGGGCTGAAGATTCAAGGAACTCTCTTCAGTGAAAGTAATTTACAGATTTCTTTTCTCCCCACATTAAAGAATTCTATATTCACAGCTGTCACTAAGCTAATGTATCTCAAAAGTTTGTGTGCATGTTAGAGAAAAAGGTAGATCATACTCCTCGTAAATATGCTCTGAAAGCTACCTCTTGCCTCACTGTTATAAAATTCATTAACTGGCTTTTTCTTAACAATGCATTCTCTCCCACCTTTTGTTGTGTACACTGGCTGTTTCGATTGTATCTAATCATAATTTTCAAGCGTTGTTCAACCCACGAGGGAGAAACTGTACTGACAATAGTGCTAAGCATTGTTTGCTTCCGGCAATCTGGAGAGATTTGTTGGTTCATTTCTTTTCCCTGCAGTAACCTCATGATATCCATGCTGCCTGATAGTTCTCAAAAGAAAAGCATTTTAAAATACCTACTTTTTAACTTGAACTCAGGCCTGTTTATCTCGTTATTTCTTTTCATATCCTTCTCCTTGAAATAACTCTCAAACCAGCTTTAAACTATTGTCAGTTATTATTGTTTTTGTTTAGGATATAGAAGGCTGTTCAAGGAATCTGCTCCTGATTCACACCAGGAAAAACATATCATAGAATCATGGAATGGTTTGAGTTGGAAGGGACCTTAAAGGTAGTCTACTTCCAGCCCCACTGCTGTGGGCAGGGACACCTTCCACTGGACCAGTTGCTTAAAGCCCCATCCAGCCTGGCCTTGAACACTGCCGGGGATGGGGCATCCAGAGTTTTGCTGGGAAACCTGTGCCAGTGCCTCACCACTCTCATAGTAAAGAATTTCTTCCTAATATCTAATCTAAATCTGCCCTCTTTCAGTTTAAAACTATTACCCCTTGTCCTATTGCTACATGCTCTTGTAAAAAGTCCCTCTCCAGCTTTCCTGCAGGCCCCCTTTAGGTACTGGCAGGCTGCTATAAGGTCTCCCTGGAACCTTCTCTTCTCCAGGCTGACCAACCCCCACTCTCTCAGCCTGTCCTCATAGGAGAGGAGCTCCAGCCCTCTGATCATCTTTGACGCCCTCCTCTGGACTTGCTCCAACAGGTCCATGTCCTTCTTATGTTGGGGGTCCCAACTCCTCCTGTCATTCCTCATGCTACTTGCGTTTGTGTAGAGACATTTAAGTTGGGCCCCGGATGAAGCTGTCTTACTGGCTGTAGTCGCTGAAATTTCTTTCTGCTGCTTTTCAGATGTTCTCCCGCTGATCTGTGATCCCTCTCCAGGTTCTGGGCATCTATTGCTGGCACTGGCCTCGAACTGGTAGGAATGGGATGGACTGAAGTTACCCTCCCCTGGCAACTTTAGTTTAAAGCCCTCTTCACCAGGTGAATATAATAGAAAGTGAATTAAGCCATATACATTATTTAATGGATGAAAATCCGTAAGATATCTTTTATTAATGTGTGTCTATTGATATTCTGTTCTTCATTCCATTTTGTCAAACAAACTTGGCACAATGAATCCTGTCACTTTTAACTATACTGCATTATTATGCTTACTATGCTTTTTCTTGAGGTTTTCCTCAAGGACTCTCCCCAAGTGAGACTTGCTGCCTGCCAGTGCAGCCCGAGGGCATGCTCTGGATCAGGACTTGCTACGATGCTGTGCCTGGGCTCTCCTGGCGGCATGGCTGTAGCTGTGCACGCCTGGCCAGGCAGGCTGCCACACATGGGCATGTGGTGATGGGGACTGAAGCGGTGAGCTGAGCATCTATGAACCTTGGCTGCTGGGAAACTGCTCTAAAGCTGCAGTGCTCCTGTTCCAAGGGGCAGTGGCTGTAGCTCAGCTGGGGCCAGGCTGACTTGTGAAGAATGCTGTAAGCTTAATGTTGGGCTGTAGGCAGGGCAGGAGGAGAAGAAAGGAGACTTAAATTGGGGAGGAAGGACTCAAGGAATGTGAACTCACTCTGCAGCATGATGCTTCCACTGTCTTGCTCCAAATCACTGTGGTGGAACCACTTGTTCCTCCTGAGGAGGGACAAACCCTCTTTGAGGGCACTCGGGCAAGGTTTGCTGAAGGGACCTCATCCTATTTTGTTTGCATGATTTTCAGTTTTTCTAGCAGCTTACAAATATCCAAAGGCCTTATATTCAGCCTCAGGGGTTGGGCTGTTTTGTTTGCTCTCCCACGGCACACAGTGGTGGATGATCTCCATGGTGTGCTGAGAGGGCAGAGAGCCATCCAAATCAAGTAGCTATTCATAACCAGGCTACAGGGAACCCAGCTATATATGAGATCAGTATCTGCATTCATAAAATAAGACAGAGCTTAACAGGTGCAATTTGAAGACCATTTCTACGTGGTAAGTTTTGAAACATCCTCTGGATCTGGTTATATAGCTATAAGTTTTTGTATCCATTTCCTTCTTACATGTTTTGTGAAATTAGATGTCATTCATAAAGGTGAGGTTAACAATGAGTGAAAATGCTAGTTTATTTTCTCTTCTACTCAGTAAATGTACTGTGATATTTCCTGATTTAATTGACCAATAAATTATATAGCTTTATTAATTCTGTTAATTTTCTGATGTATAAACTTTTGATCTCATTATGTTTAGCTATGTCCATTATAAACTGAATCAGCATCCACAATAGCATCATTGCACACTAGGCCTGCATAGTATTTATTCCACAATGTGTGTCTCATTGGAGTTTTGAGATGTAGTTATCCACCATTTCTTTCTGTTTCTCAAAGAACGGTAGTGAAAAATACTGGAAGAAAACTTTATTTCATGAAATTCTATTTCAATTATCTCTATTTTGTCTGCTAAGAAAAAGGGAACCTGCTTCAGGGAAATGTTTTATTACTTGATGAGTCCCTTCACTTGATTTAAAATCAGTCTTTGAGAGATAACTATATACCTCAGTCCCTTTTGTTTCTGTTCAAATATATCCAGAGTACCAATAGTGTCTGTATTCCTTCCACTTAGCTTCATAAGTTTTCTTTCATGTCATTTATCTTATAGCCAGGAATTGAGCCATATTCCTTTATTATTTCAAATCATTCTTGGATCGATTTTGAAGGGATTAAAATATCCTATAAAGCAGCATCTACATAAAAAACAAATTTTATGAATGATATTTTCTGTTTTCATTGCCCTTGTTTTTTCTCCCTCTGTCTTAGACTGCCTGTCAATGGTTTTGCTGACATGGCAAAAGGTGCTGACAGATACCTCATTGTGGACAGGGCTCAGCATCAATAACTGGGCTGTACATGAAATGTTCCTACTCTTTCTTTCATCGTCTTCTCTCCAAACAAAAAATGGGAGCAAACCGTAGGGGATGGCTGGGGGTCATGTTTCTCAAAGACAGTGGAGATAATAGAGGAAATGATTCTCCACATGGGTGAAGCATAAAGAGTATAGGAAAGGGGGTGGCCTTCCCTACAAACTTCAGGTTGCAGAAAGAAAGGCAGACATAGGGGAGAAGTCTTAATCTCAGAAGATCCCCTGGGAAGGATATTTCTAAGAGAATGATGAAACATGTCAGTTCACCACCTTTTTTTGCCACGAGATTCTTTTCTCGTTTTAGAGTGAAGCCAGATCTGCAAGTAGCTAAAAATCTGCCTTCTTTTAGGGACTCCAAAAAAAAAAAAAAATAATATGGAGGGTCTGCTATTTTCAACAAGTTTTCAAAACATGCAGAAACTCTATGATGGTAGAGAAACAGATTTCAGAGTGTAATGTATATCTCTATTATTATATTTCTCTGCCTTTCCTCCCAAATTTTACAGAAAGTTACAAAAATAATTGCAAAATCTTTCTGGCTTAAAAAGGAATTAGGCAGTCATGAGTAAAGACAGAGTTTGGGTCAAGTAGGTGTCAGGACAGCTGGTTTCTGACATGTTTTATGGTACTTTATAGTACAGTGTTCTTTCATGTATCACAGTTTTGTGTATCACAATTACTGATAAACTTCTGGCTAAATAATCACGATCAAGACCTTATAATTTTCCTAAGAATTTCATGTCTCCTGTGTTTTACAGATAGAACAGACTGCTGTATAAATCATGAATGGAAATGGAAAGCACTAAAATTATGAGCTCACAAAGCTACTGGTAGATAGAAATTTCTCTCTTGTTCTTTGCCCTTTCTCTGTGGCTGAGGCCAGCTGTAAGTTATAATGGTATCAGATTGCTATTTCCCTGAACCTCCAAAACTGATTGCTGGAAGTCACCAGCCAGTCTCTGCACACAGCCCTCCACACTGTGCCCTACCTATGTATAAGGAAGCTGGGGACTGCATACAAAAAACACTAGATAAGTGTGCATGGTTATATCTCTCTGTGTGACTAGCCTGTAATATATCATATGTAATGCTATCTATCAGACACACTCTTTTGGATGCAGTCATGGGAGGCCTATGTTGAAGAGCCTGTGTGTCACACACAGACTACTTAGAGTAAAGCTGAATTCAAAAGGAAAAGTGTGAAGTTGGAGTATACTTCATGGGCTGCATACACAGCCATACACAACCGATAAAGCCCCAAACCTTCCTTCTAGGAAACATAGGGTCTTACGCATTAATCACAGCTGAATGAAAGATGAGCTATGGGATTTTACTAATCAGAAATTGTTCATTTCTAAGATTATTCAGGAAAAGCAACAGACTTCTAACAAAGACACAGGGGCTTAGAAAGTTATGCTTAATCCAGATTTGTCACTGTACTTTGTGGAATCTATGAAAGAAGGGAAGGGAAGGGAAGGGAAGGGAAGGGAAGGGAAGGGAAGGGAAGGGAAGGGAAGGGAAGGGAAGGGAAGGGAAGGGAAGGGAAGGGAAGGGAAGGGAAGGGAAGGGAAGGGAAGGGCAAAAAAAAAAAGGAGTACCTGTCAGTTATTTTTTCAGTCATTATCCAGCTCTAACATCAGAAGAAGGTCACACACAAAAGAAAACAGAGCTTATGGTAACTGTAGTTATGGGTACAAAGCTGATAATTGGGATGATTGAAATTCAGTCCTAATCCTTACAGGGAAATAGTTGCATTTGATATAGTCTAAAGAAAGGCACCATGGCATAAGGACAGATGGGTGCAAAGACTGTGAGAGGGTTGGTGGGTGGGTAAAGCAGATGGAGGATTGCAGTGAGAAGCATCACTGTGAAATGACACTGATGGGTAGGGTTAGTGTGGAAAGGAAGAGTGTACAAAACCCAAACACAAGTTATATGGTTTTGTCATCCAGTTTTTAGCTGATATGTAATATTTTTCACTTGCCCATCTCACTGTCCAGTCAATGCCATTGGACGGTCCAAACTAAGTGTATAAAAAGAAGTGCTATATAGTCTCTCCTATTCACATGCAGCCCACTGAAAAGACTGGGACTGATTTACCATTTCCAGACTGTCTCTGAAATTGTCTCTGAAATGTTAAGCTCCCAGACTACACATGAGAACAAAACCTATGAGGAGCATCTGAGGAAACTAGGGTTGTTTAGCTTGGAGAAAAGGAGGCTCAGGGGAGACTTTATCAGGCTCTACAGCTATATGGAAGAAGGCTGTAGTGAGGTGGGTGTCAGTCTCTACTTCCAAGTAACAAGTGATAGGACAAGAGGCAATGGCCTCTTATTGTGCCAGGGGAGGTTTAGATCAGATATTAGGACAAAAATCCCTTCATTGAAATGCTTGTCAGGCATTGGAACAGGCTGCCCAGGGAAAAATCACCACCACTGGAGGTATTTAAAAAATGTGTAGATGTGACACTTAGGGACATGGTTTAGTGGTGGAGTCAGCAGCATTAGGTTTATGGTTAGACCTGATGATCTTAAAGGTCTTTTCAACCTAATGATTCTGTGTTTCTATGAATGTGCCATCCCAGCAGACTGTCAGGTAGGCTTGGGAAATGGGAGTGAGGCCCTGGTGCAGGCTGAAGAGAGTGACCGCTGTGTTGCCTTGGAAGCTGCACTGCAGCCAAAAGGCAGATGGGCAGTGAAATCCTTTTGCTCGTTCCTCTGTGATCTGGCTATGCAAGAATGAAACTGGCTGAGGAGGACAGTGGTGTTTGTGCTGGCACTGTCTCTATACCATGATGTATACCAAGATACAGCCAAATGTACAAAAACATTGCTACTCAACAAACATGACCCATTTTGTAAGGGAAGCCATGACCTATTTCTGTGAAGACGGCTGTTCTGTTTCTGGTAGGGAAAGCAGCTTATTCTATATTTAACTGCAATATGTAAGGAAACTAGCTGTAGTGAAGCCCTTTAGGGAGGGAGAGAGGGAGGAAGGACAGTTAGATGGATGTTTGGGATGGAAAATCATTATATCTGGTAGACCTGTTCAGAGAGCAGGTGGGATTCAAGCTTTCTAACCTACTGTTAAAGACTTGTCTTCATAGATGAGTTCCCTTTGTATTACCCAGTGCAGTTACTGCCTGAATGTATACACATAATAAAACCAGGCTATGCTTCAGATAACATAGTCTCTACTTGGCATAAGGAACAATTGTAAGGTGATAGCTAGGAGTGGTTTGTGGATGATCTGAGAGGAGGATTGGGAAAGGCCCTCAAAAATGGGCAATTGGTTGTGACTGATTAATGACCTGGGAAGGCAGAACATCGGGCATACTTCTGTGTTTGCCTCCAGGTGATGAGGCATCCAAAACTAGGAGTCGTGCCAACATGAAGCCCTGTTGGCTTTCTATGTAGCTTGTCTTTGCCTAAAATAACAGTTCAAGAGATGAAACTGGGTGGTCTGAATTAAGGATATTTAGACATACAGTCTCTGGATGGTAGAATTTGGTTTCCTTCCTTGTACTGTAGTCTGCAGTCCCTAAATGTGCTGATGAACTGCTTGAGTATTACAAGCAAAGGAGCTGAAGCAATAAATGGGGAGAAGAGGTATACCTGGGCCTACCACTTGCCATCGACAGCTCATGGCTGTGAGGAAGCACCTATAAAATATGGCTACCAAATTGTTCTTTAAGAGATAGGAGAGAAAAAAAAATATCCTTTTCTACAGAACTGTGGAGGAGATGAGAACAATTTTTAATTATATGTGTATTTGTTGATCTGCTTGCCAATACAGTTTAATTTAAAAGGGCTTCTGAGGAAAAACAAGTGATAAATCTAACTATGGTAAGAGATTAAAGACACCTGCTCAGTAAGCAACATAAGGAAAACAAAGGAAAAGTAGTTGCTAATTAAAAATTGTCAGGTCAAAGCTCAAATAAGCCATCAAAGTAAAAGG